>NW_027361924.1:3277500-4477500 GCF_039654945.1 Dendrobates tinctorius | reverse complement strand
TAAGCGCTGTCCTGGGGTTATATGATCCATCCGTACCAATGGCTTTTGTTTATTGCGACGGCTTCTAGGTTACGGGAAGCTTGTATTTCCCAGGCTGCGCCTTCCCGTGTAATGTACACAATCTGTAATGGTGTCACCACCTATCTCTACTGCTCTCTATAGGATACCAGGCTGGGAAGGAATATGGCGTTGCTGGGGGTAAAGATGACTTACGTGGGTGTATAAATAAAGTTTGTTGCAGTTGGCACAGGACGTATTCACATCAGATGATATATACTGTGTGGTATATGGACTGGTGTAAGTGTATGGAGAATGATGGGAGGAGTAATGCTGTGTGGGGACAGGATTACAAATACCATGTATATCGGCATTTATTACCGACGGATAATGGGGAGTGTAGTCCTGTTAGGTCCACATATTTAAATTTTTACGTAAACTTCACTATTTTAGGTCTTTTTTTTAGCGAGACTAATTTTGTTTAGTGCCATTTTGCTAAACCTGTATATAAAATGTACAATTATTATAATTTTTTTATGGATAGAATGGAAAAAAATCATTCCAACCTTTTTTTTTTTTTTTACTCTATTTACTGATCACCGTTATATACTGTTAACTGTATTGTACAGGTTTTTACAATTACAGGGATACCAAATTTGTCCACATTATTTAATGGTTTATGTTTATTTTTTTATTTTTTTTAAAGTGTATTAAAAAAAGTTTTTGTTTTTTTAGTAATATAGTATTAAAAGCAATCATTTTTTCTTTATGTTTAGTAAGTAAATAGTAATAGTACATGTAAATAACATAGGGTACTTTAACACTATTTCGATTTAAAAAAAAAAAAAAAAGCATAAAAGCCATCCCACCTCAACAAGGTGTATCCAATTGGGACGGTCATATTCTCTAGTATTAAAATCACACCTTGCCTCAGATGACTGCATTATAGTTGCAGACAGAGCAGGATTCAGACACTGGCCTGTGGGAAGCTATATAGAAAATTCCCACGTAGTACAAGAAACTACAGCGAAACAAAAGAAATGAGCCAGAACACAAGTTGATAAAAGTGCAATGTGTAGGAGCACGTTCACACTGTGACTACTGAACAGACAAATCTAAGGTTTTAGCAAAGAGCAAACAGATGAACGGCAAACTAGGGCACACAAATCACCACATTAACAGACGGAGCTCTTTATCTGAAGTATTGCGGTGTATATTTCAGTAAAAAAACGGAGGTGCTTGCATGAAAAAACATGAATATTTCAATGTGAAATAAAAAAAGAAGAAATATGCAGCACTCACCAATATAGCTGAAAAACTGTGCGTCTTTATTTCACATGAATTCCATCAATGGATATGTGGACATGCAGGACGTTAGAGGAATGCTAGGGGAGGGAGGTTGCAGGACGTTAGAGGAATGCTAGGGGAGGGAGGTGCCGGACAATGGCCGTTTCGCGATTACTCGCTTCTACCTGGACCTGTAGAAGCGAGTAATCGTGAAACGGCCATTGTCCGGCACCTCCCTCCCCTAGCATTCCTCTAACGTCCTGCATGTCCACATATCCATTGATGGAATTCATGTGAAATAAAGACGCACAGTTTTTCAGCTATATTGGTGAGTGCTGCATATTTCTTCTTTTTTCATTTTTTCATTTCACATTGAAATCTAAGGTTTGTCTATTAAATGGCCACAGTGTGAATATGCTCAAACTGATGTTCTGGGTCATTTCTTTAATTTTTCCCTGATGTACTGAATAGTGACGAGCGAACGTGCTCGGATAAGGTGTAATTCAAGCGTGTGCTACAGAGTCTCTTTGGCGTGCTTGAAAAATATGTTCCAGTCTCCATGGCTGCCTTTTTTTGCAGCTGTTCGACAGCCATAACACATGCAGGGATCGCCTGTTTGTCAATCTCTGCATGTGTTGCTGCTGTCGAATAGCCACGAGAAATGCAGCTGCGGGGACTAAAACACATTATTCGAGCATGGCGAAGACTCTCGCTTAGCACATGAGCATGCTTGAATAACACCTGATCTGAGCACTTTCGCTCATCGCTCAAACTAATGTATAAATATGTGTATCTGTATAAAAGTACAATATGCTTGTAAAGAAAAAAAAGAGTACCATTTAGCTCTTGAGGCAGATTTTTCTCCTTTTCCTATACTTAGCAGCGCAGCATGTGGATCACAGCTAAAGCTCCTGTCTGCCATGCTATAGGTTGTGTGAGTTTGAGTCTTGACAGAAACACCAATAAATACAAAAAATGAAATCTACATTTATGAAAGCAGCTACTGAGCATGGAGCGATGCAGGGGGAACTTTCTCTCCCCAACTGTCTTGGGTTGGAGAAGGAAAGTTTGCCGATGAGCTAAGACTGGGCCCCTGTGCGGCTAAACCGCCAATATGTTTTGTGGTGCTCTAACTCGGAAGACAATACTACGCATGAAAGGCTTAGGCTTCTTTCACACATCCGGCTTTGTGTCTCCGGTGCCGTGCGGCGCCCACATTTAAAAGAGCAGCGCGAGACTCACAGTCTTCGCGCATGCGCTGTGAGAAAAACCTGTCTGGCGCTGTCAAAAAACGTTTCAGCAAACGTTTTTTGCAGATCGCGGACGGCTACTTGTTGCCGTATCCGGCAAAAAACGGATGCGCCGCATACCCATCCGGCATGGTGCGGCGACAATACAACTCTATGGGACAAAACCGGATCCGGTTGTTCCAAATTTCGCCGCATCGTGCCGGATTCAAAAAGCCGGATGTGTGAAGGCAGCCTTAGATACACAGCTCTGAAAACAGTGTCACACATGTTAGGTTTAGATACAGCAGCTGTAGATGATCCTATGAAGTCGCTGAGGATATGGAGGCCAGATATTGTGTCACCTGCAGCATTGTCCTGGCAGAGCACCAGGTGACAGCAGGAAGGGCGGCACAGCCCTGACTACAGATGATGGCTCAGTCCATGCTCCTATTTTAATGTAAATCAGGCCATTGTCATTGTTATTTACTTGTGCTGGTGACGTGTGGTTGACACCATCACGGAGAGCGAGCGGACAGAAGGCTTGTAGGGTCAGGAATCACCATCTATGTACAATGTCTTGGGAAGGCGCTATTTCTTCTGATGTCCATCATCGGGTCTGAGGCCCACCAGCAGGTAATGATGCTAAGGATTTGTAGGGTTCTTTTCACCTCAGAACATCTGAAGCAGAAGCGACATGTTGGTGTCATCGCAAGCTACTTTCTAATAGGCTCATTCTTTCAATTCCTCGCCATTTTCCACATCTCATTTTGCTGTCAAGTGGGAAATGAGCTTTTGCTAAAATTGTGTCCAGTCTAGACAATCCTCTGTGACCCACATGCAAAATTCCTGTTCTAGTGGTATATAATGACGTATCTGTCTCAATTAACTCACAGAGTGTCATGCTGTAACAGTCTTTGGTAGGGAAGGGAGGCATCAAACTGTCCCTGAAACTGGGGCACTAACTATCTCAGTCCAGGGGGTACTCTTGAAGGTAGAGAGGCCTGAGTCTCTGCCATTATTATGCTACTGCTAAACCCCATGAGTCTGGTACAGAAATATAAGGTAAAGAAGACACAAAAACAAAACGGATAACAGAAAGCAATGAACATACAAACACCAAAGATAAAGAGGGTATATAGGGAAGGATAGGAATGTACCAACCAAATGGGAATAGGATAATGAGGAAAGCATACACCCAAAAACAGCACGCAATAATATCCAGTAGCAACAATGATTTCCAATTCAGCGCAGTGTCTCCAAGTAGCTAAGAATATAAGTTTTCACTGGTAAGACAGGTAAGGTCTAACCAGGTTTTATGGGGAGAAGTAATGAGCAGATCAGAAGCAGCTGAAAATGGAGCTGCAAGTTTCTGACTAGCATAGAAACGGTCGTTATCCTCCTCAGCACCAAAAGAAACCTAATCCATTTAAAATGGGACGCAAACACGCAGGCTAAATGGAAGATCTGCGATTCACAATATGTAGTGATCTCCTAACCCCAGATCTCCCAGGAGGACAGGACACACGTGACACAGAGGATGGTCTACATCAGATACAATTGTATCAGAAGTATTCTTTCTGTACAGGTTAGGTTTTCTGCTTCTGTAAGACTCATCCACATCTTGTTTTTCATTTCCATCGGAGGTATATTCCCCAATGTATACCCTGACGTATGACAATGTGTAGGCATACAGTAACATACGTCAGCCGTTAACTGCCGTTTTATATAAATAAAAATATAAGGGAAAAAAATGTATAGTTGGAAAAATTGTTTATCAATGAATATTGGCCCAATGTATGTCAAAAGGGGAGTCTTTCTGGACACTCTGGGTACTTGGAGTCTATAGGGGCTTTCTCGGTGAATTTGCAAAAAATATGTTCCCTTTTGCATAGCAGACAGAATTCTTGAAGAATTGGAACAGATAGTATTTAATAAAGTTGTAAAACTTTTCATGATTAAGCTTCATTATACAGAAATGATTTTGCATTAAATTACTATTCAATACTAATTAGGGAAGAGGAAGGTCCTTGGGGCCTGTGTCACATGACCTGCAGGTTAGCATGGCAAGGTGTATAGTCTTTGTTTAGTTATCTATGACATAACACAGACATCATGTGATGGTCATGAGAGGGTCATAACCCTATAGCCCATCTTCTGTGATATATAAAGTCACTCCCTTATTGCAGAGTACTTACCTTAATAATCAAAAAATATACCTCACTTGCCATAACTATGTCATTTTACATCTGATGTAAGTGCCGCTGTTCTCCTGAATCCGGCATTGTTTTTCGTCTATTTTTGCGCCTTTCCGTTCCTGAAATCCGACCCCTTTCTAGCCGGTATATTAATCTAGTCTTGTTAGCCAAGAGGGTGTGGTCATCAAAAACCAGGATCTTCTAAAAATCAGGGTACATTGTCATGAAACTTATTATGGTAGGGGTAAAAACTGCATGTTAACAGCTTCCTGCGCCATCCTCCGGTACCATGCTGGGACCCAATGCCTGAACTCCGGCCCTTGCCAAAATTATTACTCATGACCCATTGTCACAAACAGGGATTCTTCAAAGCAGTTGTATACGGTTGCTCCATCATGTGACATCACCGGGTCTGGATTAGCTCAACCAGTTCACTGGAGGATGAGACTCGGCTCTTCGTGCAATTTAAGGAGCCCCTGACATCACCCCTCTGTATATTTGATGAGGAAGTGAGGGCAGCGCAGTCACAAAAGAATATTGTGCAAGTCAAAATGTAAATTTATTGAGTAACATGATAGATGGGATCTGGTGTTAACTATTTAACGACCCGGCGATGCTGAGAACTTTAAACAGGTGCAGCAGGATTTAGTGTCTGACTTTAGACAGACCCTATTTGTACCTATGCTAACCAGTTTAGACTTGTAATATACATTAGAGTGTGAATATATATATATTTATTGGACATTAGGGCACTAATATTGTCACCCATGTTTTCCAATCCTCTGAATGTCAAATCATAGAACCGAAGTGGCGCACCGTTCTTTTATTAGAGGTGGTACAATGTTTTAACTGCTTGTCAACATTGGCGAAAACGTCAGAAAATGCTTTAGTGGTGGGTTTCTCCTATAACTAAAAAATCTTTTAATTAGGTGATTGACAACTTTGCAGAATATGATGTGGTTTGAGCCTTCAGATTGTTAGGGATTTAGAGGTAAAAGAGGGGTTGTCCAGAACAAACGGTGGTTATCTTACCTTCTGGAGGACTCATGTCCATTGACAGACAACATTTTTCACTGTACTGCTTAAATTCTCCTGTGGAGGCACTGTTGGGAGCATTAACACTTGTTACCAAAATCCCACTTATTCACAAAATCGCTCGCCCCTGAACTCAGCATATTTTCATGGTAGCTTTTAGTAAAAAAAAGTGTTTAAAAAACTTCACAACTCTTTTTTAGGTGGACATAGACACATTCTTGGAAGATCTATTCAAGATTGGTGGATAATAAAATAAGACAACCCTCTAAATTTTTCTAGTCTCTACGATAGGGCTACCTTTAGGTATGTTTAATGTAAGTGTTTCAGTATGTCGCCTGTCTACTATGTTTTTTCCAGATTGGCAAGGATGGCCGTAGGCCTGTTACCAAACTGGCCGCAGGCCAGTTACCAAACTGGCCGCAGGTCTGTTACCCCGGTCTATAGCCGTTTTGTAGGGGACCTTTTGGGAGTTTTATGCAGTCTACTAGGTAGAGCCTACCGTAGAGGTGAGTGGCAGCTTTCCTTCACAGCTGAGTAGGCGCACCGGTTGTTGAAGACGCTTTCCCAGACGTCTTTAACAATATATTACTCGTCAAGATGAGAAATCGATCTGTTTAAACAAAGCAAAAGACAAATTTGGAAACATCTCTGATTAAAGTTGTATGAAATGAAAGAGACCTGAATCCAAAGCTTTCATTAATTTTTCACAGCTCTCCGGTGGCAGAAAATTATTAAGACGGTATTAGAAGAATCAACAGGTTCTGTAAAGATTTATGTGTTTTTGACCACGATGGCAGATACTTGGCTATTTTAATTAGTATTTAAAGCTATGGTCGATCAGCATCAAGAACTATTTCCATTGTACAAACCAACCCATTGGAGACCAAAAGAAGGCTTTTTTTTTCTCCTTCAGGTAAGTAATAGTCAGTGGCTACATTAGTTAGCCTTTACTGCCCATTCCCATATGTGTGCTGTATGCTTATGTTAATGGATGACATACAGACACACTGTATTCTTTGGCTCATGGCCATTTTTTGTGGATCAATATTCCGCATGAAGAGGAAACAAGTCAGAGTTTTGGTCCAATTTTCAGACCAAATTTGCCTACTCAGGTGAATGGGTCCAGGTGAAAATAAAAAAAAAAGTACTAGTACTAGTTTTTTTCTACAAAAGTACTAGTTTTGAAACAAAAAAATACTTTTTTGTGACACAGAATACTCTTTTTTTATTTGGATTATATTGTATCACAAAGTTAGGATTTTATAATCTCCGAATTTAGTTTTCCGACAAGGCTAAATCATGAATTTTGGATTCACAATTTTTTTTTTTTTCTATAAACGATGCCCCATAGATCCAACTGTGAGAATAGAAAAAAGTAAAATTTTTTTCCTTAATTAAAAAAAAAAAGTAAATGGAGACTGTAAAACTTAAGCAGTGCAGTTGGATTTTAGGTATATCTTATTAAACTTTCCACAACTCTTTCAACCCGTGTTCATAATATTTTATGCTTAGGATAGGCTCCTTAGATACCCTGTTTTACTATATTTCTGCATTGTGTAAAACTGTATATACTGCATCTGCAAAATCGTCCTCCAATTAAAAGGTTAATATGTGACCATGTTCTCTCGGTCTTCTTTCATTAACATTCGGGTTCTTGCATCTCAGCACTTAAGTCTTTTTTTTTGGTTGGAAAAGTCTCAGGGTGGTAAAGTAGGAATGGTACAGGCTACTTGCATTATTCATATTAAACTGAGCCAAGAATATAGTGTTACAGCACAAGAGGACGGCCACTATATCTTGGCTTCCTACTTCTCAGTGCTCTGCAGAAGCATCACTACGGCTTGATGTAACAGGAATACCTCTGGACTTATGCTGAGAGTCTCTAGATTTCTCAAGACTCCTTTAAGACGGATGTACTTACATGGATTTACTGGTTTGCCTGGAAAGTGAGCTTGGTGGATTCCTGCAAAGAAGAGAGTTTATGAAGTGACTTTTGTTGTGAACCAAAGGATGGGTGATTTGGTCATCATGCCACCACCAGATCAAGGTAATTGAAGATGTTGATTGCGAAGAGCTTGGTATTCATGAGCATTTTGCATCGGTCTCAGAGCCACCTGGAAGCACGGAGTATTTTTTCTTAATTAAGGCAAAGACTTTGGTTGCGCGTACGTTACTATTTAATTCCGCTCTCCATATCACCTAACAGCATGAGCATTCCGTTTAGTAGAGTTTTAGATCTGCAATTTGCTTTTTGTGTTCTCAACCAAAGTGAATACGGAACGCTGCCGTATATAATCTCAGAGACGGCAGAGACATTGCACCATTTAGTATCCACAGAGGAGCACTAGCATGAGCTTGGAAAATTATCATTATGGGCGGCAAAAAAGGTGATGCGAAACCAGCCAAGAGAGGTGGTGGAAGAGAATCACCCTCTAAGCCTGAACCCAAGAGCAAAGATGAAAAGAAAGGTGGCAAAGGTAAAGAAAGAGATGATAAAAAGAAAGGAAAAGATGCCAAGAAAACAAAAAAAGAAATAGTAAGCGAGGAGGAAGAGGAGGAGGAAGTGTCTGAGGTAGAACGTGGCAAAAATGAAGAAGAAGAAGAAGATGAAGATAGTATACCAGCGGCTAGAGGAAAGAGAGGAAGAGATAAAGGTGTGGCAGCGCTAAAAGGTGCTTCTAAAGCAGTGGCCGGAATGAACAAAGGTAAAGTAAGAAAAGATCCAGTAGAAGAACCAGAAGTTTCTAAAGCAAAGGATCCAAAAAAGGATATAACAAGAGCCCAACTAAAAGGGGCAACAAGGGCCATGGCTGGACTGGCCAAAAAAGTAGCCGCTCCTCCTAAGAAAAAAAGAAGTTTAAAGGCAACATCTAAACTTTTCATGAAATTTGGGCAGCTAAGACCAAGGAGATCAAAAAAAGGTCACTTCAAGACAGCATCAAAACTGTTTATGGGCTTAAGAAGAAAATTTGCAGCTCCATCTCTTCTAGACAAGAAAAAGAAATCCGCTTCGATGTTGAAAAAAACATCCAAACTTATGGTAGGCTTACGGAAAGGCTCAAAGAAACCATTGCCAAAAGCTAGTGCAGCGAGTGATGGGTCAAAACCAAAGCCTTCGTTTTTACTGATAAGATTGGGAGGTAATGCTCCAAAACCAGACCAACAAGAAAAAAAAGGACCAGGGAAGCTATTTGGGGGATTGTTTGGCCGAAAAAAAGCAAAAGATAAATTTAAACCAAAAGCTAAAGTGCTTTCTAAAGTGTCAGCAGCTGCCAACTGGTTGACCAGAAGATTTCTATCCAACAGAAGTAAATACTTTCAAAATGAAAGAGCCATACAGGATGCTTGGCTTACTAGGATGGGAGCACAAAAGTTGCCATTCCCTTCGCATGAGGAACTTGACAAATATAGGATGAACATGAAAAGGTTTCCAGGTGCTCACAGATTCTATGGCCAATATGAAGATGTTTATGGACATCCTAAGAACTTTGAGGCCTATCGACACCAAAGATTCCCAACGCAGAGATACTTGCAACATGGGCCAGGAAGACACGATGATGCATCAACTGAGTATTACAACTACGACGATGAAGAATATAATTTTGATCAGAATGGATATTACAACGAGGATGAAGAATTTCCATTTGCCCACAATGGTCAATATCCAGCATACGCAGAAGCTGAGGAAGAGTATGATAATTATCCGGGGTACCCCATGGAAGATGGCTACACTTCATATCAAGATAACATGGAGTATTATGATGAAGGCAGTCATCTGCTTAAGAGTCAAAACTCTTATTTTCAATATGATGTAGATGTACACAAGCCACACAACGCATATTCATCATATGGTTATGATGGGAATCAAATAGGTTATTCCCAAGATCCAATGAATCCATATGATTCCCAGGAAAATGAAAACGAGTCATTTGGTTATTTTGATAGTCAATCTCCTCATTCTGACATGGAAGAAACAGATGACTATAACAACTACCCCAATAGAATGAACAACGGTGGTTACATGGTATCCCCTTACGCAGAGACATTAAACCCATATGCCCAACCTTCAGAAGATATCATAGAATATGATGATTCAGAAGCAATGGAACACAGTAGTCATCCATATTACGAATCAGGAGACCAATTAGAAGCAGAATCTTCAACACTATCCCGAAATAGGAAATATAAGCTGTTTCCAAGACCACAAGTCAAGTTATTTGGCCGAGAGAGGTTATATGTTCCACTACCCCCATCTCCACATATATCATTTACGGATTTTGATGATGATGAAGAAGAAGAATATGGTGAAGATTTACCATTACTTCAACCGAAGCAGCCTAGAAATCCACGACCCATTGGTGCTAAATCTCTTTTTGCAAAATCTGTTCAAAGAAATTTTAGCCAGCCACATACAAGAGGAGTGCAAAAGTTGCTATCTACAAAACCTATAGGAAAAAAAGTAAATGCACACCATTATCAAGAAAATTACCCAGAGACGGATTTGCAAGACTTTTCCCCAAGAGCATTCGGTAGTCCTTTGGGTCAGTTTATGAAAAAGTCACTTTCCCCTAAGCCAATCTTAAAACGTAATGAGCATCAGATCCAAGGGCGACCTCTATCTCCACCGCCAAGGAATCCTTTCGCGGAGGCAACATTTGAAAGACCATATTCTCCACTTCCTTCCCTAAAAAATGTTCAAATCCCACAGCCTTCTAATGATTATCAGACTAACAAAATTCCCTCAGCACAACGATTAGAGGCCTTACAGAAAGATTTGGCAGATGAGCGAAATTCTACTCTACCATACCACAAACGGTTTGGCCATAAACTGGCTGGTATGGATTCATCAAATGTTTTAAGAAGAACCAACCTTTCATCTTCTAACACAAATACTGAAACAAACCCTACTTTACAGCACTCCAATCAAAGATTTCTCCCATCGCCTGGTCCAAGATTTAGTAAACAAGGAAAGGAAATATCGATGCCCCCATCTCCAAACCTTTCGACAAGGCAGAGACCAGTTTCTCCTAAACCTACAATGAATGCATTTGGCTTAAACAAATCTACTTCTGTCTCTCAAAATCAAAATGGACAAAAGGAAGCCGAGCTGCGTTCTTCGTTAAGACAGAGAGGAATTTTGTCCTCACCTCAGATGGGTAAGCAAAATTATCCAGGGTCACCGTCACCTACCAGGGTACCACACTGGACTTCCAATTCTAGCAATCTTCCCTCAGCTCAGTTGGACAAACCAAATTTTCCAAGGTCACCTTCACCTACAAGGCTGACACATTGGTCTTCCAACTCTAGCAATCTAAATGTAGGTGCTGTTCCCTCATCTCCACTACCTGTCTCTCCATCGCCCTCAGCAAGCCCAATGCCCCAAAGAATTAGTCATTTTGCAAAAAAGGAAGCCCAAATGTCATCGTCATCACTGTCAACCCAAAAAGCTTTTGAAAGTCCCAATTTTTATCCTGATCGTCATATTACACAGCAGAAATCTCCTCAAATGGCAAGAAGAATGGATGGAAAAATAAATAATTACCAAGGAGGTTCCATGCAAAGACGAGGGATTGAAACTGAATCAAGGGAAGAAATCAAACCACTTACTATGAATCCATTTATGAAACACTTACGACGCACTGCAGATATGAAACCAAGAAGTCCATCACCAACACGACACTCAATGTCACAGATGCCACCCTATAGAGAAAATAACATAAGCCCATCTCATCCAAAGTCTCTTCGGCCACAAAACATGTATGGATTGCCTAGCTCACCATCTGAACTAAGAAAGTCACCAGTGTTGAACAGATATGACAGTATGAGAAGTTCTTCCAGTCTATGTCCACCTAGCACTTTATCAAAAACCTCAAGGCAAGGAAGTGACCATCCTATGACCCAAAACTTTCTAGAAAGTTCTTCACAATCTCCTCCTTTCTTTGATCCTCCAAGATCCCCATTGCAGGGAAGAAATAATAGTATAAGAAGAGTTGCAAATTCAATGCCATCTAGCCAAGTACCACCAGAACTTGGTTTCTGCGCACCAAGAAAATCAGCTGAGCGGTCTCCATATTCTGCCTCATTTTCTGATCCCACTAAGTCACCGATGCAGGGAAGACCTGGTAGCATGAGAGGAACCTTAAGTCGCTCATCTCAAAACCCAGTTTCCCAGCCGATGGGAAGACATAATAGTATGAGAGGAATAACTAGGCCAATATCCTCCAGCCCAGCACAAGGACAAGATGTTTTTTACGCACCAAGAGGAACATCTGAGCCTACCCAATTTGTCCCATGTTCTGATCCCACAAGGTCACCAGTGATGGGAAGACCTGGTAGCATGAGAGGAACCTTAAATCGCTCACCCCATAGTCCAGTTTCCCAGCTACTAAATAGGCAAGGAAGTAGTGTGGTGATAAATGGTGACATGAATGAGGGTTCAATGATGTCAACATCTGACTTGACTCCAAATTCTAAGAGTCCATTCTGGAAGCGATTTGGACAGCCACTTGTGGGAATGTCTCAAGGTCCCCCTCCATCACAACAGATGTTACGCAGAGAAGAAAAACCTTCAAACCCATTTGTAAAAAAGTTTGGCCAGAAGGCAGGTAATTCAGTTCAAAGGCCAAAGTCTCCAACTTTTTCTATGAAAGAAAATCTTGGAGGAGGTACTTTTAATCCTTCTTCAACTCAAAATTTTGGGCATCCTTATGAAGATATGAGAAGTGTACCAAGACAGTCTCCAAAATGGAATCCTATGCCCTATTCCGGAAACATGCGCCAATCAAGACCTCCATCTCCTCAACCCGAGTTGAAGTCATTAGGTGGGTTTATGTCTGAGTCATTAAATCAAGCAAGCCATGGATCCCTGAATGGAAGATCAAGTATTCATTTAAAATTTCGGGGATCTCCAACTTTGGCAGGTGCCAACCATTCATTCCCACGACATCCACCACCAAGGGATCCATATATGTGGCAAGGCCCTCCCAAACATCCAGCAGAGTACTATGATGGTGACTTTGAAGATGGCAATGGTAGATATGCTGTAGTTATGCCTCAAGTTCATCAAATGGAAAACTTTAGGGGTCGTGGTAGTCTGCGAAATCGGCCTTGGCCCAGGCACCATGGAGGGAATTTTCGTGAGATGCCAGGGACATGGGAATCTGAAAAATCCATGCATAGTAGGCCTTGGACTGACACCATTAAAAGAGGTTCACAAAGGGCCAGAGAAAAAGTTGCCAATTACCTGACACATGGCAGCACCCAATCTCCAAAAAACTGGCAACAAATGGCTGGCACAAGAGGAAGGTCTCAGATGGATAGCAAGGTGCGGTAATTATATTATTTTACTTTGTTTTATTTTCTATAACCTGAAATTACGGTACACAAAAAGAGGGTGGGGGCAATTTATAATCCCACTGGCGTAAAAAAAAGTCTCCAATTATGGAGCATTGCACAATAATTTGCAGGGTTTTTTTTAATCTTTTCACGTCCATTTCACGTAGCTGTCAAAGAGAGAGATAGATAATAGATATATAATAGACAATAGACAGATAATAGATTATCTATAGATAATAGATATATGAATAGATGGATAGATAATAGATTAACAGATAATAGATAATACAAAGACAGATAGATAATAGATAGATTGATAGGTAATAGATGAAAGATAGATGACAGACTGATTGATAATAGATAATAGATTAGATAATAGCTACATAGATACATAGATAATAGATAGATATATAGATTATAAATTGATAGATAATGGATAGATGATAGATAAATTGATTGCTAGATAATAGATGATAGATAGATCCCAGTAACCTTAGGTTAACCCCAGAGCTGAGATCGATGTTGTGAGAAGCGGTTTGTGTTCTCGGTTGTTCCACCCGGAGCTCCAGTCCCGGCCTTCCTTCCTTCCATCCATGGCGGTTATCAGTTTCAATCTGCTATGATTTGACAGGAGAACAAAACGCAGTGATTTGTCTCATAATACACGACATAAAGGATAAGTCTGAGGGAGATGGGAGGTCGGGCGCTGACCCCACTACACAATGAGATTTATGTAAATGTGGGGAAATGATCCCCGCCATAGAAAGGAGCAGAGATATTTAATTAGGAAATGGATGAAATGAAACTTTGGCAGCAATAAAGAAGCAGAGGTCATACAAGGGGAACGTGTAACCGAGAGAGAGAGACGCCATCCATTACTGATAGTCACAGGAAAGAAAGTATAGAAATAAAAAGTAATACATCTCACTGATTGTATGGAGCAGGCAGGTATAACCCGGGTATCTCCTGCATATAATTATATATGTACAGCTGGTATAACCTGGGCATCTCCTGTATATAATTATATATGTACAGCTGGTATAACCTGGGCATCTCCTGTATATAATTATATATGTACAGCTGGTATAACCTGGGTATCTCCTGCATATAATTATATATGTACAGCTGGTATAACCTGGGCATCTCCTGCATATAATTATATATGTACAGCTGGTATAACCTGGGTATCTCCTGTATATAATTATATACGTACAGCTGGTATAACCTGGGCATCTCCTGTGTATAATTATATATGTACAGCTGGTATAACCTGGGTATCTCCTGTATATAATTATATATGTACAGCTGGTATAACCTGGGCATCTCCTGTATATAATTATATATGTACAGCTGGTATAACCTGGGCATCTCCTGTGTATAATTATATATGTACAGCTGGTATAACCTGGGCATCTCCTGTATATAATTATATATGTACAGCTGGTATAACTATCTCCTGTATATAATTATATATGTACAGCTGCTATAACCCGGGTATCTCCTGTATATAATATGTACAGCTAGTATAACCCGGGTATCTCCTGTATATAATTATATATGTACAGCCGGTATAACCCAGGCATCTCCTGTATATAATATATGTACAGCTGGTATAACCCGGGTACATCCTGTATATAATTATATATGTACAGCTGGTATAACCTGGGTATCTCCTGTATATAATGATATATGTACAGCTGGTATAACCTGGGTATCTCTTGTATATAATTATATACGTACAGCTGGTATAACCTGGGCATCTCTTGTATATAATGATATATGTACAGCTGGTATAACCTGGGTATCTCCTGTATATAATTATATATGTACAGCTGGTATAACCTGGGTATCTCTTGTATATAATTATATACGTACAGCTGGTATAACCTGGGCATCTCTTGTATATAATTGTATGTACAGCTGGTATAACCTGGGTATCTCCTGTATATAATTATATAGGTACAGCTGGTATAACCTGGGCATCTCCTGTATATAATTATATATATACAGCTGGTATAACCTGGGCATCTCCTGTATGTAATTATATAGGTACAGCTGGTATAACCTGGGCATCTCCTGTATGTAATTACAGTCATATGTTAAAGTTTGGGAACCCCTATTAATGTTAACCCTTTTTCTTAATAACAATTTTGGTTTTTGCAACAGCTATTTCAGTTTCATATATCTAATAACTGATGGACTCAGTTATATTTCTGGATTCAAATGAGGTTTATTGTACTAACAGATAATGTGCAATCTGCATTTAAACAAAATTTGACCGGTGCAAAAGTATGGGCACCCTTATCATTTTCTTGATTTGAACACTCCTAACTACTTTTTACTGACTTCCTGAAGCACTAAATTGGTTTTGTAACTTCATTGAGCTTTGAACTTCATAGCCAGGTGTATCAAATCATGAGAAAAGGTATTTAAGGTGGCCACTTGCAAGTAGTTCTCCTATTTGATTCTCCTATGAAGAGTGACTTCATGGGCTCCTCAAAACAACTCTCAAATGATCTGAAAACAAAGATTATTCAACATAGCTTTTCAGGGGAAGGATACAAAAAGTTGTCTCAGAGATTTAACCTGTCAGTTTCCACTGTGAGGAACATAGTAAGGAAATGGAAGAACACAGGTACAGTTCTTGTTAAGCCCAGAAGTGGCAGGCCAAGAAAAATATCAGAGAGGCAGAGAAGAAGAATGGTGAGAACAGTCAAGGACAATCCACAGACCACCTCCAAAGACCTGCAGCCTCATCTTGCTGCAGATGGTGTCACTGTGCATCGGTCAACAATACAGCGCACTTTGCACAAGGAGAAGCTGTATGGGAGAGTGATGCGAAAGAAGCCGTTTCTGCAAGCACGCCACAAACAGAGTCGCCTGAGGTATGCAAAAGTACATTTGGACAAGCCAGTTACATTTTGGAAGAAGGTCCTGTGGACTGATGAAACAAAGATTGAGTTGTTTGGTCATACAAAAAGGCGTTATGCATGGAGGCTAAAAAACACAGCATTCCAAGAAAAACACTTGCTACCCACAGTAAGATTTGGTGGAGGTTCCATCATGCTTTGGGGCTGTGTGGCCAATGCCGGCACCGGGAATCTTGTTAAAGTCGAGGGTCGCATGGATTCAACTCAGTATCAGCAGATTCTTGACAATAATGTGCATGAATCAGTGATGAAGTTGAAGTTACGCAGGGGATGGATATTTCAGCAAGACAATGATCCAAAACACCGCTCCAAATCTACTCAGGCATTCATGCAGGGGAACAATTACAATGTTCTGGAATGGCCATCCCAGTCCCCAGACCTGAATATCATTGAACATCTGTGGGATGATTTGAAGCGGGCTGTCCATGCTCGGCGACCATCAAACTTAAATGGAATTGTTTTGTAAACAGGAATGGTCACAAATACCTTCATCCAGGATCCAGGAACTCATTAATAGCTACAGGAAGCGACTAGAGGCTGTTATTTTTGCAAAAGGAGGATCTACGAAATATTAATGTCACTTTTATGTTGAGGTGCCCATACTTTTGCACCGGTCAAATTTTATTAAAATGCAGATTGCCCATTTTCTGTTATTACAATAAACCTCATTTGAAACCAGAAATATAACTGAGTCCATCAGTTATTAGATATATGAAACTGAAATAGCTGTTGCAAAAACCAAAATTGTTATACTGAAAAAGGTTAACATTAATAGGGGTGCCCAAACTTTTACATATGACTGTATATAGGTACATCTGGTATAACCTGGGCATCTCCTGTATATAATTATATACGTACAGCTGGTATAACCTGGGTATCTCCTGTATATAATTATATATGTACAGCTGGTATAACCCGGGTATCTCCTGTATATAATTATATGTACAGCTGGTATAACCTGGGTATCTCCTGTATATAATTATATATGTACAGCTGGTATAACCTGGGCATCTCCTGTATATAATTATATATGTACAGCTGGTATAACCTGGGTATCTCCTGTATATAATTATATATGTACAGCTGGTATAACCTGGGTATCTCCTGTATATAATTATATATGTACAGCTGGTATAACCTGGGTATCTCCTGTATATAATTATATATGTACAGCTGGTATAACCTGGGGATCTCCTGTATATAATTATATATGTACAGCTGGTATAACCTGGGCATCTCCTGTATATAATTATATATGTACAGCTGGTATAACCTGGGTATCTCCTGTATATAATTATATATGTACAGCTGGTATAACCTGGGTATCTCCTGTATATAATTATATATGTACAGCTGGTATAACCTGGGTATCTCCTGTATATAATTATATATGTACAGCTGGTATAACCTGGGGATCTCCTGTATATAATTATATATGTACAGCTGGTATAACCTGGGCCTCTCCTGTATATAATTATATATGTACAGCTGGTATAACCTGGGCCTCTCCTGTATATAATTATATATGTACAGCTGGTATAACCTGGGCATCTCCTGTATATAATTATTTATGTACAGCTGGTATAACCTGCGTGTTTCCTGATGTGTGATTGTGTATGTACAGCTGGTATAACCTGCGTGTTTCCTGATGTGTGATTGTGTATGTACAGCTGGTATAAGTTCTGCATATATTTATGTACGTTATATATTGATATGATGCAGCTGTGGGACTGGTACATGGTGAGCTTTAGGATAACTTTGCATCCCTGTGTTGCTGCTCGATGTCCCCCTACATTTGGCATTCTCCATGCTCTGCACTTATCCACCTTACAGATAAACAAGTGATCGTTGCATTAAGTATTGCTGCTCTCTCTGCTATGAGGTGGAAGTGTTTTATTATTTCCACAGATGCCAAATATCAAGGGTATATCCGTATATAGAAAACAACTCCTCATGCTCTCCCATGTCCTAAAATCCTTTGAATCCAACTAGCACAAAACAGAACGAAAAATCTTCTGGATTATCAAGCATTCTGGATTCTAAAACGGTCAGAAATGAGGCGATGGAAATTATATCTCCACGTCGAAATTATCCCAGTCCAATAAAAATTAGTGTAAAAAAATAAAATAAATATACTTAGAGATTCTTCATTGTTTTATCAGAATTACTGATTCAAGGGGATTTTATTGTACATGTAAAACTATTTTCTTTGGTGCATTTTTTTTTTCTTTAGGTCTTAGAAAATTTTGGACGGCAAACAATAATGCAGTTCTGAAAAATGTGCACCAAATAATGACAGTGTGAACAGAGTCAAAGCGTCACATATTAGAAGAGAATGTGAGGGACGTTTACTAATAAGGTGCAATGTACAAAACACTCGCCGAATGTACAAGCAACCAAGGCCTAAAAGGACTTGCTTGGGGGTGTATTATACATTACTAGTAGTGGGGGGCAGAAAACGAAGTAGTCCCCAAAGCTTTATCCTGGAGACAGTGACGTAGCTTGGGTTGGTAGAACCTGAACAAAGCAAGTATTTTGAGCCCCTTAACTCTAAGCCTAACCCACTCTCTAGCCCTAAGACTAACCCTAGCCTTAAAGGGGTTGTCTGGTTTTAAACTAGAAGTCTGCACTGCGCGCCAGGAGTGGCACGTGTGTGATCACAAGTATGAAATTTGCATACATGAGGTCACATGCCAACTAGACTGTATCCGATTGGAAAAGTTTAGTCAGGATGTGGCAGAAGTATACAAATGGCATACTTGTGGTCACATAAGTGCCGGCACCGGAAAATCCTCAAAGGGCGCAATGCAGGCTTGTAGCATAAGAAAGGACAACCCCTTTAAGCCTAGTCCTAAGCTAATCCCAAACCTTAGTTTATCATGGTTAAGGTTTGTCATTTCATTGCTGCCTATGCAGAGCGCAGGAGTAGATGACAAATTCATCTACATTGTTACACTCTGCATAAGCATCTCCAGGCAGGCAGTCACTGCATACTTGCGGATGCTATTTGCTTCACAGTGCAAGCAGCATAGGGGATGCAAAGTTTTGCTCCCCCATAGACCATGGTGCTCAGAGCAACCACCCCCCTGGTGTACACCACGCTACGCCACTGTCTAGAGACACCTAGAGGACATCAGCACCCTCACTTCCTTGCAATGGAGCTTTGATTTAAGGAGGGCAAATCCAGATGGAACCATCCCTTTAAAGAGACAAGATAAAACTTATTCAAATTGGAGATCAAAAGAACCCTAAAATACTTTATATTAGCGCCATATTGCACCATATTAGCAAATTCCCTTAGTCTAGTGGCGTGAGGCTAGGTCTCTGATCCTTAGGGGCAATACCTGTGATGACACTGCATGCAAATTTTGCTTTTCTTCCTCTCGAGTGACGGAGGATTTAGTTTTTATTGTATATTAGGCATTTCTGTCGCTTTTTCTTTTGTGGTGACAACTAGTATAATCTCCTGTTGATTCTGTCTCTGAGGAATAAGTAACATTTATGTCTTAATGAGAAATGTGCTATTGTACAAAGTTGTCAGCCAAAAGTTTCTTAAAGGGACGTTCCAATTCTGCACGTTGAATAAACCCGCACAGGGTAAGTAGATCCTGCAAAGAAACAGCAAACGGCAAGTCACACGAGACATAAGATCCGTGCAGCTATTCTATGTATTCGGTGCTCCTTAAAGGGAGTTTCCACTATACAGTATATATATGTTACCGGTGGAGGTCTTTCTTAAAGGGATTATCTCAAGCAATGTCTTTATGCTGTCCTATAGTCAGAGCCCTCCTTTTTCGGCCTAGCTATGATAGACTCGGCTAGTCCATAAATTATATGGCTGCACACTTATTGTGAGGGGCAATTGTTGCAAGGGAAGTGTTTAAGCGACCACCCAATTCTATACCTGCAACCCTCAGTGGATTGCTGGGTAGCTTCCATTTCAAAAAATTAAGTATATCTTCAAATTTTCCAAAATTTTCTTCCAGGAGAAATTCGGGAGTGCGGTGCCCAAAGTGTACCACTTTTTTTTTTATAAACATGCCCCCTTTTAGAGGCCATGCTCCTTATCACATCCTCATCCCTGCCCCTTGAATGTGTATTTGAGTCTGATGATGCAGCATCCTGGTGCCGAAAGTAGTAAAGCATTCAAGAAGCCTTGCTCTTTTTTTTTTTATTGAGTGAGGTGGCACCTTGGAGATTGTGCGGCTCTTGTAAGAGTCCAGGAGGTCTCCCATTTTTCTTACCCCCGAGAGTGTTCCAGCAGAGTTGTTAAGGGGCATATATGTCGTTCGTCTTGGGGTACACTTAAGTTAATTTCCTAGATTTCGATTTGTGATAATGTTGAAGATGGAATCTTATTGATTGCATTTTGCACGTTAGGGGGTTCTGGGGGTGCAGCGGTGAACCCTTAGTTGGCCGTCATAAGAAATACAGTAGATCACAGTTCAGACAATCCTATGGTTGCTTTTCATCACAACGTGTGCAAAGTACAAAATGCCTTAAAGGATTTGTCCTCAGCAACTTGTAGAAGATTCTGGTCTTTTTCTGACATTTTTGTTGGTTTACCCAAGATGCAATCCATGAGGAGCCCTCAGAATGCGGGGCCAAGCCAAGGGCAGGATGAGAATGGGGTGCAGGACATGACGCAGCTGGAGTGAGTATCATCAGATGATGGATTTGCTGCAGTTACTTTCTGTTTTCAGCATTCTGTATGTAACATTGTATATTGGGTGTGATGTTTCCATTGTGATTTTGCAGGGACTTACAGGAAGCATCGGTCCTCCAAAACCTGAGAAAAAGGTTTGAGCGAGAGCTGATATATGTGAGTATGGCGTCCTCTGAGATTCTAGAGGGGTTCTCCGGTGAATGAATTATCCACAGGATCGGTGCCTGTTCGGTGGGCGCCTGCTCGAGCTGCATAATGGGGGGACTTTTATTCCCTTTGCAAAATGGAGCAATAGGTCGGACACCTGATTGTCACTCCATTCATTCTTGTTAGGCTCACCAAGTGAGGTGTATCCTCAAAGCCCAAGGTCCAGGTGGGCACACTGGCCTCGGGCGTCTGTGCAGGAGGCAGTTGAGACACATGGAAATCAGGGAGCCGAGGTACATGAGACCACAGACAAGAGTCTGGGAACAGGTAGCCGAGAGCCTAGAGACCGCAGACAGGTAGCAGAGGTCCTGGAAGCCGCAGACAGGTAGCAGAGATCCTGGAAGCCGCAGACAGGTAGCAGAGATCCTGGAAACTGCAGTCAGGTAGCAGAGATACTGGAAACTGAAGACAAGTAACAGAGGTACTGGAAACTGCAGACAAGTAGCCGAGGTCCTGGAAACCGGAGATAGGTAGCAGAGATTCCGAGGACCCCAGATGGGTAGCAGAGGTCCTGGAGACAGCAGACAGGTAGCAGCGTACCTGGAGATTGCAGACAGGGAGCAGAGGACTTGGAGACTGTAGACTAGTAGCAGAGGTCCTGGAAACCGGAGATAGGTAGCAGAGATTCCGAGGACCCCAGATGGGTAGCAGAGGTCCTGGAGACAGCAGACAGGTAGCAGAGGACTTGGAGACCTCAGACAGGTAGCAGAGTACCTGGAGATTGCAGACAGGGAGCAGAGGACTTGGAGACTGTAGACTAGTAGCAGAGGTCCTGGAAACCGGAGATAGGTAGCAGAGATTCCGAGGACCCCAGATGGGTAGCAGAGGTCCTGGAGACAGCAGACAGGTAGCAGCGTACCTGGAGATTGCAGACAGGGAGCAGAGGACTTGGAGACTGTAGACTAGTAGCAGAGGTCCTGGAAACCGGAGATAGGTAGCAGAGATTCCGAGGACCCCAGATGGGTAGCAGAGGTCCTGGAGACAGCAGACAGGTAGCAGAGGACTTGGAGACCTCAGACAGGTAGCAGAGTACCTGGAGATTGCAGACAGGGAGCAGAGGACTTGGAGACTGTAGACTAGTAGCAGAGGTCCTGGAAACCGGAGATAGGTAGCAGAGATTCCGAGGACCCCAGATGGGTAGCAGAGGTCCTGGAGACAGCAGACAGGTAGCAGAGTACCTGGAGATTGCAGACAGGGAGCAGAGTACCTGGAGATTGCAGACAGGGAGCAGAGGACTTGGAGACTGTAGACTAGTAGCAGAGGTCCTGGAAACCTGCAGATAGGCAGGAAAGGTTGTAGAGACCACAGGGAGTTAGATGAGATCCTGGACACAGCAGGCAAGCACTGAGCAGATATTAGCGCACCACAAACAAGCTAAGAGTAGGCCTTACATAAGCCTAGGTAGATGATCACATGGAAGCATGCCAGGCCACCTGCAAAGCCCAACGTGGAACCCAAGAAAGTTTAGTGGACCCCAGAGTAAAGGGAGCAGAGCCCTGAACCGGGACAAGTGTGCAACAATTCTCTATGAGGCTGCTAGAAAGAGCCACTTGGCAAACCCATAGGGAATGAATAGAGCGGCGGTCAAGAAGGTGCAATGCTGTTCCACTCTAATGGGGTAAAAAAGCCCCATTCTGGCGATCAGTTCTGGTACCAGTAGTCGGACCCCCTCTGATCAATAAGTTGCCAGCCACCTGTCCAGAAGATAGGTGATAATTTATATCCAGCTTTGTTTTCAACTTTGTTTACAGCCCCTTTAATATTTAAAGTTTTCTTTAAGAAGATAGTAACAAACCACTTTTCCTTCTTTCTTAGACCTACATCGGTAGCATCCTCCTGTCATTAAACCCATACAGGCTGCTGAATATTTATGGGACGGATCATGTGTTGTATTACGAAGGGAAAGCCTTGGGGGAAACTGCCCCGTAAGTTATCAATGTTCCTCATCGCTGATCTTGTACCCCCTCCTATAGATGAGTGCGGCAATCAGATGCCATTTCTTCTGTCCCACGTTGGTTTTGCCTGTACTGTTTCTGGGCTGTGAATAGGAGCCCAAATATCCACAGTCATGGTGCAGAGTATCTGCTATTAAGGCTATATGCACACATTGAGGAACATAGTAGAAGGCAAGTAGATGGAATTTTACAACTCTCATCTAGATGCTGCAGAAATTGTTCACTCGCAAATTGACCTGCGGTGCAGATTTTAAAATTTCAGCTCTGGATTTTTTCTGCAGATTTTCAGGACACTTCTGTTACTGAGCTCTCAATCCAATGAAATGATAAAGTAATGTCTATCTGCGGCCACCACTAGAGGGCGCTTGCTGTATACTGTACAGTAAGATTGGAGGTAGTGGCTGCAGACAGTCACATGTGCATCGTGTACCTCTATGACTGTGTTGGGGGATCATGATAAACTGAAATCTCTCGATAGATTGATGACCAAGTTACTGTAGTTTTTTTTTTCTCAGGCACCTTTTTGCAATTGCAAACGTAGCCTACACCAAACTGATGGATGCCAAACACAACCAGTGTATTATCATTAGGTAAGTGGAGATTTACCGTGAAGGCGACTTGTTGTGTGAGTTCTTTTTTTTAATTATTGCATAATGAATTTATTTCTTAACATTAGCGGTGAGAGCGGATCTGGTAAAACAGAAGCCACTAAGCTGGTCCTGCGTTACCTTGTGGCGGTGAATCAGAGGCGCGGAGTGACAAACCAGGTGAGAAATCAAAATAATACCTATTATAATAAGCACTAACTCGCATCATTGCCGTGTGTGTATGAGGATGTTATTATCCTGTGACCCCCATATGCTGGAGCCGGACCCTTCTTCCTGTCGCCAGGTTATTATTTCTTGAATTCACAAGGTTTCCAGTATTATCTATGACATGTCAGTAATATATCAGACCCCAGAGCTTCTATGGACCAATATAGTCCCAGTGTAATAAGAATATGTGTAACCTCCATCATCAGCTGCCCAAGAAAAATGGGTGGTTATTAATGGGCGAAAATAAAGATACGTACTATTATGTCATTATTATTAATATCTGATCATCTGATCACATCCTACTCCTTTTTGTATCCATATTTTACTGGATTTCACAGATAGAGGTACTGCATGTATTACTCAATTATTACCTACAGAGCTATCTATCATCTATCTATCTATCTATCTATCTATCTATCTATCTATCTATCATCTATCTATTATCTATCTATCTATCATCTATCTCTCTATCTATCCATCTATCTATCATCTATCTATTATCTATCTACTATCTATTATCTATCTATTATCTATCTATCATCTATTTATATATAATCTATCTATCTATCTATCTATCCATCCATCCATCCATCCATCCATCTCATAACTATATATCTAATATTTATGTTCATCTATCTCATATTTACCCATCCATTTCATGCATATCTATCTATCTATCTATCTATCTATCTATCTATCTCTCATCTATCTATCTATTATCTATCAATCTATTATCTATCTATCATCTATCTATTTAGCTATAATCTATCTATCTATCTATCTATCTATCTATCTATCTATGTATCCATCCATCCATCTCATAACTATATATCTAATATTTATATTTATCTTCTCTATCTCATATCTACCCATCCATTTCATGCCTACCTATCTGTCTATGTATTTATCTATCCATCTATATCTATTTGGATCCTACGTTTCTGCGCAGATCTTAGAGGCGACGCCTCTGCTGGAATCTTTCGGAAATGCCAAAACAGTCCGGAATGATAATTCCAGCCGGTTTGGAAAATTTGTGGAGATTTATCTGGAAGAGTGAGTATTACACCGGCAGGATGACATCCTTCATATTCATTGTCCTATATACTGACATGTTGCCTCTCCTACAGGGGTGTGATATGTGGTGCCATAACATCCCAATATCTGCTTGAAAAATCCAGAATCGTATTTCAGGTAAGTCACCCCTGCCCCAGCATGCTGCCATTTGTGAGGCTCCATGGTCCCTTGGCACGGGGGATCCAACCATTGCATTCCATTTATTTTGATCCATTTTTATGGTTTATTTTCAGGCCAAAAATGAGAGGAATTACCATATTTTCTATGAGATTTTGGCTGGTCTGCCCTCTCAGCAGAAGCAGGCGTTTTACCTTCAGGATGCTGAAACCTACTACTACCTGAATCAGGTACAGTACGTCAGGGGTCTGGGCGGATAGAAAGTGACCCCAGACATGAAAGGTTATAGGCTGCCTAACAAAACCTCCCCCCTACGGTGTGATTCCATATACGTGTCTCTCTAGTTACTTCTAGACAGCAAATATCCATGTTACAAGGGCGAGTGACCCCCGTTCTCCACATAGGTGGGATTTGCATCTATCAGCCATTTATACATGTTGGGAATGCCTCTTTACACATTAGGGAATTTTGTCACTGACTTATTGACTTATACCCTGTGTACTGGCAGGATCCTGGTACTGCGTCTTTCTCCCATTCACTTCAATAGGAGCAGAGTTGTAGTACCCGAGAACGGCCACTACGCGGTGTATGGATCCGTGCTGTTCTGCCCTTGTACAATGTTTATTTATGGACATTACTGGACCTGCTGGTCAGTGGGGTTGTCGGGTGTCAGATTCCCTCTGATCTGATTTTGATGACCTATTCTAAGGATTGGTGTTATGTCTTACCTGGTGAGGGAGATCCTGGAAACACCTGTTCTGGATGATCAGTTCTTGAGCAGAATGGAAAGGTGGCACCTGTTCAGTAAGACTGTTGAGTCAGTATGAAATGGTGTTGATTGTGTTACAGGCTGTAGAGGAGATGCCAAGCTGATATAGAACAGCTGGAACAGTGATGACTTATGTAGCAGAGCTGAAACAGTGATGACTGATGTAGCAGAGATGAAACGGCAATGAGTGATGCAGCAGAGCTGGAACATCAATGACTGATATATCAAAGCTGGAACAGAGTGACTGATGTAGCAGAGCTAAAATGGCTATACCTGATGTAGCAGAGATGAAACGGCAATGACTGATGCAGCAGAGCTGGAACATCAATGACTGATATATCAAAGCTTGAACAGAGTGAAGGATGTAGCAGAGCTAAAATGGCTATACCTGATGTAGCAGAGATGAAACGGCAATGACTGATGCAACAGAGCTGGAACATCAATGACTGATATATCAAAGCTTGAACAGAGTGACGGATGTAGCAGAGCTAAAATGGCTATAACTGATGCAGCAGGGCTGGAACATCGATGACTGATATATCAGAGTTAGAAAAGCAATGGCTGGTGTGGTATAGCTGGAACAGCGATGAGTAATATGTCACAGCAGGAACAGCGGTCAGTGATGTTGCAGATATGGAAAGGTGATAACTGATATATCAGAAGTAGAGCAGCAATGATTGACGAAGCATAGCTGGAACAGAAATGTTTCATATATCAGAGCTGGAACACCAATGACTGATGCAGCAGAGCTGGAACAGCGATGACTGATGTGGCAGATATGGAAAGGTGATGATGACTGATATATCAGAGCTGGAGCAGCAATGACTGATGTAGAAGAACTGGAACAGTGATAACTGATGCAGTAGAGCTGGAACAGTGATGACTGATGTAGCAGATCTGTAACAGCGATGACTGATGTATCAAAGCTTAAACGGTAATGACTGATGTAGCAGAGCTAGGAAATCAATGACCAAAGCAGCAGACATTAAATAGCAATGACCGATGTGAGACAAAGGTTTTTGTTTTTCATTACCCTAAATGGAGGTCATTAAAGGGGTGAACTGGATGTTACTATCCGAACAATATTATTTATACAATACTGCCCCCTATGGTCAAAAATAAGAATCTGATCGTGTAGGAGAACATTCACATGCCTGTATGTAGTTAGATATCACAATGATTGACTGTCTCCATATTTAGGGAGGTAACTGTGAGATTCCCTCTAAAAGTGACGCCGAGGATTTCCGAAGACTCCTGAATGCCATGGAATCGCTCAGCTTCACCACAGAGGATCAGGACAGCATCTTTCGAATTCTCTCTTCTATCCTGCACTTGGGGAATGTCTATTTTGAGAAATATGAGGTAAGAACCAATATATCAAAATGTGAACATTTGCCTCCCTGGCGCTTTATAATCCGCCAGTGGAGTTTTCCAGTAGACACCATGCATCGGTGGCTACGTCCACACTTGTCAGAATTGCTTGCAGATTTGCACGTGGATAAGGTTCTGTTAGCAGCGGATTAATCAGCGTAACATCCAGAGTCAGCAACACAGAATGGAGATTTATTCATATCCAGGTTGAACAGCTTACAGCATGAAATGTGATCAGTCTGGTATCTGCTGTGGCTTGCAGCATGGGAGCATTACAACAACAAGAAGGGAAGAGAAGGAGCGGGCATCCTGTCTGGCTTCTTTTTTTTTTGCACTGAACTTTGTTAACAATCTCACAATATGCGCAATATATAAAACAGTACAGTAGTAGTTGTTGCAATACATACAGATCAATATGCATTATTCCATCACCCCCTCTCAACAACTACTTATCCTCTTAGTCCCAGTGTGGTCCTCAATTCTTGGAACCTGGCTCGTGGCAATGGCTTTGTCATAATGTCAGCTGCCATCTTATCAGTTTCACAATAGACGAACTGAATTATGCCACGATCTATCAAATCACGTAAATGATGATGTCTGACGTCAATGTGCTTGGTTCTAGCACTGATCTTTTCACTGCATGCAAGTTTAATGCATCCTTGGTTGTCCTCATTAGCAGCATTGATCCACTTTGTTCTTTCATGGACAGGTAGTTCTTGCATTTCATCCCATGACTGCGGCTCTGATTCAGGTAGTGTCTTGACTATGTAGGATAGACGTTTAGCTGGTATGCCTCTGTTTGATCTTGAAGATCTCCTGATTTCAGATTCACCTGATTTTTCTGTTGTTCCTTCAGTTGTTGAAGAATCCAGCCAGACCTCTACATCCTCCTTGTTATTGTCTTGTAATTGTGACTTCAGCTGGACTACTGGCGTGATGTCACAAAACTTGGGGGACACAAAGTTCTCCTCAATCACTACATCTCTACTTATTGTGACCTTGTTTGTTTCTGGGTGTAGAATCCTATAACCTTTCTGGGTTTCACTGTAGCCTACCAGGATCCCTTCCTTAGCGTGAGATTCCCACTTATTTCTCCTTTCTTTGGGAACATGTACAAGCGCTTTACTTCAGAATATTCTTATATGATGTAGTTTTGGCTTTCTGCTGTTCCATTGCTCAAACGGAGTTTTCTCTGTAGCTTTACCTGGTAGTCTGTTCTGAAGATAGCAAGCTGTCATGATTGCTTCACCCCAATATGCTGTGGGCAGATTTGCATCAAACAACATACTTCTTCCACTTTCACAGAGTGTTTGGTTCCTTCTTTCTGCGACACCATTTTGCTCAGGATTGTACGGTACAGTGGTCTGAAATAGGATTCCATTTTTCTTTAAAATGCTCTGTGTCTCATTACTTGTGTATTCAGTCCCATTATCTGCATGTAGAATCTTTGGCATTCTCCCAAATTTATTATATACCTCAGCTAGATATACTTCAAGTTTCTCTGGAACTTCTTTCTTGCTGTGAAGCAGATGGACAACTGTATATCTTGAATGATCATCAGTAAATGTGAGAAAATATCTCTTCTTCCCAGGAGTCTGAGTGCTCATTGGACCACAGACATCTGTATGTATTAAATCTAGTGTCTGTTCTGTTCTTGTAGTACTTCTCTTAGGAAAAGCTTTTCTAGACATTTTCCCTTTGATGCAGCTAGTACATTTCATTATCTGGTTACATAGATCAATTGTAATGTCCTCAGCTAGTTGCTTTTGAACTAACTTCCTTATTGCTTCTGGGTCTCTGTGTGCTAGGCGCCTATGCCATACATGAATGCAGTTATTGTGCCTTTCTTCCTGAGCAGTGTACACACACTCTTTGCATTTAGGCTATGTGCACACAATGCGATTTTTAAGTGTTTTTGCTGTGATTTTTGGCGCGAAAACGCTTAAAAATCGTGTACAGAACGCACCCCATGCATTCCTATGGCATTCCGCACATGCTGTGCTAATGCTGCGCTTTTTCCGCGGCGGAATCGCATCGCGGAAAAAATCGCAGCATGCTCATTCTTTTGTGCGGAATCGCAAAGAATTGCCGCGATTCCGCACCCATAGGAATGCATGAGAATCGCTTACTTCCCGCATGTGGCTATGCCCACCATGCGGGAAGTTAAGCGTCTCATGTGCGGTTGGTACCCACGGTGTGGAGGAGAGGAGACTGTCCTCCAGGCCCTGGGTACCATACCCCTGTAAAAAAAGAATAAAAAAATAAAAAATCGGGGTATATTTACCTTCCGGTGTCCCGCGCTGCATTCCCGGCCTAAGCGTTCCCAGTAATGCCTTGCGGCAAGGCCCTGTGATGATGTAGTCTCGCGTGACTCTAGCGGTCTCGCGAGATCACTATAGTAACGCGAGACTACGTCATCACAGATCTCGCAAGGCATTACTGGGAACGCTGAGGCCCGGGAATGCATCGCGGGACGTCGGAAGGTAAATATACCCCGATTTTTTTTATTTTTTTTAGCATTTTAAAATCCTATCTTTTACTATTGATGCCGCATAGGCGGCCTCAATAGTAAAAACCTGGTCACACTTGTCAAACACTATGTTTGACGAGTGTGACCAACCTGTCAATCACTTTCCAAGCGATGCTTCAAATCGCTTGGAAAGTGATTGAATATCACACGCGAAAATCGCAGCAAAATCGCGATCATAATCGCGGTAAAATCACGGTGAAATCGCGCTGAAAATACCGCGCGATTTCTGGGAAGGAGTGTGGTTTTTAGTGAGCGTTTTAAAACGCTACGTGTGCCCACAGCCTTAAGCTGGTAAAGTTCATTTGTGATTTTTCCTTCTGCTAGTGTGTGGCCCTCTTTTGAGATGATGCAGCTATCATGCTTAAATGTAACTTCATTTCCTTGTTTTGTGAGTTTCTTCACAGACAGTAAATTACTCTCAAGACTAGGCACATAGAGCAAATCTTTTACTGGGATCTTCTTGCTTTGTGTTGGTGAGATTTGACAATCAATATAACCATCTCCTATACCTTGTGAAGTCATGTACTGACCATTAGCCATAATCACTTTCTCTGACTTACTTTGGTTAAGCTTAGAAAAGAAGTCCCTGTTATTAGTCATGTGACTAGTTGCTCCAGAGTCTATACACCATGCGTGCTTTGATGTATTTACACTGACAGTAAATGCAGTTTGTGTTCACAGAATCATTTTCTGCAGACACAGCAATTTTAACCCTTTGAAGACTGCTTTGCTTTTTCAGCTGACTCATTCTAGCTTTCCAGACTCTGCAGTCGGCTTTCAAATGTCCTGATTTCTTGCAAACAAAACATTCACGTGTTTCTTTTAGGTGCTTTTTGTTATCATTTAGATTTTGTGTCTGTAAAGCAGATTCTGCATCGCATGTCCTGCTGTTTACACCTTCCGCTTATATTCATCTATGAGCTTCCCTTTGACATACTTGACATACTCCAATGTAAGCTCATCGTCTGGGCGCGCATCTAGTGCGGTTACAAGCGTGTCATAGTTTTCTGGAAGACCACTAAGCAGTAATGCGGCTACATGAAAGTCCTTCAAATCTTCCCCAATGCCTCTCAGGCGTTCTACAATCTCTAGAATGCTTGTTATGCAGTCCTGCATATCCTGGCCATTCTGTAGTTTAGACTAGTACAATTTTCTCATGAGATAAAGTTTATTGCTTAAATTTATCCTCTCATGCACCTTTTGCAGCTGCTCCCACATTTCTCTTGCAGTTTCACTTTTACACACATGCACAATCTTGATCATCATCTATACTGAGTGATATGGTACTTTGTGCTTTCTGATCCATCTCTATCCACTCCTGTGATACTGGGTCAGGTTTAGGCTCCTGTGTGTATTTCCACGTACCTTCTCTTATCAGCAGCATTTTCACTTTGAATTTCCAGGATTGATAATTCTGGTTAGTGAGACTTGGTACTGTAAACTTCATGGAGTTGCTGCTGCTGGTGGCCATCTTTGCTGTCTTCCTTTCTTTTCTTTTCTCTGTGCTCTAGGACTCTGGGCCCATAACCTGATAGCAGCGGATTAATCAGCGTAACATCCAGAGTCAGCAACACAGAATGTAGATTTATTCATATCCAGGTTGAACAACTTACAGCATGAAATGTGATCAGTCTGGTATCTGCTGTGACTTGCAGCATGGGAGCATTACAACAACAAGAAGGGAAGAGAAGGAGCGGGCATCCTGTCTGTTTTTTGGGTTTTTTTTGCGCTAAACTTTGTTAACAATCTCACAATATGCACAATATATAAAACAGTACAGTAGTAGTTGTTGCAATACATACAGATCAATATGCATTATTCCAACAGGTTCATTGTCATTTCATGACGCTAATCTGATTTTCCGTACAAAATCTGCATCACGTTCATTATTCTGTGCAAATTTTTTCTCCGGAATAAAGCAAATATGAATTTTGATCCATTATTGGTTCAACACTGAGTCAAGGTTAGCGTGTGTCAGATTGGCATTGGAATTGCACATGTATTATGATGTGAACGTTGATTCTGGGACGTCCCTCGGAGCCATATTATCCTGACACTTAAGTGTTTACTCTCCAGTCATACCTACTGGGCACAATCTGAAGAGGTGACCCTTTGTGGAGCAGATCGGGCTACTCCACCTCCTTCAGTAGTGCTATGCAGATCCATGGCATTAAGTAGCACACAACTGATTTTCCATTACTTATAGGCAAAAATTCATCATTTTTTTGTCCCAGTGCACGTAAATGGGCTTACAATGTCCTCATTCATATGCATTGAATGCGGATTGTCATTGGATTTGATGCAGATCTGCTTCCAATTCCAAAGGCACCAGACGTGACTGTATATTGGCATTGTTTTTGCCTGCAAGTCCAGATCAGACCAATAGTGGTCCAAGACAGATTCAAGGTTAGTTTACATCATAGAGACTGACACACAGTTGGATCCCTGTTGCAGGTTGATGTGCCGTGGATCCGCACCAGGATGTCAGAGTTATTATATTAATCTCCTAATCTGTGATGTTTGATAAAATAGGTCTTGATTAGATTCACACCACAGACTGGCAAATGTTCTGGCAAATGTATTGATGGTACTCCAAGAGACCGTGACTTTTTGACTTTCTGAGAAGTAATGGTGGTTGCACCATAATAGGTCAGCAATCACAAATATCGGGGTTACTACTGAGCTGTCCAGCATTGCCATACAAATCCTTTCTTCCAGACTGAATCCCTGGAGGTGGCTTCAGTTGTGAGTGCAAGTGAGATACGAGTAGTGTCCGAACTACTACAGATATCCCACGAGGGTCTCCAGAAAGCCATCACCTACAAAGTGACTGTAAGTATCACCCCCCAGGTAATTGGGATAAGTCCCACAACAGGGAGACAGATCCGACTCATATTCTTTATTTTTTTTTTGGCAGGAAACCATGAGAGAGAAGATCTTCACCCCCCTGACGGTGGAAAGTGCTGTTGATGCCAGGTGGGCAGAAATTTACATCAAGACGGTCAATGAGAAACCCTGTTGAGACGGAGAGAAAATTTGGACATTGGTCAGAAAATTGTATTATTTATTACAGAGATGCAATTGCCAAGATTTTATACTCCCTGCTCTTCAGCTGGCTGACAGATAGAATTAACAAGCTGGTCTACCCCAAACAAGACTCCCTGTCCATTGCCATACTAGACATTTATGGCTTTGAGGTAATGGCTTTGCTCAGTACTTGCCTGATTTGTTCGTCTCTGTGCATCCGTGTTTGCACGACAGCCATCCTACTGTCTTAGGGTGATGTACACATTTTGGCACTATACTCATGAGCGCATTTGGCCAATTAGAAATCCTAAAAAAAAGGATTGTGCATGCTGGATGTCAACATGCCTGACCTGTTGTTCTCAAGGGACAAAAAAATCGTTGCTAAAGGAGATGTTTGGCTGTGGCTCACTCCCATCTTTCTGTGAACACGTGCGTGCTCGAGCATGCATGTATAAGGAGAGTCGTTAGGAATAAGTCATCAAACGTTCATACAACTATTGACGATTTATTGCTAGCGCTACGCCAGTCTCCCGCCCTCGAGATCCGCATTGTTCTACGCGGATCCTATAACTTCTTTGCATGAATCTTTTGGAAATGTTTTCTGTAGTTTTTGGCAGTGCCCAGGGTATTTGCCAACTTTTCCAGGTTTCAGGATGTCTCGCCTTGATCCGAGTTGCCAAGTATGAATTACCCTAAACAATTCCTGATCCGTAGCCATCAGCACCATGAATGCGCCTCGGACATTTCGTGGGGAGGTTTCCTACAAATGTTTCTCTTCTGCTGGACCCCTAGAATCCATGTTAAGAGTCCATGACCACTCTGGTCCTTGCTCCCCTTGGGGGTCCGCATTATGGCTTCTGTCCTACAATAATCTATTCCTTAATTTAACCAACAGGATCTGAACTTTAACAGTTTCGAACAAATGTGCATCAACTACGCAAACGAATATCTGCAGTTTTTCTTCAACAAGATTGTGTTCAAAGAGGAGCAGGTGAGTGTGACAGGTGACAGGTTCACATTTAAAGGTGTTTTCCACCCCATTCTTGTACTTTACATATGGCCTGAGCATGCCAGCGATCAGTACCCCGCAGCTCCTTCACACCACTGGCTATGTGCCCTACCTGTCTACTCTCCAACTGTTGTCTGCATGTGACCGCTGCAGACAATCAATAGGAGAGGAGACCAGCAGGGGGTCCCAGAATGAGCAGTGGAGGACAGATAGGTGATTATGTGCTATTTATTATTTTTATTGTACACTCGGGACACATGTAAAAATCCAGAAAGAGATGGAAAATGTTTTCTAAAGGGGTATAAAAAATACCCAATTGTTTCCTTCATTCTTCGGCATTCATCCACATTACTCATCTACAGGAGGAATACATCCGTGAGCAGATCGACTGGAGGGAAATTTCCTTTGTGGATAACCAGTCCTGTATAGATCTTATTTCCCAGAAGCCTTATGGGATTCTTCGGATCTTGGATGACCAGAGTGGCTTCCCCCAGGTAATGATAATATCATATTAAGGGGATTATCTGGTTTTCATAAAACCACCCCAAAAAAGGCAAGGGATCCATAAAAAAGCCATATTTGGGATGGGATGCAATTCCTTGGCTGTTTGATGGGATTTAATGGTAAGAAGGGGGTTGGTCTGCTTGGATCCTCCATCTCTGGACCCTCCCGCACTGCACCATTACTTACCACTTAGTAATATCTATTATATAATGCACTTGCCCTTGTCTTTCAGGCCACAGATCACACCTTTCTCCAGAAGTGTCACTACCACCACGGCACAAACGAGCTGTACTGCAAGCCGAAGATGCCTCTCCCAGAATTCGGGATCAAGCATTTTGCAGGGAAGGTTACATACCAGGTAGGTCCTTCTATACCCACTCAACATCCTGCTGCACTACTGGGAGGATTAGTTAACAAAAACTGATATTTCGGATGCACACCAACATGTATAGTATAGTTCCAAGGCCGGAACCTACTGTTCAACAGTTAGAGGCCCCCCCCCCCGAGGAAGCCCATCACGTGAAACGCGCGTCGGGGCTATGGCACACACAACTTCCCATATCTCTTCTCATATCCCCTCTCTCCCTTATGGGTTGCATCACTCTTTCACTGCATATCCCTTCTCATATCCCCTCTCTCCCTTATGGGTTGCATCACTCTTTCACTGCACTATGAGCGGCACTTTATATCCAAGATAAAGCACACTTGCTAACTTGCATACCATCTTTCTATATGGAACTGCTTATATCTTTGGTTGGTATTTGTAGCCTGTCTTTTTGAGATGTATGTATTGTGTCTTGGATTATTTATACCAGTATTATATATGTGAGTGAGTTTTTCAATAAAAATACTTTATACAATAGAGATTATTACATTTCATTTCACCTTATTTTTGAGGGCATATAACTCTATTTTCTAGTAGGATTTTACAACAGGGAATATTGCAGCAGAGAAATATAATTTTTTGTGTCTTTTAGATACAAGGCTTAGATACACATAATAGGTATCACACATGATAGGTTTAGAATTCATGGGACAGAAATTTACATGGAAGGCTTAGAGATACCGAGTATCAGACATGATAGGATTAGATACAAAGAGACAGTATCAGACATGATAGGATTAGATACAAAAAGACAGTATCAGACATGATAGGCTTAGATACACCAATACGATATCACACATTATGGGTTTAGATACACTGATGTAGTATCATTAGATACACTGATGCAGTATCACACAGGATAGGGTTAGATACACTGATGCAGTATCATCCAGAACATGCTTGGATACACTAGCATGGCTGACCTATATCTCTGAATGTTGTTTATAATGAAGTAGCATGGTGGGGATTGTAATCTCATAATGTTCATTAATGGCTCTTTTTGATATATTAGAATTTTGTCCTAATTTCAGGTCCACAAATTCTTGGATAAAAACTACGACCAAGTTAGGCAGGACGTCCTGGACCTCTTCGTAAATAGTAAAATTAAGGTAAGGGTATTGGGGTGAGGACGTTCTCATTAATGTGGTCATTATGTGATCTGTCTTCACTGCTACAGGAAATGGAAATTACTGAGACAAAAAATAGGAATATTTCCATTGATCCCCGGTTTCACCTTCTTCGCTCCCTCAGGTGCTGGCCAATCTGTTTTTCAGTCACGCGCAGGTGCTGGCTCAGCAGAAAAGCATGATGGGTAAAAGCAGTACTGTCACACGGAAGATCAAGGCCCAAACCGTAGCTGCAAAGTTCCAGCAATCCCTCCTGGAACTGGTGGAGAAGATGGAAAGGTATAAAGCATTGGTGTCACCTAAAGGGATTCTCCGCCGCAGCGCTGATGTTTTAGCACCTACACATACCTGGCAGGATTCGCGGTCCCTCATTTTTTTTTTTACTCCCATCTTCTGCGTCTCACATCACGCTCGCTGTACAGGAAGCTGAGATCTGAGGTGCTGTTTGGCACAGTTCTCACACTGTAGAGCTGCTTGAGCTCTGCTTCTCCATTGCATAGAGGGAGCGCTGTAGTCTCTGGTGAATTGTAATGCCCTTCTAAGAAACATATATCTTTTCTTTACAGGTGCAATCCATTTTTTGTCCGGTGCCTCAAACCTAATAGCAAAAAGGTGAGCGAAATATGAAACACTGGTATAAGTAATCCAATTATTGCTTAATACTATTTAAATGCTGCCCACTCATAAAGAAAGCCTGTGAGTCCTGCTTCCTCCACCCACTCACACAGAAAGCTTGGGAGTCCTGCTTCCCCCGCCCACTTTTGGAGAAAACCTGTGTGTACTGGTTTCCCCACCAACTCATGAAGAAAGCCTGTGAGTCCTGCTTCATCCACCCACTCATAATGAAAGCCTGTGAGTCCTGCTTCATCCACCCACTCATAATGAAAGCCTGGGAGTCCTGCTTCCCCCTGCCACTTTTAGAGAAAACCTGTGTGTTCTGGTTCCCCCACCCACTCATGAAGAAAGCCTGTGAGTCCTGCTTCCTCCACCCACTCATAGAGAAAGCTAGGAGTCCTGCTTCCCCCACCCACTTTTAGAGAAAACTTGTGTGTTCTGGTTCCCCCACCCACTCATGGAGAAAGCCTGTGAGTCCTGCTTCACCCACCCACTCATAACGAAAACCTGTGAGTCCTACTTCCCAGAGACTCTTAGAGAAAGCCTGTGAGTCCTGCATACTTCTCACACTCATAGAGAAAGCCTGTGAGTCCAGCTTTCCCTCCCCACTCATAGAGAAAGCCTGTGAATCCTGCTTTCCCCACTTACACAAAGTAATTGACAGCTTTCCATGCATGAGTTTGTGTCCTGGAAGAGATCTGTCAATCACTCTGTGGGGGAGGGGGTGAGGCAGGGCTTGAATACTACAATGTATACTGTGCTCAGCCCACACCAATCACACATTGATGGTTTAGCCTATTAAAACCTGGCAGCCCCCCTTAAGGTAACTTGTGTAGAGTGGAAATATATACCTGCAGTATGTCATCTGTATATGGGCTTCTGCACAGATGTGTTCCCTCCTAGGAACCTTGCCTGTTTGAACCCGACATTGTGATCAGTCAGCTGAAGTACTCCGGTATTCTAGAAACCATCAGAATCCGTAAAGAAGGATTCCCTGTCCGGATTCCTTTCCATATATTCCTCAGTAGGTAAGGAGGTATTGAAGGATTTAAAGGGGTTGTCCCAACATGCAACTTTGTAAAAATAGTCAAGAATGGAGGAATTTTCTAGTTTAATGCTCATTGCATATATTACCGGCCACCTCTGTTGTCTATCAGAGCTGGCACTTGTCTAAAGAGGATGAATTTCATCTTTGCTAATATATTAGAAGCCTCCAGTGTCAGAAAAGTGACAGTATTGGCTGAAGTCGGACTTATAGAAGCCGGCGGCCGCTAAGCAAATATCTAAACATGGATGTCATTTCCAGGTATCGCTGTGTCATGGATCTTGGACGCAATATCAGTGCCGATGGCCCTATATGTGTCACTGTGCTAAAGAAACTATGTCCATCGGTTCACCCCACCATGTACTGCATTGGAGTCAGCAAGGTGACGCTTTATGTTACTTTTCCTACCTATTGCACTTAGTAATGGTAAAAGCTGCGACTACAAACCTGCTGAAGCTGACTCTGCACCCTTTAGCCTGCCTCATGTATTAGCCTCTTATCATGTATTAGCCCCTCCTCATCTGTTAGCCCCACCTAATCTATTAGACCCTCATCGTGTATTAGCCCCACCTTGTTTGTAAGCCCCTTTCTCATGTATTGATTTTGCCTCATCTGTTAGCCCCTCCTTATCTATTACCCCCTCCTCATGTATTAGCACCACCTCATCTATTAGAGCCACCTCATCTATTAGCCTCTCCTCATCTAGTAGTCCCACCTCAACTATTAGCCCCTTCTTATTTATTAGACCCATCTTATCTATTAGCTGCTCCTTATTTATAAACGCCTCCTTATTTATAAACCCCTCCTCATCTATTAGCCCCTCCTTATTTATAAACCCCTCCTCATCTATTAGCCCCTCCTTATTTATAAACCCCTCATCTATTAGCCCCTCCTTATTTATAAACCCCTCCTCATCTATTGACCCCTCCTTTTTTATAAACCCCCTCATTAGCCCCTCCCTCTATATTTATAACCCCCTCCTCATCTATTAGCCCCCCTCCTTATTTATAAACCCCTCCTCATCTATTAGCCCCTCCTTATTTATAAACCCCTCATCTATTAGCCCCTCCCTCTTTATTTATAAACCCCTCCTCATCTATTAGCCCCTCCCTCCTTATTTATAAACCCCTCATCTATTAGCCCCTCCCTCTTTATTTATAACCCCCTCCTCATCTATTAGCCCCCTCCTTATTTATAAACCCCTCCTCATCTATTAGCCCGTCCCTCCTTATTTGTAATCCCCTCCTCATCTATTAGCCCCTCCTTATTTATAAACCCCTCCTCATCTATTGGCCCCTCCTTATTTATAATCCCCCTCATCTATTAGCCCCTCCCTCTTTATTTAAAAACCCCTCCTCATCTATTAGCCCCTCCTTATTTATAAACCCCTCCTCATCTATTAGCACCTCCTTATTTATAAACCCCTCATCTATTAGCCCCTCCCTCCTTATTTATAAACCCTTCCTCATCTATTAGCCCCTCCCTCCTTATTTAGAAACACCTCCTCATCTAATAGCCCCTCCTTATTTAAAAATACCCTTCCTCATCTATTAGCCCCTCCCTCCTTATTTATAAACCCCTCCTCATCTATTAGCCCCTCCCTCCTAATTTATAAAGCCCTCCTCATCTATTAGCCCCTCCCTTCTTAGTTATAAACCCCTTCCTCATCTATTAGCCCCTCCTTCCTTGTTTATAAACCCCTCCTCATCTATTAGCCCCTCCCTCCTTATTTATAAACCCCTCCTCATCTATTAGCCCCTCCCTCCTTATTTATAAACCCCTCCTCCCCTATTAGCCCCTCCTTATTTATAAACCCCTCCTCATCTGTTAGCCCCTCCCTCCTTATTTATAAACCCTTCCTCATCTATTAGCCCCTCCCTCCTTATTTATAAAGCCCTCCTCATCTATTAGCCCCTCCCTCCTTAGTTATAAACCCCTTCCTCATCTATTAGCCCCTCCCTCCTTAGTTATAAACCCCTTCCTCATCTATTAGCCCCTCCCTCCTTATTTATAAACCCCTCCTCATCTATTAGCCCCTCCCTCCTTATTTATAAACCCCTCCTCATCTATTAGCCCCTCCCTCCTTATTTATAAACCCCTCCTCCCCTATTAGCCCCTCCTTATTTATAAACCCCTCCTCATCTATTAGCCCCTCCCTCCTTATTTATAAACCCCTCCTCCCCTATTAGCCCCTCCTTATTTATAAACCCCTCCTCATCTGTTAGCCCCTCCCTCCTTATTTATAAACCCTTCCTCATCTTTTAGCCCCTCCCTCCTTATTTAGAAACACCTCTTCATCTAATAGCCCCTCCTTATTTAAAAATACCCCTCCTCATCTATTAGCCCCTCCCTCCTTATTTATAAACCCCTCCTCATCTATTAGCCCCTCCCTCCTTATTTATAAACCCCTCCTTCCCTATTAACCCCTCCTTATTTATAAACCCCTCATCTATTAGCCCCTCCTTATTTATAAACCCCTCATCTATTAGCCCCTCCTTATTTATAAACCCCTCCTCATCTATAGACCCCTCCTTTTTTATAAACCCCCTCATTAGCCCGTCCCTCTATATTTATAACCCCCTTCTCATCTATTAGCCCCCCTCCTTATTTATAAACCCCTCCTCATCTATTAGCCCCTCCTTATTTATAAACCCCTCATCTATTAGCCCCTCCCTCTTTATTTATAAACCCCTCCTCATCTATTAGCCCCTCCCTCCTTATTTATAAACCCCTCATCTATTAGCCCCTCCCTCTTTATTTATAACCCCCTCCTCATCTATTAGCCCCCTCCTTATTTATAAACCCCTCCTCATCTATTAGCCCCTCCTTATTTATAAACCCCTCCTCATCTATTGGCCCCTCCTTATTTATAATCCCCCTCATCTATTAGCCCCTCCCTCTTTATTTAAAAGCCCCTCCTCATCTATTAGCCCCTCCTTATTTATAAACCCCTCCTCATCTATTAGCCCCTCCTTATTTATAAACCCCTCATCTATTAGCCCCTCCCTCCTTATTTATAAACCCTTCCTCATCTATTAGCCCCTCCCTCCTTATTTAGAAACACCTCCTCATCTAATAGCCCCTCCTTATTTAAAAATACCCTTGCTCATCTATTAGCCCCTCCCTCCTTATTTATAAACCCCTCCTCATCTATTAGCCCCTCCCTCCTTATTTATAAAGCCCTCCTCATCTATTAGCCCCTCCCTCCTTATTTATAAACCCCTCCTCATCTATTAGCCACTCCCTCCTTATTTATAAACCCCTCCTCCCCTATTAGCCCCTCCTTATTTATAAACCCCTCCTCATCTGTTAGCCCCTCCCTCCTTATTTATAAACTCTTCCTCATCTATAGCCCCTCCCTCCTTATTTAGAAACACCTCTTCATCTAATAGCCCCTCCTTATTTAAAAATACCCCTCCTCATCTATTAGCCCCTCCCTCCTTATTTATAAACCCCTCCTCATCTATTAGCCCCTCCCTCCTTATTTATAAACCCCTCCTCCCCTATTAGCCCCTCCTAATTTATAAACCCCTCCTCATCTGTTAGCCCCTCCCTCCTTATTTATAAACCCTTCCTCATCTATTAGCCCCTCCCTCCTTAATTAGAAACACCTCTTCATCTAATAGCCCCTCCTTATCTATTAGCTCCTCTTCATCTATTAGCTCCTCTTCATCTATTAGCCCCTCCTTTTTAAAAAACTTTGCTAAAATCTATTTTTTATCGAAAGCACTGAGCCTTTATAATCCAGATCATTTACTACAAAAAAAAACCAAAAACATATATAATTACAGGGGGAGGCAATATAATGTGACAAAACAGCCGCTGCCTACATTTGGGCTACAAAACAGCTTTTTGTTTCTTTCTCAGTCATTGGCGGCCAGCAGGAGCCATGTTGGACTCTTTGTTGCAGGGATACTGTGTTTTTCCTTGAGTTTTTACGTTCAGGCAAGGTTCCTGGTGAAATAAATGATGTGTCAATTAGCTCTCCTCCAGAAGGAAGGAAGAAAATCTGTCTCTCCTTTTAAAAGGAGCCTTACAACAAGACCAATGATAATAGTCAGACCAGAGTCTCCACCAAAATGCGCCCATCTGTAGACAGCTGTTTTGGGGTTCTTGCTCCTCGTCATTAGTTTTCTTGTAGATAATTGACGATACATTTACTTTTCCTGTCTTTTATACATTTCAGCTCTTTATGAAGGAGAATCTTTACCAGCAGCTAGAGAGCAAGCGAGACCAACTGATGAACAAGGCGGCCGTCACACTTCAGCGCTACGGACGCGGGTACCTGACCCGCAAACGTTACCGGACCCTCCGATACCGGATTATCCAACTGCAGGCCCTGGCTCGTGGCTACTTGGCAAGGTGCAAAAACTGTACTATACGTATATATGGGAGATAATTATAAAATGGATTTCCAGGGGACCGAACGTGCCATAGGGGCAGCCCATGCGTCTTCTATAGAGCCCCTTGGGACAAAGGGCATGGCTTAGGATTAGGCTGGGTTAAAGCAAGATGAACAGACCGGGTAGGACCCATCCTACAATGGGGAATAGTCAGGAAGTCGACTATTCCCTCAAATTGGGGACATATAATGGTATGTTTCAACACATGGAAGGGGCCCCACTGTAAAATTGCTCTAGAGCCCTATCTTCTTTATACGTGTCCCCTACATTTCCATATACATTGATTGTCTGTACTATATAAGAGCGTGAAGCATGCTATTATTAGACTGCTTTTTTTTGTGTAATTAATGTTTATTTATTTTGCTTTTTTTATTATATTTTGTATTTATTTTGCTTTGTTTGTTCAATTTTTATTATTTTTTTAATGTATTTATTTGGTTTATTAATTTATTTAATTGTATTTTATATTAATGCAACTTTTTTTTCTTTCTTGAAGGTGCAAGTTTCACAACTGGAGAAAGAGCATGCTGAAATTTCGAGCTCTGGTCCACATGTACGTGAATCGAAGGAGATACCTGAGGGTAAGACGCCATTATTGTCAATCACTTTGAGTGGATTTGATGTGCTATGCCACAACCATATTGTGGCATCGCATTATAGAGTACAGCGGTCAAATGGTTCAACGTTTAACCTTCCCAGGAGAACTGAAAAATAAAGTGAAAATTAAAAAAAAATATGAAAAAAAAAAAGTTAAATCACACCCCTTTTTCCCAATATTGTGCAAAAATTAAGAAATTTAAAAAAAAATATTTGGGAAAAGTCAAATTTATGAAAATATAAAATTAACCCATACAGTACCATTTTCCAAGTTCTTTGTTTTTTTAAACCACTAAAATATATGAAAAAGTATAAAATTTTGCATTGCAAAGGGTGAAATTTGTGAAAACATCTCGGAATTTTCCACAACAAAATTCAGAGTGAAATTTGCAAATTTTGCCGGTATTATTGACAAGAGCTCAAAGTCCAGCGGGAGTCGTGTATTGTCTCTGTATCATTGTCAGGGCACAGTCTGGTCGTGTGTGTATACAAGTGAGTCAGTGAGTGAAGAGCAGGCGTGGGTACATACACCGGTAAGATCGGGCCGATGCCAAATATAAATGTACCAAATATAACTCCGGGCCCAGAAAGATTGCGCCGACCTGTAATAACACACACCAGCCACAGACGTGGTGGGTGGCGTTATTTCCTTAGCTATTAAAGGGGTATGAGTTAACTGAAAATCAGTCAGTGAACTAATTCTAACTGTCCTATCTGAGACTTTGTCTTTTTTCTGAGCTCCTCTCAGCTGATTTATGACCATAGACCACATCCAAGTTGAATATGCCTGGAAATAACGAGCTTGGAAAAGCCAAACTGTGCATTTTTAATGAAACTCAATTGCAAAAATGATTTTTTTTAGCCCAAAATATGTGCACTCAAGTAAACAAAAATGTGTGACTTATAAGCATTTTTTAAAATAAATTTATACAGAAATGTCCCCAGAGATGAACAACCCCCTTTAAAGACTTTTTATACTCTAATAATGGGACAACCCATGTCCTCTTGTTTTCCTTCCAATACTTTTGCATAAAATGTTCCATTGTATTTTTCTTTATCCATATCTCATATTTGCCAACGTCCTGAACGCTCCCAGAAAAAAAAAGGAGAGAAGGCAAATCTCCCAACTGGATGCCAAATCTTCCCCAAACCTCATGGGAAGTACTGCATCCGCAGGGGGCGTGGGAGAGGTGTGGTTGAGGCGTGTCTTGAAACAAGAGCAGCTATTGGTGAAAAATGTCCAGTGCCATGCTTCTCGCCCCGCCTCCTATCTCCTGCGGGAAACACTAAGTGAAAAGTTGGCAAGTAGGCCGTATCGAAATCTAGCTCAGGATTCTGTTGCATTGTGGCATGGCAGAGCAATATGGTCACATCTGACAACAGCTGGAGCAAGTGTGAATGTGGATGAAAAGAGTGACAATGAGTGGTCTCAGATCCTGAAGGTAGCATTCCAAGTTATCATCTATCCTGTGGACAACCTGCTAAGATGGGAATAACCCCCTTAAGTTGGGGCCACATGGAAAACAGAGGCAGGAGGACTGGCATCCATGTGCTCCAGCTTCTTATGTCCTGATGGCTATTAATAAGTATGACAATACCTGGGCTGCAGTCACACCACACCTATCTCTGCTGTGCGGTGACGGGTGCAGATCAGGGAGCAGAGCAGAGCAGTATGAAGCGTGTGCACTTCGCTCCACGCCTGGAGCATGATGGCGGTCTATTTCAGGTATGGGTACTATAAATATAAGGGGGTGCAGTTGTAACGAGGGGCAAATATTTCTTATTCTTGCAGACAAAGGCAGAAGCTCGCCGGCTGGCTGAAGAAGAGCGCAGGAAGGCGGAGCAGGTGAGCTCTAACCTATTGCCTTTTATTCCACATGTTATTTATTCCTCTTTTTTACAGATGTTTTATATGTGTATATATATTATTTATTTTTTGTGGTGCTGGAAAAATGTCAGAAAAATATACATACTGTATTAGACATGTAATGAGGAAAGAGTCATTACGTAATGTTTAGAAAAACTCATTAGACCTTAATGACCAGTTATTTATTTTTTTCTTCATTTTTTATTGTCTTCTTTTCAGCAGCCATAATTTGGTATATAATCACTTTAGTGTTGCTTGGGGTGCATATAAATTACTATCATTTTTTTGTGACACAAATGTAGAAAAAAAATATTTTTGGTTGAGTTTTTATTTTGTTTAGATTTTTCACTGCTCATGTTTCACTCCAAATTACAATTTGAATGAATTCTCCAGCTTACTTATGGATACCTAAGATGTGAAGGGCTTGTGTTTTGTAATATGTATGTAATAAAATGTACGGTATATTATATGAAAACATTTATTTTTTTTTTATTTTTTCATTACCTTATTTCCCAGATGTGTTATATATGTACTGTATAGATCTCTGGAGAGCATATTTTTTTATCAGAATTTTGTATCATTTTTTCCTGCTAGATTGTAGGAGCCGTAATTTACAATGGCGTGGAATTAAAGAGCTCTAAAGTTACAGTGATTAGTCATTATAGGGTTAATATTTACTGTGTATTTTTTTTTTTTACAACCAAAAAATTGCAGTGTGCAAGTGGCTGCCAGACAGTTCTGGTATCAGCTTACCTCCTGGGAAAACAAAAGGATCAGGCATACTGAAACTCAGCATGTCCAATCTTTTTTTTTTTTTTTTTCAACATTTACACGAGTGAACGTTAGCTGAACATCTAACACATATTATATGATCACCCCGTCCAGCTGGCAGGCTTAGCCAAAACTCCCCAAATGAGTATGGCCACCATTAGAAGCAGCAGTATGTCAGCCTCTTTCACCTTAAAATGATCAGATCGGGGAGGATGATTGGTGGGGGGGAGACCAGTGTACTCCAGATTATAACTATCATGATTTTCTCTAACCAGGAGCTGACAAAGAGAGAAGTATTTAATGTGACCCATCTAGAGATCCCGGCAGAGCTGTTTGGCCTCCTCCGCACGGCATCAGGTAAAATACCTTCACCCAGAGATAGTCTGTATGTTGCCCCATTACTAGGGTGCCGTACATTGATTAAAGAAGACCCCTTGAAAAAGTATCACATTAATGCTGAGATATAATAGCTCAAGATACTGACCCAAAGCCTGAGGCTGTACTACTGAGGTGACCTCCATCACTATAATTTTCTCATTTTTCGTCCCTCCAGCTCAGAAGAACATCATGCTGGAGTATGTAATGCCAACTCACGTCCCAAGGGTGCAGGCCTTCACCCAGCTCACCCTGCCCCTCGACATCAACAACTACCCCATGTTCAAATATGTGCGAGTCTTTTTCAGGGTAAGATAAGACACAATGGTGTTCTTAAATGAGGAGGGGGCAATCCATCTCTAGGCCCTATTATCTGCATGGATCAGAGAATCCTACAGGCCTCCTCCACTTTTAGGTCTATGAACGTTTACAAGTTTTCTTTTTGCTCAGTCCTCCTCTGCCTTATAACAGATTCTAAGATCTTGACATATTCTTGTAGGAACCTCTGTTCGGGATGTTAGCAATGATACTCGGATCCTCGCTCCTTCCAGTTGAAGATGATCTTAAGCCACAAGCCGTAACGTCCTTCAGATTGGTAATTACTTTATTTCAGAAGCAAAATAATTTCATAGAAAATGTAAAATTGACTGTAGAAACAGGGAGGCAGTATTATCTGTGCCTACATCACTTAGAAAGTGCCTCCAGTGCCCGTAAACACTTTTCCTCCATCTTGTTATCCTTTATATCATTTAGTAGGTGAGACAAGGAGACAGTACTATCTGTGCCTACGTCACTTACTAAGTGCTTCAAGTGACCATTAAATCTTTTCCTCCATCTTGCTATTACTTATATAATATATTCAGTGAGACAGGGTGGCAGTACTATCTGTGCCTACATCATTTTGTGAGTGAGACAGGGAAACAGAACTACCTGTAACTACATAACTTAAGCCACAGAAAAGAGGGTGGTACTGGGGTGGTAGTCCTCTTACTGCCTACTTATTTTACAGAAAGACACAGGAAGATAGTACTATCTGTATCTACTCTATGTTATTAATGGTCAGCAATGCAATACTATCTGTACCTACATCATTTAGTAAGTGCCTCCTGTATCCGTGAAAGGTTTTCCTCAATCCTGATATTCTTGATATAATTTAATCAGTGTGAGACAGGGAGACAGTACGATCTGTGACTACTTCACTTACAGAGAAGCACAGTGAGGAAATCTTATGTAAACCTATATAATTCTCGAGAAGAGACGTGTACCAACATCATTCCATGTAGAGACAAAGAGGTAGAACTATCTGTACCTACATAATTTACCGGTAGAGACAGGCACACAATACTAGCTGCATCTACATAATTTAGAGATAGAGACAGGGACACAGTACTATCTGTATCTACATAATTTACAGGCAGAGACACAGTACTATCTGTATCTACATAATTTACAGATAGAGACAGGGAAACATTACTAGCTGTATCTCTACATAATTTACAGGTAGAGACAGGGACAGAGTACTAGCTGTACTAGCTGTAGCTACATCATGTAGAGTAAGAGACAAGGAGTTAGTACTAGCTGTACCAAAGTCATTAAATAGGAAACAAATGAAGGCAATACTTTTTGTAGTAGTTTTTATGCACAAATAATGTATTATTTCCCTAGCAAGATGACCACCAGATGACACTATAGCATAAGCAAAGATATGGCGTCCACCTTGCTGACCTGCCAGGTACTTTATCACACATGTCTTGTCTCCTTATAACCAAGGTCTTGAGGTTCATGGGTGACCCGTTCCTCAACGGAGCCCAGGAGATCTTATTTGGCAATTACATCATCCAGAAAGGATTGTCCAATACTGGTCTGCGAGATGAGATCCTGGCTCAGATCGCCAATCAAGTCTGGAGGAACACCAACCCAAACAACGAGGAGCGAGGCTGGTACCTACTGGCCTCATGTCTCAGCAGCTTTGCTCCATCCCCAAACCTGGACAAGTATCTTCTGAAGTAAGACTGTTCGAAAAATCAGATTGAGATCTAGATTCATTTCTGTTTGTTATGCCCCAATATTACCATGGACATTCCTGGGTGATAATCCCGTGGTCTCTGATTCCGACCCAGGATCTGGTAGTGCTGGTTCAGCCTGGTACTGAATAAACATTATCAGTTTTCCATTTACTGTATGTGAGGAGAGATTGTACAGGATTAGAAAAGCATGGCTTCCTTATTCTAAAAACAGCGCCATTAATATTTACAGTTTGTGCCTGGAATTGCAGCCCCATTGGAGTCAGTAGTGTGGAGCTGCAATACCGCTCACAAGCTGTAAACAGGAGTGGCATTGTTTTCGGATGAAGGAACTATGTTTTTTAATCCTGGAGATCTCTGGGGGTTATTTCCATTTTCTTAAATAGGTGTTGTCGGATAGATCTTGTAAATACATGCACTTTTGAAATTTACTACTTAAAATTCTCAGCTGTTCTTGAGATATTAACACTCTTCTATTATTTACAGCTGGTTGCCTTGGAAACCGACAGCTGATTTGTGCCGGAAGCACACCACAAACCCTTCCCATCGTTGCCCCTGTCATATGATCGCGGGGTACCGATGGGTTGGCATGACAACCGGGAGTCTGCAGGAGACCCCCTTACTTGTCAGACCTACTGTGTGTAGCACAAGCAATCAGAAGATCACAGCTCCATGTCTCCTAAGGAGCTAAGGAGACTGTTAAAACAAGTAAAAAATAAAAAAAGTAAAAAAAAAAGTTAAAAAATTATATATATATATACACAAGTCACCTCCCTTTTGCCCCATTCAAAATAAAGCAATATAAAAAAATACACATATGTAGTATCGCCGTGTTCAGAAACGCTCGATCTATCAATATATAAAAATAATTGATCCAATCGGTAAATGATGTAACGAGAAAAAAATCAAAACTCCAGAATTACGGTTTTTTTGGTCACCGCAACATTGCAGTAAAATGCAATAACGGGTGATCAAAAGATTGTATCTACCCCAAAATGGTATTGATAAAAACGTCAGCTCAACACGCAAAAAATAAGCCCTCACCCAGCCCCAGAGCCAGAAAAATTGAGAAGTTTCAGATCTCGGAAAACTGCGCCATTTTTATAAACTTTGGAATTTTTTTTCACACCTTAAATAAAAAAAGAACTTATGGATGTTTGGTATCTGCGAACTTGTACTGACCTGACGAATCATAATGGTCAGTTTTAGAATTTAGTGAACAAGATGAAAAAAAAAACCAACAAAAAAAAATAATTGTGGAATTGCACTTTCTTTGTAATTACACCACAAGTGGAGTTTTTTTTGGTAAAACCAATAGTGTCGATAAAAAGTACAACTCGTCCCGCAAAAAACAAGCCCTTACATGGCCATATTGACGGAAAAATAAAAAAAGTTATGGCTTTGGGAAGAAGGGGAGCAAAAACGAAAACTCAAAAATGGAAAATTCCAAGGTGGTGAAGGGGTTAAAAAAATCCCCAAAATGACCTAGCGTAAGAAATCTTAAGATCAGGTGACCCCAAAAGTTGTGAATGAGGTTTCAAGATGCAATATTGACTAAATTTTTCAGGTACGTCTCCGACTATGCTTATAATGGCTATAAACCCATTTGCCAACACAAGCTCATCCTAGCAATTCAGAAAGCTCAGCAGGGCTCCGAAACGGCACGGACATTCCCGCCCTGTTTAATGGAGTGGACAGCAAGCAGAGAGAGAGCCAACATGGCCTTGGAGATCCACTGCTTCGACGGTACGAGACTGAGCTCAGCTTTATGTTACTGCTGTGTGCAGTCTATATGAATTTACATTAACCTGACAACTGGTGCAAAACCTGACAACGACAATCATTCATTTTTTTTACCTTTTTTGTGCAGGTGCAAAAATGCTGTGCCCCATCCATTCATGGACTGATGGAGAGGAGATGGCAGGGGATGTCCTTAGACACCGGTAAGCTGCAGACAACTGGTACGTGTCGGAAAATAATATATAATATAAAATTGTAATGTTAAAAGTGGAATACAAATACAATAATAAAAGTATAAACTCATATAATGATTATAAACATATAATCTTACATATACTGTATATATATATATATATATATATATATATATATATATATATATATATATATAGAATATTGGCTCTCCCTAGTGGTGTCTGTATAAATCTGTATGCAGTGAGCTCCCCCTAGTGGTGGCTGTATAACTCTGTATATCATGAGCTCCTCCTAGTGGCTGTATAAATCTGTATGCAGTGAGCTCCCCCTAGTGGTGGTTGTATTAATCTGTATGTAGTGACCTCGCTCTAGTTGGTGGCTGTGTAAATCTGCATGTAATGACCTTCTCCTAGTGGTGGCTGTGTAAATCTGTATAAATCTGCATGTAGTCAACTTCTAGTGGTGGCTGTATTAATCTGTATGTAGTGAGCTCCTGCTAATGGTGGCTGTATAAAGCTGTATGCTGTGAGCTCCTCCTAGTGGTGGCTGTATAAAGCTGTAGGCTGTGAGAGCTTCTCCTAGTGGTGGCTGTATAAATCAGTATGTAGTGAGCTCCCTCTAGTGGTGACTGTATAAATCTGTATGCAGTGAGCTCCCCCTAGTGGTGGCTGTATAACTCTGTATATCATGAGCTCCTCCTAGTGGCTGTATAAATCTGTATGCAGTGAGCTCCCCCTAGTGGTGGTTGTATTAATCTGTATGTAGTGACCTCGCTCTAGTTGGTGGCTGTGTAAATCTGCATGTAATGACCTTCTCCTAGTGGTGGCTGTATAAATCTGTATAAATCTGCATGTAGTCAACTTCTAGTGGTGGCTGTATTAATCTGTATGTAGTGAGCTCCTGCTAATGGTGGCTGTATAAAGCTGTATGCTGTGAGCTCCTCCTAGAGGTGGCTGTATAAAGCTGTAGGCTGTGATAGCTTCTCCTAGTGGTGGCTGTATAAATCAGTATGTAGTGAGCTCCCTCTAGTGGTGACTGTATAAATCTGCATGTAGTGAGCTCCCCCTAGTGGTGGCTGTACACATCTGAATGTAGTGAGCTCCCTCTAGTGGTGGCAGTATAAATCTGTATGTAGTGAGCTCCCCCTAGTGGTGGCAGTATAAATCTGTATGTAGTGAGCTCCCCCTAGTGGTGGCTGTACACATCTGTATGTAGTGAGCTCCCTCTAGTGGTGGCTGTATAAATCCTTAGAAACATTTCTGAATATTGATAGTAAAAGTGAATTTCTGTTTCTTTCTCCTGCAGGGGGGTGATGGAAGGATGGAGAGGATGGTCGGTATGTATGAAGGATGGAGGGCAATGGTCTGAACTGGCTGGACACGATTACGTCCTGGATCTGATCTCTAATGTGGAATTACCCAGAGAGTTTCCCAAGCAGAAGTCTTATTTCATCACCTCGGAAGCAGCTCAGGAGAACGTGGAGAGACGCAGCATGTACGTGCCGTACAGGATACAGACTGAGTGCCGCTTTCACACATAATAAAGGGGGATTTTAATAAAACCTTTTTAACTTTCAGCATTTTTCATTTAGCTTTTTTGTCATTTTTGTTGCAAAAATTGCTGCGGATGAATATTCTACAAGCAATGCATATTTTCTGCCATTTTTGGTCCTTTATTTTCAATGCAGCATGCTTTAGTACAGAGTTTTGTCAGGACATAGGCTTCTCTGTAAGACAGTGTCTGTATTTCACAGAGTATTTGAGAGCAAGCCTGAAATTGAAGAAAATGTCCCTCCTCCGCCCATGATGAAAGCACCATCTCTACCTCCGCAGGGGGTCCCAGAGTCAGAAGGGTATTACAGCCATGGTGAGGAAAAACTAATAAGGCTGCATGTTATGTTTCTGCAGTGACCATTTTCAATAAGATAATGGATGTAGGGGTCATGTATGGAAAGTAACTGCCACTAGGGGGAGCTCACTGAACACAGATTTACAGTATACTGCATCTACTCCACCAAACAGTTCAATGCTAACTGTATAAATCCATATGCAGCTAGCTCCCTCTAGTGGTGGCTGTATAAATCTGTATGTAGTGAGCTCCCTCTAGTGGTGGCTGTATAAATCTGTAAGTAGTGAGCTCCCTCTAGTGGTGGCTGTATAAATCTGTATGTAGTGAGCTCCCTCTAGTGGTGGCTGTATAAATCTGTATGCAGTGAACTCCCTCTAGTGGTGACTGTATAAATCCATATGCAGCTAGCTCCCTCTAGTGGTGGCTGTATAAATCTGTATGTAGTGAGCTCCCTCTAGTGGTGGCTGTATAAGTCTGTATGTAGTGAGCTCCCTCTAGTGGTGGCTGTATAAATCTGTATGCAGTGAGCTCCCTCTAGAGGTGGCTGTATAAATCTGTATGTAGTGAGCTCCCTCTAGTGGTGGTTGTATAAATCTGTATGTAGTGAGCTCCTCCTAGTGGTGGCTGTATAAATCTGTATGTAGTGAGCTCCCCCTAGTGGCAGCTGTATAAATCTGTATGTAGTGAGCTCCCCTTAGTGGCAGCTGTATAAATCTGTATGTAGTGAGCTCCCTCTAGTGGTGGCTGTATAAATCTGTATGTAGTGAGCTCCCCCTAGTGGTGGCTGTATAAATCTGTATGTAGTGAGCTCCCCCTAGTGGTGGCTGTATAAATCTGTATGTAGTGAGCTCCCCCTAGTGGCAGCTGTATAAATCTGTATGTAGTGAGTTCCCCATAGCAGTAGATGTATAAATCTATGTGTAGTGAGTTCCCCCTAGTGGTGGCTGTATAAATCTGTATGTATAAATCTGTATGTAGTGAGCTCCCTCTAGTGATGGCTGTATAATCTGTATATAATGAGCTCCTCATAGTGGTGGCTGGATTAATATATTTGTAGTGAGCTCCCTCTAGTGGTGGCTGTATAAATCAATGTGTAGTGAGCTCCCACTGGTGGTGGCTGTATAAATCTGTATGTAATTAGATCTCCCTTGTGGTGAATTTATAAATCTGTATGCAGTGAGCTCCTCCTAGTGGTGACTGTATATAAATCTGTATGCAGTAAGTTCCCCCTATTGGTGGGTGCATAAATCTATATGTAGTGATATCCCCCTAGTTGTGGATGTATATATCTGTATCCAGTGAGCTCCCCCTAGTGGTGACTGTATATATTTGTATCCAGTGAGCGCCTCCTAGTGGAGGTTGTATATATCTGTATCCAGTGAGCTCTAGTTAGTGGTGGCTGTATATATCTGTATCCAGTGAGCTCCCCCTAGTGGTGGCTGTATATATTTGTATCCAGTGAGCTCCCGATAGTGGTGGCTGTATGTATCTGTATCCAGTGAGCTCCCGCTAGTGGTGGCTGTATATATCTGAATCCAGTTAGCTCCCCCCTAGTGGTGGCTGTATATATCTGAATCCAGTGAGCTCCCCCCTAGTGGTGGCTGTATATATCTGTATCCAGTGAGCTCCCCCTAGTGGTGGCTAAATGTAAATAGAATTATATTATTTACAATGTAACTTTAATTAGTACAGACATTGTGAACAAGCCCTGTGATTTGTGTATACATAGATATCTATGATCTACAGATGATCAGATTGTGCTGCAATATATTGAATTTTAATTGATGTTTTTTTGTGCCAGCAGACTCGGACACATTAAGTGAGCCCCCTACTCAGAAAGGCATGGATCATTACTTAGACAGCCTGTTTGATCCTGTTCTGTCTTATGGAAATGGGGTAAGTTATTATGTGATGTCCATGTAGTAATTTGCATTTAGTCCAGAATATCCAGAATTCTGCTGGCATTGTGCTGGGAAACTTATTTCTTAGGTGCAGTTTTATTTTCCTACCTGCAGCCGACACAGTAGGGAGAATATATAGGTTTTTGAGGCAGAAATAAAATGTTATCCCCATCATCATAAATGGGATATTGTCGGATGGAGCTTGTAAATGCAAACATTTTTGTAATTTACTGCTTGTTAAAATTTTCTGCCGTTCTTTAAATATTCACACTTTTCTTTACAGCTCATTGCCATGGAGACCGACCACCGCTGCTAAACATAAAAACGTGCAGTGCTTTTAAATGAATTTCTTTTAAGCTTTTAAGAACTGTTCTAAATCTGTCCAGAATATCTGTACCTCCTAATCCCAGCCATATTCATTGCATTGTTTACAAGCTGGACAGCAGCGGTGGTCGGTCTCCTAGGCAACGAGCTGTAAGGAAAATAAAAAGGGTTAATATCTCAAGAACGGCTGAAAATTTTAGTAAACAGTGAATTGTAAAAGTGCTTATTTTTACGAGCTCTATCCAACAACATTAATTTGTGAAGATGGGAATAACCTTTTAAAGGGAATGCAGGAGATTTTTTAATGCAGCTCTGGAGGTGAGTAGAGAAGAAATGACTGTGTAACTCAAGATCAGTGCAGGATAGTGTTACTTGATGTCTTTTGTGGCTGTAAACGGTAAAATGTTCATATATAGAGGTAAGATAGAAGATCTCTGTGACCGTGTGTGAGACAGTGAACTGGTATTACTGTATCCTATTACACCCTCCATGTCCTGTCTGCTGCAGGGTGCCATCCCAGAATTGCAGATGAAAAGATTTTGATAGCCTTTATACAAGTGGATCATTCAGGGCTTTATTCAGTTGTGTGAAAAAGTGTTTGCCCCCTTCCTGATTTCCTATTCTTTTGCATGTTTGTCATACTTAAATGTTTCAGATCACGAAACAAATGTAAGTGTTAGGCAAAGATAACACAACGTAAACACAAAATGCAGTTTATAAATGTACATCTTTATTATAAAGGGAAAAAGAAAACCAACCCAACAGGGCCATGTGTGAAGAAATGATTGCCCCCCTCCCCTTTAGAATATAAATTAACTGTGGTCTATCACATCTTTGGGAAGCTGAGTTCACATTCTCTAGCCACACCCAGGCCTGATTATGCCACACCTGTTCTCAATCAAGAAATCACTTAAATAGGACCTGCCTGACAAAATGAAGTAGACCAAAAGATACTCAACAGCTAGACATCATGCCGCGATCCAAAGAAATTTTGAAACAAATTACAAAAAAAGTAACTGATATCTATCAGTCTGGAAAAGGTTATTAAGCCATTTCTAAAGCTTTGGGACTCCGATGAACTACGGTGAGAGCCATTATCCACATATGGCAAAAACATGGAACAATGGTGAACCTTCTTAGGGGTGGCCGGCCAACCAAAATTGCCCCAAGAGCGCAGTGACGACTCGTAGAAGACCCCACAACAACTTCCAAAGTACTCGAGGCCTCACCTGCCTTAGTTAAGGTCAGTGTTCTTGACTTCACCATAAGAAAGAGACTGGGCAAAAATGGCCTGCATGACAGTCTTACAAGACAAAAACCACTGATGAGCAATAAGAACATAAAGGCACGTCTCAGTTTTGCTAGAAAATATCTTGATGATCCCCAAGACTTTTGGAAGAATACTTTGTGGACTGACGAGGCAAAAGTTGAACTTTTTGGAAGGTGTATGTCCCATTACATCTGGCCTAGAAGTAACACAGCATTTCAGAAAAGGAACATCATACCAACAGTAAAATACGGTGGTGGTAATGTGATGGTTTGGGGCTGTTTTGTTGCTTCAGGACCTGGAAGACTTGCTGTGGTAAATGGAAGCATGAATTCTGCTGTCTACCAAAAAATCCGGAAGGAGAATGTCTGCCATCTTTTCATGACCTCAAGCTGAAGCGCACATGGGTTATGCAGCAGGACAATGATCCAAAACACACCAGCAAGTCCACCTCTGAAGGGCTAAAGAAAAATAAAATTTAGACCTCGGAGTGGCCTAGTCAAAGTCCTGACCTTAATCTGCTTGAGATGCTGTGACCTTAAAAAGGCGGTTCATGTTCGGGAACCCTCCAATGTGGCTGAATCACAACAATTCTAATGAGTGATGAGCAGCCAAAATTCCCCCAGAGCATTGTATAAGACTCATTGCCAGTTATCGCCAACGCTGGACTGCAGTTGTTGCTGCTAGGGGGCGACCCAACCAGTTATTAGGTTTAGGGGGCAATCACTTGGTCACACAGGGCCCTGTAGGTTTGGATTTCTTTATTAATAATAAAGACCTTCGTAGCACCGAAGACAAATTTTATCCGTAAATTAAAAATTTTGAGAATAAAAGACCAGTCCAGGAGGAGAAAGAAGCAGATTCCTCTTATGAGATATATTAGAACGTCTATCTAATATTTTTGTATGGTTGTACCGGCGGGCAGGACTTACATGGGCACAATGGTTTCCTGCTGACACCTGATCCCCCCCCCCCATCTCGCTCTTTGTCAGATATCACATTCCAGATCATCCCTGTTTGGGTTTAGGCTACTTACCTGCATCTCTTCTCTTCTGTAGGATCTGGAAAAGCTGACGGCGATGTCCCAGAAAATGAAGGGGGGCGGAGGTGTAGGTGGCCGGGATGGCACCGAGGTGACCGAAGAATCCAATTTGCCTGGTGAAGGATCGCACCGTAGCGGTGAGAGTAATTCCTCAATCACTAGTATGGAGGTATATATACTGTATGCTCATATATCCTTCATTTATTTCTGTAGAGCAAAGCATGTACGCTCAACAACAAGCCTATATCAACCAGCAGGCCATGTTACTGGTGAGTACCTCCAGACTTACCTACTACTGGAGCGCATAGAAAAAGCTTTTCTGAAAGAAGACCACCCCTTTATAGGGTTTATATCGATCTTTATAAATGGGCATTGTCGGATAGAGCTTGTAAATACGAGCTATTTTGCAATTTACTACTTGTTAAAATTTTCAATCGTTCTTAAGATATTAAGACTTTTCTTTTGTTTACAGCTCATTGCCTTGGAGACCGACCACCGGTGCTAGACAGCAGCACTTACAAGCTCTTTCCTAGTGAACTTGTAAGCACTGTTTTGAAGCCAGTCCAAGTCGCCAGAACACGCTGTTACTTCTTAATCCCGCTCAGTGCTTACGAGCTAGACACCAGCGGTGGTCGATCTCCTAGGCAACGAGCTGTAAACAAAAGAGAATTGTTAATATCTCCAGAACGGTTGCAAATTTTAATAAGCAGTAAATTGCAAAAGTGCTTGTTTTTACATGGACTATCTGATAATACCCATTTGTAAAAATGAAGACTAACACTTTACCTTCTGGAGAGGATGCGGGCTGTCATATAGTATTCCAGTTGGGTTTAATTATTGCAGCAGCCCTGTAAACAGGAAAGCAGAGCAGGGTCCATGTATACTTGTATGTAGGTAAGTGACAGAGTGACTAAAGGTAAATTATTATTTTTTTTCTATCTCCTAATCTCCAGGCCCAGCAGATGACCATGCAGGCGATGGCTCTGCAGCAGCAAATGGTGAGCAATTCCCCTGTCAGTCCTTCTCTATCTAGTAGTCCGAAACAAGGCATGAACACTCCGTCCAGCAGAGCCAGTTCTTACAGGGTGACTCCTACCGTAGCTCCAATGCCCAGGACTGGGACACCGAGCCAGGTAAGTGGCAAGCATTGATACATAGATAATCGTTCATCAATGTCTAATCAGTGGGGGGTGCTGTTTGCCCCTCCTATGGTGTCTGTGCAGCACTGATCATTTAGTAGCCGATCTTGGGTACTGCAGCTCAGCGCCCATTTAATTCAATAGGAGCCGAGCTGCAGTACCTAAGAATGGATAGTATATGGTGTATGGAGCTGTGGCATCATGGCTGATTAGTGGGGTTACCGGGTGTAGGACCCCCATCAATCTGACACTGATGACCTATCCTAACTATTTACCAACAATATCAAAGTTATGGAAAACCCCTTTTATTCTACTTTTTCATTTGCATCCCAGAGGAACGTTGAAAATGGATCTCCCTACCGGACCCGAAGATCTCCAACCCGAGAGAGCTCCTTCCGTCACACACCTGGTGAGTACGCCCTTTTCTTTTTTATACGGACATCATATTGAGGGATAAGGGGGCCCTCGGCAGCCATTGCCTTGTCTGCCAATCCTATAGATAACGTTGCCATTGCAGGCCCCTCCAGTCAGGTGCGTCCGGAGGATCTTATCCATCACAGCACCCTAAATTCAGAACATTTTTCCGAACCATCGCACAACATTAAAGATATCATAAACCAGTACAAGCAGCCAGGTGGGACCAGACCGGCCCCCGCTCCAGTAAGGTGAGTTAACCATGTTCAACTAGGCTGTGCATTGCAAACCAGTGCCATGAATAGCATTTAAATAGGTGCTATCTTTGATTTATAGGAAGGAGCCACCTAAAATTTTTGGAAGAAAATTGGACCCACATGAAGAAGCTTTGAAGATACTCAAGGGGCAAATGTCTAATCGACCATTTGCTGGACCTTCACCTGTCTCCAATATGTCTTATGTTCCTAAGGTACAATAGATGCTCTATGAAAAAGCTACAAAGTGCAAGTCAAGTACAGCCATACTAAAATCCTGTCTGCCCACAATCACCACTAGGGGGAGCTTAGGAGCTTACTGCATACTGAATTACATAGGAAGCTCCCTCTAGTGGCGGCTGCAGGCATCTATACATTTATCATGCAGTGGATTTGGAGCTCTGTATCAGTAAAATTGAGCTGAAAACCCTATAAAGATATATTATAAAATTAATAAGCAGAACATTTTGGTCCAGAAAATTAAAATATAGAGGTGCAGTTTAAAATTCTCTCTCTCGGGTGATAAGATTATATCCACCATTTTTTATCTCTACTTATAATTTAGGCCTCTAGAGACACAGTTGCGTTGGTAAAACCCGTCCCGAGCGTTAAGCAGAAGAAGCCCGCCAGCCCACCACCAGTCAGTGCCGTGAGGCCCACCACAGCTCCCGCAGGTAATGCCTATATATTGGGTATGGCAATGTAACAGAATGTCATACAAAACAGGAAAGGAAGACCCCGATAATAACTTTTATAAGCCCCCCCCGATAGAGCAGGTATGAGTTCTTGTAATCTCTTTTTCTGCCTCTCAGTATCAGTCTCGCGGGAGCTGTCAGAGGAACAGGAGAATATCCAGACGCAGTTACATCGGCAATATAGTGAGGAGTATTACACCTACAGCAACGTGTCCTGGAGGATCTACATCAGGAAAGAGGTGCGATACGCCCCCACTTACGAAAAATGGGTGTAAACCAATATGGCCGACACTGTCGTTCTGCAGCTTTCTGCAGACCGATGGTATGTAAAGTGGTGAGCCTTATATTGACAACCATTTGTAAAAAAAATGCAATTCAAATGCATATTGCTGAAAACTTTGGAAATAAGATTTTACCTGAGTTTTATTTTTTTTTCCAGGTTTTTTACCCCCGAGACAGCATCAACAACCCTCTCATCCTGGACCTCATCTTCAAGCAGGTGAGACTCCCCATCTCCCCAAAAGCTGATATGAAAACTCGAGTTGCAAAATCTGCTAATTAAAGGGGTTGTTCTTTGAAAAGTAGATATCACGGGTGTCTGACCACTGGGGTTAACTAGAAGATATCACCTATCCATAGCTGGGACCCCCACGGATCTGACAAATTGTCTGTGGATAGGTGATAACTTTTTTTTCACGGGACTTGCTGGAAGTTCTAGTTCCACAACATCCAAATAAACCACAAGTTGCATACCGCCGGCGTAACATTTCAGCATTTGCATTATCCACTTTGCTCTCCCATTATAATCACAGATCATCAATGACACCATGTCCGAGAGCTGCATCAGGATCAACCGGGAGGAGAGACAGAAGATGAGATCTCTGCTAGGTGAGACGATTCTACCGCCAGTACTGACTGATCCGTCGTGCTGTCCGCTCCTCAGTGGCAGCCGGTCTGCATTTCTTGGCCAAACGTCCTGGGTGCCTCTTGGCCTACAAGGGACTCAGACATAATGACAGCAGCAGATGTGCCCAGGATACGTGATCGGGCATGCCTCCACAAACGTCAAGACCTGCAGCTTCTGAGGACCATGCTGGATGCCAGACCAGGGCAGCGCGAATAGATTTGCTCATCCCTCATGGGCAAATTTGGTGCAAGTTGATTCCCAGGACCCGGGCCTATTGGGCACATCAGTGATCTGTGACTGCTGGATGGGAGCCCTGAGAACCGCCGCTTACCTGGCGGGATCCGCGGCTCTTTTCTTTTTGGTTAGCTGGCCTGATGCGAGATCACATCGCAATGGTGATGTCGCGCCTAGCTGGCTTATAAAAAGAAGAGTCATTGATGCCGTCAGGTGGGAGGTGGATCTCATGGCTCCAGTAAACCGGCCACAGATCACTGGCGTGCCTGATGAACCGGGTCCTGCCAATCAATTCACACCATGGCGGACAAAAATCATTATACCTGTTCATATGGAGAAGATTTGAATTTGTTACGTGCAGATTGTGCAGAGGAAAAATTTTACTTTTAGTACAAAAAAATAGTATTTTGAATTCCGCCTCGCAGATCAATTTCTGTGCAGAAGTTTTGCACAGCGCGCGGATGAGATTTTTCATTTGCTCTAGTATTCAGCAGAAATATGCACAGAATATCCTTAAAGTCCTGACAGCTGCTATAACAGGACATCCATGAAATTTGCTGACACATGATATGATAAAAATGCAATTTCCTGGTAAAACAACTCGTTTTTGTTTGGTCCTCACAGCGGAGTACAGGGTGGACTCTCCCAGCGCCATCGCAGATGACGTGGTGAAGAAAAAGGTTGTGACTGCCGCTCGCGAGGAGTGGGAGGTGTATTTCTCAAGGCTTTTCCCAGCTGCAGTAAGTCGCTCCACCACCACCAGAATGTATGGAGTTTTCACTGGTGACTATTAAGAATTTAAGTGACAGCTCCATTTTCTTCTATAGGGCAGCGTTGGCACCGGGGTACAGATTCTTGGGGTTTCTCATACTGGAATAAAGCTCCTGAAGATGCTGAAAAGTGGAGGCAACAACCCGGAACAGCTGCGAGTCCTGAGGAGCTACAGGTACGTGGGTGCTGAGCTTAATTTCCACTAGGGGGCAGTACAAGACAGGAGCCAAGGTTGTCAGCCAGACTGTAATTACTTTATCGAAATACAAGACTTTGGGTGCGATTCATTACTGTCATTTGCACCATTTTTTTTATCTGTTTTTTTTTATTTGCGCCTTATTTTTCTTTTCATTAAAGTCATAAAAAAAATAAAGATTAGATTTTTCTTTAATTTTGCACAAAATTCACATAGCACATGCGCCATCTTGAAGAATTTGGCGCCAGTTCTGCCAAAACTCTATACATTTTTGCGCAGTTTCAAGTTGGACAAAAATTTTTTCAATATTGCAGATAGAATTCTGGCAAATGCTCATTAATGAATTGGAGCCCAAAAAGCGACTTAAAAAAAACAAACCAATAATGAATCGGACCCTTAGTCCATTCCCCAAAAATGTTCTCTCTTCCTTCTCTCCATACAGTTACACGGATATCATGTTCGTCACCGTACTCTCCAAGAACATGCTGGAGTTTAACCTGACCAACGAGAAACTTATCCTTTTCTCTTCGAGGTCCAGTCAGGTGAAGAGTTTGGTGGATTGCTTCTTAATGGAGCTGAAGAAGGTAAGTGTCCATAGCACCACGCATATTAAGTGTCCATAGTCAGCTACAACCATCATGACATCGGCTAGATCTGAGTGTGCATATGTAAAGCCATGTGCCGATGAGCGTATGCTCAAAGAGGAAGGCAGTCTTGAGCATACGTGAGATATCAAGGCTTCTTAAATTACTTGTCAGTGATGAGGATGTCAGTCACACCCAGGGGAACATGATGAAAGTCTGTGGCCGGACTATTCTGGGAGACGTGACACCCTGCCAAACTAGTCAGAGGTTATTTGCATATGTCAAGGCTGGCAATTAAATGATATTTTTGCACAATTAGAGACTATTGTTTTGGCTAACGAGGGTATGATCGGTATGCAAGATTAGGGCTCCGAAACCATATTTAGCATCCACATGTTTGGCATTTCTATAGCCATGAGAGGCCGCCTAATTTATGGCTGCATGTCTCCAGAAGCATGAACTGGGCATAGTGAACTGGTCACCACAGCGTACTGGTCACTACAACGTCAGTTTACAATTTTTACTCAGCAACATCCACTGCTGCTTCTTTCTGGAAAACACCCATGGAGTCAAAATCGTCACTACACCTGTAGATACATTTCCAAATGGGTATAATTTCCAAAATGGGGTCACTTGAAGGAGGATTCTGCTCTTCTAGCACTTATGGGCTCTGTACATGGAGTCTGCAAACTATTCTAGGAAAATTTGCGCTCCAGGAGGCAAATAGCGCTCCGTCCCTCCCGAGTCTCACCGTATGGCTAAGCAGCCCTATAGAGCGACATATGGGGTATTTCTACATTCAGCAGAAATTGTGGGACAAATTTGGGTGCCATTTTCCCTTGTGAAAATGTAAAATCTGGGGCTATATTTTGGTGTTAAAAGGTTAATTATTTTTTTCTTAACTGCCCAATGGTATAACATTCTGTGACACACAACTGCACCCCTAGATGAATTCATTGAGAACTGTAGTTTGTAAAATGGGGGTCACTTATGGGGGGTTCTGCTGTTCTGGAACCTCACAGGCTCTGCCAATGTGACATATCACTCTCAAACCAGTCCTGAAAAATCTGAACTCCAATAAGGCACTTCTTCACTTTGCACTGTGCCTCAAAAGTAGTTTTCGATAACATATGGGGTATTGGTGTACTCAACAATTGCAAAACAATTTTTGGGGTCTATTTTGTCCTGTTACTCTTGTAAAAATAAAAAAAAATTGGGGATAAAATGACATTTTCGTGGGAAAAATGTGATTTGTTTATTTTCACAGGTCTACATTATAAACTTATGTGAAGCACTTGGGGGTTCAAGGTGCTCACCACACATCAGGAGAATTTGCACAAAAAAATTTGGGGTCCATTTTCTCCTGTTACCCTTGTGAAAATGCAACATGTGGCTATAAAAGAACATTCTTGTTGGAAAAATGTGATTTGTTTACTTTTACAGCTCAATGTTATAAACTTCTGTGATGTGTTTAGGAACAATCAGGGGCACTTCAACCGCGAAATGGCGTCCGCTAATTATTCCAGAAAAGTTTGCATTCTAAAAGTCACATGGGTCTCCTTTCCTTACAAGCCCTGCTGTGTACCCAAAGAGTAGTTTTCCCCAACATATGGGGTATTTACGTACTCAGGAGAAATGGCACAACAACACTGTTACCCTTGTAAAAATGTAAAGTGTGGGGTAAAAAACATGAAAAATGTGATTTTGTTTTTTCTTTAACTTTCACAGCTCAGCGTTATAAACTTTTGTGAAGCACCTGGGGGGTCAAGGTGCTAACCACACATCGATATAAGTTCCCTAAGTTGTCTATTTTACGAAATGGTGTTATATGTGTTGGCGGTTTCCACTTTTTAGGCACATCAGGGAGTCTCCAAATGCAACATGACGCCTGCTAATTATTCCTGCAAATTTTACATTCAAAAAGTCAAATGGTGCTCATTCTCTTCCAAGCCCTGCCGTGGACCCAAACAGTAGTTTTCCCCCATATATTGGGTATCGGCATCCTCAGCATAATTTTCACAACAATTATTGAGGTCCATTTTTTCCTGTGACCCTTGCGAACATAAAAAAAATTTGGGTCTAAAGTAAAATTTTTGATAAAAAAGTTACATTTATTTTTTCCTTCCACATTACATTAATTCCTGTGATGCACCTGAAGGGTTAATAAACTTCTTGAATGTGGTTTTGAGCACCTTGAGGGGTGCAGTCTTTAGGCTATATGCACACGTTGCGGATTTTGATGAGGATACGCAGCGTTTTTTTCCGCACAGGCAATGTTAGGAAATGGTAATTGAAGAATTGCTGTGCACGTGCTATGGAAAAATCCACGCAGATTAGCAGCGTTTTTTTGCCACAGCATGTCAATTCTTTTTGCGGATCTGCAGCAGCGTTTTCCATTCTGGCACATAAAATCTCTCTCTTGCTCTCTCTCTTTCTTTCTCTCTTTCTCTCTCTCTCTTTCTCTATCTTTCTCTCTCTCTCTTTCTTTCTCTCTCTCTTTCTTTCTTTCTGTTTCTCTCTTTCTTTCTCTCTCTCTTTTCTCTCTCTCTCTTTCTCTAGCTTTCTCTCTCTCTCTTTCTCTATCTCTTTCTCTCTCTCTTTCTTTCTCTCAATCTTTCTCTATCTCTCTTGCTCTTTTCTCCTTCGTCTCATTGGGGGACACAGGTACTGTGGGTGTATGCTACCGCCATCTGGAGGCTGACACTAGGAAAACAACACAAGGTTAGCTCCTCCCTCGCCGTATACACCCTCGCCCTGATTGCGTGCGGAAGCCAGTTTTTTGCTTAGTGTCTATGGAGGCACACGTCTGGTCCTTTTTTCTCCAGACTTCTTTTTTTTTTCCCCATGAAGATTAGACAGGGGCAACGGATCCTATTGAATGGGTCCGATTTCCCCAAACCATCAACGGGCGAGCACGTGCGAGTGTCGTCTCCACGTATCCTTTCCCGCGACGTGGGACATGATGCCGGACCTAGCCCTGACCACCCCTAGGTAGGAAACCACGGGCTATTCAGAGGCACAAGACGGTCCGAGCGGCCCCCACTGCTCCACCAACGCAAGACGAAGGTGCTGCAAGGAGGCGGACAGTCCCTCTCCTCGGCTAAAGCTGGACGGAGTTAGGGTGCCTGCACCGTCCAGGATCCCCACACCACCCCCCGCTCCCTGGTTTGTGTTCGCCCTAAAGGGCCTACCTGGATCCTGTTTACAGCGCATTTAAGGTACGGATGCAGGGAGCTCCTGGGCAGCAGCGGCAGGCAGCGGTGTACGTCTCCCTAGGGCCTCCTCTTATCCAGGGAAGAGTAGCGGCGTTTTCTTGCTGTTAGCACCGCTGGCGCCGCCGCAGCATTGCATGGCGCCGAAAATTTAGCCCCGGTTGTTGGCCGATGTAGGCCGTGGCGGAAGTACCGCCCTCGGCGCGAGGCGTCACTTCCGGCGGCCCGCCCCCTGGAGCGTTTTGCGGGCACCGGATAAATCCAGGCCCCGTCTTCAGTGCGGGGTAGGCCACGACCAGGAAAGAGGTCGGCTTACCCCACGGAAGCGCAGAAGGCCGGGCACGCAGTCGCGGGACACAGGTCGTGTAAGTGCAGGCTGCGGAGTCCGCTAAAACAGAAAGGGGGCCTCCCTCTCCCACCCCTCCCCTCGCACTGAGGCGGAAAAAAAAAAGGAGAATTTTTTTGTTTGGGTCATATATAAAACGCCTAGCAGGCTCAATATGGCCGGGAAAAGGAAGACACACACTTTTCTCTACGCTGCATGCACTTCTTGTAAGGCCCCGTTTCCACGAACGCAGAGCGCCAAAGTGTGCGAGGCCTGCGACTCCGAACGCGCCCAGGAGCCTCCCTCGGCGACTGAATCCAGAGAGCCGAATCCTCCGGAATGGGCGCTATCGTTGTCCCAGTCTATGGCTTCGCTTACAAAGGCGATCGAGTCCCTTCACGCCCCAAAGGGAGGCAGGGATAGTGGCTCGCTTATCTGGGAAGGGTCCTCCACCTCACAGGAACCTTCGGCCTGCAGGGGCTGTTCCCATGCCAGACAGAGGCGAAGGAAACGAACCCATACGAGGTCTCCCGGCATATCCGGTGCCTCGGCATCGGGGAGTCCAGCATCACGCTCCCTTTCACCAGCGAGCGGGAGCGGGCAGAGTTTGGATCGTGACTCAGACGAGCCACTTGATCTAGATACCCCGGGATGCCGGGAGACAGTGGACAGCCTCATTGAAGCTGTCAATCAAACCCTGGGGATTGAGGATGATGCTACCTTGGCCGCGAGCCATAAGGTAGCTTTTAAGCGGGCCAAGCACCTGCATATAGTATTTGGCACTCACCCAGAATTTGAGGATATAGTGCAGCGCCACAGAGAACGCCCAGACAAGCGCTTCTCGGGTCAGAAGCCTATAGAGGCAAGATACCCATTTGCCCCGGAACTCTGTAAGAAATGGGCGGAATCCCCAGTGGTGGACCTGCCAGTGTCACGCCTGGCCTCGAAATCCTTGTTGTCGGTGCCTAGTGGCTGGTCCATTAAGGACCCCACGGATCGGCTCATAGAAGGTTTGGCGCGATCAGTTTTTGAGGCATCAGGTTCGGCGCTCGCCCCTTCGTTTGTGGTGACGTGGGTGGCCAAGGCCATGATGTCATGGTCAGAGTCTTTGAATAACGCCTTGCAGGATAGAGGACTACCTGCGGAGGTGTCTGAGGTCGCAAGTCAGATTGCTATGGCTGGAGACTACTTAATTAATGCGTCTCTGGATGCGGCTAATTGTGCAGAATTTGCGGCCGCTAACGCGATAGCCATTAGGAGAGCCCTCTGGTTGAGAACTTGGCGAGCCGATTCAATTTCCAAGAAGTCCTTGACTTCCTTGCCCTATCAGGGAGGCCGCCTGTTCGGGGAGAAGTTGGATCGGCTCATCTCCGATGCGACAGGAGGGAAAAGTAGCTTCCTACCGCAGCAAAAGGCGAAACAGCCTTTTCGTCAGGTCCCGACACGTTTTCGAGCTTTTAGCAACACCAGCCAGTTCGACCGGCCCACCTCGCTTCAACCAGGATAGGGAGCGACAGGTCTCTTATAAACCCATTCCAGTGGGAAGGATGCTCGCTCGCCAGCCCAGGTCGAGAGGAGCCAGGACCCAGAGACCCTCAGCCAAATGACTCGGAGCCTTTGGTAGGCGACAGCAGCAGGGTGGGGGGCCGCCTGCTCCTTTTTCGCCATATCTGGGCCGAGGTAGCACACAACTTATGGGTGGTAAAACTGGTGACTTCAGGGTACAAGATAGAGTTCATCAGGTACCCTCCAACACGGTTTTTTCTCTCCCGACTTCCCAAGGTGGAGTCTCGGGCGAAAGCACTGCTAGGGGCCATCGATTCACTCCAAGACAACGGAGTTATTGTTCCCGTACCAGAGCACAAAAAAGCTCAAGGTTTTTATTCCAATCTGTTCGCGGTCCCCAAAAAAGACGGGACAGTCAGACCAGTTTTGGACCTGAAGCTCCTAAACATGTTCACCAGAGTCAAACATTTCAGGATGGAATCTCTCCGTTCTGTTATATCAGCCATGGAGCAGGGAGAGTACTTAGCCTCGATCGACATTCAGGATGCCTACCTGCACGTTCCCATTTTTCCTCCGCATCAAAAGTTTCTTCGATTCGCCATCAATGGGCGACATTTTCAATTCGCAGCACTCCCATTCGGGATAGCCACCGCCCCCAGAGTGTTCATCAAGGTAATGGCAGTCGTGATGGCCGTCTTACACTCGTGGGGCATAGTCGTCTTGCCATATTTAGACGACCTCTTGGTGAAGGGTCCCTCGTTTCGGGCATGCAAGGAGAATGTCAGCATTACACTGAATACACTCTCCCGCTTAGGTTGGTTGGTCAACAGGAAGAAATCATCGCTGGTCCCAGCTCGGATGTGGACCTGATGGCGTCCAGAACGAACGCCAAGGTGCCTGTGTTCGTCGCTCGGTCACGAGACCCACGAGCGTTCGGGGTGGATGCGTTGGTCTTACCATGGAACCAGTTTCGCCTTCCGTACCTGTTTCCCCAGTTGCCATTGCTTCCGAGGGTCATCAGGAAGATCAAAGCAGAGGGGGTCCCAGCTATTCTGCTGGCACCAGACTGGCCCCGACGGGTGTGGTACGCAAATCTTGTGTGGCTGCTCACCGACGTCCCATGGCGACTACCAGAGCGCCCAGATCTACTGCACCAGGGACCGATCTTCCACCCGAACTCAGGGGCCCTGTGTTTAACGGTATGGCCGTTGAATCTTGGATTCTAACTCAAGCAGGTTTTGAGCGTGAGGTGGCCGCCACAATGGATAGCGCCTGGAAACCGACCTCAGCGAGAATTTACCATCACACCTGGAAAATTTTCTTCACTTGGTGTCGAGAGCGGGGTCATTCGCCCCTGACGTTCTCTATTCCCAACATCTTGGCCTTTCTTCAATCAAGCCTAGACTCGGGGCTGGCCCGAGCTCTCTTAGGAGACAGATATCGGCGCTGTCTGTCCTGTTCCAGCGAAAGATTGCTACTAATATGCAGGTAAAGACCTTCATCCAGGGAGTCTCTCATCTAGTACCCCCCTATAAGGCGCCGATGGACACCTGGGATCTTAACCTGGTCCTGAGCGTTCTGCAGGAAGCGCCCTTCGAGCCGCTGCAGGATTTTCCTTATCGTTCCTTTCTTGGAAGGTGGTATTTTTGGTAGCCATTACCTCCGTTAGGCCATTACACCCACAGTACCTGTGTCCCCAATGAGCGTCTCGGAGAAAAGGATTTTACGGTGAGTACTCACAAAAATCCATGTTTTTACTCTCTCTCTTTCTCTCTTTCTTTTTCTGTCTCTTTCTCTCTCTTTCTCGCTTTCTTTCTCTCTCTCTTTCTCTCTTTCTTTCTCTTTCTTTTTCTGTCTTTCTCTCTCTCTGTCTCTCTTTCTTTTTCTCTCTTTCTCTCTCTTTCTTTTTCTGTCTCTCTCTCTTTGTCTCTCTTTCTCTCTCTTTGTCTCTCTTTCTCTCTTTCTTTCTCTGTCTTTCTTTCTCTCTCTCTATCACAAATCCACACACCAAAATCGTATTACAATCTGCAGGAAATCCTCAAGCGTTTTCAGCTGCGTTTTCTGCCAAGAGATGCAGATTTTGTACAGAAAATTCTGCAGCCTAATCTGCAACATGTGCAAGTGTTGTCACATTTGGGTACTTTCTGTCATATAGACCCCTCAAAGTCACTTCAAATGTGAGGTGGTCCCTAAAGAATGGTTTTGTAAATTTTGTTGTAAAAATGAGAAATCGCTGATCAACTTTTAATCCTTAGAACTTCATAACAAAAAAAAAAGTGTTTTAAAAATGGTTCTGAAGTATAGTAGACAGGTGGGAAATGCTATTTATTAACTATTTTGTGTGACATAACTCTGATTTAAGGGCAAAAAATTAAAAGTTTGAATATTGCAAAATGTTCAAAATTTTTGCCAAATTTTCATTTTTTTTCACAAATAAACACAAGTCATATCAAACAAATTTTACAACTATCATAAAGTACAATATGTCACGAAAACACAATCTCAGAATCAATGGGATACGTTGAAGCGTTCCTGAGTTATTATCTCATAAAATGACAGTGGGAATTGTAAAATATGGGCTGGTCATGAAGATGAAAACAGGCTGGGGGTAAAGGAGTTAATAGTTGGGCCTCCTCAGAGCTGGTGATACTGCTATATACACCCATGTAACATATTACCACTATGTGTAGCAAGTTTTCCTCCAAGTTTTTCTTTGGCTTCTCAGGACTCTAACTATGTGGTTGCTGTGCAAAATTATGTCACAGAAGACAAAAGTTTGCTGAGCTTTCATAAAGGAGACATCATTCGATTGCAGGCTCTGGAAGGACTGCAGAGAGGTGAGATGTGGGGACGCGCATGTTCCCCAATTTCTAGAAATTAATTTTACAACTTGGATATATTTGTTTATTTTTCTGTATTTGGGACTAAAAATCATTTTTATAATTGAATTTCACAAAAAAAAAAAAATTGACCTTCTTTGCTATTTTTTCCCCCTGCTAAAGAATGAGTCAACTGAGAATCCAACAGTGAGCTTCTTCTGAATTTTGAGTTTGTAATTCTTTTAGCTGTCTTTTTCTGACGTCCTTTGTGCTGAGATATAACTACATACCACATCAAAGTTCTGCTGAACTTTGATGTGGCCATAAAGGTCAGTAAAAAACAGCTTAGAGAGTTGCAAACTCCTGGTTAGAAAGAGCTCACTGATGGATTCTCAGTAGACTCAGTTTACATCCATTAAAGTGCAAAGAAACACTGAGCTTTTAAAAGCCAAATTTTGTATGAAATAAAATTGGAGAAATGATTTTTTATCCTGAAATACACGCATTTAAGTAAAAAAAAAATGTATTTTATGGTCACTTGTTTAAGCTGTTGCATCTTTCTAACATCGTCTGTGAATTTTCAATGCTGCCTTCATGGATCCTTGCACAGGCCAAAACTATGGCTGTGTGGTGCGGAAGAAGGTGATGTATTTGGAAGAGCTGAGACGTGGCACTCAGGATTTCGGTGGGTTTTCGTAGCATGTTCCACTTTATTGCTGTGATCTGTGCGGACAATGATCCCCATGTGCATGAATTATCCACCAGGTTCTCCCTGTGTAGATATGTCTTCTTTTTAATACGGAGGTTAGGACAACATATTCAGCTCTGCTACATCAAAATCTGGCATGTAAATACCCAATCAATCAATAGACATCAACGCAATCTGTTCTCTTGCAGGCTGGAAATTTGGGGCCCTTCACGGCCGGGCTGGACTCTTCCCAGTTGAGTGTGTGCAGCCAGTAGCGGCTCCGGATTTTGTGAACCTACCAGCCGATCGTAAAGAAGAGCCGAGAAATCGTCAGAGTCGAGCGGCGGCGTCTGCGGCGGTGGCTGTCGCCGTGGCCTCAGCGGCCGTGGCTCATGAATTTGATAAGAAAATGGATGTAAGCTGGTAACACTTTTTTTTTTTTACGTTTCTTAAAAAAAATAATGAATCCAATATAACGTCGTGAGTTTTTCCAGGGGTCGCCCACGCCTAGTGAATATGCCGAGAGCCTGGATGAATATACAGGGGTGGACACATCGGAGATCGTGCTGCAGGGGAGCTCCTATAACATGCTGGACTTTGCCAAAAAGTATTTCCGAGAGGGGCAGAGGATGTTGGCGCAAGAGGAGGCGGCGAAGACATCTGGGTAACACCAGCATTTGTAGCATGCGTGAGATTGGATGTGGCCGGTACAGCGGCGGATATAGTTGTTATTTTGGTCACAGACGGCACCTGGACTAATAGTAAGAAATGTAGCGTTTTTCCACCCAGACTCGTGGTCCATGCGGCAAAAAAATCGTACCGCGCACTATTTTACTCCATTTATATGCAATAGAAGACTCCTTCATCCGTCAGCACCCGCATCCAAACAATCCCCATTTTTGCCTGTTTTTTTTAATACTGTTACCCAATCCTGGCTAATTATTCCAGAGAGACCTATAGATGGGTGAAGGTACCGTAGACATATCCGTAATATCTGCCCATGCACGGAATGTCCCCGTCCTCTGCGTTCGTCCCTGTATTCAAACCATCCAATTCTAACATATATATATAATTTTTTTTTTCTTTGCTTTTTATTATAGAGAATCTTCTAAACAAGGATCAAAGAAAAGTCGAGAGTTCAAAGACCCGGCGGATATGATGAAATTTACCAAGGTGAGTTCACAATTACTTACATGGATATTTTCAGTGGTTGTTGCAAAACTACAACTCCCAGCATAGCCTGACAGCCTCGGGAGGTCCGGCCGGGGGTTATTATCCAGGTCTTCCATGATTCTTGTATTAACCATGCTCTCTGCGTTCCCCTAGAATCCCATACAAGAGTCATTGATCGAGTTCAGCGACAGCAGCATGAACAGAATCGCCTCTGACCTGTTCCTAGGTAAGTATCCGGCACTTATAAGGGTGTAAACTAGCTGTATCGCATGGATCCGTATATATATCCCCTCCAATATACTAACACCTCCCATTATCTCCGCTGCAGCTGTGATGAGGTTTATGGGGGACGCACCGATGAAGGGTCAGTCCGAGCTGGATGTGGTGTGCGCAGTCCTGAAGGTAAGGGAGGATTGCGGCTTTTTTGCCTATTGTGCACTAGTAAAAGTCTATTTTTTGGGACTGTTCGCTCCTTGTCATTGCAGCTGTGCGGGGACCACGAGGTCCTGAAGGATGAAGGCTACTGTCAAATCATTAAGCAGATTACTGACAACTCCAGCACTAAGACGTAAGTCGTCTGCCGTAATCTCGTGCCCCAGAGGCCACCAGGCTCGCATTTTCTCTGTTTGGTCAATACAAGAATAACAGTAAAATTATGGAAACTGCCCTCTCTCTTGCTAATATCTCTACATCAGCCCTACTAGTGACCTGTAAGATGTGTTTCAATTACAGGGACAGCTGTCAGCGAGGATGGCGGCTCCTGTACATCCTCACCGCATATCACCGATGCTCCGAAGTCCTCAAGCCATACCTATTTAAATTTCTTCAGGACACGTGCCGAAGTCCAGGACTGCACTTCCAAGGTAACTAGAACATACGAGCCCACACTTCTCTATACCACCCGAGTACAAGTACTGTACGCCAGGCAATTCACCATCTTTACAAATGAGCATTGTCGGACAGAGCTCATTAACACAAGCAATTTTGCAATTTACTCCTTCTTAAAATTTTCAGCCGTTCTTGAGATAGCAACACTTTTGTGTACAGCTCGTTGCCTTGGAGACCGACCACTGCTACTAGACAACAAAACATGCACCATGCACACAATCTGGTTTCTATTGAGCTTGTAAGCGTTGTTTTAAAGCTGGAGCACGCTGTTAGCTCCTAATCCTGGCCGGCGTCAGCGCAGTGCTTACAAACTAGACAGCAGCGGTGGTCGGTCTCCTAGGCAACGAGCTGAAAACAAAAGAATAGTGTTAATATCTCAAGAACGGCTGCAAATTTAAACAAGCAGTAAATTGCAAAAAAAATGTTCTATCCAACGATGTCCATCAATAAAGATGAAAAAAAAAAACACTTTAATTTACCCCCTCTTCACTAGATATATACAGTCATGGCCAAAAGTATTGACACCCCTGCAATTCTGTCAGATAATACTCAGTTTCTTCCTGAAAATGATTGCAAACACAAATTCTTTGGTATTATTATCTTCATTTAATTTGTCTTAAATGAAAAAACACAAAAAGAATTGTCCTAAAGCCAAATTGGATATAATTCCACACCAAACATAAAAAAAGAGGGTGGACAAAAGTATTGGCACTGTGCGAAAAATCATGTGATGCTTCTCTAATTTGTGTAATTAGCAGCACCTGTAACTTACCTGTGGCACCTAACAGGTGTTGGCAATAACTAAATCACACTTGCAGCCAGTTGACATGGATTAAAGTTGACTCAACCTCTGTCCTGTGTCCTTGTGTGTACCACATTGAGCATGGAGAAAAGAAAGAAGACCAAAGAACTGTCTGAGGACTTGAGAAACCAAATTGTGAGGAAGCATGAGCAATCTCAAGGCTACAAGTCCATCTCCAAAGACCTGAATGTTCCTGTGTCTACCGTGCGCAGTGTCATCAAGAAGTGCAAAGCCCATGGCACTGTGGCTAACCTCCCTAGATGTGGACGGAAAAGAAAAATTGACAAGAGATTTCAACGCAAGATTGTGCGGATGTTGGATAAAGAACCTCCACTAACATCCAAACAAGTTCAAGCTGCCCTGCAGTCTGAGGGTACAACAGTGTCAACCCGTACTATCCGTCGGCATCTGAATGAAAAGGGACTGTATGGTAGGAGACCCAGGAAGACCCCACTTCTTACCCCGAGACATAAAAAAGCCAGGCTGGAGTTTGCCAAAACTTACCTGAAAAAGCCTAAAACATTTTGGAAGAATGTTCTTTGGTCAGATGAGACAAAAGTAGAGCTTTTAGGGCAAAAGCATCAACATAGAGTTTACAGGAGAAAAAAGAGGCATTCAAAGAAAAGTACACGGTCCCTACAGTCAAATATGGCGGAGGTTCCCTGATGTTTTGGGGTTGCTTTGCTGCCTCTGGCACTGGACTGCTTGACCGTGTGCATGGCATTATGAAGTCAGAAGACTACCAACAAATTTTGCAGCATAATTTAGGGCCCAGTGTGAGAAAGCTGGGTCTACCTCAGAGGTCATGGGTCTTCCAGCAGGACAATAACTCAAAACACACTTCAAAAAGCACTAGAAAATGGTTTGAGAGAAAGCACTGGAGACTTCTAAGGTGGCCAGCAATGAGTCCAGACCTGAATCCCATAGAACACCTGTGGAGAGATCTAAAAATGGCAGTTTGGAGAAGGCACCCTTCAAATATCAGGGACCTGGAGCAGTTTGCCAAAGAAGAATGGTCTAAAATTCCATCAGAGCATTGTAAGAAACTCATTGATGGTTACCGGAAGCAGTTGGTGGCAGTTATTTTGGCGAAAGGTTGTGCAACCAAGTATTAGGCTGAGGGTGCCAATACTTTTGTCTAGCCCATTTTTGGAGTTTTGTGTGAAATGATCAATGTTTTGCTTTTTGCTTCATTCTCTTTTGTGTTTTTTCATTTAAGACAAATTAAATGAAGATAATAATACCAAAGAATTTGTGTTTGCAATCATTTTCAGGAAGAAACTGAATATTATCTGACAGAATTTCAGGGGTGTCAATACTTTTGGCCATGACTGTATATATATTACAGATCACCCAGAAAGTCGTTTTATATATTTGAAATAATATATTTCCTAATATTCACCTTAATCAGGGATCGCAAAAGCCTGCGAGCAAAACCTGCGTAAGACCCTGCAGTACGGAGGGCGATCTGAGCACCCCAGTGCAATGGAGCTAAAAGCCATGGTGGTAAGGAGCCACTTTACTGGCAGAAAACTGATGAAGCGGGACTCCTAATCCCGCAGTACCTATGTTTTACCATTTGGCACATCTTATAAATACTTAAGTATTCATTGTTTTAAGTGTTTTTTTTATCATTTTACTATATTTATCCGCAGGCCGGGAGAAGCTCCAAGAGGCAGCTGATTCTACTGCCTGGAGGAATTGAGCGACATCTCAAGATAAAGACGTGTTCGGTAAGTGAAATTCTGGAAAAGAATTAAAGGGGTTGTCCGGTAGACCAAGTTAGGTAATAACTTATGGACCGGTGGGAGTCCAACTGCTGGGACCCGCACTGATTAGCAAGAATGGTGAACTTTTATCCCCATTGAAAAATCGCATTGTAGGTGGGATGCCCACAATTCATTCTCTATGGGACTGCTGGAAAAAGCCTAGCGACCCCCTAGAGAATAAATGGAGCAGCAGTCGAGCACATGCACTGCGGCTTTATTCTAACGGAGATAAAAGTTCCCATTCTGCCGATCGGCGCAGGCCCCAGCGGTCGGACCCCCGCTGATGAACATGCTATCACCAATCCTGTAAATAGGTATGACAACTTTTTTTCACCGGACAACCCCTTTAAGTGCCGGATTATTGGAATCATGTGGACGTTACATGGATCCTGTGTATGGACGATTGTCTTATGGATATTATCTGCAGGTGGCCTTTGATGTCATTGAGGAGATCTGCACGGAGATGGGGGTTCACAGGGACGAGGCGTACAATGAATACGCCATTTTTGCTGTGACTAATAGGGGTAAGTAGTGAAGACTGTGGCCTCTGCAGGGCCGTAGTGTAGCCCTATTCAATGATGATCTGACACCGTTTATAGGGCTGTAATAGGAGTGTATCCAGGAACAGAAAACATCTTCTTTATTGTTGTCGTGTGCAGGTCAGAACGTCAGACCCATCAACAGGAAGGAGTACATCCTGGACGTGTCCGCGGAGATGGAGCAGATCGACAGTAACTACATGTTCTGGTTCAGACGCGTCATCTGGGCGCAACCACTCAAGTTTGAAAACGAGTTATATGTGACCATGCACTATAACCAGGTGGGTACGGGGGGCACCGATCATCCCTCATCTACACCAAGAGGGACGTGTATACAGGGGGAACCGATCATCCCTCATCTACACCAAGAGGGATGTGTATACAGGGGGCACCGATCATCCCTCATCTACACCAAGAGGGATGTGTATACAGGGGGCACCGATCATCCCTCATCTACACCAAGAGGGACGTGTATACGGGGGGCACCGATCATCCCTCATCTACACCAAGAGGGACGTGTATACAGGGGGAACCGATCATCCCTCATCTACACCAAGAGGGATGTGTATACAGGGGGCACCGATCATCCCTCATCTACACCAAGAGGGATGTGTATACAGGGGGCACCGATCATCCCTCATCTACACCAAGAGGGACGTGTATACGGGGGGCACCGATCATCCCTCATCTACACCAAGAGGGACGTGTATACGGGGGGCACCGATCATCCCTCATCTACACCAAGAGGGAAGTGTATACAGGGGGAACCGATCATCCCTCATCTACACCAAGAGGGATGTGTATACAGGGGGCACCGATCATCCCTCATCTACACCAAGAGGGACGTGTATACGGGGGGCACCGATCATCCCTCATCTACACCAAGAGGGACGTGTATACGGGGGGCACCGATCATCCCTCATCTACACCAAGAGGGAAGTGTATACAGCGGGAACCGATCATCCCTCATCTACACCAAGAGGGACGTGTATACGGGGGGCACCGATCATCCCTCATCTACACCAAGAGGGAAGTGTATACAGGGGGAACCGATCATCCCTCATCTACACCAAGAGGGACGTGTATACGGGAGCACCGATCATCCCTCATCTACACCAAGAGGGACGTGTATACGGGGGCACCGATCGTCCCTCATCTACACCAAGAGGGACGTGTATACAGGGGGAACCGATCATCCCTCATCTACACCAAGAGGGACGTGTATACGGGGGGCACCGATCATCCCTCATCTACACCAAGAGGGATGTGTATACGGGGGCACCGATCATCCCTCATCTACACCAAGAGGGATGTGTATACAGGGGGAACCGATCATCCCTCATCTACACCAAGAGGGACGTGTATACGGGGGGCACCGATCATCCCTCATCTACACCAAGAGGGACGTGTATACGGGGGGCACCGATCATCCCTCATCTACACCAAGAGGGATGTGTATACAGGGGGAACCGATCATCCCTCATCTACACCAAGAGGGACGTGTATACAGGGGGAACCGATCATCCCTCATCTACACCAAGAGGGATGTGTATACAGGGGGCACCGATCATCCCTCATCTACACCAAGAGGGATGTGTATACAGGGGGAACCGATCATCCCTCATCTACACCAAGAGGGATGTGTATACAGGGGGCACCGATCATCCCTCATCTACACCAAGAGGGACGTGTATACAGGGGGCACCGATCATCCCTCATCTACACCAAGAGGAAAGTGTATACGGGAGCACCGATCATCCCTCATCTACACCAAGAGGAAAGTGTATACGGGGGCACCGATCATCCCTCATCTACACCAAGAGGGACGTGTATACGGGAGCACCGATCATCCCTCATCTACACCAAGAGGGATGTGTATACAGGGGGAACCGATCATCCCTCATCTACACCAAGAGGGATGTGTATACAGGGGGCACCGATCATCCCTCATCTACATCAAGAGGGACGTGTATACAGGGGGCACCGATCATCCCTCATCTACACCAAGAGGAAAGTGTATACGGGAGCACCGATCATCCCTCATCTACACCAAGAGGAAAGTGTATACGGGGGCACCGATCATCCCTCATCTACACCAAGAGGGATGTGTATACAGGGGGCACCGATCATCCCTCATCTACACCAAGAGGAAAGTGTATACGGGGGCACCGATCATCCCTCATCTACACCAAGAGGGACGTGTATACGGGAGCACCGATCATCCCTCATCTACACCAAGAGGGATGTGTATACAGGGGGAACCGATCATCCCTCATCTACACCAAGAGGGACGTGTATACAGGGGGAACCGATCATCCCTCATCTACACCAAGAGGGACGTGTATACGGGGGCACCGATCGTCCCTCATCTACACCAAGAGGGACGTGTATACAGGGGGAACCGATCATCCCTCATCTACACCAAGAGGGACGTGTATACGGGGGGCACCGATCATCCCTCATCTACACCAAGAGGGACGTGTATACAGGGGGAACCGATCATCCCTCATCTACACCAAGAGGGACGTGTATACAGGGGGAACCGATCATCCCTCATCTACACCAAGAGGGATGTGTATACAGGGGGCACCGATCATCCCTCATCTACACCAAGAGGGATGTGTATACAGGGGGAACCGATCATCCCTCATCTACACCAAGAGGGATGTGTATACAGGGGGCACCGATCATCCCTCATCTACACCAAGAGGGACGTGTATACAGGGGGCACCGATCATCCCTCATCTACACCAAGAGGAAAGTGTATACGGGAGCACCGATCATCCCTCATCTACACCAAGAGGAAAGTGTATACGGGGGCACCGATCATCCCTCATCTACACCAAGAGGAAAGTGTATACGGGGGCACCGATCATCCCTCATCTACACCAAGAGGGACGTGTATACGGGAGCACCGATCATCCCTCATCTACACCAAGAGGGATGTGTATACAGGGGGAACCGATCATCCCTCATCTACACCAAGAGGGATGTGTATACAGGGGGCACCGATCATCCCTCATCTACACCAAGAGGGACGTGTATACAGGGGGCACCGATCATCCCTCATCTACACCAAGAGGAAAGTGTATACGGGAGCACCGATCATCCCTCATCTACACCAAGAGGGACGTGTATACGGGGGCACCGATCATCCCTCATCTACACCAAGAGGGATGTGTATACAGGGGGAACCGATCATCCCTCATCTACACCAAGAGGAAAGTGTATACGGGGGCACCGATCATCCCTCATCTACACCAAGAGGGATGTGTATACAGGGGGCACCGATCATCCCTCATCTACACCAAGAGGAAAGTGTATACGGGGGCACCGATCATCCCTCATCTACACCAAGAGGGACGTGTATACGGGAGCACCGATCATCCCTCATCTACACCAAGAGGGATGTGTATACAGGGGGAACCGATCATCCCTCATCTACACCAAGAGGGATGTGTATACAGGGGGCACCGATCATCCCTCATCTACACCAAGAGGGACGTGTATACAGGGGGCACCGATCATCCCTCATCTACACCAAGAGGAAAGTGTATACGGGGGCACCGATCATCCCTCATCTACACCAAGAGGGATGTGTATACGGGGGCACCGATCATCCCTCATCTACACCAAGAGGAAAGTGTATACGGGGGCACCGATCATCCCTCATCTACACCAAGAGGGATGTGTATACAGGGGGCACCGATCATCCCTCATCTACACCAAGAGGGACGTGTATACAGGGGGAACCGATCATCCCTCATCTACACCAAGAGGGACGTGTATACGGGAGCACCGATCATCCCTCATCTACACCAAGAGGGACGTGTATACAGGGGGCACCGATCATCCCTCATCTACACCAAGAGGGAAGTGTATACGGGGGCACCGATCATCCCTCATCTACACCAAGAGGGACGTGTATACGGGGGCACCGATCATCCCTCATCTACACCAAGAGGGACGTGTATACAGGGGGCACCGATCATCCCTCATCTACACCAAGAGGGATGTGTATACGGGGGCACCGATCATCCCTCATCTACACCAAGAGGGACGTGTATACGGGAGCACCGATCATCCCTCATCTACACCAAGAGGGATGTGTATACGGGGGCACTGATCGTCCCTCATCTACTCCAAGAGGGATGTGTATACGGGAGCACCGATCATCCCTCATCTACACCAAGAGGGACGTGTATACGGGGGCACCGATCATCCCTCATCTACACCAAGAGGGACGTGTATACGGGAGCACCGATCATCCCTCATCTACACCAAGAGGGACGTGTATACGGGGGCACTGATCGTCCCTCATCTACTCCAAGAGGGATGTGTATACGGGAGCACCGATCATCCCTCATCTACACCAAGAGGGACGTGTATACGGGAGCACCGATCATCCCTCATCTACACCAAGAGGGATGTGTATACGGGGGGCACCGATCGTCCCTCATCTACACCAAGAGGGATGTGTATACGGGGGGCACCGATCATCCCTCATCTACTCCAAGAGGGATGTGTATACGGGGGCACCGATCATCCCTCATCTACACCAAGAGGGATGTGTATACGGGGGCACCGATCATCCCTCATCTACACCAAGAGGGAAGTGTATACAGGGGGAACCGATCATCCCTCATCTACACCAAGAGGGACGTGTATACGGGGGCACCGATCATCCCTCATCTACTCCAAGAGGGATGTGTATACGGGGGCACCGATCATCCCTCATCTACACCAAGAGGGACGTGTATACGGGAGCACCGATCATCCCTCATCTACACCAAGAGGGATGTGTATACGGGGGGCACCGATCGTCCCTCATCTACACCAAGAGGGATGTGTATACGGGGGGCACCGATCATCCCTCATCTACTCCAAGAGGGATGTGTATACGGGGGCACCGATCATCCCTCATCTACACCAAGAGGGATGTGTATACGGGGGCACGATCATCCCTCATCTACACCAAGAGGGAAGTGTATACAGGGGGAACCGATCATCCCTCATCTACACCAAGAGGGACGTGTATACGGGGGCACCGATCATCCCTCATCTACTCCAAGAGGGATGTGTATACGGGAGCACCGATCATCCCTCATCTACACCAAGAGGGACGTGTATACGGGGGGCACCGATCATCCATCATCTACACCAAGAGGGATGTGTATACGGGAGCACCGATCATCCCTCATCTACACCAAGAGGGACGTGTATACGGGGGGCACCGATCATCCATCATCTACACCAAGAGGGATGTGTATACGGGGGCACCGATCATCCCTCATCTACACCAAGAGGGATGTGTATACAGGGGGAACCGATCATCCCTCATCTACACCAAGAGGGACGTGTATACGGGGGCACCGATCATCCCTCATCTACTCCAAGAGGGATGTGTATACGGGAGCACCGATCATCCCTCATCTACACCAAGAGGGAAGTGTATACGGGAGCACCGATCATCCCTCATCTACACCAAGAGGGATGTGTATACGGGGGGCACCGATCGTCCCTCATCTACACCAAGAGGGACGTGTATACAGGGGGCACCGATCATCCCTCATCTACTCCAAGAGGGACGTGTATACGGGAGCACCGATCATCCCTCATCTACACCAAGAGGGATGTGTATACAGGGGGAACCAATCATCCCTCATCTACACCAAGAGGGACGTGTATACAGGGGGCACCGATCATCCCTCATCTACTCCAAGAGGGACGTGTATACGGGAGCACCGATCATCCCTCATCTACACCAAGAGGGATGTGTATACAGGGGCACCGATCATCCCTCATCTACACCAAGAGGGATGTGTATACGGGAGCACCGATCATCCCTCATCTACACCAAGAGGGATGTGTATACGGGGGCACCGATCATCCCTCATCTACACCAAGAGGGATGTGTATACAGGGGGAACCGATCGTCCCTCATCTAAACCAAGAGGGATGTGTATACGGGAGCACCGATCATCCCTCATCTACACCAAGAGGGATGTGTATACGGGAGCACCGATCATCCCTCATCTACACCAAGAGGGACGTGTATACGGGGGCACCGATCATCCCTCATCTACACCAAGAGGGACGTGTATACGGGAGCACCGATCATCCCTCATCTACACCAAGAGGGATGTGTATACGGGGGGCACCGATCATCCCTCATCTACACCAAGAGGGATGTGTATACGGGGGGCACCGATCATCCCTCATCTACACCAAGAGGGATGTGTATACGGGAGCACCGATCATCCCTCATCTACACCAAGAGGGATGTGTATACGGGGGCACCGATCATCCCTCATCTACACCAAGAGGGATGTGTATACGGGAGCACCGATCATCCCTCATCTACACCAAGAGGGACGTGTATACGGGGGCACCGATCATCCCTCATCTACACCAAGAGGGACGTGTATACGGGAGCACCGATCATCCCTCATCTACACCAAGAGGGATGTGTATACGGGGGCACCGATCGTCCCTCATCTACACCAAGAGGGATGTGTATACGGGGGGCACCGATCATCCCTCATCTACACCAAGAGGGATGTGTATACGGGAGCACCGATCATCCCTCATCTACACCAAGAGGGATGTGTATACGGGGGCACCGATCATCCCTCATCTACACCAAGAGGGATGTGTATACAGGGGGAACCGATCGTCCCTCATCTAAACCAAGAGGGATGTGTATACGGGAGCACCGATCATCCCTCATCTACACCAAGAGGGATGTGTATACGGGAGCACCGATCATCCCTCATCTACACCAAGAGGGACGTGTATACGGGGGCACCGATCATCCCTCATCTACACCAAGAGGGACGTGTATACGGGAGCACCGATCATCCCTCATCTACACCAAGAGGGATGTGTATACGGGGGGCACCGATCATCCCTCATCTACTCCAAGAGGGATGTGTATACGGGGGGCACCGATCATCCCTCATCTACTCCAAGAGGGATGTGTATACGGGGGGCACCGATCATCCCTCATCTACTCCAAGAGGGATGTGTATACGGGGGGCACCGATCGTCCCTCATCTACACCAAGAGGGATGTGTATACGGGGGCACCGATCATCCCTCATCTACACCAAGAGGGATGTGTATACGGGGGGCACCGATCATCCCTCATCTACTCCAAGAGGGATGTGTATACGGGGGGCACCGATCGTCCCTCATCTACACCAAGAGGGATGTGTATACGGGGGGCACCGATCATCCCTCATCTACTCCAAGAGGGATGTGTATACGGGGGCACCGATCATCCCTCATCTACACCAAGAGGGATGTGTATACGGGGGCACGATCATCCCTCATCTACACCAAGAGGGAAGTGTATACAGGGGGCACCGATCGTCCCTCATCTACACCAAGAGGGACGTGTATACGGGGGCACCGATCATCCCTCATCTACTCCAAGAGGGATGTGTATACGGGAGCACCGATCATCCCTCATCTACACCAAGAGGGATGTGTATACAGGGGGAACCGATCATCCCTCATCTACACCAAGAGGGATGTGTATACGGGGGCACCGATCATCCCTCATCTACACCAAGAGGGACGTGTATACGGGGGCACCGATCATCCCTCATCTACACCAAGAGGGATGTGTATACAGGGGGAACCGATCATCCCTCATCTACACCAAGAGGGATGTGTATACGGGGGCACCGATCATCCCTCATCTACACCAAGAGGGACGTGTATACAGGGGGCACCGATCATCCCTCATCTACACCAAGAGGGAAGTGTATACGGGAGCACCGATCATCCCTCATCTACACCAAGAGGGACGTGTATACAGGGGGAACCGATCATCCCTCATCTACACCAAGAGGGATGTGTATACGGGGGGCACCGATCGTCCCTCATCTACACCAAGAGGGATGTGTATACGGGGGGCACCGATCATCCCTCATCTACTCCAAGAGGGATGTGTATACGGGGGGCACCGATCATCCCTCATCTACACCAAGAGGGATGTGTATACGGGGGCACGATCATCCCTCATCTACACCAAGAGGGAAGTGTATACAGGGGGAACCGATCATCCCTCATCTACACCAAGAGGGACGTGTATACGGGGGCACCGATCATCCCTCATCTACTCCAAGAGGGATGTGTATACGGGAGCACCGATCATCCCTCATCTACACCAAGAGGGATGTGTATACAGGGGGAACCGATCATCCCTCATCTACACCAAGAGGGATGTGTATACGGGGGCACCGATCATCCCTCATCTACACCAAGAGGGACGTGTATACAGGGGGAACCGATCATCCCTCATCTACACCAAGAGGGATGTGTATACGGGGGCACCGATCATCCCTCATCTACACCAAGAGGGACGTGTATACAGGGGGCACCGATCATCCCTCATCTACACCAAGAGGGAAGTGTATACGGGAGCACCGATCATCCCTCATCTACACCAAGAGGGACGTGTATACAGGGGGAACCGATCATCCCTCATCTACACCAAGAGGGACGTGTATACGGGGGCACCGATCATCCCTCATCTACTCCAAGAGGGATGTGTATACAGGGGGAACCGATCATCCCTCATCTACACCAAGAGGGACGTGTATACGGGGGCACCGATCATCCCTCATCTACACCAAGAGGGATGTGTATACAGGGGGAACCGATCATCCCTCATCTACACCAAGAGGGACGTGTATACGGGGGCACCGATCATCCCTCATCTACTCCAAGAGGGAAGTGTATACAGGGGGAACCGATCATCCCTCATCTACACCAAGAGGGATGTGTATACAGGGGGAACCGATCATCCCTCATCTACACCAAGAGGGACGTGTATACGGGGGAACCGATCATCCCTCATCTACACCAAGAGGGAAGTGTATACGGGAGCACCGATCATCCCTCATCTACACCAAGAGGGATGTGTATACAGGGGGAACCGATCATCCCTCATCTACACCAAGAGGGACGTGTATACGGGGGCACCGATCATCCCTCATCTACTCCAAGAGGGATGTGTATACGGGAGCACCGATCATCCCTCATCTACACCAAGAGGGATGTGTATACGGGGGGCACCGATCATCCCTCATCTACACCAAGAGGGAAGTGTATACGGGAGCACCGATCATCCCTCATCTACACCAAGAGGGATGTGTATACAGGGGGAACCGATCATCCCTCATCTACACCAAGAGGGACGTGTATACGGGGGCACCGATCATCCCTCATCTACTCCAAGAGGGATGTGTATACGGGAGCACCGATCATCCCTCATCTACACCAAGAGGGATGTGTATACGGGGGCACCGATCATCCCTCATCTACACCAAGAGGGAAGTGTATACGGGAGCACCGATCATCCCTCATCTACACCAAGAGGGATGTGTATACAGGGGGCACCGATCATCCCTCATCTACACCAAGAGGGACGTGTATACAGGGGGAACCGATCATCCCTCATCTACACCAAGAGGGACGTGTATACGGGGGCACCGATCATCCCTCATCTACTCCAAGAGGGATGTGTATACAGGGGGAACCGATCATCCCTCATCTACACCAAGAGGGACGTGTATACGGGGGCACCGATCATCCCTCATCTACACCAAGAGGGATGTGTATACAGGGGGAACCGATCATCCCTCATCTACACCAAGAGGGACGTGTATACGGGGGCACCGATCATCCCTCATCTACTCCAAGAGGGAAGTGTATACAGGGGGAACCGATCATCCCTCATCTACACCAAGAGGGATGTGTATACAGGGGGAACCGATCATCCCTCATCTACACCAAGAGGGACGTGTATACGGGGGAACCGATCATCCCTCATCTACACCAAGAGGGAAGTGTATACGGGAGCACCGATCATCCCTCATCTACACCAAGAGGGATGTGTATACAGGGGGAACCGATCATCCCTCATCTACACCAAGAGGGACGTGTATACGGGGGCACCGATCATCCCTCATCTACTCCAAGAGGGATGTGTATACGGGAGCACCGATCATCCCTCATCTACACCAAGAGGGATGTGTATACGGGGGGCACCGATCATCCCTCATCTACACCAAGAGGGAAGTGTATACGGGAGCACCGATCATCCCTCATCTACACCAAGAGGGATGTGTATACAGGGGGAACCGATCATCCCTCATCTACACCAAGAGGGACGTGTATACGGGGGCACCGATCATCCCTCATCTACTCCAAGAGGGATGTGTATACGGGAGCACCAATCATCCCTCATCTACACCAAGAGGGATGTGTATACGGGGGCACCGATCATCCCTCATCTACACCAAGAGGGAAGTGTATACGGGAGCACCGATCATCCCTCATCTACACCAAGAGGGATGTGTATACGGGGGCACCGATCATCCCTCATCTACTCCAAGAGGGACGTGTATACGGGAGCACCGATCATCCCTCATCTACACCAAGAGGGATGTGTATACAGGGGGAACCGATCATCCCTCATCTACACCAAGAGGGATGTGTATACAGGGGGCACCGATCATCCCTCATCTACACCAAGAGGGATGTGTATACAGGGGGAACCGATCATCCCTCATCTACACCAAGAGGGAAGTGTATACAGGGGGAACCGATCATCCCTCATCTACACCAAGAGGGACGTGTATACGGGGGCACCGATCATCCCTCATCTACTCCAAGAGTGATGTGTATACGGGAGCACCGATCATCCCTCATCTACACCAAGAGGGATGTGTATACGGGGGGCACCGATCATCCCTCATCTACACCAAGAGGGATGTGTATACGGTGGCACCGATCATCCCTCATCTACACCAAGAGGGATGTGTATACGGGAGCACCGATCATCCCTCATCTACACCAAGAGGGATGTGTATACGGGGGCACCGATCATCCCTCATCTACACCAAGAGGGATGTGTATACAGGGGGCACCGATCATCCCTCATCTACACCAAGAGGGATGTGTATACGGGGGCACCGATCATCCCTCATCTACACCAAGAGGGATGTGTATACAGGGGGCACCGATCATCCCTCATCTACACCAAGAGGGATGTGTATACGGGGGCACCGATCATCCCTCATCTACACCAAGAGGAAAGTGTATACGGGGGCACCGATCATCCCTCATCTACACCAAGAGGGATGTGTATACGGGGGCACTGATCGTCCCTCATCTACACCAAGAGGGATGTGTATACGGGGGCACCGATCGTCCCTCATCTACACCAAGAGGGATGAGTATACGGGGGCACCGATCATCCCTCATCTACACCAAGAGGGATGTGTATACAGGGGGCACCGATCATCCATCATCTACACCAAGAGGGATGTGTATACAGGGGGCACCGATCGTCCCTCATCTACACCAAGAGGGATGTGTATACGGGGGCACCGATCATCCCTCATCTACACCAAGAGGGAAGTGTATACGGGAGCACCGATCATCCCTCATCTACACCAAGAGGAAAGTGTATACAGGGGGCACCGATCATCCCTCATCTACACCAAGAGGGATGTGTATACGGGGGCACCGATCGTCCCTCATCTACACCAAGAGGGACGTGTATACGGGGGCACCGATCATCCCTCATCTACACCAAGAGGGACGTGTATACGGGGGCACCGATCATCCCTCATCTACACCAAGAGGGACGTGTATACGGGGGGCACCGATCGTCCCTCATCTACACCAAGAGGGATGTGTATACGGGGGCACCGATCATCCCTCATCTACACCAAGAGGGACGTGTATACGGGGGCACCAATCATCCCTCATCTACACCAAGAGGGATGTGTATACAGGGGTACCGATCATCCCTCATCTACACCAAGAGGGACGTGTATACAGGGGGCACCGATCGTCCCTCATCTACACCAAGAGGGACGTGTATACGGGGGCACCGATCATCCCTCATCTACACCAAGGGGGATGTGTATACGGGGGGCACCGATCGTCCCTCATCTACACCAAGAGGGATGTGTATACGGGAGCACCGATCATCCCTCATCTACACCAAGAGGGACGTGTATACGGGGGCACCGATCATCCCTCATCTACACCAAGAGGGATGTGTATACGGGGGCACCGATCATCCCTCATCTACACCAAGAGGGATGTGTATACAGGGGGCACCGATCGTCCCTCATCTACACCAAGAGGGATGTGTATACAGGGGTACCGATCATCCCTCATCTACACCAAGAGGGATGTGTATACAGGGGTACCGATCATCCCTCATCTACACCAAGAGGGACGTGTATACAGGGGGCACCGATCGTCCCTCATCTACACCAAGAGGGACGTGTATACAGGGGGCACCGATCGTCCCTCATCTACACCAAGAGGGACGTGTATACAGGGGGCACCAATCATCCATCATCTACACCAAGAGGGACGTGTATACGGGGGCACCGATCATCCCTCATCTACACCAAGAGGGATGTGTATACGGGGGCACTGATCGTCCCTCATCTACACCAAGAGGGACGTGTATACGGGGGCACCGATCGTCCCTCATCTACACCAAGAGGGATGAGTATACGGGGGCACCGATCATCCCTCATCTACACCAAGAGGGACGTGTATACAGGGGGCACCGATCATCCATCATCTACACCAAGAGGGATGTGTATACAGGGGGCACCGATCGTCCCTCATCTACACCAAGAGGGATGTGTATACGGGGGCACCGATCATCCCTCATCTACACCAAGAGGGACGTGTATACGGGGGCACCGATCATCCCTCATCTACACCAAGAGGGAAGTGTATACGGGGGCACCGATCATCCCTCATCTACACCAAGAGGGATGTGTATACGGGGGGCACCGATCGTCCATCATCTACACCAAGAGGAAAGTGTATACAGGGGGCACCGATCATCCCTCATCTACACCAAGAGGGATGTGTATACGGGGGCACCGATCGTCCCTCATCTACACCAAGAGGGACGTGTATACGGGGGCACCGATCATCCCTCATCTACACCAAGAGGGACGTGTATACGGGGGCACCGATCATCCCTCATCTACACCAAGAGGGATGTGTATACGGGGGGCACCGATCGTCCCTCATCTACACCAAGAGGGATGTGTATACGGGGGCACCGATCATCCCTCATCTACACCAAGAGGGACGTGTATACGGGGGCACCAATCATCCCTCATCTACACCAAGAGGGATGTGTATACAGGGGTACCGATCATCCCTCATCTACACCAAGAGGGACGTGTATACAGGGGGCACCGATCGTCCCTCATCTACACCAAGAGGGATGTGTATACGGGGGCATCATAATGTCTCCTCATCTACACCAAGAGGGACGTGTATACGGGGGCACCGATCGTCCCTCATCTACACCAAGTGGGACGTGTATACGGGGGCATCATAATGTCTCCTCATAACAATTACTGTGACACTTGGGGTACAGGATAATGACACTGACACTTGGGGTACAGTATAATGACGCTGACACTTGGGGTACAGGATAATGACACTGACACTCGGGGTACAGGATAATGACGCTGACACTTGGGGTACAGGATAATGACACTGACACTTGGGGTACAGGTTAATGACACTGACACTCGGGGTACAGGATAATGACACTGACACTTGGGGTACAGGATAATGGCACTGACACTTGGGGTACAGGTTAATGACACTGACACTCGGGGTACAGGATAATGACACTGACACTTGGGGTACAGGATAATGGCACTGACACTTGGGGTACAGGTTAATGACACTGACACTTGGGGTACAGGATAATGGCACTGACACTTGGGGTACAGGTTAATGACACTGACACTTGGGGTACAGTATAATGACACTGACACTTGGGGTACAGGTTAATGACACTGACACTGGGGGATCAGGATAATGACACTGACACTCGGGGTACAGGATAATGACACTGACACTCGGGGTACAGGATAATGACACTGACACTTGGGGTACAGGATAATGACACTGACACTTGGGGTACAGGATAATGACACTGACACTTGGGGTACAGGATAATGGCACTGACACTTGGGGTACAGGTTAATGACACTGACACTTGGGGTACAGGATAATGGCACTGACACTTGGGGTACAGGTTAATGACACTGACACTGGGGGATCAGGATAATGACACTGACACTCGGGGTACAGGATAATGACACTGACACTTGGGGTACAGGATAATGACACTGGGGTTCAGGATAATGACACTGACACTCGGGGTCCAGGATAATGACACTGACACTTGGGGTACAGGATAATGACACTGACACTTGGGGTACAGGATAATGACACTGACACTTGGGGTACAGGATAATGACACTCAGGGTACAGGATAATGACACTGACACTCGGTACAGGATAATGACACTGACACTTGGGGTACAGGATAATGACACTGGGGGTTCAGGATAATGACACTGACACTCGGGGTCCAGGATAATGACACTGACACTTGGGGTACAGGATAATGACGCTGACACTTGGGGTACAGGATAATGACACTGACACTTGGGGTACAGGTTAATGACACTGACACTCGGGGTACAGGATAATGACACTGACACTTGGGGTACAGGATAATGGCACTGACACTTGGGGTACAGGTTAATGACACTGACACTCGGGGTACAGGATAATGACACTGACACTTGGGGTACAGGATAATGGCACTGACACTTGGGGTACAGGTTAATGACACTGACACTTGGGGTACAGGATAATGGCACTGACACTTGGGGTACAGGTTAATGACACTGACACTTGGGGTACAGTATAATGACACTGACACTTGGGGTACAGGTTAATGACACTGACACTGGGGGATCAGGATAATGACACTGACACTCGGGGTACAGGATAATGACACTGACACTCGGGGTACAGGATAATGACACTGACACTTGGGGTACAGGATAATGACACTGACACTTGGGGTACAGGATAATGACACTGACACTTGGGGTACAGGATAATGGCACTGACACTTGGGGTACAGGTTAATGACACTGACACTTGGGGTACAGGATAATGGCACTGACACTTGGGGTACAGGTTAATGACACTGACACTGGGGGATCAGGATAATGACACTGACACTCGGGGTACAGGATAATGACACTGACACTTGGGGTACAGGATAATGACACTGGGGGTTCAGGATAATGACACTGACACTCGGGGTCCAGGATAATGACACTGACACTTGGGGTACAGGATAATGACACTGACACTTGGGGTACAGGATAATGACACTGACACTTGGGGTACAGGATAATGACACTCAGGGTACAGGATAATGACACTGACACTCGGTACAGGATAATGACACTGACACTCGGGCTACGGGAAAATGACACTGACACTTGAGGTACAGGATAATGACACTTGGGGTACAGGATAATGACACTGACACTGAGGTACAGGATAATGACACTGACACTCGGGGTACAGGATAATGACACTGACACTTGGGGTACAGGATAATGACACTGACACTTGGGGTACAGGATAATGACACTGACACTCGGGCTACGGGATGATGACACTGACACTTGGGCTACAGGATCATGACACTGACATGGGGTACAGGATAATCACGCTGACACTCGGGCGCCTCCATCTTCATGTTGGGATGTTCTTGCTCCGCAGGTGTTACCGGATTACTTGAAAGGACTTTTTAATGTTTTTTCTCATGCTAAACCCACCGAGCCGCAGTTTCAGCAGATATCGAGACTGGCAGCTTTGCAGCATCGTGCCAAGGACAGTGTCTACCTGCCGACTGCGTGCGTATCCGCCTCACCACCTTATTCCTTTGGCTCCCTGTATATAAGTATTTCTATTCATCCTGCTTGATGTAGCAAACATAGCACAGCCTCCACATATAGCACAGCCTCCACATACAGCACAGCCTCCACATGTAGCACAGCCTCCACATGTAGCACAGCCTCCACATGTAGCACAGCCTCCACATACAGCACAGCCTCCACATGTAGCACAGCCTCCACATGTAGCACAGCCTCCACATGTAGCACAGCCTCCACATACAGCACAGCCTCCACATGTAGCACAGCCTCCACATATAGCACAGCCTCCACATATAGCACAGTCTCCACATATAGCACAGCCTCCACATACAGCACAGCCTCCACATGTAGCACAGTCTCCACATATAGCACAGCCTCCACATGTAGCACAGTCTCCACATATAGCACAGCCTCCACATGTAGCACAGTCTCCACATATAGCACAGCCTCCACATGTAGCACAGCCTCCACATGTAGCACAGCCTCCACATGTAGCACAGCCTCCACATATAGCACAGCCTCCACATATAGCACAGCCTCCACATGTAGCACAGCCTCCACATGTAGCACAGTCTCCACATATAGCACAGCCTCCACATACAGCACAGCCTCCACATGTAGCACAGCCTCCACATATAGCACAGCCTCCACATATAGCACAGCCTCCACATGTAGCACAGCCTCCACATATAGCACAGCCTCCACATATAGCACAGCCTCCACATGTAGCACAGCCTCCACATGTAGCACAGCCTCCACATATAGCACAGTCTCCACATACAGCACAGCCTCCACATACAGCACAGCCTCCACATATAGCACAGCCTCCACATGTAGCACAGGCTCCACATGTAGCACAGCCTCCACATACAGCACAGCCTCCACATGTAGCACAGCCTCCACATGTAGCACAGCCTCCACTTATAGCACAGCCTCCACATGTAGCACAGCCTCCACATGTAGCACAGCCTCCACATGTAGCACAGCCTCCACATATAGCACGGCTTCCACATATAGCACAGCCTCCACATATAGCACAGCCTCCACATGTAGCACAGCCTCCACATGTAGCACAGCCTCCACTTGGAGCACAGCCTCCACATATAGCACAGCCTCCACATATAGCACAGCCTCCACATGTAGCACAGCCTCCACATATAGCACAGCCTCCACATATAGCACAGCCTCCACATGTAGCACAGCCTCCACATGTAGCACAGCCTCCACATATAGCACAGTCTCCACATACAGCACAGCCTCCACATACAGCACAGCCTCCACATATAGCACAGCCTCCACATGTAGCACAGGCTCCACATGTAGCACAGCCTCCACATACAGCACAGCCTCCACATGTAGCACAGCCTCCACATGTAGCACAGCCTCCACTTATAGCACAGCCTCCACATGTAGCACAGCCTCCACATGTAGCACAGCCTCCACATGTAGCACAGCCTCCACATATAGCACGGCTTCCACATATAGCACAGCCTCCACATATAGCACAGCCTCCACATGTAGCACAGCCTCCACATGTAGCACAGCCTCCACTTGGAGCACAGCCTCCACATATAGCACAGCCTCCACATGTAGCACAGCCTCCACATGTAGCACAGCCTCCACTTGGAGCACAGCCTCCACATATAGCACAGCCTCCACATGTAGCACAGCCTCCACTTGGAGCACAGCCTCCACATATAGCACAGGCTCCACATGTAGCACAGCCTCCACATATAGCACAGCCTCCACATGTAGCACAGCCTCCACATGTAGCACAGCCTCCACATGTAGCACAGCCTCCACATGTAGCACAGCCTCCACATGTAGCACAGGCTCCACATGTAGCACAGCCTCCACATGTAGCACAGCCTCCACATATAGCACAGTCTCCACATATAGCACAGCCTCCACATGTAGCACAGCCTCCACTTGGAGCACAGCCTCCACATATAGCACAGCCTCCACTTGGAGCACAGCCTCCACATATAGCACAGCCTCCACATGTAGCACAGCCTCCACTTGGAGCACAGCCTCCACATATAGCACAGCCTCCACATGTAGCACAGCCTCCACTTGGAGCACAGCCTCCACATATAGCACAGCCTCCACATGTAGCACAGCCTCCACATATAGCACAGCCTCCACATGTAGCACAGCCTCCACATGTAGCACAGCCTCCACATATAGCACAGCCTCCACATGTAGCACAGCCTCCACATGTAGCACAGCCTCCACATGTAGCACAGCCTCCACATGTAGCACAGCCTCCACTTGGAGCACAGCCTCCACACCATTCATTGAATAAGCCCCTGTGTCCCTTCTTCTGCAGTCGGGAGGTGCAGGACTACATCCCCAGCCAGTACTACAAGGTGGTGAAGCCTCAGTCCTGGCTGAACATGGTGATGCATCATATGCAGCAGATCCAGCCTCTCAGCCCACACCAGGGACGGGCTCAGTTCTTAGGTAAGAAATGGCTAACACTTATATTGCTTAACTGGCAATTCCTAGATTTGCTTCTTATGGCAGAATTGCTCCAGTTATGAGCAATGGAGCACAGGTACTTCTCTATGGCGGCAGCGACTGCCCCTATTGCCCGGCAGGACTGTGCCAGGATCCTGCCATTATATCCGCAGAGTCTCGATTCTCTTCCAGATTCTACAAGTGAGCTTTCCCTTGGGAAAATTGTTATATAAGCGATTGCCTTACACGCAGGGCTGAGCTCATACATTGCCGGCTTCTTCCCGCAGGTCTGGTCAGCGCTTTCCCCATGTTCGGCTCCTCTTTCTTCTACATCCAGAGTTGTAGTAACAACATGGTCATCTCTCCGTGCATCCTGGCCATCAATCAGAACGGCCTCAACTTCCTCAACAAGGAAACCCACGTATGTATCTAGGACGATGACTGACCCTAAGGGTCCGTGCGCACAGCAAAGCCGCACACAGATCCTGTATGGCGGTACACAGAGGCCCATATTACATATGCACTCTATGTGCCGCCATATGGTGCTTCCATAAAGCAACATCTGGCCTTATAACTGTATTGGGTTTTTTCCAAAAATAAAGCCTAAAAGGGTCGCCCCAATAGTGCATTTGTATGATCACCGGGGGGTCAGTATGCAGGAACCTCCCCGATTCACAATCAACAATACCGTATTGTATCTGGTCACTTTTATCGCTGTTTTCCAGGAGCTGATGGTGACGTTCCCTCTGAAGGATATCCAGAGCACTAGGACGCAGCGTCCCGCCCCGGGGCTCAGCTACCCTTACGTTGACATCATGCTGGGTGATATGATGTCACAGCGGGTAACGCAGCTGCAGCTGGAGCAGGTAAAGCAGCGGCTGCCCGTCATACGCTGCGTCATCTAGCACCGATGGAAAGGGGAACCATTGCGGAAATAGCACTTAGTTACCCTTTTCCCACCTTCGTAGTATAAAAGTAGCCATCAATCAGTGCATAATAAAGTTCTGCACATCCTGTGGGTCAGTTCCTCACCGTTATCAGGATCTTTGCTTGCTGTCAGTGAATGGAAGCTAGAAAGCCATTCACTGACTGTAAGCAGAGATCCTCAAAGTAGTGAGGAATTGAAAACACAAAGTATCTTAGAAATCTGTAAAACTTTTATTTCCTTATACAAGGGGTCATCTCATTATTTTCCATGATGAAAATAATAATATCTTTTGCTTCAATATAAAGTTTTCTTCTGTTTCCATCTTTATAACTTGTCTCTTCTGTCTATGGGACCTCTCATGTCACTTCTTGTCTTCTACTTTGCCTGTGGACCCCGAGTCATAGCCGGTAGCGGTGGGTACGTTACTAATTTCCACTTATCATTCATCAATATTCATTAAATTCATCTCATCATTTAGGGTCGTTAGTGGAATTGTACATTTGGAGTAATGGCGGCACATATACAGTAAAGGTGTCTATACACATGCAATAATTGTCACCATCAGCCCTTTCCTCTCTTCCCCCTAATACATAAATGCTGTGCTCGCATGTCTTCTCTGTGCAGAAAGCACAATAATCCGCTGCCAGATGCCTATGGCAGCTGCTTATCTCCCATGGAAACAAAGGATTGGGCATGTTAAAATCCAACATGTCCTATCTTTCTTTCTTCTAGCCTCTGCCACGAGGGGAAGAGTAATTTTACCATTGTACCACTAAGGCCTGTTTCACACTTCCGTTTTTGACCATCAGTCAAAATCCGCCGTTTTTTTAAAAAAACGGATCCGCCATTTTTGTTGGCGGATCCGTCTTTTCCCCATAGAGGTGCATTACCGGCGGATCTTGACGGATGGCCATCCGTTGGATCTGTTTTTTTGCGGATCCGCCAAATTTTTTGCGTCCGCCAACATGCCTGGACGGACCATGCAACTTTTTTTGGCTGCAGGATCCGCATTTTACAGTGTGCATGCCCGGAGGAAGGAAGTCAGCCGGAAATTTAACCCTGAAATCCTTTCTGAAGGACGGAAAAAATTCTCTCTCTCTCTCGCTCTCTTTCTCTTCCCCTCTCTCTCTTCCCCTCTCTCTCTCCTCTCTCTCCTCTCTCTCTCCTCTCTCTCTCTCCTCTCTCTCTCCTCTCTCTCTCCTCTCTCTCTCCTCTCTCTCTCTCTCCTCCCCGGGCTGCGGTTCCTTTAAAATTCTTCATTCAACGGATCCGTCAAAAAAACGGTCTGGTGGCATCCGTTCACATCAGTTACCAACGGATCCGCTTTCCGCCATTTTGGCGGATTTTAACTGACACAAAAAACTGAAGTGTGAAACAGGCCTTAACACATTAGGCCCAATTCACAACTCCATTTTTCATGTCCGTATGTGGTCCGTTTTTTAAGGACCCGAAATAGGGACACACGCACACTCATTGTATCCAATGGTGGGGCGCACGTGTCAGGTTTTTCAAATGGACCGTGTCTGTGTGGGAAAACAAGCTGACGCCCATTTTTTTTATCAGCAGTATGGGCCGCAAAACGTCCCACACACGTACACACTGATGACACACGGATGACTTCCGTGTGTCATCAGAGTGACATGTACCGGCACCTTGGAAAAAGCGGTACAGTTAGCGCTGTTCCCAGACATCGGGTGCTGAAGAAAGCACTGATCATTGTCGCCTAGTCTCCCTGAGCTCAGTGCGACAAGGCGACAATGATGTGAGTTGTATTCAGCACCCGCTGTGTACAGTGCGTGGATAATTAAGAATTAAATTAAAAAAATTGGTGTGTGCTCCCATGTCTAATTTCTATGCTGCATTTCATTCCAAGCATGTCACACTGACAGCACACGGACAGCACGCAGACATGGACCACGGATCTCACCAGTACTGGCTTTTCCAGTAACAAAATCATCAGGACGTCTGAAGGAGGCCTTAGATAGGGCTGCAGAACGGCACCTGCCTTGAAATAAAGCACAACTGAGACATGTCATACCATAGAAAGCCACACCGTCTCCTCACTATAACATTTCACGAAAGTTTAGGACCCCGGTAATGTGGTGATGCATTATATCATGGCTCCGACAGAAGGACTTTTTTATTGCACCCTAATAGTCATATATCATTGACATGTGAGGTCATCATCTCCATTCCCACCTGTAGGGGACGCATTATTCCCACCTGTAGGGGACGCATTATTCCCACCTGTAGGGGACGCATTATTCCCACCTGTAGGGGGCGCATTATTCCCACCTGTAGGGGACGCATTATTCCCACCTGTAGGGGACGCATTATTCCCACCTGTAGGGGACGCATTATTCCCACCTGTGGGGGGACGCATTATTCCCACCTGTAGGGGACGCATTATTCCACCTGTATAAGGGACGCATTATTCCCACGTGTAGGGGACGCATTATTCCCACCTGTAGGGGACGCATTATTCCCACCTGTAGGGGACGCATTATTCCCACCTGTAGGGGACGCATTATTCCCACCTGTAGGGGACGCATTATTCCCACCTGTAGGGGACGCATTATTCCCACCTGTAGGGGGCGCATTATTCCCACCTGTAGGGGACGCATTATTCCCACCTGTAGGGGACGCATTATTCCCACCTGTAGGGGACGCATTATTCCCACCTGTAGGGGACGCATTATTCCCACCTGTAGGGGACGCATTATTCCCACCTGTAGGGGACGCATTATTCCCACCTGTAGGGGACGCATTATTCCCACCTGTAGGGGACGCATTATTCCCACCTGTAGGGGACGCATTATTCCCACCTGTAGGGGACGCATTATTCCCACCTGTAGGGGACGCATTATTCCCACCTGTAGGGGGCGCATTATTCCCACCTGTAGGGGACGCATTATTCCCACCTGTAGGGGACGCATTATTCCCACCTGTAGGGGACGCATTATTCCCACCTGTAGGGGGCGCATTATTCCCACCTGTAGGGGACGCATTATTCCCACCTGTAGGGGACGCATTATTCCCACCTGTAGGGGACGCATTATTCCCACCTGTAGGGGACGCATTATTCCCACCTGTAGGGGACGCATTATTCCCACCTGTAGGGGACGCATTATTCCCACCTGTAGGGGACGCATTATTCCCACCTGTAGGGGACGCATTATTCCCACCTGTGGGGGGACGCATTATTCCCACCTGTAGGGGACGCATTATTCCACCTGTATAAGGGACGCATTATTCCCACGTGTAGGGGACGCATTATTCCCACCTGTAGGGGACGCATTATTCCCACCTGTAGGGGACGCATTATTCCCACCTGTAGGGGACGCATTATTCCCACCTGTAGGGGATGCATTATTCCCACCTGTAGGGGACGAATTATTCCCACCTGTAGGGGACGCATTATTCCCACCTGTAGGGGACGCATTATTCCCACCTGTAGGGGACGCATTATTCCCACCTGTAGGGGACGCATTATTCCCACCTGTAGGGGGCGCATTATTCCCACCTGTAGGGGACGCATTATTCCCACCTGTAGGGGACGCATTATTCCCACCTGTAGGGGACGCATTATTCCCACCTGTAGGGGGCGCATTATTCCCACCTGTAGGGGACGCATTATTCCCACCTGTAGGGGACGCATTATTCCCACCTGTAGGGGACGCATTATTCCCACCTGTAGGGGACGCATTATTCCCACCTGTAGGGGGCGCATTATTCCCACCTGTAGGGGACGCATTATTCCCACCTGTAGGGGACGCATTATTCCCACCTGTAGGGGACGCATTATTCCCACCTGTAGGGGACGCATTATTCCCACCTGTAGGGGACGCATTATTCCCACCTGTAGGGGATGCATTATTCCCACCTGTAGGGGACGAATTATTCCCACCTGTAGGGGACGCATTATTCCCACCTGTAGGGGACGCATTATTCCCACCTGTAGGGGACGCATTATTCCCACGTGTAGGGGACGCATTATTCCCACCTGTAGGGGACGCATTATTCCCACCTGTAGGGGACGCATTATTCCCACCTGTAGGGGACGCATTATTCCCACCTGTAGGGGACGCATTATTCCCACCTGTAGGGGACGCATTATTCCCACCTGTAGGGGACGCATTATTCCCACCTGTAGGGGGCGCATTATTCCCACCTGTAGGGGACGCATTATTCCCACCTGTAGGGGACGCATTATTCCCACCTGTAGGGGACGCATTATTCCCACCTGTAGGGGACGCATTATTCCCACCTGTAGGGGACGCATTATTCCCACCTGTAGGGGACGCATTATTCCCACCTGTAGGGGACGCATTATTCCCACCTGTAGGGGACGCATTATTCCCACCTGTAGGGGACGCATTATTCCCACCTGTAGGGGACGCATTATTCCCACCTGTAGGGGACGCATTATTCCCACCTGTAGGGGACGCATTATTCCCACCTGTAGGGGGTGCATTATTCCCACCTGTAGGGGACGCATTATTCCCACCTGTAGGGGACGCATTATTCCCACCTGTAGGGGACGCATTATTCCCACCTGTAGGGGACGCATTATTCCCACCTGTAGGGGACGCATTATTCCCACCTGTAGGGGACGCATTATTCCCACCTGTAGGGGACGCATTATTCCCACCTGTAGGGGACGCATTATTCCCACCTGTAGGGGACGCATTATTCCCACCTGTAGGGGGTGCATTATTCCCACCTGTAGGGGACGCATTATTCCCACCTGTAGGGGACGCATTATTCCCACCTGTAGGGGACGCATTATTCCCACCTGTAGGGGGGTGCATTATTTCAGTACCTCTTCTAACCACCTAATCTCCGTTTCCTACAGGGCTTGGAGTTATGCCGGGTGGTCGCAGTCCACATGGAAAACCTTCTCCTAAGTCGTGATAAGCGGCTCACGCTGCCACCCAGTGAGATCACGCTGCTCTGAACGCCACCATAATGGCCAGGACTAGACGGTGACACTCTGCACTTTAGATTTTGGCATTGGATGACTTGTACACATTAACATACCCCACTCACGCTGTAAATGTGCGCACCATGCTAGAGATAGGCAAGGACAAGCTTACCATAGCATCTGCTATGGGGTCTATGGATAGAAGGACCCCCCGACTCAGGATGGATCCACACCTCATGGACGACTAGCATCTTTGCAGGATTCCCCTTCACAGGAGCATGTTAGCAAATTTGGGATGCCATCTTGTAGGCAACACACCATTTTTGTGATTACAATCTATTTTTCACTGTCACTGGTGCCCCCTAGGTGGTTTTTTTTTTTCAATCAGTGAATACGATTTTTTTTCTCACTATTTTTTATTAGTTAAAATACTTGGTGCCCAATTCTCTAATATATATTTATGGCAGCCAGATTACCATTTGTCTGATACAGAGCAATAAATCCCCTAGGATTATGTCTGTCTGCAGCCACCACTATTGGGAGCTCCCTGTATACAGAGATACATGATAAGATCCTGTCTGCAGCCACCACTAGGGGGAGCTCACTGTATACAGAGATACATAAGATCCTGTCTGCAGCCTCCACTAGGGGGAGCTCCCTGTATACAGAGATACATGATAAGATTCTGTTTGCAGCCACCACTAGGGGGAGCTCCCTGTATACAGAGATACATAAGATTCTGTCTATAGTCACCACTAGGGGGAGCTCCCTGTATATAGAGATACATGATAAGATCCTGTCTGCAGCCACCACTAGGGGGAGCTCCCTGTATACAGAGATACATGATAAGATCCTGTCTGCAGTCATAACTAGGGGGAGCTCTCTGTATACAGAGAAAAATGATAAGATTCCCTCTGCAGTCACCACTAGGGGGAGCTCCCTGTATACAGAGATACATGATAAGATCCCGTCTGTAGCCACCACTAGAGGGAGCTCCCTGTATACAGAGATGCATGATAAGATCCTGTCTGCAGCCACCACTAGGGGGAGCTCCCTGTATACAGAGAAAAAAAAGATCCTGTATGCAGCCACCGCTAGGGGGAGCTCACTGCACACAGTTTATGCATTGAACTCAATAATAAGACTGTATGCACTGAACTCCCTCTAGTGGTGGTTACAGGCAGCTTTCTGGATCCTCAATGCATGAAAATAATAGGTTGGGATTTGCTGGACTTACGAAACTTGCCCAGGAATCATTTACACTGAAATTATGTCCCATTATATTATTTTTGTATTACAAATTTTAGTTTTTTTTTTTTAGAACACACAACTTTTTTCTTGGTGTCATGTACAGAAACTATTGCATTAGAGGGGCGTCTAAGGGTCACAGGGGTCTGATTGACATAACCAAATGTTCTATTTTTGAACTGTTCCTATGTTTCCACTTTTGTCCTATTTTTTTAGTAATTTTTGTTGGTTTTATAACTTGTGTATTTTTTGTGTAATTGAGATTCAATTTTGTAATAGTTTTTTCACTCTGTTGTAATAAATTTTTTTTTTTTTTTCTTCTATTTACTGATGAATAAATGTTTTACCAAAACTTTGACCTTTCTCTCTGTAATATAAAGTAAAAATTGAGTGCAAGTACTGAATTTATAGACGGGAACACCCCCATAATTTGACACTGGGTGCAGCAGGTGTGAAACAACATTGTGTGGCCGAAACCTCGCCAATCTGTGGCTGTCAAAGGCCACTCAGTTTATAATTGGCCGCCCATGGTGGCTGCACCCTTAAATTTCATGCTGTGGCTGTCTTATTAGGCAGCCAATGGCCACACAATTCTGAAAGTATAGGGAGGTATTGCCTTTAAAATTGTGCATCTATTGGCCGCCACTTGCAGGCATGGATGAAGCACAACGCATTTCACTCCAGCTCTGCAATTGATTGCTTTTACCTACACTGTTCCATTGTAACAATCTGCAGTACAGGACCTGAATCTGTACTTTGTAGGACCACCTTTTGCTGCAATTACTACTACAAGTCTTTTGGGGTCTGTCTCTTGCATATCTAGGGGTGATATTTTAGCCCCTTCTTTGCACACTCGCTCTCGCTAGTTGAGATTGGATGCTTTCATCTAAGCCTTCCAGTGTAGCGCTGTCAAGAATTTTAGGATCAGTGTCCTGCTGGAAGGTGAACCTACAACCTTTTTACAGCCTCTAACAGGTTTTCATCCAGGATTGCCCTGTATTTAGCTCCATCCACCTTCCCATCAACTCTGAAAATCTTCCCTGCCCCTGCTGAAGAAAAGTCTCCCCACAGCATGATGCTGCCACCATGTGTGATGGTGGGTATGGTGTTTTCAGGGTGACATGTTCTGTTACTTTTCCGCCACACATGGTGTTGTTACACCCGGTCCCCGTCCTGGCGCTGCGCTCAGGTCGGCCGCTGCTCTACGTTCTGGGCACTCACCTCGAGCCTCTCATGCTGCTGCTCAGCATTTTGTTCTCCCTCCTGCCTCCTCCTCCTGGCATCTTGTGAGGAGATCTGTGGCTAAGGCTATTAGGGCACGCCCGCCTGCTCTCTTGCCTTCTTAAAGGGGCGGCGTGCATTATTCAAAAAATGCAATCAACCAATGGCAGCGCACTGGCTGCTATTTCTGGCCTCTCCTCCATAGGGAGAGCGCCGTAGCAACAAGTATCTATCATTGCTACATCCGGTTCTCATGCTAACCTGTCTGCGCTGCATCTGCAGTCTCTGTGCATTGTCTAATGCTCTCTGTTTCCACAGCATATCAGTATCCTGTGTTACCTGGTTATATCAGCAACCATCTGGGCCTAAGCCATCCCATTCCGCCTACAGCCATCCGAGTCCAAGGACTGTGTGAAGGTCACTGGAACCGACTCCTTACCAACTAACTGGATCCAGGACCCAGCGCATTACGGACTCTGCTGTAACTTTTGTTATCCCTTTTGGTCCCGCTGGGACAGCTGCCACGTGTTCGCGGTCTAACTGGAGGTAGCACCTGTGTCCTCCGGGTATTCCATTCTGGCCCTGCCTGTCTGGCTTTACTACGGGTACCCGGGGCTCACTAGTCATGCCCTCTTCGGAGCCCCCCGGACCGTGGTCCCGAGGTGCCACTTAAAAAATAAAAACGAATGTGAAATTCACCATCTCTGCCTCCGCTTCCATTCGTTACAGATTGCTCCGGCCATGGAATCCACTGGACCCCAGAGGCCTCCGACGTTGGAGTTGTGCCAAGAGGTGACCCGTTTAAGAGATCAACAGGATAAGATCACGATGTATCTACGTAACCTGTCCACCCGCATGGATTCTCTGCAGAACCCGGCTGCTCCTGATTCACCTAGCAACACCCAGGTACCTGCTGTCATGACAAGCAAGGGCCCCCGCCTGGCGGCTCCTACCCGCTTCCATGGTGATCCCACTCAGTGTCGGGGTTTTCTCAATCATTGTACCCTACACTTTGAAATCTTGGGGCATATGTTTGCTTCTGACCGTGCCAAAGTGGGCTTCATTATGTCACATCTAGCAGGAGAGGCTCTCGCCTGGCTGAATCCGTTATGGGAGAGAGGAGACCAGCTGGTTAATGATCTTCAATCTTTCCTAAAAACTTTTCGCAGGACCTTTGATGAACATGGCCGGGTCACATCGACCGCTTCTGCCCTGCTTCGCTTACGCCAAGGAACCCTCACAGTGGCTCAGGATGCTGTTCAGTTCCGCACCCTCTCGTCTGAGTTATCCTGGAACAATGAGGCCTTGCTGGCTACCTTCTGGGAGGGCCTATCTGGAAAAATTAAGGATGAGCTGGCGGGACGGGACAGGCCTACCATCTTGGATGACCTGATTTCCTTGGCGACACGGATTGACCTGCGTTTTCAGGAGCGTTCTATGGAGATTAAGCATGACAGGAGGTCCTACCACCTGGACTCTAATTCTTCCAAGATGTCTACCTCATCCTCTTCTCCCGAAGCTATGGAGGTGGATCGAGTAAGTCTGGCCAGCCGCCACCAGGAGGCACGTGGCAAAAACGGAAGCTGTCTGTACTGTGGTAGTTCCGAACACCTGATCCGCTCCTGTCCAAAGAAGTCGGAAAACTCCTGTGCCTAGGCTCGGTAGGAGAGGCCACCCTAGGTAGAGAACATTACTCTCCTTCGTTGCAGATCTCAGTCTCCGTGACCTGCGGAGCAATAAAATTTTCTGGACTCTGTTGGACTCCAGAGCCGCCGGAAGCTTTATCCAGCAGACGCTTGTGGATCGCTACCACTTACCAGTTCAAGCTCTTTCCAACCCATTGCGGGTAACCGCTGTCGCTGGCCAGCCTCTGACCGAACCCGTCCAGTTCCAGACTGAGCCAGTGGAACTCCGGGTAGGTCTTATGCATTCTGAAAGAATCCGTTTTTATGTGTACCCTGGTTTGTCTCACCCCTTGCTTCTAGGTTTGCCTTGGTTTCAGAAACATGAACCAGTCCTTAATTGGAGAACAGGCGAAATGCTACGTTGGGGAGATTCCTGCTCGGACCGTTGTTTAACCCGGATTGAACCAGCTTCACCCCCGGTCCAACCTGCTACCCTGCCTGGATTACCATCCGCTTACTGGTCCTTCTCGGATGTCTTCGGGAAAAAGGAGGCTGAAAAACTTCCTCCCCACAGGTCGTATGACTGTCCAATAGATCTTCTTCCTGGAACATCTCCTCCCCGTGGGAGAGTTTACCCTCTTTCCCAGGTAGAGACTCAGGCTATGTTGGACTACATCCAGGAGAACTTGGCCAGAGGGTTTATCTGAAGATCATCGTCACCGGCAGGAGCAGGCTTCTTCTTCGTGAAGAAAAAGGATGGATCCCTGTGGCCCTGTATCGACTACCGAGGACTGAACCAGATCACGGTAAAAAACAGATACCCTTTGCCTCTAATTTCAGAACTGTTTGACCGTCTCTGAGGGGCCAGGATCTTCACCAAGCTGGATCTCAGAGGGGCTTACAATTTGATCCGAATCAGAGATGGAGACGAATGGAAAACAGCCTTCAACACCCGTGATGGCCACTACGAGTACCTGGTAATGCCGTTTGGTCTAGGCAATGCTCCCGCTGTTTTCCAAGAGTTCATCAATGACATTTTCAGGGATCTGCTTTTACACCTGTGTTGTTGTCTACCTAGACGACATTCTGATTTTTTTTCTACTGACTTGGTCTCGCATCGCAGACAAGTGCGCCTGGTCTTATAGAGGCTCCGGGAGAACAGACTGTACGTCAAGTTTGAAAAGTGCCTCTTTGAACAATCCTCTTTGCCTTTCCTCGGTTACATTGTTTCCTCCGCAGGATTAAAAATGGATCCAGAGATGTTATCGGCTGTACTCAAGTGGCCTCGTCCGTCTGGGTTGAAGGCCATACAGCGATTCCTGGGCTTCGCCAACTACTACAGGCAATTCATTCCTAACTTCTCCACCCGAGTGGCGCCCATCTCAGCTCTAACCCGGAAAGGTACAAATCCGAAGGATTGGCCTCCTGAGGCTGAGGAGGCCTTTGTTTCTCTCAAAAAGGCCTTTGCTGTCGCACCTGTTCTTCATCATCCTAACTCCAATGAACGATTTTTTCATGAGGTCGATGCCTCTTCAGTAGGTGCGGGAGCTGTACTAACCCAGAAATCGTTCTCCGGGCGAATGCATTCCTGAGGTTTTTTTTCCAAGGTTTTTTCTTCCGCAGAGAGGAATTATTCTGTTGGAGAGCGGGAATTGTTGGCTATCAAATTGGCTCTGCAGGAGTGGAGGCATCTTCTAGAAGGAGCTCTTCATCAGGTAGTCGTATACACCGATCACAAAAACCTTGCTTACCTCCAAACTGTACAAAGGCTGAATCCTCGTCAAGCCCGCTGGGCTTTGTTTTTTGCTTGTTTTAACCTTGTTCTTCATTTTCGCCCAGCTGACAAAAATGTCAAAGCAGATGCACTTTCCAGAGCCTTTCTACCTCCTGATCAAGAAGAAGAACCGCAGCACATCATTGAACACTCAAGGTTAGTCGCGGTCGCTTCTACTGATCTTGCCCGGCTGCCTCCCGGGAAGACTTTCATGTCAGCTTCTGAGCGTACTCGTGTCCTTCGGTGGGGACACTCGTCCAAGTTGGCTGGTCACGCCGGCCAGAGAAAGACTCTGCATCTCATCTCCCGGTACTACTGGTGGCCTGCCATGGCTAAGGACATTCTGGAGTACGTCACAGCCTGTCTTTCCTGTGCTCGTAACAAGACGGCCAAGCATCTACCCGCAGGTAGGCTTCAGCCTCTTCCAATTCCGTCTGCCCCCTGGCAACATATCGCGATGGACTTCATCACAGATCTTTCGATCTCATCTGGCTGTTCTGTGGTGTGCGTAGTGGTGGATTGCTTCTCTAAAATGGCTCACTTCGTTCCACTACCCGGTCTTCCAACTGCTCCTGAGTTGGCAGACCTGTTCATCCGGCACATCTTCCGTCTCCATGGTTTCCCTCTCCACATCGTGTTCGACAGAGGAGTCCAGTTCACCTCATGATTCTGGAGAGCAGTTTGTAAACTGGTAAGAATTGAACTGGATTTTTCCTCAGCGTACCATCCCCAGCCCAATGGACAAGTGGAGAGGACAAATCAAATCCTGGCTGGATTCCTGCGTCACTTTGTCAACGCCCATCATGACGACTGGGTAGACTTACTGTCCTTGGCCAAATTTTCTTACAACAATCAAATAAGTGAGTCTTCTGGAAAGTCTCCCTTTCAGATTGTCTTCGGATTGCAACCCAGAATACCTCCTCCCATCTCCGGATCATCTGGCGTTCCAGCTGCCGATACTTTCTCCGAGGATTTTTCTAAGGTCTGGAGGGATACCAAAACTGCTCTGGAGAAAGCTTCCCAGCGTATGAAAAGGCATGCGGACAAGAGACGTTTGGATGCGCCTATCTTTCGTCCCGGAGACAAGGTATGGCTCTCTTCTAAGTACATCCGGTTAAAGATGCCATCCTACAAATTGGGTCCCCGGTTCATCGGACCATTTGAGATCTTGAGACAGATCAATCCAGTCTCATACAAGCTGAAGTTGCCTACTTCCCTACGTGTGCCTAACTCCTTTCATGTTTCTCTCCTCAAACCAGTAGTTTTGAGTCCCTTATTTAAGGATCCGGGTACCACTCCTGACCCTGTCTCGGAGGATGATGTTTTTGAGGTAAAACATATCCTGGCCGTAAAAAAAGTAAGGGGTAAGACCTACTACCTGGTGGACTGGAAGGGTTTTGGTCCTGAGGAGAGATCTTGGGAGCCTAGAGAGAACATCCAGGCTCCTCTTCTCCTTAAACGGTTCTACGCAGGCTTGAAGAAGAGGGGGTGTAAAGAGGGGTATACTGTTACACCCGGTCCCTGTCCTGGCGCTGCGCTCAGGTCTGCCGCTGTTACACCTGGCCCCCGTCCTGGCGCTGCATCCAGGCCTGCCGCTGCTCTCCGTTCTGGGCACTCACCTCGAGCCTCTCATGCTGCTGCTCAGCATTTTGTCCTCCCTCCTGCCTCCTCCTCCTGGCATCCTGTGAGATCTGTAGCTAAGGCTATTAGGGCACGCCCGCCTGCTCTCTTGCCTTCTTAAAGGGGCGGCGTGCATTATTCAAAAAAATGCAATCAACCAATGGCAGCGCACTGGCTGCTATTTCTGGCCTCTCCATAGGGAGAGCACCGGAGCAACGAGTGTCTATCATTACTACATCCGGTTCTCATGCTAACCTGTCTGCGCTGCATCTGCAGTCTCTGTGCATTGTCTAATGCTCTCTGTTTCCACAGCATATCAGTATCCTGTGTTACCTGGTTATATCAGCAACCATCTGGGCCTAAGCCATCCCGTTCCGCCTACAGCCATCCGAGTCCAAGGACTGTGTGAAGGTCACTGGAACCGACTCCTTACCAACTAACCGGATCCAGGACCCAGCGCATTACGGACTCTGCTGTAACTTTTGTTATCCCTTTTGGTCCTGCTGGGACAGCTGCCACGTGTTCGGGGTCTAACTGGAGGTAGCACCTGTGTCCTCTGGGTATTCCATTCTGGCCCTGCCTGAGGGGCTTTACTACGAGTGCCCGGGGCTTACTAGTCACGCCCCCTTCGGAGCCCCCCGGACCGTGGTCCCGAGGTTCCACTTAAAAAATAAAAACGAATGTGAACTTCACCATCTCTGCCTCCGCTTCCATTCGTTACAGTGTTATGCATTTAGCCCAAAAAGTTCTTCATTTGTCTCATATGACCTGAGCCCCTTCTTCCACATGCTCGATATGTCCTCTACATGGCTTTTTGCAAACTGCAAGCGGGACTTCCTATGGTTTTCAAAAATGACTTTCTTCTTGCTTCTCTTCCATAAAGGCCATATTTGTGGAGTATACGGCTAATAGTTGTCCTGTGGACAGATTCTCCCACATGAGCTGTGGATCTCTGCAGGTTCTCCAGAGTGACCTTGAGCCTCTTGGATGCTTCTCTAATTAGTCCTCTCCGTGCTTGGGATGTCAGGTTAGGTGGACGGACATGTATTGTTAGGTTTACAGTTGTGCCACACGCCTTCCATTTTTGGATGATGGATTGAACAGCTCTTTGAGATGTTCAGAGTTTGGACTATTTTTCTAGGATGTAACCCTGCTTTACTCTTCTTGAAAACTTTATCCCTGACCTGTCTGGTGGGTTCCTTGGTTTTCATGGTACTATTTGATCCCTAATGTTCTCAAACAAACCTCTGAGGCTGTCACAGAACAGCTGTAGTTATACTGAGAAGAAATTACACCCATGGGAACACAATGTACTAATTATCATGGCTGTGGAGTCGGAGTCGTGGTGTCAGAGTCGGAGCTCATTTTGGTGGAGTCGGAGTCGGTATAAAATGGACCGACTCCGACTCCTAAAATATATAATAAATTGGGTACAGTAGTTCAATGCAGAATGTGCTGAATATTTTTTCATAGGAATTTGGGAAAGTTATGAAATGTCCTATAAATGGCTGTTCTATTCCTGATCTAAGGCTACATTCACACACAGCGTTTTTGCTGCGTTTTTTGAGGATACATTTTTCAGCTGCAAAAGCAGATCAGCTTTTTAAAAAACTGCATCACCTGAAAGGTTTTTGAGCTCATAGATAATGTTTTCAATAGCAAAAACAGATAAGACATATGCTCTATCTATCCATTTATCCATATCTGTCTATCCATGTCTTATCTGTACCAAAAAGAATTAAAGCCGGGTAGCACACAGACTAAAGGTACTGTCACACATATGACGCGGTCAGGATCGCTGGTACATCGCTAAGTGGTCGCTAGTGAGCTGCCACATAGGCAGATCTCACTAGCGACATCGCTGGGGACGGGGATCGCTACTTACCTGTCACACTAGGCGATCCTGCGTCCTCCCGCCCGGCTCCACGCGTCGCTCGTCCTCACAGCAGGAAGCGCCACAGGAAGCAGACGACGAGAAACAGTCCTGAACGTTCTCGCGCGATCAGCGATAACCAGCGGGGGAGCGGGTCGCTGGTAAGTATCAGACACAGAGATATCGCTAGCAATATCGCTATAACGTCACAAGTTATAGCGATATTGCTAGCGATATCTCTTAGTGTGACATGCCCTTAACACTCCTTTTTTTTTTTTTTTAGCACCAGTCGGGTACACCTCATAGCTGCCCAAAAGGACGACCCAGGACAGGCATTGCTCATCTTCAGGAACACATCAACATCAATTGATAGTTGGAATAAATAGCCTGCATTCACCACATCTTAAGGTGCAGGCTTTATTTTCAAGTGTAGGGGTGTGCAGTATGAGGTTCTGCAGCAGCTGAGGTGTGCAGTATGAGGTTCTGTGGAACAGTATGAGGTTCTGCCCCCCACCAAGTTTTGATCCTGGCTAAACCAATTACTTATAGATATGGCGAACCCTCAGGTTACCCTAAATGAAGGTCAATGGACACAGGTGGCTGAATTGAAGGAATTGCCTAATCACCTATATACCATGACTAAAAAATTACAAGCTGAGGATTTAACTCCTGGCATTTTCATAAGGGAGTGAAAGAACTTGCTATTTTGCCTGTCCCAAAGAGGAGATTTAATCGCAGATGGCATTTCTGCTTCAATGAAATGGAGAGAGACACAGCTATTGGAAAATAAAATTTTTCTGGCAGCTGTTTATGTGGACCCAAGTCATCGTATACTGCTTGATGATCAACAGCTTACTAAAGGAAAAGAAGCTCTGACTGAGGTAGCAGTTAGGATTAGTGGCCTACAGGAGGACTGCCAGGTGCAAGAGGACTTGGGTCCTGACAGTGCTACTGCTGCCATATCTTCATCCTCATCAGATGAGGAGTTTTACTTTGACAAGTATTTGGATGACATGGAGCAGGCAAAGCGTTGCTGCAAGGAAAAAGATTTCACTCCGTCTCCTATCGCAGCAGATTGACCATATGTCAGCAAAATGTTTCACTTGTTCTCAAAGAAAAATTCAACCGTTCATCAAAACTGACTGTGCACGAGGCAATTCCTTTATACTTGAAAATTGTTAGAGATGTTGCTCATGTGGTTAAGGCTTTGCCTCCAACCCAAGTTAATGTAGAGAGGTTGTTCTCTGGCCTTAAAATTATTAGGTCAGATTTTAGGTCATCTATGATGGAGGCAATTCTATTTCTTAGGACAAATTCATAGACTGCACAAATGTTATTTAGTATGTTTTTGTTTAAAACTGTTTTTTGCCACTTACATAGTTTATTACATAGTGTTATATATACACTCACTGGCCACTTTATTAGGTACACCATGCTAGTAAGGGGTTGGACCCCCTTTTGCCTTCAGAACTGCCTCAATTCTTCGTGGCAGAGATTCAACAAGGTGCTGGAAGCATTCCTCAGAGATTTTGGACCATATTGACATGATGGCATCACACAGTTGGCGCAGATTTGTCGGCTGCACATCCCTGATGCGAATCTCCCGTTCCACCACATCCCAAAGATGCTCTATTGGATTGAGATCTGGTGACTGAGGAGGCCATTTGAGTACAGTAAACTCATTGTCATGTTCAAGAAACCAATCTGAGATGATTCGAGCTTTATGACATGGCGCATTATCCTGCTGAAAGTAGCCATCAGATGTTGGGTACATTGTGGTCATAAAGGGATGGACATGGTCAGCAACAATACTCAGGTAGGCTGTGGCGTTGCAACGATGCTCAATTGGTACCAAGGGGCCCAAAGAGTGCCCAGAAAAAATTCCCCACACCATGACACCACCACCACCAGCCTGAACCGTTGATACAAGGCAGGATGGATCCATGCTTTCATGTTGTTTACGCCAAATTCTGACCCTACCATCCGAATGTCGCAGCAGAAATCGAGACTCATCAGACCAGGCAACGTTTTTCCAATCTTCTACTGTCCAATTTCGATGAGCTTGTGCAAATTGTAGCCTCAGTTTCCTGTTCTTAGCTGAGAGGAGTGGTACCCAGTGTGGTCTTCTGCTGCTGTAGCCCATCTGCCTCAAAGTTCGACGCACTGTGCGTTCAGAGATGCTCTTCTGCCTACCTTGGTTGTAACGGGTGGCAATTTGAGTCACTGTTGCCTTTCTATCAGCTCGAACCAGTCTGCCCATTCTCCTCTGACCTCTGGCATCAACATGGCATTTCCGGCCACAGAACTGCCGCTCACTGGATTTTTTTTTTTTTTTTCGGACCATTCTCTGTAAACCCTAGAGATGGTTGTGCGTGAAAATCCCAGTAGATCAGCAGTTTCTGAAATTCTCAGACCAGCCCTTCTGGCACCAACAATCATGCCACGTTCAAAGGCACTCAAATCACCTTTCTTCCCCATACTGATGCTCGGTTTGAACTGCAGGAGATTGTCTTGACCATGTCTACATGCCTAAATGCACTGAGTTGCCGCCATGTGATTGGCTGATTAGAAATTAAGTCTTAACACACAGTTGGACAGGTGTACCTAATAAAGTGGCCAGTGAGTGTATATATAGCGTCGGCCTAGAGCACCTTGGGCTCACCAGAGAAAATCATTCTTGGGGCCCACTATGTAGCTACATAGAGATAAATACAAGACCACCAATTGTGCGGTAAAACACGCTAATATCCGGGTATAATATAAGGTAGTACAAATCTTAATTATGTAGCAAGAGTTGGGGTAGTCCCCCTCATAGAATATAAAGCAGCCCCCTCAAATAGTATAATGCAGCCATCTCATAGAATATAATGCTGCCCCCTCATAGAATATAATGCTGCCCCCTCATAGGGAATAATGCTGCCCCCCTCATAAGGTATAATGCACCCCCTCATAGGGTATAACGCTGCCTCCTCATAGGGTATAATGCACCCCCTCATAGGGTATAATGCTGCCCCATCATAGGGTATAACGCTGCCTTCTCATAGGGTATATTGCACCACCTCATAGGGTATAATGCTGGCCCCTCATAGGGTATAATGCACCACCTCATAGGGTATACTGCTTCCCCCTCATAGGGTATAATGCTGCCCCCTCATAGGGTATAATGCTGCCCCCCCTCATAGGGTATAATGCTGCCTCCTCATAGGGTATAATACACCCCCTCATAGGGTATAATGCACCACCTCAAAGGGTATAATGCTTCCCCCTCATAGGGTATAATGCTGCCCCCTCATAGGGTATAATGCTGCCCCCCTCATAGGGTATAATGCACCACCTCATAGGGTATAATGCTTCCCCCTCATAGGGTATAATGCTGCCCCCTCATAGGGTATAACGCTGCCTCCTCATAGGGTATAATGCACCACCTCATAGGGTATAATGCTGCCCCCTCATAGGGTATAATGCACCACCTCATAGGGTATAATGCTTCCCCCTCATAGGGTATAATGCTGCCCCTTCATAGGGTAAAATGCTGCCCCCTCATAGGGTATAATGCTGCCCCCCCTCATAGGGTATAACGCTGCCTCCTCATAGGGTATAATACACCCCCTTATAGGGTATAATGCTTCCCCCTCATAGGGTATAATGCTGCCCCCTCATAGGGTATAACGCTGCCTCCTCATAGGGTATAATGCTGCTCCCTCATAGGGTATAATGCACCACCTCATAGGGTATAATGCTGCCCCCTCATAGGGTATAATGCTGCCCCCTCATAGGGTATAATGCTGCCCCCCCTCATAGGGTATAACGCTGCCTCCTCATAGGGTATAATACACCCCCTCATAGGGTATAATGCTTCCCCCTCATAGGGTATAATGCTGCCCCCTCATAGGGTATAACGCTGCCTCCTCATAGGGTATAATGCTGCTCCCTCATAGGGTATAATGCACCACCTCATAGGGTATAATGCTGCCCCCTCATAGGGTATAATGCTGCCCCCCCTCATAGGGTATAACGCTGCCTCCTCATAGGGTATAATGCACCACCTCATAGGGTGTAATGCTTCCCCCTCATAGGGTATAATGCTGCCCCCTCATAGGGTATAATACACCCCCTCATAGGGTATAATGCACCACCTCATAGGGTATAATGCTGCCCCCTCATAGGGTATAATGCTGCCCCCCCTCATAGGGTATAACGCTGCCTCCTCATAGGGTATAATGCTTCCCCCTCATAGGGTATAACGCTGCCTCCTCATAGGGTATAATACACCCCCTCATAGGGTATAATGCACCACCTCATAGGGTATAATGCTTCCCCCTCATAGGGTATATTACACCCCCTCATAGGGTATAATGCACCACCTCATAGGGTATAATGCTGCCCCCTCATAGGGTATAATGCGCCACCTCATAGGGTATAATGCTTCCCCCTCATAGGGTATAATGCTGCCCCCTCATAGGGTATAATGCTGCCCCCCCTCATAGGGTATAACGCTGCCTCCTCATAGGGTATAATGCACCACCTCATAGGGTATAATGCTTCCCCCTCATAGGGTATAATGCTGCCCCCTCATAGGGTATAATACACCCCCTCATAGGGTATAATGCTGCCCCCTCATAGGGTATAATGCTGCCCCCCCTCATAGGGTATAATGCTGCCCCCCCTCATAGGGTATAACGCTGCCTCCTCATAGGGTATAATGCTTCCCCCTCATAGGGTATAACGCTGCCTACTCATAGGGTATAATACACCCCCTCATAGGGTATAATGCACCACCTCATAGGGTATAATGCTGCCCCCTCATAGGGTATATTACACCCCCTCATAGGGTATAATGCACCACCTCATAGGGTATAATGCTGCCCCCTCATAGGGTATAATGCGCCACCTCATAGGGTATAATGCTTCCCCCTCATAGGGTATAATGCTGCCCCCTCATAGGGTATAATGCTGCCCCCCCTCATAGGGTATAACGCTGCCTCCTCATAGGGTATAATACACCCCCTCATAGGGTATAATGCACCACCTCATAGGGTATAATGCTGCCCCCTCATACGGTATAATGCTGCCCCCTCATAGGGTATAATGCTGCCCCCTCATAGGGTATAACGCTGCCCCCTCATAGGGTATAATGCTGCCCCCTCATAGGGTATAACGCTGCCTCCTCATAGGGTATAATTCTGCCCCCTCATAAAATATAATGCTGACCCCCATGGGGTATAATGCTGCCCCCCTCATAGGGTATATTACACCCCCTCATAGGGTATAATGCGGCCCCCCTCATAGGGTATAACGCTGCCTCCTCATAGGGTATAATTCTGCCCCCTCATAAAATATAATGCTGCCCCCCCATGGGGTATAATGCTGCCCCCCTCATAGGGTATATTACACCCCCTCATAGGGTATAATGCTGCCCCCTTCATAGGGTATAACGCTGCCTTCTCATAGGGTATAATGCACCCCCTCATAGGGTATAATGCTGCCCCCCTCATAGGGTATAACGCTGCCTCCTCATAGGGTATAATACACCCCCTCATAGGGTATAATGCTGCCCCCTCATAGGGTATAATGCTGCCCCCCTCATAGGGTATAACGCTGCCTCCTCATAGGGTATAATGCTGCCCCCTCATAGGGTATAATGCTGCCCCTTCATAGGGTATAACGCTGCCTCCTCATAGGGTATAATTCTGCCCCCTCATAGGGTATAATGCTGCCCCCTCATACGGTATAATGCTGCCCCCCCTCATAGGGTATAACGCTGCCTCCTCATAGGGTATAATGCACCACCTCATAGGGTATAATGCTTCCCCCTCATAGGGTATAATGCTGCCCCCTCATAGGGTATAATACACCCCCTCATAGGGTATAATGCACCACCTCATAGGGTATAACGCTGCCTCCTCATAGGGTATAATACACCCCCTTATAGGGTATAATGCTTCCCCCTCATAGGGTATAATGCTGCCCCCTCATAGGGTATAACGCTGCCTCCTCATAGGGTATAATGCTGCTCCCTCATAGGGTATAATGCACCACCTCATAGGGTATAATGCTGCCCCCTCATAGGGTATAATGCTGCCCCCTCATAGGGTATAATGCTGCCCCCCCTCATAGGGTATAACGCTGCCTCCTCATAGGGTATAATACACCCCCTCATAGGGTATAATGCTTCCCCCTCATAGGGTATAATGCTGCCCCCTCATAGGGTATAACGCTGCCTCCTCATAGGGTATAATGCTGCTCCCTCATAGGGTATAATGCACCACCTCATAGGGTATAATGCTGCCCCCTCATAGGGTATAATGCTGCCCCCCCTCATAGGGTATAACGCTGCCTCCTCATAGGGTATAATGCACCACCTCATAGGGTGTAATGCTTCCCCCTCATAGGGTATAATGCTGCCCCCTCATAGGGTATAATACACCCCCTCATAGGGTATAATGCACCACCTCATAGGGTATAATGCTGCCCCCTCATAGGGTATAATGCTGCCCCCCCTCATAGAGTATAACGCTGCCTCCTCATAGGGTATAATGCTTCCCCCTCATAGGGTATAACGCTGCCTCCTCATAGGGTATAATACACCCCCTCATAGGGTATAATGCACCACCTCATAGGGTATAATGCTGCCCCCTCATAGGGTATATTACACCCCCTCATAGGGTATAATGCACCACCTCATAGGGTATAATGCTGCCCCCTCATAGGGTATAATGCGCCACCTCATAGGGTATAATGCTTCCCCCTCATAGGGTATAATGCTGCCCCCTCATAGGGTATAATGCTGCCCCCCCTCATAGGGTATAACGCTGCCTCCTCATAGGGTATAATGCACCACCTCATAGGGTATAATGCTTCCCCCTCATAGGGTATAATGCTGCCCCCTCATAGGGTATAATACACCCCCTCATAGGGTATAATGCTGCCCCCTCATAGGGTATAATGCTGCCCCCCCTCATAGGGTATAATGCTGCCCCCCCTCATAGGGTATAACGCTGCCTCCTCATAGGGTATAATGCTTCCCCCTCATAGGGTATAACGCTGCCTACTCATAGGGTATAATACACCCCCTCATAGGGTATAATGCACCACCTCATAGGGTATAATGCTGCCCCCTCATAGGGTATATTACACCCCCTCATAGGGTATAATGCACCACCTCATAGGGTATAATGCTGCCCCCTCATAGGGTATAATGCGCCACCTCATAGGGTATAATGCTTCCCCCTCATAGGGTATAATGCTGCCCCCTCATAGGGTATAATGCTGCCCCCCCTCATAGGGTATAACGCTGCCTCCTCATAGGGTATAATACACCCCCTCATAGGGTATAATGCACCACCTCATAGGGTATAATGCTGCCCCCTCATACGGTATAATGCTGCCCCCTCATAGGGTATAATGCTGCCCCCTCATAGGGTATAACGCTGCCCCCTCATAGGGTATAATGCTGCTCCCTCATAGGGTATAACGCTGCCTCCTCATAGGGTATAATTCTGCCCCCTCATAAAATATAATGCTGACCCCCATGGGGTATAATGCTGCCCCCCTCATAGGGTATATTACACCCCCTCATAGGGTATAATGCGGCCCCCCTCATAGGGTATAACGCTGCCTCCTCATAGGGTATAATTCTGCCCCCTCATAAAATATAATGCTGCCCCCCATGGGGTATAATGCTGCCCCCCTCATAGGGTATATTACACCCCCTCATAGGGTATAATGCTGCCCCCTTCATAGGGTATAACGCTGCCTTCTCATAGGGTATAATGCACCCCCTCATAGGGTATAATGCTGCCCCCCTCATAGGGTATAACGCTGCCTCCTCATAGGGTATAATACACCCCCTCATAGGGTATAATGCTGCCCCCTCATAGGGTATAATGCTGCCCCCCTCATAGGGTATAACGCTGCCTCCTCATAGGGTATAATGCTGCCCCCTCATAGGGTATAATGCTGCCCCTTCATAGGGTATAACGCTGCCTCCTCATAGGGTATAATTCTGCCCCCTCATAGGGTATAATGCTGCCCCCTCATACGGTATAATGCTGCCCCCCCTCATAGGGTATAACGCTGCCTCCTCATAGGGTATAATGCACCACCTCATAGGGTATAATGCTTCCCCCTCATAGGGTATAATGCTGCCCCCTCATAGGGTATAATACACCCCCTCATAGGGTATAATGCACCACCTCATAGGGTATAATGCTGCCCCCTCATAGGGTATAATGCTGCCCCCCCTCATAGGGTATAACGCTGCCTCCTCATAGGGTATAATGCACCACCTCATAGGGTATAATGCTTCCCCCTCATAGGGTATAACGCTGCCTCCTCATAGGGTATAATACACCCCCTCATAGGGTATAATGCACCACCTCATAGGGTATAATGCTGCCCCCTCATAGGGTATATTACACCCCCTCATAGGGTATAATGCACCACCTCATAGGGTATAATGCTGCCCCCTCATAGGGTATAATGCGCCACCTCATAGGGTATAATGCTTCCCCCTCATAGGGTATAATGCTGCCCCCTCATAGGGTATAATGCTGCCCCCCCTCATAGGGTATAACGCTGCCTCCTCATAGGGTATAATACACCCCCTCATAGGGTATAATGCACCACCTCATAGGGTATAATGCTGCCCCCTCATACGGTATAATGCTGCCCCCTCATAGGGTATAATGCTGCCCCCTCATAGGGTATAATGCTGCCCCCTCATAGGGTATAATACTGCCTCCTCATAGGGTATAATGCTGCCCCCTCATAGGGTATAACGCTGCCTCCTCATAGGGTATAATGCACCCCCTCATAGGGTATAATGCTGCCCCCTCATAGGGTATAATGCTGCCCCCTCATAGGGTATAATACTGCCTCCTCATAGGGTATAATGCTGCCCCCTCATAGGGTATAACGCTGCCTCCTCATAGGGTATAACGCTGCCCCCTCATAGGGTATAATGCTGCCCCCTCATAGGGTATAACGCTGCCTCCTCATAGGGTATAATTCTGCCCCCTCATAAAATATAATGCTGACCCCCATGGGGTATAATGCTGCCCCCCTCATAGGGTATATTACACCCCCTCATAGGGTATAATGCGGCCCCCCTCATAGGGTATAACGCTGCCTCCTCATAGGGTATAATTCTGCCCCCTCATAAAATATAATGCTGCCCCCCCATGAGGTATAATGCTGCCCCCCTCATAGGGTATATTACACCGCCTCATAGGGTATAATGCTGCCCCCTTCATAGGGTATAACGCTGCCTTCTCATAGGGTATAATGCACCCCCTCATAGGGTATAATGCTGCCCCCCTCATAGGGTATAACGCTGCCTCCTCATAGGGTATAATGCTGCCCCCTTCATAGGGTATAACGCTGCCTTCTCATAGGGTATAATGCACCCCCTCATAGGGTATAATGCTGCCCCCTCATAGGGTATAATGCTGCCCCCCTCATAGGGTATAACGCTGCCTCCTCATAGGGTATAATGCTGCCTCCTCATAGGGTATAATGCTGCCCCTTCATAGGGTATAACGCTGCCTCCTCATAGGGTATAATTCTGCCCTCCTCATAGGGTATAATTCTGCCCCCTCATAAAATATAATGCTTCCCCCTCATAGGGTAAAATGTTGCCCCCTCATAGGGTATAATTCTGCCTCCTCATAGGGTATAATGCACCACCTCATAGGGTATAATGCTGCCCCCTCATACGGTATAATGCTGCCCCCTCATAGGGTATAATGCTGCCCCCTCATAGGGTATAATGCTGCCCCCTCTTAGGGTATAATACTGCCTCCTCATAGGGTATAATGCTGCCCCCTCATAGGGTATAACGCTGCCTCCTCATAGGGTATAATGCACCCCCTCATAGGGTATAATGCTGCCCCCTCATAGGGTATAATGCTGCCCCCTCATAGGGTATAATACTGCCTCCTCATAGGGTATAATGCTGCCCCCTCATAGGGTATAACGCTGCCTCCTCATAGGGTATAACGCTGCCCCCTCATAGGGTATAATGCTGCCCCCTCATAGGGTATAACGCTGCCTCCTCATAGGGTATAATTCTGCCCCCTCATAAAATATAATGCTGACCCCCATGGGGTATAATGCTGCCCCCCTCATAGGGTATATTACACCCCCTCATAGGGTATAATGCGGCCCCCCTCATAGGGTATAACGCTGCCTCCTCATAGGGTATAATTCTGCCCCCTCATAAAATATAATGCTGCCCCCCCATGAGGTATAATGCTGCCCCCCTCATAGGGTATATTACACCGCCTCATAGGGTATAATGCTGCCCCCTTCATAGGGTATAACGCTGCCTTCTCATAGGGTATAATGCACCCCCTCATAGGGTATAACGCTGCCTCCTCATAGGGTATAATGCTGCCCCCTTCATAGGGTATAACGCTGCCTTCTCATAGGGTATAATGCACCCCCTCATAGGGTATAATGCTGCCCCCTCATAGGGTATAACGCTGCCTCCTCATAGGGTATAATGCTGCCTCCTCATAGGGTATAATGCTGCCCCTTCATAGGGTATAACGCTGCCTCCTCATAGGGTATAATTCTGCCCTCCTCATAGGGTATAATACTGCCCCCCTCATAAAATATAATGCTTCCCCCTCATAGGGTAAAATGTTGCCCCCTCATAGGGTATAATTCTGCCCCCTCATAGGGTATAATTCTGCCTCCTCATAGGGTATAATTCTGCCTCCTCATAGGGTATAATTCTGCCTCCTCATAGGGTATAATTCTGCCTCCTCATAGGGTATAACGCTTTTATATACTGTAGAGATAGATAGAGAGATATAGAGATAGATAGGTATGGGATAAATAGATAGCTCTATGGATAGATAGATAGAGAGATAGATATATAGAGAGATAGATATAGAGAGAGATAGATAGATAGATAGATAGATAGATAGATAGATAGATAGATAGATAGATAGATACACAGCGGGTGCGCGATGTAGTGACGTCATCGCGCACCGGCTGTGTGAGTCAGCAGAGGGGACTGATGGGAGAGAGAGCGGCGTCATCTGACGCTCTCTCCCATTACAATTGAGGGCAGCGCCGGCCATCACTTACTGCCGCATAGCGGCTTCCTTGGCTGGGGGCGGGGCCCCTGGGGGAGAGCGGAGTGCAGACCATGAAATGATATTCACTGCTTTCTGCGCCCATGTGGGCGTGGGAAGCAGTGAATATTCATTTCCTTTTAGCAGCGGGGACAGGGGCTCCTGGCTGCTGCTCTGCTGGCACAGGGCCCCCATTAGCAGCTGCGTGGTGTGCCGCTATTAGCGACACACCACTGGCTGGGGGCCCCTGGAGCAGCGGGGGCCCTAGGCAACTGCTGGCCCTGTATGCCAGCAGGTGCCAGGGCCCACCAGATGCCAGGGCCCACCGGAGAATCTCGGTGGGCCAGTCCGACACTGTATATATATATATGTAATCGATATTATACACTGTATTACATATTTACAATTTATTACAGTTTTTTGTGTTCTAAAGTTGTATTCCAATAAATAGATATTCTGTTCTATCTAAATATCTTGATTATTGGATCATAGAAATGATTAAATGTCTGATGTTCACATTGTACTACAATAAATTTTTCACTTAAATATAAGCAATATGTGTGGGAGTCGGAGTCGGTGTAAGGGAAATTGAGGAGTCGGAGTCGGTGTAAGGGAAATTGAGGAGTCGGAGTCGCAGGTTTGGCTTACCGACTCCACAGCCCTGCTAGTTATGTGATTTCTGAAGGTGATTGGTCCGTCAGGATTATATATCGGGTATCAAACTACAAGCGGCTGAATACAATTACACCTCACAATCGTTAGATATATATTTTTTAAATATTTAGAAAACCATGTATCATTTCCTTTACACTTCACAAATACTTACTTGTTACTTAGTGTCGGTATCGCATAAAATCCCAATAAAATACATTTAAGTTTGTGGGTGTAATGTGAAAAACCGTGGAAAAGTTCACGGGGTATGAAGACTTTTTTTTTTTTTAAGGCACTGTATATATATATATATATATATATTATTGGCAACTAATCTGGCACGGAAAAGTCAGGAAAGGAGGTTTGGGATCATCCATGCAGCGGTAATGACACATGCACGTTCATGCTGGTTTAACCCTGTGTTGCCCGATGCGTTCTACGTGGTAACAAAGGCGATATTTTGTGTGAAGAGCGAACCTGTCACAGTGGATCGGGGCGCCGCTCCTGTCGGCTTAATCAGACTGGCAGATCAGCGAGGAGAAAAACGGCGAGGTTCAAAGCAGGACAGGAGGGCGCACTTCGATGCCAGCGGCACCAACAAGGGGGAGAATTAGCTGCTTTGTATGCCGTCACCGGAGACAATTGGGCAGAACTAAAACCTGTCACAACCATGTTCCCCCTATAGCTATGGAAAGGGGGGTGCAAACAAATATTGATATGACTGTGGCTACTTATGGGGACACTCCTCAGCACTGTATGGCACTGTTTATGGGGGTACTCTCTACCTAATCATGAAGGCACTTTCACTACTAATGCTCTTTATGAGGTCACTCTGACTGGCACTGTTTATGGGGCACTCTATAGCTGGCACTGACTGTTGTGACACTGGTTATGGGGGATACTCTTTTACTGCCAAGATTATTAGAAGAGTTTCCTTTCCACTCTCTGAGGTTGTTAGGAGGACGCTCTCTTCTGGCACTGTTTATGGGGATGCTGTCTTTCTGGCACTGGTTTTGGGGACCCTCTCTTGGTGGCTCTATATGTGGGGCACTCTCATGCAGTCACTGTTTACAGGAGGAGTCTTTTTCTGGCACTCTTCATAGGGACACTCTGGAGCTGTTTTTGGAGAACACTTAGTTGCACTTGTGAATAGAAGTGTCATTTATAAGGGCACTCTACTATGGTACCGTTTATAGCAGCGCTCTCTCTCTGGCTGTTTATAGCAGCGCTCTCTTTCTGGTAGTTTATAGCAGCGCTCTCTTTCTGGTAGTTTACAGCAGCACTCTCTTTCTAGCTGTTTATAGCAGCGCTCTTATTCTAGCAGTTTATAGCGGCGCTCTCTTTCTGTCAGTTTATAGCAGAGCTCTCTTTCTGGCAGTTTATAGCAGCGCTCTCTTTCTGGCAGTTTATAGCAGAGCTCTCTTTCTGGCAGTTTATAGCAGAGCTCTCTTTCTGGCAGTTTACAGCAGCACTCTCTTTCTGGCAGTTTATAGCAGCGCTCTCTTTCTGGCAGTTTATAGCAGCGCTCTCTTTCTGGCAGTTTATAGCAGCGCTCTCTTTCTGGCAGTTTATAGCAGCGCTCTCTTTCTGGCAGTTTATAGCAGCGCTCTCTTTCTGGCAGTTTATAGCAGCGCTCTCTTTCTGGCAGTTTATAGCACCGCTCTCTTTCTGGCAGTTTATAGCAGCGCTCTCTTTCTGGCAGTTTATAGCAGCGCTCTCTTTCTGGCAGTTTATAGCACCGCTCTCTTTCTGACAGTTTATAGCAGCGCTCTCTTTCTGGCAGTTTATAGCAGCGCTCTCTTTCTGACAGTTTATAGCACCGCTCTCTTTCTGACAGTTTATAGCAGCGCTCTCTTTCTGGCAGTTTATAGCAGCGCTCTCTTTCTGGCAGTTTATAGCAGCGCTCTCTTTCTGGCAATTTATAGCAGCACTCTCTTTCTGACAGTTTATAGCACCGCTCTCTTTCTGGCAGTTTATAGCAGCGCTCTCTTTCTGACAGTTTATAGCAGCACTCTCTTTCTGGCAGTTTATAGCAGCGCTCTCTTTCTGGCAGTTTATAGCAGCGCTCTCTTTCTGGCAGTTTATAGCAGCACTCTCTTTCTGACAGTTTATAGCACCGCTCTCTTTCTGACAGTTTATAGCACCGCTCTCTTTCTGACAGTTTATAGCAGCGCTCTCTTTCTGGCTGTTTATAGCACCGCTCTCTTTCTGACAGTTTATAGCAGAGCTCTCTTTCTGGCAATTTATAGCAGTGCTCTCTTTCTGGCAGTTTATAGCAGAGCTCTCTTTCTGACAGTTTATAGCACCGCTCTCTTTCTGACAGTTTATAGCAGCGCTCTCTTTCTGGCTGTTTATAGCACCGCTCTCTTTCTGACAGTTTATAGCAGAGCTCTCTTTCTGGCAGTTTATAGCAGAGCTCTCTTTCTGACAGTTTATAGCACCGCTCTCTTTCTGACAGTTTATAGCAGCGCTCTCTTTCTGGCTGTTTATAGCACCGCTCTCTTTCTGACAGTTTATAGCAGAGCTCTCTTTCTGGCAATTTATAGCAGTGCTCTCTTTCTGGCAGTTTATAGCACCGCTCTCTTTCTGACAGTTTATAGCACCGCTCTCTTTCTGACAGTTTATAGCAGCGCTCTCTTTCTGGCTGTTTATAGCACCGCTCTCTTTCTGACAGTTTATAGCAGAGCTCTCTTTCTGGCTGTTTATAGCACCGCTCTCTTTCTGGCAGTTTATAGCAGCGCTCTCTTTCTGGCAATTTATAGCAGCGCTCTCTTTCTGGCAGTTTATAGCAGCGCTCTCTTTCTGGCAATTTATAGCAGCGCTCTCTTTCTGGCAGTTTATAGCAGAGCTCTCTTTCTGGCAATTTATAGCAGCACTCTCTTTCTGGCTGTTTATAGCAGAGCTCTCTTTCTGGCAATTTATAGCAGCGCTCTCTTTCTGACAGTTTATAGCAGAGCTCTCTTTCTGGCTGTTTATAGCACCGCTCTCTTTCTGACAGTTTATAGCAGAGCTCTCTTTCTGGCAGTTTATAGCACCGCTCTCTTTCTGGCAGTTTATAGCAGCACTCGCTTTCTGTCAGTTTATAGCAGAGCTCTCTTTCTGGCAATTTATAGCAGAGCTCTCTTTCTGGCAATTTATAGCAGCACTCTCTTTCTGGCAGTTTATAGCACCGCTCTCTTTCTGGCAGTTTATAGCAGAGCTCGCTTTCTGTCAGTTTATAGCAGAGCTCTCTTTCTGGCAATTTATAGCAGAGCTCTCTTTCTGGCAATTTATAGCAGCACTCTCTTTCTGGCAGTTTATAGCACCGCTCTCTTTCTGGCAGTTTATAGCAGCGCTCTCTTTCTGTCAGTTTATAGCAGTGCTCTCTTTCTGACAGTTTATAGCAGAGCTCTCTTTCTGGCAATTTATAGCAGCACTCTCTTTCTGGCAGTTTATAGCACCGCTCTCTTTCTGGCAGTTTATAGCAGCGCTCTCTTTCTGTCAGTTTATAGCAGAGCTCTCTTTCTGGCAATTTATAGCAGCGCTCTCTTTCTGACAGTTTATAGCAGAGCTCTCTTTCTGGCAATTTATAGCAGCACTCTCTTTCTGGCTGTTTATAGCACCGCTCTCTTTCTGACAGTTTATAGCAGAGCTCTCTTTCTGGCTGTTTATAGCACCGCTCTCTTTCTGACAGTTTATAGCAGAGCTCTCTTTCTGGCAGTTTATAGCACCGCTCTCTTTCTGGCAGTTTATAGCAGCGCTCGCTTTCTGTCAGTTTATAGCAGAGCTCTCTTTCTGGCAATTTATAGCAGCACTCTCTTTCTGGCAGTTTATAGCACCGCTCTCTTTCTGGCAGTTTATAGCAGCGCTCTCTTTCTGTCAGTTTATAGCAGAGCTCTCTTTCTGACAGTTTATAGCAGAGCTCTCTTTCTGGCAATTTATAGCAGCACTCTCTTTCTGGCAGTTTATAGCACCGCTCTCTTTCTGGCAGTTTATAGCAGCGCTCTCTTTCTGTCAGTTTATAGCAGAGCTCTCTTTCTGGCTGTTTATAGCAGCGCTCTCTTTCTGACAGTTTATAGCAGAGCTCTCTTTCTGGCAATTTATAGCAGCACTCTCTTTCTGGCTGTTTATAGCACCGCTCTCTTTCTGACAGTTTATAGCAGAGCTCTCTTTCTGGCAATTTATAGCAGCACTCTCTTTCTGGCTGTTTATAGCAGTGCTCTCTTTCTGTCAGTTTATAGCAGAGCTCTCTTTCTGGCAATTTATAGCAGCGCTCTCTTTCTGGCAGTTTATAGCAGAGCTCTCTTTCTGGCAATTTATAGCAGCACTCTCTTTCTGGCTGTTTATAGCACCGCTCTCTTTCTGTCAGTTTATAGCAGAGCTCTCTTTCTGGCAATTTATAGCAGCGCTCTCTTTCTGACAGTTTATAGCAGAGCTCTCTTTCTGGCAATTTATAGCAGCACTCTCTTTCTGGCTGTTTATAGCACCGCTCTCTTTCTGGCAGTTTATAGCAGAGCTCTCTTTCTGGCAATTTATAGCAGCACTCTCTTTCTGGCTGTTTATAGCAGAGCTCTCTTTCTGGCAATTTATAGCAGCGCTCTCTTTCTGACAGTTTATAGCAGAGCTCTCTTTCTGGCAATTTATAGCAGCACTCTCTTTCTGGCTGTTTATAGCACCGCTCTCTTTCTGACAGTTTATAGCAGAGCTCTCTTTCTGGCAATTTATAGCAGCACTCTCTTTCTGACAGTTTATAGCAGAGCTCTCTTTCTGGCAATTTATAGCAGCACTCTCTTTCTGTCAGTTTATAGCAGAGCTCTCTTTCTGGCAATTTATAGCAGCACTCTCTTTCTGGCTGTTTATAGCACCGCTCTCTTTCTGACAGTTTATAGCAGCGCTCTCTTTCTGACAGTTTATAGCAGAGCTCTCTTTCTGACAGTTTATAGCAGCGCTCTCTTTCTGACAGTTTATAGCTGCGCTCTCTTTCTGGCAATTTATTGCAGCGCTCTCTTTCTGACAGTTTATAGCTGCGCTCTCTTTCTGGCAATTTATAGCAGAGCTCTGTTACTGACAGTTTATAGCAGCGCTCTCTTTCTGGCAGTTTATAGCTGCGCTCTCTTTCTGGCAATTTATTGCAGCGCTCTCTTTCTGACAGTTTATAGCTGCGCTCTCTTTCTGACAGTTTATAGCAGAGCTCTGTTACTGACAGTTTATAGCAGCGCTCTCTTTCTGGCAGTTTATAGCTGCGCTCTCTTTCTGGCAATTTATTGCAGCGCTCTCTTTCTGACAGTTTATAGCAGCGCTCTCTTTCTGGCAGTTTATAGCGGCGCTCTCATTCTAGCAGTTTATAGCGGCGCTCTCATTCTAGCAGTTTATAGCGGCGCTCTCTTTCTGTCAGTTTATAGTAGAGCTCTCTTTCTGGCAGTTGATAGCCACGCTCTCTTTCTGGCAATTTATAGCAGCGCTCTCTTTCTGGCAATTTATAGCAGAGCTCTCTTTCTGGCAGTTTATAGCAGCGCTCTCTTTCTGGCAGTTTATAGCACCGCTCTCTTTCTGGCAGTTTATAGCAGCACTCTCTTTCTGGCTGTTTATAGCACCGCTCTCTTTCTGACAGTTTATAGCAGCGCTCTCTTTCTGACAGTTTATAGCAGCGCTCTCTTTCTGACAGTTTATAGCAGAGCTCTCTTTCTGACAGTTTATAGCAGCGCTCTCTTTCTGACAGTTTATAGCAGAACTCTTACTGACAGTTTATAGCTGCGCTCTCTTTCTGGCAATTTATAGCAGAGCTCTGTTACTGACAGTTTATAGCAGCGCTCTCTTTCTGGCAGTTTATAGCTGCGCTCTCTTTCTGGCAATTTATTGCAGCGCTCTCTTTCTGACAGTTTATAGCAGCGCTCTCTTTCTGGCAGTTTATAGCGGCGCTCTCATTCTAGCAGTTTATAGCGGCGCTCTCATTCTAGCAGTTTATAGCGGCGCTCTCTTTCTGTCAGTTTATAGTAGAGCTCTCTTTCTGGCAATTTATAGCAGAGCTCTCTTTCTGGCAGTTTATAGCAGCGCTCTCTTTCTGGCAGTTTATAGCACCGCTCTCTTTCTGGCAATTTATAGCAGCGCTCTCTTTCTGGCAGTTTATAGCACCGCTCTCTTTCTGGCAATTTATAGCAGCGCTCTCTTTCTGGCAGTTTATAGCAGCACTCTCTTTCTGGCTGTTTATAGCACCGCTCTCTTTCTGACAGTTTATAGCAGCGCTCTCTTTCTGACAGTTTATAGCAGCGCTCTCTTTCTGACAGTTTATAGCAGAGCTCTCTTTTTGACAGTTTATAGCAGCGCTCTCTTTCTGACAGTTTATAGCAGAACTCTTACTGACAGTTTATAGCTGCGCTCTCTTTCTGGCAATTTATAGCAGAGCTCTGTTACTGACAGTTTATAGCAGCGCTCTCTTTCTGACAGTTTATAGCAGCGCTCTCTTTCTGACAGTTTATAGCAGAGCTCTCTTTTTGACAGTTTATAGCAGCGCTCTCTTTCTGACAGTTTATAGCGGCGCTCTCTTTCTGGCAGTTTATAGCAGCGCTCTCTTTCTGACAGTTTATAGCAGAGCTCTCTTTCTGACAGTTTATAGCAGCGCTCTCTTTCTGACAGTTTATAGCAGAACTCTTACTGACAGTTTATAGCGGCGCTCTCTTTCTGGCAGTTTATAGCAGAGCTCTCTTTCTGGCAGTTTATAGCAGCACTCTCTTTCTGGCTGTTTATAGCACCGCTCTCTTTCTGACAGTTTATAGCAGCGCTCTCTTTCTGACAGTTTATAGCAGCGCTCTCTTTCTGACAGTTTATAGCAGAGCTCTCTTTCTGACAGTTTATAGCAGCGCTCTCTTTCTGACAGTTTATAGCAGAACTCTTACTGACAGTTTATAGCTGCGCTCTCTTTCTGGCAATTTATAGCAGAGCTCTCTTTCTGGCAGTTTATAGCAGCGCTCTCTTTCTGACAGTTTATAGCAGAGCTCTCTTTCTGACAGTTTATAGCAGCGCTCTCTTTCTGACAGTTTATAGCAGAACTCTTACTGACAGTTTATAGCACCGCTCTCTTTCTGGCAGTTTATAGCAGAGCTCTCTTTCTGGCAGTTTATAGCAGTGCTCTCTTTCTGGCAGTTTATAGCACCGCTCTCTTTCTGACAGTTTATAGCACCGCTCTCTTTCTGACAGTTTATAGCAGCGCTCTCTTTCTGGCAGTTTATAGCAGCGCTCTCTTTCTGGCAGTTTATAGCAGCGCTCTCTTTCTGGCAGTTTATAGCAGAGCTCTCTTTCTGGCAATTTATAGCAGAGCTCTCTTTCTGGCAGTTTATAGCACCGCTCTCTTTCTGACAGTTTATAGCAGAGCTCTCTTTCTGGCAATTTATAGCAGCACTCTCTTTCTGGCTGTTTATAGCACCGCTCTCTTTCTGACAGTTTATAGCAGCGCTCTCTTTCTGACAGTTTATAGCAGCGCTCTCTTTCTGACAGTTTATAGCAGAGCTCTCTTTCTGACAGTTTATAGCAGCGCTCTCTTTCTGACAGTTTATAGCTGCGCTCTCTTTCTGGCAATTTATAGCAGAGCTCTGTTACTGACAGTTTATAGCAGCGCTCTCTTTCTGGCAGTTTATAGCTGCGCTCTCTTTCTGGCAATTTATTGCAGCGCTCTCTTTCTGACAGTTTATAGCAGCGCTCTCTTTCTGGCAGTTTATAGCGGCGCTCTCATTCTAGCAGTTTATAGCGGCGCTCTCATTCTAGCAGTTTATAGCGGCGCTCTCTTTCTGTCAGTTTATAGTAGAGCTCTCTTTCTGGCAGTTGATAGCCACGCTCTCTTTCTGGCAATTTATAGCAGCGCTCTCTTTCTGGCAATTTATAGCAGAGCTCTCTTTCTGGCAGTTTATAGCAGCGCTCTCTTTCTGGCAGTTTATAGCACCGCTCTCTTTCTGGCAGTTTATAGCAGCACTCTCTTTTTGGCTGTTTATAGCACCGCTCTCTTTCTGACAGTTTATAGCAGCGCTCTCTTTCTGACAGTTTATAGCAGCGCTCTCTTTCTGACAGTTTATAGCAGAGCTCTCTTTCTGACAGTTTATAGCAGCGCTCTCTTTCTGACAGTTTATAGCAGAACTCTTACTGACAGTTTATAGCTGCGCTCTCTTTCTGGCAATTTATAGCAGAGCTCTGTTACTGACAGTTTATAGCAGCGCTCTCTTTCTGGCAGTTTATAGCTGTGCTCTCTTTCTGGCAATTTATTGCAGCGCTCTCTTTCTGACAGTTTATAGCAGCGCTCTCTTTCTGGCAGTTTATAGCGGCGCTCTCATTCTAGCAGTTTATAGCGGCGCTCTCTTTCTGTCAGTTTATAGTAGAGATCTCTTTCTGGCAGTTGATAGCCACGCTCTCTTTCTGGCAATTTATAGCAGCGCTCTCTTTCTGGCAATTTATAGCAGAGCTCTCTTTCTGGCAGTTTATAGCAGCGCTCTCTTTCTGGCAGTTTATAGCACCGCTCTCTTTCTGGCAATTTATAGCAGCGCTCTCTTTCTGGCAGTTTATAGCAGCACTCTCTTTCTGGCTGTTTATAGCACCGCTCTCTTTCTGACAGTTTATAGCAGCGCTCTCTTTCTGACAGTTTATAGCAGCGCTCTCTTTCTGACAGTTTATAGCAGAGCTCTCTTTCTGACAGTTTATAGCAGCGCTCTCTTTCTGACAGTTTATAGCAGAACTCTTACTGACAGTTTATAGCTGCGCTCTCTTTCTGGCAATTTATAGCAGAGCTCTCTTACTGACAGTTTATAGCTGCGCTCTCTTTCTGGCAGTTTATAGCAGTGCTCTCTTTCTGGCAGTTTATAGCTGCGCTCTCTTTCTGGCAATTTATAGCAGCGCTCTCTTTCTGGCAGTTTATAGCGGCGCTCTCATTCTAGCAGTTTATAGCGGCGCTCTCATTCTAGCAGTTTATAGCGGCGCTCTCATTCTAGCAGTTTATAGCAGCGCTCTCTTTCTGGCAGTTTACAGCAGCACTCTCTTTCTAGCTGTTTATAGCAGCGCTCTCATTCTAGCAGTTTATAGCAGCACTCTCTTTCTGTCAGTTTATAGCTGCGCTCTCTTTCTGGCAGTTTATAGCAGTGCTCTCTTTCTGGCAGTTTATAGCTGCGCTCTCTTTCTGGCAATTTATAGCAGAGCTCTCTTTCTGGCAATTTATAGCAGCGCTCTCTTTCTGACAGTTTATAGCAGCGCTCTCTTTCTGGCAGTTTATAGCGGCGCTCTCATTCTAGCAGTTTATAGCGGCGCTCTCATTCTAGCAGTTTATAGCGGCGCTCTCATTCTAGCAGTTTATAGCAGCGCTCTCTTTCTGGCAGTTTACAGCAGCACTCTCTTTCTAGCTGTTTATAGCAGCGCTCTCTTTCTAGCAGTTTATAGCAGCACTCTCTTTCTGTCAGTTTATAGCAGAGATCTCTTTCTGGCAGTTGATAGCCACGCTCTCTTTCTGGCAATTTATAGCAGAGCTCTCTTACTGACAATTTATAGCAGCGCTCTCTTTCTGGCAATTTATAGCAGAGCTCTCTTTCTGGCAGTTTATAGCAGCGCTCTCTTTCTGGCAGTTTATAGCAGAGCTCTCTTTCTGGCAATTTATAGCAGCACTCTCTTTCTGACAGTTTATAGCAGCGCTCTCTTTCTGACAGTTTATAGCAGCGCTCTCTTTCTGACAGTTTATAGCAGCGCTCTCTTTCTGACAGTTTATAGCAGAACTCTTACTGACAGTTTATAGCAGCGCTCTCTTTCTGGCAATTTATAGCAGAGCTCTCTTACTGACAATTTATAGCAGCGCTCTCTTTCTGACAGTTTATAGCAGAGCTCTCTTTCTGACAGTTTATAGCAGCGCTCTCTTTCTGACAGTTTATAGCAGAACTCTTACTGACAGTTTATAGCTGCGCTCTCTTTCTGGCAATTTATAGCAGAGCTCTCTTACTGACAGTTTATAGCAGCGCTCTCTTTCTGGCAGTTTATAGCAGTGCTCTCTTTCTGGCAGTTTATAGCTGCGCTCTCTTTCTGGCAGTTTATAGCAGTGCTCTCTTTCTGGCAGTTGATAGCAGCGCTCTCTTTCTGGCATTTTATAGCCGCGCTCTCTTACTGACAGTTTATAGCAGAACTCTCTTTCTGCCAGTTGATAGCAGCGCTCTCTTTCTGGCAGTTGATAGCAGAGATCTCTTTCTGCCAGTTGACAGCGGCGCTCTCTTTCTGACAGTTTATAGCAGAACTCTCTTACTGACAGTTTATAGCTGCACTCTCTTTCTGGCAGTTTATAGCAGAACTCTCTTACTGACAGTTTATAGCAGCGCTCTCATGCTGGCAGTTTATAGCAGTGCTCTCTTTCTGGCAGTTTATAGCAGCACTCTCTTTCTGGCTGTTTATAGCAGCGCTCTCTTTCTGGCAATTTATAGCGGCGCTCTCATTCTAGCAGTTTATAGCAGCACTCTCTTTCTGGCTCTTTATTGCAGTGCTCTCTTTCTGGCTGTTTATAGCAGTGCTCTCTTCCTGGTAGTTTATAGCAGCGCTCTCTTTTTGGCAGTTTATAGCAGCGCTCTCTTTTTGGCAGTTTATAGCAGCGCTCTCATTCTAGCACTTTATAGCAGCGCTCTCATTCTAGCAGTTTATAGCAGTGCTCTCTTTCTAGCAGTTTATAGCGGCGCTCTCATTCTAGCAGTTTATAGCAGCACTCTCTTTCTGGCAATTTATAGCAGTGCTCTCATTCTAACAATTTATAGCTGCGCTCTCTTTCTGGCTGTTTATAGCAGTGCTCTCATTCTAACAATTTATAGCTGCGCTCTCTTTCTGGCTGTTTATAGCACCGCTCTCTTTCTGGCAATTTATAGCGGCGCTCTCATTCTAGCAGTTTATAGCAGCACTCTCTTTCTGGCTCTTTATTGCAGTGCTCTCTTTCTGGCTGTTTATAGCAGCGCTCTCTTTTTGGCAGTTTATAGCAGCGCTCTCTTTTTGGCAGTTTATAGCAGCGCTCTCATTCTAGCACTTTATAGCAGCGCTCTCATTCTAGCAGTTTATAGCAGTGCTCACATTCTAGCAGTTTATAGCGCCGCTCTCATTCTAGCAGTTTATAGCAGCGCTCTCTTTCTGGCAGTTTATATCCGCGCTCTCTTTCTGGCAATTTATAGCAGTGCTCTCATTCTAACAATTTATAGCTGCGCTCTCTTTCTGGCTGTTTATAGCAGTGCTCTCTTTCTGGCAGTTTATAGCAGCGCTCTCTTTCTGGCTGTTTATAGCAGCGCTCTCTTTCTGGCAATTTATAGCTGCGCTCTCTTTCTGGCAGTTTATAGCATCACTCTCTTTCTGGCAGTTTATAGCAGCGCTCTCTTTTTGGCAGTTTATAGCAGCGCTCTCATTCTAGCAGTTTATAGCAGCGCTCTCATTCTAGCAGTTTATAGCAGCGCTCTCATTCTACTAGTTTATAGCAGCGCTCTCATTCTAGCAATTTATAGCAGCGCTCTCTCTCTGGCTGTTTATAGCAGCACTCTTTCTGGCAGTTTATAGCTGCGCTCTCTTTCTGGCAGTTTATAGCCGTGCTCTCTTTCTGGCAGTTGATAGCAGCCCTCTCTTTCTGACAGTTTATAGCTGCGCTCTCTTTCTGTCAGGTTATAGCAGAGATCTCTTTCTGCCAGTTGATAGCGGCGCTCTCTTTCTGACAGTTTATAGCCGTGCTCTCTTTCTGGCAGTTGATAGCCGCGCTCTCTTTCTGGCAATTTATAGCAGAGCTCTGTTACTGACAGTTTATAGCAGCGCTCTCTTTCTGGCAATTTATAGCAGAGCTCTCTTTCTGGCAGTTTATTGCTGCGCTCTCTTTCTGGCAGTTTATAGCCGCGCTCTCTTACTGACAGTTTATAGCAGAACTGTCTTTCTGCCAGTTGATAGCTGCGCTCTCTTTCTGGCAGTTTATAGCAGAACTCTCTGACAGTTTATAGCAGCGCTCTTTTTCTGTCAGTTTATAGCTGCGTTCTCTTTCTGACAGTTTATAGCTGCGCTCTTTTTCTGTCAGTTTATAGCTGCGTTCTCTGACAGTTTATAGCAGCGCTCTCTTACTGACAGTTTATAGCCGCGCTCTTTTTCTGTCAGTTTATAGCTGCGTTCTCTGACAGTTTATAGCTGCGCTCTCTTACTGACAGTTTATAGCCGCGCTCTTTTTCTGTCAGTTTATAGCTGCGTTCTCTTTCTGGCAGTTTATAGCAGAACTCTCTTACTGACAGTTTATAGCAGCGCTCTTTTTCTGTCAGTTTATAGCTGCGTTCTCTTTCTGACAGTTTATAGCTGCGCTCTCTTACTGACAGTTTATAGCCGCGCTCTTTTTCTGACAGTTTATAGCAGCGCTCTCTTTCTGGCAGTTTATAGCAGCGTTCTCTTTCTGGCAGTTTATAGCAGAACTCTCTTACTGACAGTTGATAGCGGCGCTCTCTTTCTGGCAGTTTATAGCTGCGCTCTCTTTCTGGCAGTTTATAGCAGCGTTCTCTTTCTGGCAGTTTATAGCTGCGCTCTCTTTCTGGCAGTTTATAGCAGCGTTCTCTTTCTGACAGTTTATAGCCGCGCTCTTTTTCTGACAGTTTATAGCAGCGCTCTCTTTCTGGCAGTTTATAGCAGCGTTCTCTTTCTGGCAGTTTATAGCAGAACTCTCTTACTGACAGTTGATAGCGGCGCTCTCTTTCTGGCAGTTTATAGCAGCGTTCTCTTTCTGGCAGTTTATAGCAGCGTTCTCTTTCTGGCAGTTTATAGCAGAACTCTCTTACTGACAGTTGATAGCGGCGCTCTCTTTCTGGCAGTTTATAGCAGTGCTCTCTTACTGACAGTTTATAGCTGCGCTCTCTTACTGACAGTTTATAGCCGCGCTCTTTTTCTGACAGTTTATAGCAGCGCTCTCTTTCTGGCAGTTTATAGCAGCGTTCTCTTTCTGGCAGTTTATAGCTGCGCTCTCTTTCTGGCAGTTTATAGCAGAACTCTCTTACTGACAGTTGATAGCGGCGCTCTCTTTCTGGCAGTTTATAGCTGCGCTCTCTTTCTGGCAGTTTATAGCAGAACTCTCTGACAGTTTATAGCAGCGTTCTCTTTCTGGCAGTTGATAGCAGCGCTCTCTTTCTGGCAGTTTATAGCGGCGCTCTCTTTGTGGGACAGGTTATGTGAGAGCGCTCTATGCACTGGTCGCAGTCTCTTTCTGCAGATACCACAAGCCATGGCCGGATTCATGGGGATCAGGTCTCCATTTCTCTTTCGTGATTTGATCAATCACCATGACAACAGTCACTGTAGTTCAGCCACAATTACCTGGGTGTATAGCTGTGCCCTCAGCCTCAATTAATAAACGGAAACCATATTTGTGTATTTAGTGAATAAAATGGCAAATTCGTCTCGAAAACCCACAATGCGGAAATCACAAAGTTATAAAACTATGCCGCCGCCATCTTGGTACATCAGAAATAACGCGGCGGCCATTTTGGTACTCCGCCTATCGCAATCCATGAGCCTCCTTACATCAACGTGGTATCAAAATAAAAGCTGTCCCGGGCGCCAGATGCCAGAGTAACATTTCCTAAGTTCTATTTGTGCCATAGTCATAATTAAAGGAATCACATGGAAATGTTTCTGACCGAGCACCGCACATTATAACCGGTAGGTATATGTAACAGGTCGGACAGGCACTATAGTTAGACAGCCGCAGACCTCTGGGGTCCTTCCATCGGCGGCCTTACCGGTAAACTGCCACGCCCATTATTGTGATTGATTTGGCGGTTAACCAATGATAGGAGCCTAAAGCCGGCTTGCCAATCAGTAGCCATCTTGGTAAACCAGAAAGCAGCTCACCAGCAGCCATATTTGTACTCCTCGCCCTGGAAAACGTTACTCCAGTCACGTCTACACTATAGTGCAGCACCAAAACAAAAGGTGCCCCTGGCGCCTGATCCGAAACAAACATTTATTACTGTTATGTCATCAGAGAAATCGCGCAGTAAATAATTTAATCCTATTATACGCTTTATTCTACAGGCTGAGGTTTTTTGTGTTTGAGCGAAAGACGAGGGAAATGTCGAAAAAAATGGACAGGCAGTACGACGGACAGCCCCGTTTTCCTGGGGCTTCATGAGGATTGCTGCGTCACGCGGTTGCCCCGCCTACCAGCGTGATTGGCAGTCCATTGGACCAATCCTACTAAGGATCTCTTCACAGCGGCCCTGTCACAGCGGCGGCCGCTTGCGCAGCGAGAGGCGCTCTCCGGTTGTGGTGAATGGAAGCGGCCGCCTGACTGACTGACTCCTCGGCCATGCCCGTCTCCAGCCCCGGGTGAGCCATGTCCTCCAGCGGTTACAGCGACCTCCGGGAGAAGCTGCAGTCTCTGTCCCGGGAGCCGCCGCCTGCCGCGATGAAGAAGCGAAAGCAGCCGGCCTCGGACACCGAGGAGGAGGAAGGAGCGGCGTCCGACACGGAGGAGGAGGAGGAAGCCCGGAAGGTGCGCTCCGGGATCCGGCAGGTGCGGCTCTTCTCCCCGGAGGAATGCTCCCGGATCGAGGCCAAGATAGACGAGGTGGTGTCCCGCGCCGAGAAGGGGCTGTACCGGGAGCACACGGTGGACCGCGCGCCGCTGCGCAACAAGTACTTCTTCGGGGAAGGCTACACGTACGGGGCGCAGCTGCAGAAGCGCGGGCCGGGCCAGGAGCGCCTCTACCCCAAGGGCGAGGTGGACGAGATCCCGGAGTGGGTGCACGAGCTGGTGATCCGGCGCCTGGTGGAGCGGCGCGTCATCCCCGAGGGCTTCGTCAACAGCGCCGTCATCAACGACTACCAGCCCGGCGGCTGCATCGTGTCGCACGTGGACCCCATCCACATCTTCGAGCGGCCCATCGTCTCCGTGTCCTTCTTCAGCGACTCCGCGCTCTGCTTCGGCTGCAAGTTCCAGTTCAAGCCGATCCGGGTGTCCGAGCCCGTGCTCTTCCTGCCGGTCCGCCGGGGCAGCGTCACCGTGCTCAGGTACCGGCGCCTGTGGGGCCTCCAGCAGCCCTCACACTGCTGGCTGGGATTTGTAGTGCCCCATGTCTGTCTCCTTACTGGCTGGGACTTGTAGTGTCTCTTGTGCTCCCCTCCACACCTTAGGAGCTGGGACTTGTGGCTTCCTCCATGTCTCTTCCCTCCCCTGCTGGCAGGAACTCAGTGTCTCCCTCCTTACTGGCTGGGACTTGTGGTTCCTTGCATAAGTCATCCCTCGCCTTACTGCGTTGTGGTCTCATACCCCCCCCCCCCCCCCCACACACAAACCTTACTGGCTGGGACTTGTAGTGTCTCCCTCCTTTCTAGCTGTTACCTGTGCTCCTGTCCAACCTCCCTCCTGTAAATGCCTCCTAGTCCCCTCCCTCCTCCATTCCGCCTGCCCCACTTTACTGGCTGGTACTTGTAGTCCCCCCCCATACCCACCTAGGTACCTGGGATTAGTGGTCCCTCCAGGTTTCTTCTTCTTTGCCCCTTCCCTGCTCTCTGGGACTTGTGGTTCACTCCATACCCCTCATATTGTGTGTCGTTCATCCTCTGCTGCGCCTCCCTGCATCACTGGTTAGTTTGTCACCTGTGGCCCGATGTAGCAGAGCACATGATCGGCTGCAGTTAGTGTAGCCCCCCCGATCCCGTGCTCTGCGGCCCCTGATTTTCATTGGTTGGTGTTAATCTGCGGTTTTTGGGCTAGAGGTGCTGAGCTTGTGCACGTCGATGGCCCCTTCACTACGTTGCTCACAGCCCCTGTGCTAGGGCGCGTGTAGCCGTCACCTCCTCCGGCCCACGGGGTCTGGATCGAGTCAGGTGGTAGCCGCCATCTGTCCCCCAGACCCCTCTAGTACCGTGCACATGGGGCTCAGTCCCACGGCTCATACATCGGGTATAAAGCCGCTTATCTCATGGGGTCGGTCGGTGGCATCCGCCATGATCGGTCCTAATTTCCTCCAACCCCTGGGTTGCAGCTGTAGACACTGATCATGTCTATAGCGTGTAGAACAACAACTCCCAGCATGTCCTGACCGCATTACATAGTTTAGCAGATTTTGCTGGGCGCGTTGGTGGAGCCGATCACCTCCTCAATCACCGTCCACGTGACTCCTCCGTGTCTCCGGTGGTCGCAGGGCAGTCAAGTGTCAGTGACTTGGAGCTGTACCGCTGTGTGCGGGGGAGGGGAGCGCGCGTCACGTGGGCTCCAGGTGCAGGGGCCGCGTCGCTGCCAAGAGATTATTTTCATCTTCAGAGCCGGTGCTTCCCTTAGAGATGCCAGGTGTGTGTGATGCCCCCAGACCCGGGGTGGGCACCATGTGCCAGTCTGAGGCCAATCATAACCTGACAGGTGGCATCGCCCGAGTGTCCTCTGTGTAATCCACTTATCTGGATTATGCCACTTCCTGCTCATGCCGCTTTATTCTGTCCCCACACCTGCCCCTCTTCTCCCTGGCGTTCCTGTGCCTCAGGTGGACGTCTTTCTTCTCGCCCCATAATTAATCATGAGTAAGATATGGCGGATTGGTGCCCCCATACGTGGGTCCGATGCCCCCGTCTGAATGACTTTGCCTGTGCCTCCTGAGTTAGATGGAAGTGCTGTAAGCCCGTGCCCCCGGGTATATAGAAGGCTGGGTACCATGGCAGCTGTGATGCCATTAGTGGTGGTCCTGCGATTACACAATTATGGCTTCCTTTTCTCCTTTTTTTTTTTTTTGAGGGGGGGGGGGGGGTTCATGGGCTTTATTAACCCTTGCCTGCTGACTGCTTCTGCTTGTATTCATCCCTATGATGACGCTGTGCCCCAGGCCCCCCATGTTGTGGTGATTTCCAATTTGGGTAACACGCCGCCGCCTCCTCGGGGCCCCTAATAGGAAAGTTGCGGGTGTGTAATGGGATCTGCGGCCTCGATGCCAATGTAAGGAGCAGTACATGGATGTGCGCTGCCCCCTGCCTGTGTGATGGTAAACTGCATGCCAATGCCAGCCATGACTAGTGTTTCCCCCGCAAAGAAATGAGGCTCCGGCAGCAGTGGCGATATAGGGAAGGAAAAGTGCCAAGATGCCGAGTGAGGAGACTGATGACCGTCAGCCATGGCCATCGTCCATAGACTTGGATCCAAGCTGTTGTTCTCTGCTATCAGTGATTCAGCGAGAGGCCCGCCCCTGATATTACGGCTTTGTCATGTGACGCTGTTTCTCCGGCTCACTGTGTCCTCTTTCTCTTGCAGTGGATATGCCGCCGATGAGATCACGCACTGCATCCGACCCCAGGACATAAAGGAGCGTCGCGCCGTCGTCATACTTAGGAAGTAAGTCTTGTTCTTATGCATTTGCCAAGTCTTGTTGGTGCCATTATTAGTACCTGGCACAAACCTCATATGTTACCAGATGGGCAAACGGGGGTCACATACAGGAGGGCGGCAACTGTATGCAACAGGTCATAAAATCCCCCTGTGCCCAGGAGAGTGAGAGCAGTGCCAGGATGACAGAGGGCACTGGTGGGTACGGGCACAGTCCTAGTTGGAGTGGGTTATGATGTCTGTGAAGCGGTTCGGGGCTCGCAGACCTGCCTATAAGGCTCCTCCACATCACTGCTAGCGAGACCATGCCCCACAGCCTCGGTGATGTGAGGCAGTGCGTCTCCAGTACCAAGACTCCCTGCGATCACATCGGTCTAGACTTGGCCCAAGGCAGAACAATCTCTGATCTGAGGTCAAAGAACGACGTGTATGATGCTCTAGAGGGAAATATTCACCGTAAACATGGCGGCTCAACAGTGACCGACAAATGTTTGGATCCTAACTTTTTTTTCTTTCTTTAGATTTGGGAGGCATAGGATATTATAGATTAGTTTTTAATATTGGGGTTTCCTAATATATTACAGAACAAGAACAGAAGCTCCGCGGCTGGAAACCAAGTCCCTGGGCAGCAGCTCTCACCCCGAGAGGCTATCTGGCAGTAACAGACAACACATCCTGAAACCAAAGCGGTCCCACCGCAAGGCCGACCCCGACGCAGCTCACCGGTAAGTGACTGTCTCTCCGTCACTGACTTGTGCGTGGCTCCATCACACAGAGGATGTAGTGTGGCACCTATTGAGCTGGAGGGACACGACTGGCTTCAAACAGGGTATTTCTGTTGATTTGGAAAACCCTTAAGGATGGGCCATTATCGTAGTATCAAGAAAAATTCCTCTTAATGGGGTTTATTATTTGGGGGTCCTCCTCACTAGCCTTTATGTATAGGGCTGCAGCGGTGACCTCCTTCATCTTCACTTAAAATAGACCTCCCGCCTTCCTTCTCCTGTTCCTCACTCCTGCAGTGAGAGGTGCTGACTACATTGTGTCTACAAGGGGCGCACCAGGGTGCGTGTCCTACTCGTCTGGTGGAGCACCTCAGTGAGGGTGTTTTTGGGGTCCCTTGATGTAAAGTTGAATTTTCTCACCCAATGCCAGTAAAAATCTTTTAAAAATGGTGGGGTATTGAGAGTTGCTATAAATGTGAGAATGCGGACCACCTACAGAATGTGTAGAACGTAATATCAGGACAGGATTGATACGGGGGGAGGGAGAGAACAGAATTGGGTTTTGTCCTAACTCCTGCCTTCCCTCACAGACCTCGCGTTCTGGAAATGGATAAAGAGGAGAACAGAAGATCTGTGCTTTTACCAAAACCGAGGAGACGAAGCAACTTCAGCTCTGAGAACTATTGGCGGAGGCCTTATGATTATGTGGACAGCTATACAGATATGGCAGATGATGAGGACAGCCCAGCCCGCAAAGTAAAGATGAGGCGCCATTGAGAGCGCTGCTCCCGGACCCTGCCCCCTGCTCGGTGGATTGTGGATCTATATAAATTTAAGGATTTTCCTCCTCCGGCTGCATTGGAAAGCCCAGTCCTGTCTCCTTTAAATGTATGCACCGTGTTCTGGATCCAGTCTCACTTTGTTTTGTTCTTTTAACCCCCTTTATTTGTGTGGGCAGCGCTTCCCATGAGTATGGCCCAGGCTCAGCGTCCGCGCTGGTGTGGTGGCCGGCGCTCACTGCCAGGAGACCATAAACCCAAGGCTCACAGGAGGATGGTTTGACTTTTTTTTTTTTTTTTTTTCTTTTATTTTTGATATCTCATTGAGCACAGGGTTTTTTTTTCTCTTCACTTTTTATTTTTCTGTCCCTGAGTAAAGAGAGATCCCGATGAAGCACTCTCCGGTGTGCGCACCATCCTCCGAGGCGGCAGTGGAGGCCGCTGTTTCCCTCCCCCCCCCCCCCACTCTTTTCTCCTGTCTTATTATAAGAAGAAAAAAAAATTGTTAGAATTGTCCTTGATGTCTTCAGATGATTTAATAAGTTACAAAGAATCCAGAAGTTTTTATTTCTAGTATACGCACTAATAATAAAGTATAAGAGCAGATTTCTTTTATTCTGTACACCTCCAGGTCTCTGTAAATTATCCAATTAAATTCTGTTTTGCTGAAATCTCCACCAATCCTGTCTCTCCGAGCGCTGGGACCTTCATGTCAAATATATATATATATGGGCCCTCTGCGGTGCCAAATTTGATTGGAGGGGATTGTTGCTCCTTACCAGTAGTGCAGAAATAATCCGCTTTTATAGGGGTATTCTGGTGGCAGTTGTGACTGAGACCCCAGCTGGCCGCTAGAAGGGGTGGCCTCTCCCCTGACTTAATGGTGCTGCAGTCGAGTATAGTGCGCCTGTCCGACTGTCGCTTGATTCAGTCAGGGGTACTCATGGTAGGTGGTGTGAACCCCCACCAATATAGCACGTGTCCCCTTATTCTGTGCCCCTTCTTACTAGGTGCAGAGAATGGATGGTGCGGCTGGACACCGCTTGTACGCAGCCCCATGATCTCTCCAGGCTAGGCTGTGTGGCTGCCATGTTTGTGTGCCCCCGTCACCCCCATATGTTGCTGATCTATACCACTTTTTAGTTGATGTAACAGATGGAGGATCTGACCTTCCTTCTGGTATTTTCGCCTCTCCCTGGATATTTTGAGTCAGTCTTGGTTGCCATGTTTGGATTTATACTACAATGTCTGTTTATTGGGTCATGGGGTGGGAAAATGCTAAGCATTGCGGTGCCACGTGGGCTTCCATCAGTTGTCTTACTATCATGGTGCCAGTCTGGCTCCTGTTTTGCCATAAATGCTCTGCCCCCAACACTTCCTACAGACCTGTCAATGAGGCAGAGCTGATTGGAGATTTGGTGAATGTAATGGTTTTGTTAATGCTGAACGCCTGCTGACAGGCTCTGCTGTCACCCTGCTGGCTGTTTACTCCCCGTATGATGTTACTGTGTACACCCCATTGCCACCTCTGCTCTGCAGTAACCCCGCCGCTCCCTACATCGACCTTTTCCAGGTGGCGGGTGTATTTTTAGTCTTCTGCCAGCTCAGTCGCTGGGTGCAGGGCTATGTTTGGTGGCTTCTGCGGATAATCTGTTCTCTGCAGGGGATCAGGCCACGATCTGCGGAAACGTTCACGTGTTCGGCCTTCGATCGGCTGCAGTAACTGCAGTCATGTAGTGTCAACCCTATCTAGAACCAATGCTGGGTCCTTCACGGCATCGGTCATAAGACCCAATGTTAACTCTGCAGAAAACAACCTCTGTGTCGTCATCTCGGAGCATGGGGACGGCCCAAAACTTGTACAAAACTGCTCAGAACGTAATATATACAAGTAGACAAGCAATCGCCTTCAGGAAAGGATCAATTCTCCTAAATCACTTGTACACGTAGCATTATGGTCGGGTATGAGTGACCACTTATACCAGACTGATGATTGTCACCTTTTCTCATGTGTAGGTTGAAAAAGAAACAGCTTTGTAGGAGGCTTAAAATTGGGAGAGGAACAACCATCCTTCTACAAAGGTGAGAATGATGAATGGTTATGTCACATGGTGAATGACCTGACAAATCACAAGGTAGTTATACTGCATCAGCAAGGTGTTTCCTGGGCAAAGATTTTACAGGCAAACGGGGGTATGAAAATGGTCTGTTGAGAAGAAGCACCAAATGAGCGTGGAGGGCTGTAGACTCTGTGGTCAGCTAAGCAAACTTTGATCGGGACATGAGATGTTACTTCCCTTCTAAATAGGAAGATATCCAGCAGTGTTATCAGGTCGGGACTGGTGGCAACTAGTGCGACCATCTACAGGTGGTTCTAACAAAATTAGAATATCAAAAAGTGAATTTATTTTGGTTCTTCAATACAAATAGTGACTCTCCTACATGCTATAGAGTCTTTACACACAGAGTGATCTATTTCATGTGTTAATTTCTGGTAATGTTTATGATTATGGCTTACAGCCAATGAAACCCCGAAAGGCATTATCTTGGTAAATTAGAATATGTAAAAACACCTGTAAAGGCTCCTAAGTGTTTATAAAGGTCCCTTAGTCTGTTTCAGTGGCTCCACAATCATGGGGAAGACTGCTGACCTGACAGATGTCCAGAAGGCAGTCACTGACACACTCCACAAGGAGTGGAAGCCACAAAAGGTCATTGCTAAAGAAGCCGGCTGTTCAAAGACTTTTGGGTTTTCATTGGCTGTAAGCCATAATAATCAACTTTAACAGAAAAACCCGTGACATAGATCACTCTGTGTGTAATGACTCTATAGAATATAGGAGAGTCACTTTTTGTACTGAAGAACTGAAATTCACTTATTGCAGATTTTGTGAGAAGTTCCTGTCCATTCATCTACTGTTCAGAGAAGTCTGGCCACACGCTGTCATCATGGAAGATTTGCAGCCGTAATCCCCCTCAAGAGTGAACGATTCAACGATACATGAAATCATAGGAGCTGAGGTGCAAGAAAATATTAGCAGGTGTCAGGACTGAGGCGACAATGGGACATGATCGGCTGTAAAAGAACAGATGGTTCCTGAAGGGCTGGAGAGCGGCACAATAATGAGGGTCTGTGGGAACAGTGGAGCAGGTGGAGGGTCCTGCAGGTTTACGGCTGCATTTCTGCAAATGGAGCTAGTGGATTTGGTCAGGATTAATGATGTCACCAGTGCTGATAAATCCGGGTAGATCCTTATCCATCATGTAATACTATAAGGGAGGTGTCCTAATTCATTCTGCAGCATAACAATGATCCCCAGCATCCAACCAATGCCATTAAGAAGAAGTCCTGCGGTGATGATCCAGCTGATACCAACATTTCTGTCTGGGATCACATCGAGAGACAGAAGGATCCACACAAGATCTGGGATCAGTTCTCCCAAAAAGCTCCATAACCTGTATACAAAGGACATGAAGGAGGTGATGAGCGGTCCCCAGGTACTGATGATGGAGGCGACGGTCCGTCGCTTGATACTGATGACGGAGAAGACAAGTATTCACCTAATACTGAAAGGATTTACATTTCTCTTTTGTTCATTCACTTTGTAATTAGTTAATTGACAAAAATAAACTATGCTTCTAATTTTGAAAGTTTCTTACTTTACAGCAACTTTCACACATCTGCCTAAAACTATTGCACAGTACTGTGTACATAACATATGTATATAATTCTGCGTAACTTGATTACACCCTGTATTATACCCCAGAGCTGCACTCACTATTCTGCAGGTGCAGTCACTGTGTACATATATTACTGATCCTGAGTTACATCCTGTATTATACTCCAGAGCTGAACTCACTATTCTGCTGGTGCAGTCACTGTGTACATACATTACATTACTGATCCTGAGTTACCTCCTGTATTATACTCCAGAGCTGCACTCACTATTCTGCTGGTGCAGTCACTGTGTACATACATTAAATTACTGATCCTGAGTTACATCCTGTATTATACTCCAGAGCTGCACTCACTATTCTGCTGGTGCAGTCACTGTGTACATACATTACATTACTGATCCTGAGTTACCTCCTGTATTATACTCCAGAGCTGCACTCACTATTCTGCTGGTGCAGTCACTGTGTACATACATTAAATTACTGATCCTGAGTTACATCCTGTATTATACTCCAGAGCTGCACTCACTATTCTGCTGGTGCAGTCACTGTGTACATACATTACATTACTGATCCTGAGTTACCTCCTGTATTATACTCCAGAGCTGCACTCACTATTCTGCTGGTGCAGTCACTGTGTACATACATTACATTACTGATCCTGAGTTACATCCTGTTTTATACCCCAGAGCTGCACTCACTATTCTGCTGGTGCAGTCACTGTGTACATACATTACTGATCCTGAGTTACATCCTGTATTATACTCCAGAGCTGCACTCACTATTCTGCTGGTGCAGTCACTGTGTACATACATTACTGATCCTGAGTTACATCCTGTATTATACTCCAGAGCTGCACTCACTATTCTGTTGGTGTAGTAACTGTACATACATTACTGATCCTGAGTTACAACCTGTAATATACTCCAGAGCTGCACTCACTATTCTGCTGGTGCAGTCACTGTGTACATACATTATATTAATGATCCTGAGTCACATCCTGTATTATACCCCAGAGCTGCACTCACTATTCTGCTGGTGCAGTCACTGTGTACATACATTACATTACTGATCCTGAGTTACCTCCTGTATTATACCCCAGAGCTGCACCCACTATTCTGTTGGTGCAGTCACTGTGTACATACATTACATTACTGATCCTGAGTTACATCCTGTATTATACTCCAGAGCTGCACTCACTATTCTGCTGGTGCAGTCACTGTGTACATACATTACATTACTGATCCTGAGTTACCTCCTGTATTATACCCCAGAGCTGCACTCACTATTCTGTTGGTGCAGTCACTGTGTACATACATTACATTACTGATCCTGAGTTACATCCTGTATTATACTCCAGAGCTGCACTCACTATTCTGCTGGTGCAGTCACTGTGTACATACATTACATTACTAATCCTGAGTTACCTCCTGTATTATACCCCAGAGCTACACTCACTATTCTGCTGGTGCAGTCACTGTGTACATACATTACATTACTGATCCTGAGTTACCTCCTGTATTATACCCCAGAGCTGCACTCACTATTCTGTTGGTGCAGTCACTGTGTACATACATTACATTACTGATCCTGAGTTACATCCTGTATTATACTCCAGAGCTGCTCTCACTATTCTGCTGGTGCAGTCACTGTGTACATACATTACATTACTGATCCTGAGTTACCTCCTGTATTATACCCCAGAGCTGCACTCACTATTCTGTTGGTGCAGTCACTGTGTACATACATTACATTACTGATCCTGAGTTACATCCTGTATTATACTCCAGAGCTGCACTCACTATTCTGTTGGTGCAGTCACTGTGTACATACATTACTGATCCTGAGTTACATCCTGTATTATACTCCAGAGCTGCACTCACTATTCTGTTGGTGCAGTCACTGTGTACATACATTACATTACTGATCCTGAGTTACATCCTGTATTATACTCCAGAGCTGCACTCACTATTCTGCTGGTGCAGTCACTGTGTACATACATTACATTACTGATCCTGAGTTACCTCCTGTATTATACCCCAGAGCTGCACTCACTATTCTGTTGGTGCAGTCACTGTGTACATACATTACATTACTGATCCTGAGTTACCTCCTGTATTATACCACAGAGCTGCACTCACTATTCTGCTGGTGCAGTCACTGTGTACATACATTACATTACTGATCCTGAGTTACATCCTGTATTATACTCCAGAGCTGCACTCACTATTCTGCTGGTGCAGTCACTGTGTACATACATTACATTACTAATCCTGAGTTACCTCCTGTATTATACCCCAGAGCTACACTCACTATTCTGCTGGTGCAGTCACTGTGTACATACATTACATTACTGATCCTGAGTTACCTCCTGTATTATACCCCAGAGCTGCACTCACTATTCTGCTGGTGCAGTCACTGTGTACATACATTACATTACTGATCCTGAGTTACATCCTGTATTATACCCCAGAGCTGCACTCACTATTCTGTTGGTGCAGTCACTGTGTACATACATTACATTACTGATCCTGAGTTACCTCCTGTATTATACCCCAGAGCTACACTCACTATTCTGCTGGTGCAGTCACTGTGTACATACATTACATTACTAATCCTGAGTTACCTCCTGTATTATACCCCAGAGCTGCACTCACTATTCTGTTGGTGCAGTCACTGTGTACATACATTACTGATCCTGAGTTACATCCTGTATTATACTCCAGAGCTGCACTCACTATTCTGCTGGTGCAGTCACTGTGTACATACATTACATTACTGATCCTGAGTTACCTCCTGTATTATACCCCAGAGCTGCACTCACTATTCTGTTGGTGCAGTCACTGTGTACATACATTACATTACTGATCCTGAGTTACCTCCTGTATTATACCACAGAGCTGCACTCACTATTCTGCTGGTGCAGTCACTGTGTACATACATTACATTACTGATCCTGAGTTACATCCTGTATTATACTCCAGAGCTGCACTCACTATTCTGCTGGTGCAGTCACTGTGTACATACATTACATTACTAATCCTGAGTTACCTCCTGTATTATACCCCAGAGCTACACTCACTATTCTGCTGGTGCAGTCACTGTGTACATACATTACATTACTGATCCTGAGTTACCTCCTGTATTATACCCCAGAGCTGCACTCACTATTCTGCTGGTGCAGTCACTGTGTACATACATTACATTACTGATCCTGAGTTACATCCTGTATTATACCCCAGAGCTGCACTCACTATTCTGTTGGTGCAGTCACTGTGTACATACATTACATTACTGATCCTGAGTTACCTCCTGTATTATACCCCAGAGCTACACTCACTATTCTGCTGGTGCAGTCACTGTGTACATACATTACATTACTAATCCTGAGTTACCTCCTGTATTATACCCCAGAGCTGCACTCACTATTCTGTTGGTGCAGTCACTGTGTACATACATTACTGATCCTGAGTTACATCCTGTATTATACTCCAGAGCTGCACTCACTATTCTGCTGGTGCAGTCACTGTGTACATACATTACATTACTGATCCTGAGTTACCTCCTGTATTATACCCCAGAGCTGTACTCACTATTCTGCTGGTGCAGTCACTGTGTACATACATTACTGATCCTGAGTTACATCCTGTATTATACTCCAGAGCTGCACTCACTATTCTGTTGGTGCAGTCACTGTGTACATACATTACTGATCCTGAGTTACATCCTGTATTATACTCCAGAGCTGCACTCACTATTCTGTTGGTGCAGTCACTGTGTACATACATTACATTACTGATCCTGAGTTACATCCTGTATTATACTCCAGAGCTGCACTCACTATTCTGCTGGTGCAGTCACTGTGTACATACATTACATTACTGATCCTGAGTTACATCCTGTATTATACCCCAGAGCTGCACTCACTATTCTGCTGGTGTAGTCACTGTGTACATACATTACATTACTGATCCTGAGTTACATCCTGTATTATACTCCAGAGCTGCACTCACTATTCTGCTGGTGCAGTCACTGTGTACATACATTACATTACTGATCCTGAGTTACATCCTGTATTATACCCCAGAGCTGCACTCACTATTCTGCTGGTGTAGTCACTGTGTACATACATTACATTACTGATCCTGAGTTACCTCCTGTATTATACCCCAGAGCTGCACTCACTATTCTGCTGGTGCAGTCACTGTGTACATACATTGCTGATCCTGAGTTATATCCTGTATTATATTCCAGAGCTGCACTCACTATTCTGCTGGTGCAGTCACTGTGTACATACATTACATTACTGATCCTGAGTTACATCCTGTATTATACCCCAGAGCTGCACTCACTATTCTGCTGGTGCAGTCACTGTGTACATACATTATATTACTGATCCTGAGTTACATCCTGTATTATACCCCAGAGCTGCACTCACTATTCTGCTGGTGCAGTCACTGTGTACATACATTACATTACTGATCCTGAGTTACCTCCTGTATTATACTCCAGAGCTGCACTCACTATTCTGCTGGTGCAGTCACTGTGTACATACATTACATTACTGATCCTGAGTTGGTGCCATTAGTAGAAGCCTCTGATGGTAAGTATAGCGCAGTCCGCCAATCATCAGACAGCGCTGGTCTTTACATAGAAAGCTCTGGACTTTTTTTGGGATCCTGCAGCAGTGTGATTGTGCAGAGATCAACTAGGTCAAAAATTCAGTTTGCCGCTTTAGCCGTATATCTAAATACAATGTACGAGACACTATTTAGGGAGCCCCCTTGGCCCACCAAGACATTTACATCTCTGGGTGCAGTACATTTTTCTCAAGGATAATTTGCATATGGGGAGTAATCTTGGGGATTTGTGACAGCAGCGAGACATACACTGAGAGGAAATTACCTCAGCTCTCCACTAGGTGGCACCAGACGACTGACTACACACATACAGCTGCATCTCACAAAATTAGAATATCATCAAATAGTGAATTTATTTCAGTTCTTCAATACAATATATTTTCTATAGAGTCATTACACACAGAGTGATCTATGTCACGGGTTTATTCCTGCTAATGTTGATGATTATGGCTTACAGGCAATGAATATCCAAAAGTCATTAGCTCAGTAAATTAGAATACTTTATAACACTGGCTTGAAAAATGATTGTAAAATCCGAAGTGTTGTCCTACTGCAATGTATGATCAGTAAATGCACTCAGTTCTTGGTCGGGCTCCTTCTGCATCAATTACTGCATCAATGCGGCGTGGCATGGAGGTGATCAGCCTGTGGCAGTGCTGAGGGGTTATTGAAGCCCAGGTTGCTTTGATCGCAGCCTTCAGCTCGTCTGCATTGTGGGGTCTGGTGTCTCTCCTCTTCCTCTTCACAATACTCCATAGATTCTCTATGGGGTTAAGGTCAGGCGAGTTTGCTGCCACTGAAGCGATCACTGCATCTGTACCAGGTGACTGATCAGCGACTGGAATGTTTATATTGACTGACAGCAGCCGTTTGCATATCCTCCTCTGATAGCTTAAAGGGATGTTCCTATTAACTGAATAGGATGATACTTTATTGGGGGGGGGGATTTACTTTTGACAACTTTCCTAATAATCGCGGATCTTCATGTTCTGTCCTATCCAAGTCATGGAGGGTAAACTGGAAATTAAATGAAACCACAAGGAATTTTCTGAGCTCGTTATCTTGTTTTTTTTTTTACTTCTCGTCCAATCGCATTTAATCATCTGCAGATGTTGACCTCACGAGGGACAACTACAGGAAGAAGGAGGGACGATCCGTACAAACATCTGATCCTGCCCCATGATATCATCCAGGGGGACTATTACCGTCCCCCGCCTATGTCGGCCAGGTCCCTGCGGCAGAGGAGCCGACAATCTAATGCCTCCACCATATCTGATCCACAAGGAGCTTTGCATAATACATGACCAAAAGTATGTGCCCCCCAGTATTGTCCCCCAGGTGATTGACCTATCCTATGGGTAAGTAATGTGCCCGATAACCCCTTTATGGCTTCTTTCTTTACCCCATAACGAGACACCTACATGATGTGACTTTGCAGTGGATTTTCCATGTAGATTTGCGCACGGATAATCCGCAGCTGGATAAGGTACCGTACGCGGGGATGAGATTTGCGCAAATCTTAAGCACAGAAACTAACATGCAAAAGGGTAATTTATGGGGCAAATTTTCGTTGCAGATCCCCCTTCTTCAATGTAGAGGAATGAATTCCGCTGAAGATCAGCAGGCAGATTTTGCTGCAGATTTACAGGCCAATTTTTCTCGCACATGAGGATAAGGTTAAACCGGACAATTCCTTTAATATATAACTCCCAAAATAATGGTTTATCTATAGTTTGCTCTCCAGGATCCCTTTAAAGCGGAACGTCTGCAGACAGGACGCGTCTATGATTCACAAGGCGACACGTGGAAGGAAATCACAAGACTATTGTTCCATTGTATGGACCTGCATTTTCTGAGTATAAGCAGATTTGTGAACGTCTTGGGTATATTGCTGGCATCATTCACCCCCCCCCCCATCGGGAACAATTAGAGGGGACGTGTTATTTATGGTATAACAATTTACTGAGGATTCACCAACAATGACATATGCTGATAACAGAGAATATAGCGGATGATATACTGCAATACCCTAAAACGACAGGGAGGGCGCTGTGTACACTGCAGCTACGTGCTCAATCCGTTGGTGAAGACCTGGCTTTGGACAATCCCCAGTCACTAGCCAAGTCATGGGACGGGCTACGGAAAGGATAACGTGAATTTACCAAGCGCCATTCATAATGGGGGGTCTCCTCAGACGAGCCAAACTGGCCCCGAAGCGCTCTCATTTTTACAGGCCATGCCTCGGTTTACAACTCCGAATGCCCTTTCATGGAGCGTCCTAGGGGCTTTAGGGGCTGCTAGGAGCTTTGCCGACTCTTCTAAAAATCCGGAAGGTCGCCTCATGTTTGGTAAGAATATTACAATCAACACTTCTGGCATATGTCAGATCCTCGCTAGAAGCTGTAAAGGGTGGAAGAACTGTTTGTTTAGGGGTTTTTTTTGGCCCCTTTTGCCTAGAAAAAAAATGCCAAAATGTGGATGGAAAAATAAAAATGTAAAAAAAAAAAGCAAACAAGAAAGTCATTTCATGGATGTTACACACCATCTCCAGTTATATATGACTAAGCAGATTCACCATTCAGGGGTCTGGGAAAGCCGGGCGACAACCCCTTTGGAGCCGCAATGGTGGCCTTATAGGTTATCACCCAGCTTTCCTATATATACTGTAAGCAGGGAGCAATAAATGACTTTGACCCCCCACATTGAAGGGTCCGGGTATGTCTATTGCATGTTCTCTGTCCCGGACCCTCCACACACACCCCATGGCGGACACAGCATGGCGGATGTGCCACAATTTTGCGGCGTCCTTTTCTGGCAATCCGTTTCTCATGAATCTGCTGTGAGAGGATGTGGGGGGTCTTAGTATCTGGATTGCAGGGTTGGGATTAATTAGGGGTCTGTTTATGATAATGACACAATACACGGCCTGGGAAGACAGGGGGATGAGGTCCAGGGCTGCACGGCCAGCCATGTCATTAACGAGCTCTCAGTTGCGCTCTTCGTTCTGATTTGACAGCGAGCGCGGAGAAATGCAACGTGAGGCAGTAAACGTATCTGTGCGCCATACTCGCTGGCGGCACAATGTTACCTCAGCAACGACTCAGCGTGCTGTTATGTCTAATGAAACGTTTTATGGGAGATGGAAACAACAGCTTCACTGTGAACAACGGGCACTTGACATTCCTGAACAGCAAGCAGAGGTATTAAAAATGGTGAGGAATTGGTTCCAAAGGAGCCTATTGATTCAAACTGCGCTTTTTCACATAGCAACCAATCACGGAGCAGCTAACATTTTACCAAGGCAGTTTAAAAAGTGAAAGCTGTGCTCTGATTGGTTGCTATGGGCAACAAGCACAGATTCTTTATTTAGACAGCTGGGAGAAATGAGGCCTAGTGTGTAGGCTTTTCATGTTTTCACTGTGATTTTTATCTTTTGTTTTTAAAGGGGTTATCCAGCCTAAGGGTGCAAGTCTGCAGTCGCGGTAGGTGACTGCAGACTTGCGAATCCTCTCAGCGCAAGCACTGCACATTGTGTGAATTCCCCGGTGATGGCAGCGGCCGGAGCGTGACCGTAAGGGTTATATGATTTATATACATGTGGTCACATGCCAACTAGAGGTTCACGGCCTCACGCAATGCAAGTGTATGGTGGGAGGCCGGTCACGTCTAGTCGGGATGTGGCCGGAAGCATACAAGTCGTACACGCACCGTCACATGACCGCCCGCTTCCGGAGACTCCTCACAGCGCACACTGCGCGTGCCTTAACGATTCACAAGTCTGCAGTCACATACACTGACTGTAGACTTGGATCCTAAGGGCCAACAAACTCTTACACCTTACTGACATACAGTCATGGCCAAAAGTATTGACACCCCTGCAATTCTGTCAGATAATACTCAGTTTCTTCCTGAAAATGATTGCAAACACAAATTCTTTGGTATTATCTTCATTTAATTTGTCTTAAATGAAAAAACACAAAAAGAATTGTCCTAAAGCCAAATTGGTTATAATTCCACACCAAACATAAAAAAGAGGGTGGACAAAAGTATTGGCACTGTTCGAAAAATCATGTGATGCTTCTCTAATTTGTGTAATTAACAGCACCTGTAACTTACCTGTGGCACCTAACAGGTGTTGGCAATAACTAAATCACACTTGCAGCCAGTTGACATGGATTAAAGTTGACTCAACCTCTGTCCTGTGTCCTTGTGTGTACCACATTGAGCATGGAGAAAAGAAAGAAGACCAAAGAACTGTCTGAGGACTTGAGAAACCAAATTGTGAGGAAGCATGAGCAATCTCAAGGCTACAAGTCCATCTCCAAAGACCTGAATGTTCCTGTGTCTACCGTGCGCAGTGTCATCAAGAAGTTTAAAGCCCATGGCACTGTGGCTAACCTTCCTAGATGTGGACGGAAAAGAAAAACTGACAAGAGATTTCAACGCAAGATTGTGCGGATGTTGGATAAAGAACCTCGACTAACATCCAAACAAGTTCAAGCTGCCCTGCAGTCCGAGGGTACAACAGTGTCAACCCGTACTATCCGTCATCGTCTGAATGAAAAGGGACTGTATGGTAGGAGACCCAGGAAGACTCCACTTCTTACCCCGAGACATAAAAAAGCCAGGCTGGAGTTTGCCAAAACTTACCTGAAAAAGCCTAAAACGTTTTGGAAGAATGTTCTCTGGTCAGATGAGACAAAAGTAGAGCTTTTAGGGCAAAAGCATCAACATAGAGTTTACAGGAGAAAAAAGAGGCATTCAAAGAAAAGTACACGGTCCCTACAGTCAAACATGACGGAGGTTCCCTGATGTTTTGGGGTTGCTTTGCTGCCTCTGGCACTGGACTGCTTGACCGTGTGCATGGCATTATGAAGTCTGAAGACTACCAACAAATTTTTCAGCATAATGTAGGGCCCAGTGTGAGAAAGCTGGGTCTCCCTCAGAGGTCATGGGTCTTCCAGCAGGACAATGACCCAAAACACACTTCAAAAAGCACTAGAAAATGGTTTGAGAGAAAGCACTGGAGACTTCTAAGGTGGCCAGCAATGAGTCCAGACCTGAATCCCATAGAACACCTGTGGAGAGATCTAAAAATGGCAGTTTGGAGAAGGCACCCTTCAAATATCAGGGACCTGGAGCAGTTTGCCAAAGAAGAATGGTCTAAAATTCCAGCAAAGCATTGTAAGAAACTCATTGATGGTTACCGGAAGCGGTTGGTCGCAGTTATTTTGGCTAAAGGTTGTGCAATCAAGTATTAGGCTGAGGGTGCCAATACTTTTGTCTGGCCCATTTTTGGAGTTTTGTGTGAAATGATCAATGTTTTGCTTTTTGCTTCATTCTATTTTGTGTTTTTTCATTTAAGACAAATTAAATGAAGATAATAATACCAAAGAATTTGTGTTTGCAATCATTTTCAGGAAGAAACTGAATATTATCTGACAGAATTGCAGGGGTGTCAATAATTTTGGCCATGACTGTATTTGACTTTTTTTTCTTACATGTTGCATTAAGCCTTATTAACCCCTTAATGAGCCATGACATATATATTTCCGGTACAGGTCGGATCCACATGTATGGAGCAAGTGCAGGGGTTAATAGGTGGGAAATAAAACAATGATCCTACCCAAAGGGTTAACCCTGCAGCCAGGGGCCTTCTCAAGACCCCTACTGCCATCATATTGGTACCCTCTGAAGACCACTCATAGGTGGTGGCTAATTTGATATATACTGAAGTATCAGCACATAGTACAATCAAAGAATCACACGAATCACATGAGCCCGGGAGCACAAAAAAGAATTCAAATGTAATATTTTATGTATTTTCAAAGAAAAAATGGGTTTAATTTATATGTCTATCTATTTAACTACGGTACCTATTTATCTATCTATCTATCTATCTATCTATCTATCTATCTATCTATCTATCTATCATCTGTCTATTATCTATCATCTATCTATTATCTATCTATTATCTATCTATCTATCTATCATCTATCTATTATCTATCATCTATCTATTATCTATCTATCTATTATTTATCATCTATCTATTATATATCTATTTATTTATTATATATCTATCTATCTATCTATCTATCTATCTATCTATCATCTATCTATTATAAATCATCTATCTATTATATATCTATTTATCTATCTATCTATCTATCATCTATCTATTATCTATCATCTATCTATTATCTAAAACACAAAAAATGGAGTCAGCAGACCAGTTAGACGTGGGAAAAAACTGCTATTTAACAGCACAAAATGGCAATGTTTCGGCTCAAGATTTGAATCTTTTTCAATATCTTGACCAGAAACATCGCCGTTTTGTGCTGTTAAATAGCACTTTTTTCCCACCTCTGGTTTCAGACTAGCGCATTTTACATGCAGCGGACGGCGCCGTTAAGCCCCGCCCCCTGCCCGTCCCGTCCGGTCATTTCCTCCTACTATTGCACACGGCCGCATGCAATCTGCACATCCTATCTTTAGCATAGGGTGCGCTGGCCGTGCGCTAGTAGGATTTTTGCGTGCGCTGCGCACTTTTGAAGGTGTGCCGAGCGCGACAAAATGCAACATGGTGCGTTCGGCGCACACTGGCGCACCTTCAAAAGTGTGCAGCGCATGCAAAAATCCTACTAGCGCACGGCCAGCGCACCCTATGCTAAAGATAGGATGCGCAGATCGCATGCGGCCGTGTGCGATAGTAGGAGTAGATGACCGGACGGGGCGGGCAGGGGGCGGGGCTTAGCGGCGCCGTCCGCTGCATGTAAAATACGCTAGTCTGAAACCAGCCTAACTGGTGTGCTGCCTCCATTTTTTGTATTTTATATTGAAGGCTTGCTATTTGCCTGGAAAGCACGGCACCCAGGAACATTATTGCCTGCTGCTGCTTTTTTTTTTTTATTATCTATCTATCTATCTGTCTGTCTGTCTGTCTGTCTATCTATCTATCTATCTGTCTATCCATCCAAAAGAGAAAAAGGCAGGACTCCATAGTCCAATAATCAGTGGTTTATTGATCCATCATGCCAGGGCAACAAGTTGTTTCATATGTGGAACTTTTCAAGCCTTTTTTCCAAGTTCCATACTTGGAACAAAATGTTGTCCGGTCATGATGGGTCAATAAATCTATCTGTCCAATAGCCCATGAGGCAATGTTTCAGCTCTGTGTGAAGGCTCTCGCACAGAGCCGAAATGACGACTCATGGATTTTTTCTATACAACAAGGAGTGCTGATTCCATCTTTTTTTATATATATGCCTCCAAATTGCTGGTGCTGTTCTTGCTCTTTATCTGTCTATCTATCTATCTATCTATCATCTATTATCTATCTATCTATTATCTATCTATCATCTATTATCTATTTATCTATCTATTATCTATCTATCTATCTATCATCTATCTATCTATTATCTATCTATTTATCTATTATCTATCTCTTATCTGTCTATTATCTATCTCTTATCTGTCTATTATCTATCTATCTCTTATTTATCATCTATTATCTATCTATTTATCAATCTATTATCGATCTATCATCTATTATTTATCTATTTATCTATCTATTATCTATCTACTTATCTGTCTATTATCTATCTATTTATCTAGCTATTAAATATATATAATTTATTTATAAAATAAAAAAAATAAATTAATATCATTCTCATCTGATAATTAAGAAATGTATTATTTTTTTATGTTGTAGCCGCGTCTGTGAAGGTCTGGTCTATCAAACTTTAAAATTATTTAACCACTTTTTAAAATTATTAAACTACTACGTTAAACCCTGAAAAAAAGGAAAACACCAGAATTGCAATTTTTGTTGTTGCTATCAGTCACCGCATCTACTTCCAAAAATATCATAAAATGTGATGGAAAAGTCGTGTCCACGCCAAAATGGTACCAATGAAAACGCCGGCTTGTGGCACAAAAAAAAAACCCCAAGCCTGTTAACAACTCCATCAACGGAAAGATAAAAAAGTTAAAAACTTTGAAGCTTGGAAAGAAGGCGACATAAACATTTTTGCTTTTAAATTTTGAATTCTGAATTTTTTTATCACTAAAATGCAAAAACATTGCCGACCTCTGGGATCCCTCGGTCCTGGGGCTATTGAGTCACATTCACCGCACAAGGAACATCATTAAGCAAAACCTAAAAAAAAAATGTCGGAAATGTATTGTTTTTCATCCCTCTTGACTTTTTTCTCATTTCTTTTTCAGTACATTATATGGTAAAATTAATGGTGCCATTCAACACTACAACTGGTCCAGCAAAAAACAAGCCCTCATCAGAGTAATAACACACAAAAAATGGCCAGAACGACCCTGTACAGGCTGTCACTGCTGGGCAACACTGAGGAGCCCTGAGAGGAGACCCCACAGGATGTTGATTTTACAAACTTAAACTTCTCCAGAAAAACTACATCTCCCACAAGGTATTGCGCTCAGACGCGCATGCGTACAGACCGGTGTGAAGCTGAGCAACGCTGTCGGAATCCGAGCCAGAATCTGGCTTCTGTGATTGGCTGAGCCACACGTCAATCACAACCCGGGCTGGATCAAGTTGCCCGGCCGCTTGTGTGAGTGAACGCTGGCTGCGGAGAGTGGCGGCGGCGGTCGTGTGCGCTCCGGGAGCCGGGCAAGATGATGAAGTTTCGCTTCAGGCGGCAGGGGCACGACCCCCAGCGGGAGAAGATCAAGCAGGAGCTGTTCGCCTTCAACAAGGTGCGGGGCCGGGAGAGACTGAGCTGGGGCCCCGGGGGCTGCGAGGACCTGCGGAGCCCCGATATAGCGCGGAGGGATCAGGGGGCTGTGAATGGTGTCTCCGGCATTATCCATAGGCTTCCACCAGCAGAATAGTGAGTGCAGCTCTGGGGTATAATACAGGAGGTAACTCAGGATCAGTAATGTATGTACACAGTGACTGCACCAGCAGAATAGTGAGTGCAGCTCTGGAGTATAATACAGGATGTAACTCGGGATCAGTAATGTATGTACACAGTGACTGCACCAGCAGAATAGTGAGTGCAGCTCTGGAGTATAATACAGGAGGTAACTCAGGATCAGTAATGTATGTACACAGTGACTGCACCAGCAGAATAGTGAGTGCAGCTCTGGGGTATAATGCAGGATGTAACTCGGGATCAGTAATGTATGTACACAGTGACTGCACCAGCAGAATAGTGAGTGCACCTCTGGAGTATAATACAGGAGGTAACTCAGGATCAGTAATGTATGTACACAGTGACTGCACCAGCAGAATAGTGAGTGCAGCTCTGGGGTATAATGCAGGATGTAACTCGGGATCAGTAATGTATGTACACAGTGACTGCACCAGCAGAATAGTGAGTGCACCTCTGGAGTATAATACAGGAGGTAACTCAGGATCAGTAATGTATGTACACAGTGACTGCACCAGCAGAATAGTGAGTGCAGCTCTGGGGTATAATACAGGATGTAACTCAGGATCAGTAATGTATGTACACAGTGACTGCACCAGCAGAATAGTGAGTGCAGCTCTGGGGTATAATACAGGATGTAACTCAGGATCAGTAATGTATGTACACAGTGACTGCACCAGCATAATAGTGAGTGCAGCTCTGGGGTATAATACAGGATGTAACTCAGGATCAGTAATGTATGTACACAGTGACTGCACCAGCAGAATAGTGAGTGCACCTCTGGAGTATAATACAGGAGGTAACTCAGGATCAGTAATGTATGTACACAGTGACTGCACCAGCAGAATAGTGAGTGCAGCTCTGGGGTATAATACAGGATGTAACTCAGGATCAGTAATGTATGTACACAGTGACTGCACCAGCAGAATAGTGAGTGCAGCTCTGGGGTATAATACAGGATGTAACTCAGGATCAGTAATGTAATGTATGTACACAGTGACTGCACCAGCAGAATAGTGTGTGCAGCTCTGGTGTATAATACAGGATGTAACTCAGGATCAGTAATGTACTGTATGTACACAGTGACTGCACCAGCAGAATAGTGAGTGCAGCTCTGGAGTATAATACAGGAGGTAACTCAGGATCAGTAATGTATGTACACAGTGACTGCACCAGCAGAATAGTGAGTGCAGCTCTGGGGTATAATACAGGAGGTAACTCAGGATCAGTAATGTATGTACACAGTGACTGCACCAGCAGAATAGTGAGTGCAGCTCTGGGGTATAATACAGGATGTAACTCAGGATCAGTAATGTATGTACACAGTGACTGCACCAGCAGAATAGTGAGTGCAGCTCTGGAGTATAATACAGGAGGTAACTCAGGATCAGTAATGTATGTACACAGTGACTGCACCAGCAGAATAGTGAGTGCAGCTCTGGGGTATAATGCAGGATGTAACTCGGGATCAGTAATGTATGTACACAGTGACTGCACCAGCAGAATAGTGAGTGCAGCTCTGGGGTATAATGCAGGATGTAACTCAGGATCAGTAATGTATGTACACAGTGACTGCACCAGCATAATAGTGAGTGCAGCTCTGGGGTATAATACAGGATGTAACTCAGGATCAGTAATGTATGTACACAGTGACTGCACCAGCAGAATAGTGAGTGCACCTCTGGAGTATAATACAGGAGGTAACTCAGGATCAGTAATGTATGTACACAGTGACTGCACCAGCAGAATAGTGAGTGCAGCTCTGGGGTATAATACAGGATGTAACTCAGGATCAGTAATGTATGTACACAGTGACTGCACCAGCAGAATAGTGAGTGCAGCTCTGGGGTATAATACAGGATGTAACTCAGGATCAGTAATGTAATGTATGTACACAGTGACTGCACCAGCAGAATAGTGTGTGCAGCTCTGGTGTATAATACAGGATGTAACTCAGGATCAGTAATGTACTGTATGTACACAGTGACTGCACCAGCAGAATAGTGAGTGCAGCTCTGGAGTATAATACAGGAGGTAACTCAGGATCAGTAATGTATGTACACAGTGACTGCACCAGCAGAATAGTGAGTGCAGCTCTGGGGTATAATACAGGAGGTAACTCAGGATCAGTAATGTATGTACACAGTGACTGCACCAGCAGAATAGTGAGTGCAGCTCTGGAGTATAATACAGGATGTAACTCAGGATCAGTAATGTAATGTATGTACACAGTGACTGCACCAGCAGAATAGTGAGTGCAGCTCTGGAGTATAATACAGGATGTAACTCAGGATCAGTAATGTAATGTATGTACACAGTGACTGCACCAGCAGAATAGTGAGTGCAGCTCTGGGGTATAATACAGGATGTAACTCAGGATCAGTAATGTAATGTATGTACACAGTGACTGCACCAGCAGAATAGTGAGTGCAGCTCTGGGGTATAATACAGGATGTAACTCAGGATCAGTAATGTAATGTATGTACACAGTGACTGCACCAGCAGAATAGTGAGTGCAGCTCTGGGGTATAATACAGGATGTAACTCAGGATCAGTAATGTAATGTATGTACACAGTGACTGCACCAGCAGAATAGTGAGTGCAGCTCTGGGGTATAATACAGGATGTAACTCAGGATCAGTAATGTATGTACACAGTGACTGCACCAGCAGAATAGTGAGTGCAGCTCTGGAGTATAATACAGGATGTAACTCAGGATCAGTAATGTAATGTATGTACACAGTGACTGCACCAGCAGAATAGTGAGTGCAGCTCTGGGGTATAATACAGGATCAGTAATGTAATGTATGTACACAGTGACTGCTCCAGCAGAATAGTGAGCGCAGCTCTGGAGTATAATACAGGATGTAACTCAGGATCAGTATGGGCTGTGGAGTCGGTAAGCCAAACCTCCGACTCCGACTCCTCAATTTCCCTTACACCGACTCCACGACTCCAACTCCGACTCCGACTCCCACACATATTGCTTATATTTAAGTGAAAAATTTATTGTAGTACAATGTGAACCTCAGACATTTAATCATTTTTTGATCCAATAATCAAGATATTTAGATAGAACAGAATATATATTGGTGTACTACCCGGTTTTCATTCTTTTTGGTACAGATACGATATGGATAGACAGATATGGATAAATGGATAGAGCAGATTTCTAATCTGCTTTTGCTATTGAAAACATTATCTATGAGCTCAAAAACCTTTCAGGTGATGCAGTTTTTTAAAAAGCTGATCGGCTTTTGCAGCTGAAAAACGTATCCTCAAAAAACACAGGAAAAACGCTGTGTGTGAATGTAGTCTTAGATCAGGAATATAACAGTCATTTATAGGACATTTCATAACTTTCCCAAACTCCTATGAAAAAATATTCAGCACATTCTGCATTGAATTACTGTACCCAATTTATTATATATTTTAGGAGTCGGTCCATTTTATACCGACTCCGACTCCGACTCCACCAAAATGAGCTCCGACTCCGACTCCACGACTCCGACTCCACAGCCCTGAGTAATGTAATGTATGTACACAGTGACTGCACCAGCAGAATAGTGAGTGCAGCTCTGGAGTATAATACAGGATGTAACAGGATCAGTAATGTAATATATGTACCCAGTTACTGCACCAGCAGAATAGTGAGTGCAGCTCTGGGGTATTATACAGGATGTAACTCAGGATCAGTAATGTATGTACACAGTGACTGCACCAGCAGAATAGTGAGTGCAGCTCTGGAGTATAATACAGGGTGTAACTCAGGATCAGTAATGTAATGTATGTATACAGTGACTGCACCAGCAGAATAGTGAGTGCAGCTCTGGAGTATAATACAGGATGTAACTCAGGATCTGTAATGTAATGTATGTACACAGTGACTGCACCAGCAGAATAGTGAGTGCAGCTCTGGGTATAATACAGGATGTAACTCAGGATCAGTAATGTAATGTATGTACACAGTGACTGCACCAGCAGAATAGTGAGTGCAGCTCTGGAGTATAATACAGGAGGTAACTCAGGATCAGTAATGTATGTACACAGTGACTGCACCAGCAGAATAGTGAGTGCAGCTCTGGGGTATAATACAGGATGTAACTCAGGATCAGTAATGTAATGTATGTACACAGTGACTGCACCAGCAGAATAGTGAGTGCAGCTCTGGGGTATAATACAGGATGTAACTCAGGATCAGTAAAGTAATGTATGTACACAGTGACTGCACCAGCAGAATAGTGAGTGCAGCTCTGCGGTATAATACAGGATGTAACTCAGGATCAGTAATGTATGTACACAGTGAATGCACCAGCAGAATAGTGAGTGCAGCTCTGGGGTATAATACAGGAGGTAACTCAGGATCAGTAAAGTAATGTATGTACACAGTGACTGCACCAGCAGAATAGTGAGTGCAGCTCTGGGGTATAATACAGGATGTAACTCCGGATCAGTAATGTAATGTATGTACACAGTGACTGCACCAGCAGAATAGTGAGTGCAGCTCTGGGGTATAATACAGGATGTAACTTAGGATCAGTAATGTATGTACATAGTGAGTGCTGCTCTGTGGTATAATACAGGATGTAACTCAGGATCAGTAATGTAATGTATGTACACAGTGACTGCACCAGCAGAATAGTGAGTGCAGCTCTGGAGTATAATACAGGATGTAACTCAGGATCAGTAATGTAATGTGTGTACACAGTGACTGCACCAGAAGAATAGTGAGTGCAGCTCTGGGGTGTAATAAAGGAGGTAACTCAGGATCAGTAATGTATGTACACAGTGACTGCACCAGCCGAATAGTGAGTGCAGCTCTGGGGTATAATACAGGATGTAACTCAGGATCAGTAAAGTAATGTATGTACACAGTGACTGCACCAGCAGAATAGTGAGTGCAGCTCTGGGGTATAATACAGGATGTAACTCCGGATCAGTAATGTAATGTATGTACACAGTGACTGCACCAGCAGAATAGTGAGTGCAGCTCTGGAGTATAATACAGGAGGTAACTCAGGATCAGTAATGTAATGTGTGTACACAGTGACTGCACCAGAAGAATAGTGAGTGCAGCTCTGGGGTGTAATAAAGGAGGTAACTCAGGATCAGTAATGTATGTACACAGTGACTGCACCAGCAGAATAATGAGTGCAGCTCTGGAGGATCATACAGGATCATTAATGTATGTGCAGAGTGAGTGGACAAGCAGAATGGTGAGTGCTGCTCTGGAGTGTAATTTGAAACTGATGCCAGGAGTGTCAGAAACCTTTGCGAGCTCTTAGGCTATGTGCAAACGTAGTTGGAAGTGCTGCGGATTTTTCTGCGCGGATTTTGAGAAATCCGCAGGTCAAAAGACGTGCGGTTTACCTACCGATTAGCCTGCGGTTTCACACCTCACAATGGTGAAGGTGTGATACCGCAGCGGAATCCGCTCAAAGAATTGACATGCTGCGGATTGTAACCCGCAGCAAATCTGCGCGGGAAAATCTGCAGCATGTGTACAGCGTTTTTGGTTTTACCATTGCAAAGAATGGTACTGTACAACGCAGCAGAAACTGTTGCGGACCCGCAGGGCCAGAAACGTTGCGGATCCACAGCAGAATCCGCACCGTGTGCACATAGCCTTAGGCTATGTGCACACGCTGCGGTTTTTGCTGCGGACCTGCAGCACTTCTGCAGACAGTGTACAGAACAATGTAAGTTTATGGGATTTACATTCCGCTGTGCACATGCTGCAGTTTTTTAACTGCGGAAAAGCTGCGGTTTTGAATCCGCAGAAAGAATTGACATGTCAATTCTGCGGATTCCGCTGTGGTTTGCCACCTATTCCATTGTCCAGGTGTCAAACCGCAGGGGAAAACCCCTGGCCAATCCGCAGGTCATTTTACCTGCGGATCCGCTTATACAAATCCGCGGGTGAATCCGCAGCGTGTGCACATAGCCTTACTGCTCTGTAGACTGGAGGTCGGTGTCAGCTCCTGGTCCGGACAGTTCTCACTACTGGTGAACAGGTGTAATGGTAGAACTTAGCGGTGCAGCTACAAATAGTCTTGAGAATATAAAAAGCAATAAAGTTCATGAAGTGGAGAAGGGGGAATGTGCTCCTGGAATTTCCGAAGCTGTCGAGCTGCACATTTGCCACCTGTAAACAAAGGTTGGCAGAGCTGAACTCAGACTGCACTTGTGGAAATGCAGAGTATCCAGCTGGGTGTCTGATGGGTCCTGCTTGTGCCCCCTCTGAAGCATGCAGCTATGATCTTGTCAGAAGTACAGAATCCCCCCAATGTCTGTAGTGTGATCATCATGGATGTGTGGCGGTGCTGATGGGGGGGGGGACGCGATGGATCAGCCTTAATGCCATTCTCTTTAATTCAGAAGAATGTATGTATTTTTTTGTTTCCATTCACTAACCGCAAGCAGAGACGTAAAAATAAATGAAATCCATGCAGGTAGCCTGTATGTGTCTGGATTTGCAACACTCCTGCAAAAAATTGCTAATCCTGCATGCAGAGGTGGCTGATTCCAGCTCTGAGACCCCGTACCCCAATGATTTGTTGTCAAGGTCCTTTAACCTAAGTCTGCACTATTTATATGAAGTGTGTGTCGGCTTTTGAATATGATCTTGTAGATGACGTCCACTGATTCTGCGTTATGGTTTGCAGAGCTGCATTAGCAATTCTGCTTGTTACTGGAAACTGTCAACAAGCCTGATGTAAGACAACCCCACCCTCAATTGCTTGATTTCTTCCACATTTTAGTATCTCAGCCAAGTGTCCAACCTGTTCTTTATAAGATATCAGGTCAGAGGATAGGAGAGAGGCTGAACAGCTTGATGACCATATCCAAGAATAAAAGGCAGAATAGTGAGTGCAGCTCTGGAGAATAATACAGGATTTAACTCAGGATCAGTAATATATATACACAGTGACTGCACCAGCAGAATAGTGAGTGCAGCTCTGGAGAATAATACAGGATTTAACTCAGGATCAGTAATATATATACACAGTGACTGCTCCAGCAGAATAGTGAGTGCAGCTCTGGAGAATAATACAGGATTTAACTCAGGATCAGTAATATATATACACAGTGACTGCACCAGCAGAATAGTGAGTGCAGCTCTGGAGAATAATACAGGATTTAACTCAGGATCAGTAATATATATACACAGTGACTGCTCCAGCAGAATAGTGAGTGCAGCTCTGGGGTATAATACCGGATTTAACTCAGGATCAGTAATATATATATACACAGTGACTGCACAGCAGAATAGTGAGTGCAGCTCTGGAGTATAATACAGGATGTAACTCAGGATCTGTAATGTATGTACACAGTGACTGCACCAGCAGAATAGTGAGTGCAGCTCTGGAGTATAATACAGGATGTAACTCAGGATCTGTAATGTATGTACACAGTGACTGCACCAGCAGAATAGTGAGTGCAGCTCTGGAGTATAATACAGGATGTAACTCAGGATCAGTGATGTGTGTGTGTGTGTGTGTGTGTGTGTGTGTGTGTGTGTATACAGTGACGTTGATTTCTTGCTCCATGTTGTGTATCTACTGGCATTGTTTAAGTGGTGGTCAGCTCTGCTCTTAACCCCCTGGCACCGTATGGCATCCGGTCTTGCTGGGGATTTAGTCCGGTATCATCCTATTGTGTTGCTAATGAGAGCTGACTGTCTGTGCGCCTCATTTGCTGGATGTGGAACATGTAGTGTTTGGATAAGCAGACAAGAGAATATTCCCCCAGTAAATCGGGAATGACTCCAACTGTTTCTGGGAAAGCTGGGTGATGATAAAGGTCGCTGCTACTACAGCCTATTATTGTTTTACCCAGCTTTCTATGACTCCTGATCTGCAATGTTATGCAAATATGTCGGCCTTAATAATGGATCATAATGTCTGAGGCTGGGTTATTCCTGTGGCTACATTCATCACTCAGCTTTCCCTGGTTCCAGATATGATGTGTGTGGTGATTGATTCGCTGTGGCTGCTGTCTGCTGGGAGTTGGAGGTTGCTGATCTTTAGTGTGATGGAGTCAGGGCAGATGGAAAGGAAGGTGGGCTCCATGCAGACATCTCCCCTGTTCATCCTGTGACTGCACAGCTGCAAGGCATTAACATAAGAAGTCCACAAAACTGCAAATCATGTCAGATAGCAGCAGCGCCGAAATACTTCACTGATATTATGATAAACTTGTGCATTGCCAGAGGTGGCCCGCAGGGACCGAACCTGGGCTCCAAGCCCGGGCAGAGCCTCGTCTGAGGACTCCCTGGTGCATTGTTTCTCCCTTTATTTAAAAAAAATAATCCCTCTTTCCCTTTTTGCTCCTTCTTCTAGTCCTGGGTGCAGCAGCTGGATCCCTCCTACACACTCAGCAGAGTGCCACTTCCCTGACTCAGCCGAGTAGACTCCAGTGTGTTGTAATGGATCCTGTCAGACAGCTGGGAGGCCAACGGCCCGTACAATGAACTTGTAAAGAGGTCCTCCTCCCGGCACGTCTTATAGGAGATATACAGTCACTATAGTAATCTTCCATGTAATAATCCTCCAGTCACATGTAGGAGAAAATATCCACTATAATACTGCCCCCTATGTACAAGAATATAACTACTATAATACTGCCCACTATGTACAAGAATATAACTACTATAATACTGCCCCTATGTACAAGAATATAACTACTATAATACTGCCCCCTATGTACAAGAATATAACTACTATAATACTGCTCCTATATACAAGAATATAACTACTATAATACTGCTCCTATGTACAAGAATATAACTACTATAATACTGCTCCTATGTACAAGAATATAACTACTATAATACTGCCCCTATGTACAAGAATATAACTACTATAATACTGCCCCCTATATACAAGAATATAACTACTATAATACTGCCCCCTATATACAAGAATATAACTACTATAATACTGCCCCCTATGTACAAGAATATAACTACTATAATACTGCCCCCTATATACAAGAATATAACTACTATAATACTGCCCCCTATATACAAGAATATAACTACTATAATACTGCCCCCTATGTACAAGAATATAACTACTATAATACTTCCCCCTATGTACAAGAATATAACTACTATAATACTTCCCCCTATGTACAAGAATATAACTACTATAATACTGCCCCCTATGTACAAGAATATAACTACTATAATACTGCTCCTATGTACAAGAATATAACTATAATGCTGCCCCCTATATACAAGAATATAACTACTATAATACTGCCCCCTATATACAAGAATATAACTACTATAATACTGCCCCCTATGTACAAGAATATAACTACTATAATACTTCCCCCTATGTACAAGAATATAACTACTATAATACTTCCCCCTATGTACAAGAATATAACTACTATAATACTGCCCCCTATGTACAAGAATATAACTACTATAATACTGCTCCCTACGTTATGGTATATAATTCTGCCCTGATATTTTCTCATGTTCTGTCTAGTTTGTGTTCTGTGCATTATGCAAGGATGTGAATTATTAAAGGATTGGCGCTCCTCTCTGCATTATATATGACCTCTTCGCTGGCAGATCTTGGAGTTTCTGATCTGATTGTGACCCGTCCATTTAAACCTAGAAGATACAAGGGTATAAAGCTGGGGGCACTGTGCCGATGATATCAGCCTCCGTGCATGTTGTGCAGATGTTGGCGGTATGCATCGTGTGGTGCAGCGCTCTCTGCAGGGTACCAGGTCAGCTTTGCAGTCTCTGCTGCAGGTTTTGGGGGGGGGGGGGGGGGTCTTAATGATGTTTATAAAGATTTGAGCAGAGATTTTGGTGCTCATCCTTCCTTGTATACTTGTAATTAATGTTTTGTTTTTTCCCCCCCACTTTTCTTTAACCCTTTCTTTACTACTATGTTCCTATTTCATTGCTCCTCTGCATTGCAGTCCTCTATCGGCATGTAAGCAGTTAATCCTGGGAAAGGCTACCTTCGGTCATTGAGCAGAGGCCCCTCTTCCCGGGGTGGCATTGTGGTCCGGTCTCTCTGATCTGGCCCTCCTTTCTATGGCTGAAGCCGGAGTACTGACTACCCCCACCGTCCCCCTCCTCTTTGGGGTATTGTGCACTTTGTGTATAGAGGACAAAAGCCCCATTTTTCTCCAGTCGTGGATTAGATGCTCTATGGGAACAATGGTCGTCCCTAAACTTCTCCCCATCTCCTCCTTCTCTTGCCCCCATCTCCTTGCAGATCCGTATATCTGGAGGGAGGGCTGCAGCGGTTTTTATGGAACTTCTGCACACCCTATACTTCCCATATGTCCTGTGTACATCCCAGCGTCGTCCCCCCCCCTCCCCGCGGTATCCGCAGTCTGCATTGTATGGACATCGCTGTTTTTAGTTTAAACTTCCTCAGCCAAGCCTAAGAAATTCTTTAGAAATTCCTGGCCCCTTTGGGAACTGCGTTGGCCGTCCAGCTGTGGGGGGCTGCCTAGGATCATCCACCCCTTCTATAGAGCCATTCCTGATCCTCCTAAGTGTAGGTCTGTATATCGGCGACTTAAAGGGATCCACCCTAATATGAACCTCGGGGAATTTTTACCGATGGGCTGTCTCCTGCGTGCACCAGTGTCAGTCTCTACTGCATTTCTGACATTATATTCAGGAGCCACAGTATGAACAAAGAAACGGGACAGTATCGCGTGGAGTGGTTGCAGGAAGTCTTATACCTGCCCCATTCATGGTTGCAACGATCACCTGATCGCCTCCGACTAGAAGAGGAAGTCAAGATTGTGGTGTGGTGCCATTTTTGAGCGACAGCAGTTATGGTTTCCTTATTCTGGACTTCCCCTTTAAAAGGTCATTGAGGTCTTTAAAATAAAATAGCCCTGAGGCTGTGTCCACCCTAAACAATAAATGGACTGGGACGTTGTGGAGTGAATATTTTTTCCTTTTATCACCGTTTCTGGGAACATTGGGCCTTCCCCTATCATAACGAAGATGGGGGGGGGGGGGGGGGGAGAAACAGCAGGCCTTGTTACCCATAGCAACCAATCACAGTGACTCTTTCATTTTTCCAGAGCATAAAATAAAATGACAGCTGCGATGTGATTGGTTGCTATGGGAGACGAGGCCTGTTTTGGTAACTGAAGCCTTTACATTGCATAGTTGTGGCGTAAAAGACACGGGTGCACTGAGATGGGGCTTTCTTCGCCTTAGTATGGAGATAAACAAAAGTTAGGGAGCAGTTGCCCTATAAAATGTCTCTCGCTTTGGTAAATTAACACCTGCCCTCTAGATCTTGGCTGAACTGGTGCCTTACATGTGTGCCCTATGTTTTACCAAAAATTTTTACTGCCCATTAAAGAAATCAGATTGACCTGCTATAACCTTGTGATCTGCCTTCAAGTGTATAGTTTGCCAACACTGCCCCCCCAGGGGAGAGAAGGCATTACACTGTTCTCATTGAAATTTGGTAAGGTGTTCACGTAATTGGGTCCTCCAGCGACTGAAAAAATCCAAAATCGGCTGTGCCACGGTGGATAGAGAGACTCCCCCATGTTTTCGTCTACAAGGCGCATATCTGGGGAAGGAGGGGCGGACATATCACTCGCACATAATTAAAATCAGATTGTGGCAGAGATAATTTATCCATAGCGGATGCAGCTGTTTTGTGATCTCACCCAGGGGGGCGAAGAGTCACGTCGTTCAACCTGCTTCTTAAAGGAGCACCTCCCTCACCGGTGGGGTTTATTGAGGATGGGGGAGAGATGCTGCACTCGCTTTATTTATTTTTCGGCGTCGCCTCATGTTGTTGGCTGCGCTCCTTGTTTTGTTGGAACGGGCCCAGATCTTGGAAGGTCAAGAAGTATTGGCTTTTTTTTTTTTTTTTTCTCAGCCGATGGGTCTTGTCTTGGGTAGATGCCAAGAAGGTTCTGGGTAGTTTTCAGTATAGCTTCATGTAATGCGTTTTATTTAAGTATTTTTTCACATCTTTATAAATGGGTATATAGTCGGATAGAGCTTGTAAAAATAATCACTTTTGCTATTTACTGTTTGTTCAAATTTGCAGTCGTTTTTGAGATATTACTTTTTTTTTTTTTTTTGTTTAAAGTGTGTCACACTGCCCTGGAGACCGACTTTCGCTGCTGTCTAGATTGTAGGCCCTTTGCACTTACAAGATGTTTTCCATTGAGTTTGTAAGTACTGAGCATGTTCTGCTGCCTATCAGCGGTGGTCGGTTTCTAAGGCAACGAGATGTAAACAAACTAAATTTGTTAATATCTCAAGAACAGTTGAAAATGTTAATAAACAGTAATCTGCAAAATTACTTGTTTTTACAAGTTCTGTCCAATAATATCATTTCTGGAGATGGGGCAATAACCCCTTTAAGCCAGCCAGGTCCTTTCCTTGGTCGATAAGCGGCTCCAGATGTGTCTTGCAGATACTTGCTTTACTTCATTCCACTCTAGAGGCCAAGTGGGATGACTCTAGCTTTTTTTTTTTTTATTTTTTTTTATTTTTTTTTTTGTGTGTGGTACTTGAATGGTACAGTATATAGACTTCTGATTGTTATGGTTTATATCCTTCTCACCTGCCGCTTTTCTCCTTCCAGACTGTAGAACATGGATTCCCCAACCAGCCGAGCTCTCTCGCCTTTGACCCTGTACTACGGATTATGGCAATCGGTGCAAAATCCGGAGCTGTTAAAATGTATCCTTTTATTACAATTATTGGTCATATGACACTTCGCGGGTCCTACGGGGCGAGAAGAGGGGTCATACAGGTAGGAAGTCCAGACCTCTCCATCGGACAGTAAAGGCTATTGTCTCCTGGCATATGTACACAAAGGGATCGACATGATGCATAGCCCAGACACGTGTGCGTAGAAGTCTGTTCAGCTCTGCTACATCTTGTATTATCGGTGCATGTGCTGCGTTTGTCAGCACTAGATGCAGGTTCTAGAGTCATGTCCCTGTCTGCTTCTGAGAAAGCTGGATGATAACAAATAGCCGCTATAGACCCCATCACCCAGCTCTCCTAAAATACTAGGTACACAGCAGTGCTGGAGTTTGTATTTGCTGTGAATTCTCTCCTGTCCTTCTGGCGGTTTTGCCTGTACTGAGCCCCCGGCATCGTTCTGGGTGACCGCTCAGATGAGGGCACGGGGAGATGAGCGTCACCAAGCAACATCCCCCTATGAATAGGTTTTCTCGGCCCCTTGTGCAAGGGCTAGGAAGTGGCCCCCTCTCCTCTCCAGAGCGCCTGTTGCTAAGATGATGGCAGTGATGTGACCTGAAGGGAAGGGGCACAATTAAGAGTTTTGCCCACTGCAACGGGCGCTGTGTCTGACATCCGTTTCTTGCCTGGGGCTGTCTTGTTGTTCCTTCATCCATCAAATAATGAAGATGCAGTAGTCCCTTCACTATGCCCCTGCCCCCTACTCTGTGCAGCCCACGCCAAATCCATCACCAAGAAATGGGCAACAATGAGCCCTGGCGAAACGGGGTCAAAGACTTAATGGAAAATTCAATACCAAAAAAAGTTTTTCAGAAGTTTTTTTTTTTTTGCCGGCCATAAACATAAGCAACGGGTCGTGGTAGCATGTTACTTCTATCCAAAGCAATAAGGGGCTGCCAGATGTGTGCGCTGCTGCCGACTATCTATAAAAAAAAAATATATATATATATATTTATTATAAATCTCCTATACTGTTCAGACCTAGAGGATCTTAGATCTTATCCCTACGAGATTGGAGGGTGATCCACCTACAAATGCCTGTTTATGGTCAGCTTGGTGACCTCTGCTGCAGGTGTTGGTGCTGTCGTTCAGATGTCAGTTTCTGCACAAATCCTCCTCATTGTATTGAGCCATAGTTATTGAGAACATCCCGGTCTCTGGCATGGTGTCTCCACATGGCGTATACATAGGGGGATGAGAGGCACCCCATTAATGAGGGGCAGCATTGAGGATCTTGCACAGCTGTCAGTGAGCTGGGAATATCCAGGTCAGCTTTCCATTACCCGTCCTGCACACAGACGCTTATTCTCCAGCACAAAAGGACAATTGTGCGTCTGCAGCTGGGCCTGACGGCCGGGGTGAGGGTCTCTGACAGCCCATGATGGCTCCAGCATCCAGCCTTGTCAGTCCCATGTAACAGTTGCTACCGCCCCCAACTGGCATCTGTATTGCAACCTGGTTAGAACTTTTGCAATGGTCTCCTGGGTGGGGGCATAAGAAAAAGGCAGCCTTAGGATTTTGCATTGGAAAGAGGAAAAAAAATCTTTGAAGATCTACTTATCACACGCCATATACTGTTCTTACACAAGGCCTCCTTCCGTGTGTGTAGCACTGCGTATGATGCAATTGCCAAAAGTACCTTGAAAAGTGGATTTTATGTAAAATATTAAACTCCCAGGAGACGCGCCTGTAACGGCTTGTTCTGCGCCACTCAGTCACCTGCTGAGTCAGCCGGACCAGACCTGTCATCTGCTCTTCCCTTTACGTTAAAGTTCTGTAGTCATGGTAACAAGCGGCGCAGAAATCTACTGTGTATTGTCTCCCAAACACATCTGTTCCCAGGCAGGAGACAAAGCCGGGACGTATGGGAGACGACGCTGCCACTGTTCATTAATAACTTCTAAGGGGCAGTATTGTATTAGTTATATTCTTGTATATAGGGGCAGTATTATAGTAGTTATATTCTTGTACATAGGGGGCAGTATTATAGTAGTTATATTCTTGTACATAGGGGGCAGTATTATAGTAGTTATATTCTTGTACATAGGGGGCAGTATTATAGTAGTTATATTCTTGTACATAGGGGGCAGTATTATAGTAGTTATATTCTTGTACATAGGGGGCAGTATTATAGTAGTTATATTCTTGTACATAGGGGGCAGTATTATAGTAGTTATATTCTTGTACATAGGGGGCAGTATTATAGTAGTTATATTCTTGTACATAGGGGGCAGTATTATAGTAGTTATATTCTTGTACATAGGGGGCAGTATTATAGTAGTTATATTCTTGTACATAGGGGGCAGTATTATAGTAGTTATATTCTTGTACATAGGGGGCAGTATTATAGTAGTTATATTCTTGTACATAGCGGCAGTATTATAGTAGTTATATTCTTGTACATAGCGACAGTATTATAGCAGTTATATTCTTGTACATAGGGGGCAGTATTATAGTAGTTATATTCTTGTACATAGGGGGCAGTATTATAGTAGTTATATTCTTGTACATAGGGGGCAGTATTATAGTAGTTATATTCTTGTACATAGGGGGCAGTATTATAGTAGTTATATTCTTGTACATAGGAGCAGTATTATAGTAGTTATATTCTTGTATATAGGGAGCAGTATTATAGTAGTTATATTCTTGTATATAGGGAGCAGTATTATAGTAGTTATATTCTTGTACATAGGGAGCAGTATTATAGTAGTTATATTCTTGTACATAGGGAGCAGTATTATAGTAGTTATATTCTTGTACATAGGGAGCAGTATTATAGTAGTTATATTCTTGTACATAGGGAGCAGTATTATAGTAGTTATATTCTTGTACATAGGGAGCAGTATTATAGTAGTTATATTCTTGTACATAGGGAGCAGTATTATAGTAGTTATATTCTTGTACATAGGGAGCAGTATTATAGTAGTTATATTCTTGTACATAGGGAGCAGTATTATAGTAGTTATATTCTTGTACATAGGGAGCAGTATTATAGTAGTTATATTCTTGTACATAGGGAGCAGTATTATAGTAGTTATATTCTTGTACATAGGGGGCAGTATTATAGTAGTTATATTCTTGTACATAGGGGGCAGTATTATAGTAGTTATATTCTTGTACATAGGGGGCAGTATTATAGTAGTTATATTCTTGTACATAGGGGGCAGTATTATAGTAGTTATATTCTTGTACATAGGGGGCAGTATTATAGTAGTTATATTCTTGTACATAGGGGGCAGTATTATAGTAGTTATATTCTTGTACATAGGGGGCAGTATTATAGTAGTTATATTCTTGTACATAGCGGCAGTATTATAGTAGTTATATTCTTGTACATAGCGACAGTATTATAGCAGTTATATTCTTGTACATAGGGGGCAGTATTATAGTAGTTATATTCTTGTACATAGGGACAGTATTATAGCAGTTATATTCTTGTACATAGGGGGCAGTATTATAGTAGTTATATTCTCGTAGATCAGGGGTCCCCAACCTGTAGCTCAGGAGCCACACGTGGCTCGCGACTGTCTGCTAGACCTGGACCTAATGCACCAAGCTGGCAAACAGGTATGAAGAGTACATCACAAAATAGTGATTTACGTGAGTAGCCCTGCACAAAAGTGCAGATCTTGATGCACATATAATGGTCTTAGGGGTTTAGAGATGTTTTGGGTATGGTACACTGGAGGATGATACTACTTATCATAGAATCATAGAATCGTAGAGTTGGAAGGGACCTCCTGGGCCATCTGGTCCAACCCCCTGCTCAAAGCAGGATTCGCTAAATCATCCCAGTCAGATGTCTGTCCAGCCTCTGTTTGAAGACTTCCATTGAAGGAGAACTCACCACTTCTCGTGGCAGCCTGTTCCACTCATTGATCACTCTAACTGTCAAAAAGTTTTTTCTAATATCTAATCTGTGTCTCTTCCCATTCAGTTTCATCCCATTGCTTCTAGTCTTTCCTTGTGCAAATGAGAATAAAGTTGATCCTTCTACAATGTGACAGCCCTTTAGATATTTGTAGACAGCTATTAAGTCTCCTCTCAGTCTTCTCTTTTGCAAACTAAACATTCCCAAATCCTGCAACCTTTCCTCATAAGACAGGGTTTGCAGACCGGTCACCATTCTGGTCGCTCTTTTCTGAACTTGCTCCAGTTTGTTGATGTCTTTTTTAAAATGCGGTGCCCAAAACTGGACACAATATTCCAGATGAGGTCTGACCAAAGAGGAGTAGAGGGAAATAATGACTTCACGTGATCTAGACTGTATGCGTCTGTTAATACATCCTAGAACTGCATTTGCCTTTTTTGCTGCTGCATCACACTGTTGACTCATATTCAGTCTGTGATCTATTAGTATACCCAAGTCTTTTTCACATGTGCTGTCACTTAGCCCTATTCCTCCCATTCTATATATGCTTTTTTCATTTTTATTGCCCAGATGTAGTACTTTGCATTTCTCCCTGTTAAAAACCATTCTGTTAGTTACTGCCCACTTCTCCAGTTTATTTAAATCTTTTTGAATCCTCTCTCTCTCTCTTCTCTAGTATTAGCTATCCCTCCTAGCTTTGTGTCATCAGCAAATTTAATCAGTTTACCCTCAATTCCTTCATCTAAATCGTTGATAAAGATGTTGAACAGTACAGGGCCCAGGACAGAGCCCTGTGGTACCCCACTTGAGACATTCTTCCAACTGGATGTGCAGCCATTTACGACCACTCTTTGGGTCCGATCACTAAGCCAGCTATGAATCCACCTAACAGTTGCCTTGTCCATTCCATACTTAGTAATTTTTTCAATAAGGATTGTATGAGAGACTTTGTCAAATGCTTTGCTAAAGTCAAGATATACTATATCTACAGCATTTCCTTGATCCACCCAATCAGTGATACCGTCATAGAAGGAAATTAAGTTAGTCTGACATGACTTATTAGTTACAAACCCATGCTGACTCTGTTTGATCACTTCATTCTTATCCAGGTATTGACTTACATGTTGTTTAATAATTTGTTCAAAGATCTTTCCTGGTATAGAAGTCAGACTCACCGGCCTATAGTTGCCTGGGTCCACCTTCTTCCCCTTTTTGAAGATAGGAACAACATTTGCTCTTCTCCAGTCTTCTGGCACTTCTCCTGTTCTCCAAGAATTTTCAAAGATTATGGAGAGTGGTTCAGAAATTTCTTCTGCTATCTCCTTCAGTACTCTGGGGTGTAATTCATCTGGACCTGGAGACTTGAATTCATTTAGGTTAGCTAAGTGTTTCCTCACTATCTTTCTGTTTATAGATATCCTGGATTCTTCTATTCCCTTAATAGGACAGTGAATAACAGTTGGTGTTACATTTCCTTTCTGAGAGAAAACAGATGCAAAATAGGAATTTAAAAGTTCAGCCTTCTCAACATCCTGTCTTACCATTTCATCATTTTCATCCTGTAAAAATCCTATAGCATCTTTGACTTTTCTTTTACTTTTGACATATCCCCAAAATCCTTTATTATTGCTTTTGACATCTCTTGCAAGCCTCAATTCATTTTCAGCTTTAGATAATCTGATTTGTGCCCTGCAGATTCTGCAGACAGCATTATATTCTTCTTTAGATATGCCTCCCTCTTTCCATTTTATAAACATTTTTTTCTTCCTTTTTAGCATGTGCTTAAGTTCTGTGTTCACCCATCCTGGTTTCCTTAAATGCTTCCTATTCTTCCCTCTCTTCGGAATTGTTAACAACTGTGCTTTGAGAATTTCATTTTTCAAGATTTCCCATCCTTCCTGGACATTTTTGTCTTTAAGGATATCCAGCCATTGGATCCCTCCAATTATCTTTCTGAATCCCTTAAAATCTGCCTTTCTGAAATCTAACCTTGACGTCTGAGTCTTCACAGGTCTTCCGCCTCTAGTTATCCAAAATTCTAAAATAGCATGGTCGCTACCTCCTAGGGTCCCAGCCACTTTTACCTCCTCAACCATTTCCTCCCTGTTTATAAGGATTAGATCCAAGGTAGCAGTTCCCCTTGTTTTCTCCCCTACCTTTTGGAAGATAAAGTTGTCAGCAAGAGAGGATAAGAATTTCCTTGACCTGTTAGTTTTGCCTGAGAGAGATTCCCAACAAATGTCTGGATAGTTGAAATCTCCCATGACAACTATGTCATATGTTTTGGAGAACTTGGCCATTTGATGCATAAAGAGTTCATCCATATCTTCAGCTTGCACAGGCGGCCTGTAGTAAATGCCTACAATGGTGTCCTTTCCATTGTTCTGTCCTTGTATTCTTACCCAAACAGTTTCCACAGAACTCCCAGTCTCTGAAGCTTCAATCTCTGTGCAGATATATGCGTTTCTAACATACAATGCGACACCTCCTCCTCGTTTATCAAGTCTGTTTCTTGCAAATAAGTTGTATCCTTCTAGTCTTGTATTCCAATCATGTGTATCGTCCCACCAAGTTTCAGTGATTCCAATGACATCATATTTCTTTTCCTGTGTTAGTAGTTCCAATTCTCCTTGTTTGTTGCCCATGCTTTGTGCATTAGTATAGAAACATTTTAGTTTGTGATTGGGTTCTCTTTCTCCAATATTTTTATTAATTAGATTCTTTCGTCTTTGTTCTTCCTTTCCACTTCTAATAGCAGAGTTCTCAATAGCATTTGTCAGGTGTATGGCTTTTTCTGGTCTTTTGCTTCCCTTCCCATGTTGTTCTAGTTTAAAGCTCTCCTTACAAGTGTAGCAAGGCGACTTCCAAATACATGCTTACCAGTCTTCGTAAGGTGCACCCCATCTCTAGCAAGTAGTCCATCGTATAAGTAGTTCACTCCGTGATCCATAAATCCAAATCTTTGCTGACGGCACCATCGACGTAGCCAGTTGTTCACCTGCAGAATCTTATTCCACCTCCTTGTTCCATGGCCATCCACTGGGAGGATGGAAGAGAAGACCACCTGCGCTCCCAGTTCTTTCACTTTCTTGCCTAAGTCTTCAGTCTCTGCAGATGGTTTCCAGGTCGTTTCTTGCGGTGTCATTTGTCCCCACATGTAGTAGCAGGAATGGGTAGTCATCTGTAGGTCTGAAGAGTCCTGATATCCTGTCAGACACATCTTTAATTTTTGCACCTGGAAGACAGCACATTTCTCTTGAAGTTATATCCGGTCTGCAGATAGCGGCCTCTGTTCCTCTCAACAGGGAATCCCCCATGACCACCACTCTCCGTTTCTTCTTCACAACATTTTTCTTTCTCCATCCAGGAGGACTCTGAAGGCGTACAAGGTTGCTGCTTGTTGGCAAAGTCTTATCCTGATGTATTTCTTCATCATTTTCCTGCGTGAGAGCCTGGTACTGGTTCCTGAGCAGTATGGGTGCTGACTGCCTCCTGATCCTCCTGCTTCTCTGGGTCACATGTCTCCATTCCTCTGTTTCTTCAGGTGCACTTCGAATTTCTTCTCTTTCTGTATCATGAAGAGATAATTCTGCTCTGTCCAAGAACTCTTCACCTTCCTTAATGATCTTCAACGTAGCTAACCTCTCTTCGAGATTTTGCAACTTTTCCTCCAACAGGGACACAAGCTTGCATTTGTGGCATGTGAAGTTTGGCTTTTCCACTGGTAAGTCTGTGAACATGTAGCAAGAAATGCAGCTCACCAAATGGCTCCTGGCCTCTTTCTTAAAAACGATGAAAGATGAGCCAAAATTCGTTTTTTTGTTGGAGGAGGTGCTCAAAGCTGGATGTGACAGTGTTGGGAGTCCTTGATGGGGGGATTGTGGGGACCCCTGGATCTGAGTGTACTGCTTTGGAGTGATTTCTGTGGAAAAGCTTTGGTTATCATTATACCTGTAATGAGGGGCTTCGGTTGACACTACTTTGAAGGGGGTGGGAGCTGGATGTGGCTTGCGACCCTTGTAGATAGTTTTAGTTTTCTTGCTGCGCCAGTGGTGTTGGCGTCTCTGCCCCTCTGGTCGCTCCTCGACCTCCCTCTCTCTGCAGTGGGTCTTGGCGCTGGCAGGGGTCCTTTAGTCCCTGGACTATGAATGGGTTTGTCCTCCTGATTTACTACCTGTCCCGCTCTGTGTTCACAGGCCTGTCCTCATCGCTGATTTATGAGGTTTAATCATTGGGGCGAGGTGCAGCTCTGGCTGTGGCAGATTCTGGGCAGGAAAGCGTTGGGTCCTCTGCAGTTGGAGGAGACTTGTTTGTTGCTATTTTACAGCTGGGGATTTATTATTGCGTTGATGAAAATGTTTAGTGAAAGTCAAGGACTTACAACCATGGATGGAGATCAATAGTCCTATTTAAAGGGACCATATTAAAGATGAGGCATAGTTAGATCTTCTCTTCAGAGCCCGTCTATCTGGTGCCCATCACCCGCTGCTCCTTGGATCCTCTGTGGATTATCTCTTCCGCCGCTATAAATATTCTCCAGCGCCCATCCATCCCCTCCGACCGTAGACGAGTTCATCTCCTTGACCCCTGGTGTCCTCTAGATATGGCGCACCCGGCGTGGAGTTTACCGGTCTGCACAAGGAAACCGCCACCGTGACCCAGATGCACTTCTTACCCGGACAAGTATTTATTTATTTTTATTATTATTTCCTCCTCTCTAAAAACAATCCAAAACTTGTGATTTAGGGGGTTAATAGACTCTTCTTGCTTCTGCAAGTTGCGGCTGAAGTGGACGGCCGCCTGTCGGGTCATGGCGGTTCTTGTGCGCCCGTCCTGAAAACTGGACTTGGAGGCCTGATACCTGGCAGGCGCCATTGATGCCACATTAGCAGCGTCTAATGCAGAATCGAGAGGCGTCAGAAAACCCCTATTAATGCTTCCATAGGGCATATTTCCCAGCGATGAGTCATGCGCCACCTTCTGTATTGCATTAATGTTTCTATAGCGCCAACTACTGGTTGTTTGCAGAAATGCATTTATATTTCCCCTTTTTACATGTAAAGCGCCATGGAATAAGTGGCGTTATATAAATGCATAATAATAATAATACTCGGTTATCGGCTCCGTTGGTAAAAAACCTGTCCTTTCTCTTCATCCCCAGGGTCGGCTCCTCTCGTTGCTGGACGATAACACCATCCACCTATGGGAGCTGCAGCAGAAAGATGGCTGCTCCTACCTGGAAGAAACCCGCAGCTTCCTCCTCCCGAGCCGACCAGGGTTCGACTGCGCTAAGTACTCACACCCCTACCTTCTTTCTCTTGTGCTTGTCTGTTAGGAAGAATGGTCTGCACCTGTGTACCAGAGCATGATGGGAGTTGTAGTTATACTACGGGGACTCGCCGCAGCCCACCGATGCATAATACTATGATGGGGGGGGGGAAGGTTATTGGAAGTATTTTCCCACCATGAACTGCAGAGTTTGGAAGCTGCTCTGGATGTGGATTCTTGATCGATCCTAGAAGCCATGACCCCCGAGAGGTCAGACTGGCCCCTGGTAGGGTGGATCTGGCCCCCTAAGGTGTAGCATATAGTGACAGCACAGAAGCGTAAGGAGGGGGACGGCGGTCACTTTGATGGAAGCTTTGTGGTGTCCCTTGTTCAGGACCTTGGTATTCTTTTATTAGGTGATGGACTGTCCTTCTCCGCCTCCTATTCGTGGTGTGATCTATCTATAGTTATGGCTGCTGGTGATGACGCAAGGGGGAGACTTATCAAAAGTAATGCAATTCAGTGTGTAATGGGTTTGTCCAGAGTTGGGAAACTATCATGGCTGTCCGCAGGTTGTGTGACACTATAGCTCATTGAAGCAGAGCCGCAATACCAGCTGGACCCTGTGGACGGAGGTGGCGCTGTTTCTGAATTAAAGCGGCCCTGTTTTTCTAGTCCTGACCGTCCACTCTGATTGGATGCGTTCCTGGTGAGCAGATGGTGATGGTCAGTGTCTGTGTTCAGTTCCCCTCCCAGCGTTACCCGTGTGACTGTGATCCTGGTGGCGGCCTCCTGTGACGTGGTCGCTCTGGGGACGGAAGGCGGTGGCGTCTACTTCATCCAGATCCCGACCTTCAGACTCCTGGAAGATCAGACCTTGCTACAAGACGAGATATTGCAGAGGTGAGCGCGTCCGTGCATTGGGAGGCCATCATGCTGGGCCTTGTACCTGCATCTAGGTGGGATTGACTGTAGATTTTCTCAGACCCCCTTACATGCAATGCTGCGTCTGTGACCTGTATATCCCATCCTTCTACAGCCTTCCAGAAGAATACAGATGTGGGAAGACCCTGGGTCCGGTCGAGTCTTTGCAGCAGCATCCACAGCAGCCGAGCAAGATGCTGATTGGATACAGCAGGGGACTGGTGACTGTATGGGACCGGGACTCCCGGAAGGGGGAACATCACTTCTTGGGGAACCAGGTGACTAAGAGAATCCAACCTGCCACGTTTCGCCTCTTCTGCCCGGGTTTTTTTATTTTTTACATTTTTTTTTTTTTTTTTTTTTTCCCACCAGCAACTGGAGAGTCTGTACTGCGAGAGCAATGGTTCATCCTTCATCACCTCTCACAGCGATGGGGGATACATGGTGTGGGCCGCAAGCAGCAACTCCTCCACAACGTGCCAGCCCGTCACCTCCACAATACCATATGGTGGGTTCACCCTCCCCCAGTAGGACAAATTCAAAACCAGTTTATTATCCAGTACTGGTCCGTTCCAAATGTCCACAGTCCATACGTCAGACGGCCTATATGGACACACTTTGCCAACTGGACAACATTCTCGCAAAGAAGTCATAGAAAAAAAAAGGCGGCTGAATACGCTGGGAGTAGTAGTAAGATGACAAGCGTGTTCTCTGTTCTTCTAGGTCCCTTTCCCTGCAAAGCGATTAATAAGATCCAGTGGCAGTCCAGCAGCTGCGGGTAGGTGTCTTAAGATGTGAGATACGGGGGTCACTATCGCCTCCGCTGTTATTTCCTCCCTGGGATGTGACGTCAGGGTCCCTCCTGTGCCGGGGCCACAGATGTTTACTTCTTTAATACCAGAATGTTATAGGAAATAGTTTCCTTGCTTCCTTTTCCTTGGCTGCAGGAATCACTTCATCATGTTCAGCGGCGGCATGCCTCGTGCCAGCTACGGAGACCGCCACTGCGTCACCATAATGCAAGGAAAGAACCTGGTGACCTTGGACTTCACCTCTCGCGTTATAGACTTCTTCACGGTCTCGCCAGTCAAGAGTGAGGACGGTACGATACCAATGTGGGGGAAACATTTATGGCACATCCAGGGTCTCCTCCACTCGACTATCCATAGGATTTGCCATAAATATCCGCGGAGAGGTTGGCAGACCTTCACCCATCCTCTACACTCATTGCCGTGGGATTTCCTCCCTTTTTGATAGACCAGAAATGTTTTGCTTTGGTTGTGAGTGGAGAAAACTCTGCTCCAAATTTTGTACAAAGGTCAAACTATCAGAATCCACAGCTCGGCCTAAGGATAAGGAGCATGCTATCAGCTTCTGCTCACATTTATTCTACTTGTCTCTAGGTTATGACAACCCCTCAGCCCTGGTGGTCCTGGTGGAGGAAGAGCTGGTTACAATTGACCTTCAGACCCCCGGTTGGCCCACCATCCCAGCCCCCTACCTTGCCCCGCTCCACTCGTCGGCCATCACCTGCTCCTATCACATTTCCAACGTCACACTGAAGCTTTGGGAGCGGATCATTCTCGCCGGCGAGCAGCAGAACCCGCACTTCTCATCTGTGGTGAGTGCGGTGCTTTCTCCGTGTCGTCCTCCATTTTGGAGGGAGAATGCTTTGGCTTTTCCTGCTACTTGTTTGTGGATGAATCTGTTCCCCAATATTTAATAAATGCGTCTTTTCTGTTCCAGAGCTGGCCCATAGACGGTGGGAAGAGCCTGGCCGAGGAGCCTCCCCAGAGGGGACTGCTGCTTACAGGGTACGGGGAAGATGAAGTTGGAGATTCCGAGTTTTTCGTTGCACTCAGTGTATGATGTAATTTGGTCCATGGGGAGGGGATTTTTGTGGCCCAGTTGTATTTGGATTTAAGATGCGTTAGTGAAGGGATATTAAAAAATAGTTTTTTGCTTTCTGACTCCCCACGTGCGCTCCCTTAGGATGTCTCGCTGTGTACTACAGCGGCTGGAATCCTGGGTTAGGTCTCGTAATCCGGCGTCCTGGATGGGAGGCCACCCTGTGTTATCTGGAGCTGCAGGGGAGGATCGCGGGCTTGTGTGTGGGCTCGCAGGGGCCTCAATTGTGTAGCAGCTGAGCCAGAAACTGGATGGGAACATTGGAAAGTCAGCTCCTGCGACTGGAGCAACGCCCCTGGGAGTGTAGAGTCGGGGGTCAGCACAAGTCCAGATGTGCGGGGGAGAAGTGAGTGCAGGCGGGGCACGCCGCTGACTTATCCTGCCGCCTCTTGTTATCCCGGATCTGCTTATTGGGGACCCCCTTATTTGCACCTTGCCTTGCATCCCCTCCAACATTTTCGCTTTCTACATTTTTGTATTATCCCTTGTCTTCTAGACACGAGGATGGCACCGTGCGCTTCTGGGACGCCTCCGGTGTCGCTCTGCGGCTGCTCTATAAGCTTTCCACTGCCGGGATCTTCCAGACAGACTGTGATCACAACGAGAGCTTGACCCAGAGCGGAGATGAGGACTGGCCGCCGTTCCGCAAGGTGCGAATTTAAAGGGATTTCAACCCAAATCCTTCTGACTTACTGACGTGTGGGACATTATAGAAGTCACAGCGGCTTTCCAAAAAATGCTGCTATATTGTCGCCTTGATTTGGCTTATCGGAAACTGACGGTGCGATGTGAAGATGGGTGTCACATGGAGACATTAGATCGTCCATGTTGGCACATGCTACGTTGCCATGTGACACAATTTGGTATTTTGCTTTTTTTTCATCGTAGATCTCAAAAATCCCATGTACCCGCCCTGGGATTTTGTCTCCCAGCGTGCTACCAGGCCTGTGGCTAAAACTACAACTCCCAGCATACACACATGGTCTAAGGACTGCAACTCTCAGCATGTCTTGACAGTCAGGGGTTGCAAAACGTATTACATCTTGCATTGTGCGCTGTCAGAGAATGCTGGGACTTGTGGTTTTGCAATGAATTTGCTTTATGAATACACGTAACGAACCCTCCGCTGTTTACGTGTTACATTCATGGCTGGCGGCGGTGCAGCCGGACTCTCCTGTCTCTGGATTGTGTTTGCTCTTGGCTCGGGTGTGTGCAGAGCATCTGGTGCGCAGCTCTCCCCAAGTGCCGTGTCCTGATCTCCGTTCCGTCCCGGCCGCGTGTTCTGCTCACATCTGTGATTCACTCCTCTCCTCCTTCTGCTCTCTGAGGAGGACGCGGTAATGTTTTGGATTTGTGCGCACCGCAGACTTAGTCTATCATAATCCATCTGCATCGTGACACAACGGGGGGCGCTGTAGATAATGTAACCCCTGAGAAAAATGAGGCTCTCCATCCCTCTAAGTCCAACTTTGACATAACCACTTCGAAGTTTCTTCCTTGTACTGATTTTAGTTTTTTTTTTTTTTTTTTTTTTTTCTACTTTTTGAGCCATTTTCTTCTCCACTCACACCCAAAGCTGATTCCAAGCTGCTGTCATAGGAACAGTGAGGGATTTACAAAGACCATTCCGCACCCCCACACCCCAAATGTCCTGACAATCCACCACCTGTAGCGACCGTGCCCTCTGCAGACGGAAAATACAATTGCAATTCTTTTTTGAGTTTTAGCTATAGTATATACGAGTCTGTAAGGCTAGTTTCACACTAGCGTTTGAGCGCAGCGATGGCCTGCGCACGGCCGCCGCTAAGCACCGCGCCCCGCCGGTAGCTCCGCCCACCGGCGCATGACGCTGCATGCGCCCTGCGTCCCCTATCTTTATCACAGGGGGCGCAGGCTGTGCGCAGTATGCGTTTGGCGGCGCATGCGTCCTTTTTGATGGTGCGCCGACCTGCGCCAAACGCAACCTGCTGCAGTTTGGTTGCGTCGGCGCACCGTCAAAAAGGAGCATGCGCTGCCAAACGCATACTGCGCACGGCCTGCGCCCCCTGTGATAAAGATAGGGGGCGCATGCGCTGGTGGGCGGAGCTATCGGCGGGGGCGCGGCAGGGGGCGGGGCTTAGCGGCGGCCGTGCGCAGGCCGTCGCTGCGCTCATAAACGCTAGTGTGAAACTAGCCTTACATCTCGCTCCACTGTATTTTATTTTTTTTTTTTTTTCTCCCCCCCCCCCCCCCCCCAGGTGGGCTGCTTTGACCCATACAGTGATGACCCACGGCTGGGCATCCAGAAGATTGCTCTCTGCAAGTACAGCAGCAAGCTGGTGGTGGCGGGTACCGCAGGCCAGGTAATGCCACCGTCACTAAGCGGGGAGGACTATGAGCCATCTTATAGGACCCTCTAAGGGCCGTGATCTGGTCTAGATGCAGATGGAGGGTAATTTTTGTTTGACGGCATCTTCTCTTCAAGGTTCTCGTCATGGATCTGAATGATGATAAATCCGATCACCTGGTCAGCGTGGCCACCGTCGACCTCCTACAAGACAGAGAGGGCTTCACCTGGAAGGGGCACGATAGGTTGACGCCTAGAAACGGCTCCTTGTTTTTCCCACCTGGCTTCCAGACTACCTTGTTGGTGCAGTGTATGCCGCCTGCAGCCGTCACTGCTGTCTCCTTGCATTCAGAATGGAATCTGGTGGCTTTCGGCACCAGCCATGGATTTGGGGCCTTCGACTATCACCGGAGGAGTCCTGTCCTGGCCAGGTAACCGTTCCCCCCCCCCCCCCCCCCCCTATAGAATCGGATGGTGAATGACTGATCATGGTCATTATTTTAGGCGCGACCTGGTTTACTTACAAGCTGATGACTGATGCGTAGCCGATACGGTGGTCTCGCCCTCTCACACGCAGCGGCTGCCGCCCGTCCTCCTTAATAATGCACCACACTGTCTCTGTGCCAGTGTTGGTCCTGGGAACGTAGAGATGGCTCATGTTTTGATACATTAAGTGGTTTATGGTTGAAGGTTGTTTAAACTTGAGAGCAGTTTGTTAGCGGTTGCAGTGCGGCGGTGTAATGGATCCTGCCAGGATTACTTGTTTTGTCTGTGCCAATCCCTGGAGATGAGGATGGGGGGGCTCCCGTCTGGGTATAAATGGCTCCTGGAGCGGCTAATATTGAATGATGTCTCTACAGGTGCACGTTACACCCCAATGACTCCCTGGCCATGGAGGGACCCCTGTCCCGGGTCAAGTCTCTGAAGAAGTCTCTCCGACAGTCATTCAGAAGAATCAGGAAGAGCCGAGTATCTGGGAAGAAGAGGCTGAACCCCGCCAACCCCAACAGCAGGGTATGTGACTGATGACAGCATCTGGTACATGTGACCACTCAAGACCCCGACCGACTTACCTGGTTTGCTTTTCAGCTCCAAGAAGCCAATGCACACTTAGCAGAGCAGCCGGGTCCCCATGACCTAGACATAGCGCCCGTGCAGAGAAGGATTGAGCCGCGATCTGCAGATGACTCTCTTTCTGGCGTGGTGCGCTGCTTGTATTTTGCTGACACCTTTTTGCGGGACGGTGAGCATCATTCTCAGAGATCTACTATAACACTGCCCCCTATGTACAAGAATAGAACTACTATAATACTGCTCCTATGTACAAGAATAGAACTACTATAATACTGCCCCCTATGTACAAGAATATAACTACTATAATACTGTCTCCTATGTACAAGAATAGAACTACTATAATACTGCTCCTATGTACAAGAATATAACTACTATAATACTGCCCCCTATGTACAAGAATATAACTACTATAATACTGTCTCCTATGTACAAGAATATAACTACTATAATACTGCTCCTATGTACAAGAATATAACTACTATAATACTGTCCCCTATGTACAAGAATATAACTACTATAATACTGCTCCTATGTACAAGAATATAACTACTATAATACTGCCCCCTATGTACAAGAATATAACTACTCTAATACTGTCTCCTATGTACAAGAATATAACTACTATAATACTGCCCCTATGTACAAGAATATAACTACTATAATACTGTCCCCTATGTACAAGAATATAACTACTATAATACTGTCCCCTATGTACAAGAATATAACTACTATAATACTGTCCCCTATGTACAAGAATATAACTACTATAATACTGCTCCTATGTACAAGAATATAACTACTATAATACTGTCTCCTATGTACAAGAATATAACTACTATAATACTGTCTCCTATGTACAAGAATATAACTACTATAATACTGTCTCCTATGTACAAGAATATAACTACTATAATACTGTCTCCTATGTACAAGAATATAACTACTATAATACTGTCTCCTATGTACAAGAATATAACTACTATAATACTGTCTCCTATGTACAAGAATATAACTACTATAATACTGTCTCCTATGTACAAGAATATAACTACTATAATACTGTCTCCTATGTACAAGAATATAACTACTATAATACTGCTCCTATGTACAAGAATATAACTACTATAATACTGCTTCTATGTACAAGAATACAGCTACTACAGTCATGGCAAAAAGTTTAGAGAATGACACAAATATTAATTTTTACAAATTTTACTGCTTCATTTTTTCTAATGGCAATTTGCATATACTCCAGAATGTTATAAAGAGTGATCAGCTTAACAGCAATTACTTGCAAAGTCAATATTTGCCTAGAAAATGAACTTTATCCCCCAAAACACATTTCAACATCATTGCAGCCCTGCCTTAAAAGGACCAGCTAACATCGTTTCAGTGATTGCTCCATTAACACAGGTGTGGGTGTTGATGAGGACAGGGCTGGAGATCAATCTGTCATGATTAAGTAAGAATGACACCACTGGCCACTTTAAAAAAGAGGCTGGTGCTTGGCATCATTGTTTCTCTTCTGTTAACCATGGTTATCTCTAAAGAAACACGTGCAGTCATCATTGCACTGCACAAAAATGGCTTAACAGGGAAGAGTATCGCAGCTAGAAAGATTGCACCTCAGTCAACAATCTATCGCATCATCAAGAACTTCAAGGAGAGAGGTTCCCTTGTTGCCAAAAAGGCTCCAGGGCGCCCAAGAGAGACCAGCAAGCGCCAGGACCGTCTCTTAAAAGTGTTTCAGCTGCGGGATCGGGCTACCTGCAGTGCAGAGCTTGCTCAGGAATGGCAGCAGGCAGGTGTGAGTGCATCTGCATGCACTGTGAGGCGGAGACTCTTGGAGCAAGGCCTGGTCTCAAGGAGGGCAGCAAAGAAGCCACTTCTCTCCAGGAAAAACATCATGGACAGACTGATATTCTGCAATAGGTACAGGGAGTGGACTGCTGAGGACTGGGGTAAAGTCATTTTCTCTGATGAATCCCCTTTTCGATTGTTTGGGACATCTGGAAAACGGCTTATTCGGAGAAGACCAGGTGAGTGCTACCACCAGTCTTGTCTCATGCCAACTGTCAAGCATCCTGAAACCATTCATGTGTGGGGTGGCTTCTCAGCCAAGGGAATGGGCTCTCTCTGTCTTGCCTAAAAACACAGCCATGAATAAAGAATGGTACCAGAATGTCCTCCGAGAGCAACTTCTCCCAACCGTCCAAGAGCAGTTTGGCGATCAACAATGCCTTTTTCAACATGATGGAGCACCTTGCCATAAAGCAAAGGTGATAACTAAATGGCTCGGGGAACAAAACATTATATTCCTGCAAGAATATAATTTTGCAGGAATGGACCGCTATCAGTCAGGATTTGATCCAGAAGTTGATTGAGAGCATGCCAGGGAGAATTGCTGAGGTCCTGAAGAAGAAGGGTCAACACTGCAAATATTGACTTGCTGCATTAACTCATTCTAACTGTCAATATAACCTTTTGTTACTCATAATATGATTGCAATTATATTTCTGTATGTGATAAAAACATCTGACAAACACACATAAAAAACAGAGGCCAGCAGATCATGTGAAAATATATTTTTGTCATTCTCAAAACTTTTGGCCATGACTGTATAATACTGCCTCCTATGTACAAGAATATAACTACTATAATACTGCCACTATGTACAAGAATATAGCTACTATAATACTGCTCCTATGTACAAGAACATTACTATAATACTGCCCCCTATGTACAAGAATATAACTACTATAATACTGCTCCTATGTACAAGAATATAACTACTATAATACTGCCCCCATGTACAGTTTGGTTGGTGACTCTTCATCTTCTTCTTTAGCCGTCCACCACGGCCCCACAATGTGGGCTGGCACTAACTCTGGCTCAGTTTTTGCTTACGCGCTGGAGGTCCCTTCTCGGGAGAAGTTCTCGGACCGCTCTGCAGAAGCCATACTTGGGAAAGAGATCCAACTCATGCATCGAGCGCCAGTTGTTTCCATCGCGGTTCTGGACGGGCGTGGAAACCCTCTCCCAGAGCCCTTTGAGGTTTCGCGTGACTTGGCGAAAGCTCCTGACATGCAGGGGACGCATTCTGTGCTCATCGCTTCCGAAGAACAGTTTAAGGTCAGTCTAGATCACTTAGAGAAGACGCCGGGCTTTACACAGCAGCCGCCTGGCATTGATCCTTATCTCTGCCTTTTATTTTCTCCAGGTCTTTACTTTGCCCAAAGTCAGTGCCAAAACTAAGTTCAAGCTGACGGCGCATGAAGGTTGCCGGGTGCGTAAGGTGGCTCTGTCCAGCTTCACCAGCTCTGCATCTGAGGATTACTCCGAGAACTGCCTGACGTGTCTGACCAACCTGGGCGACATCCACATCTTCAGTGTGCCCGGTCTGCGGCCACAGGTGCGCTACGACTGCATCCGCAAGGAGGACATTAGCGGGATTGCGTCCTGCGTATTCACAAAGTACGGCCAAGGTCAGACATTGCGGAGGTCTTCTGATACAGGGGAAGCGGTGGGATCGCCAGAGTATTGGCCATCATGGATTTTTATTTATTTTAATTCCCCCTCTTAGGATTTTATCTGATCTCTCCCTCCGAATTTGAGCGTTTTTCTCTCAGTGCCAAGAATATCACAGAGCCGCTGTGCTTGGTGGAATTTGATCGTCCCCACGATCCTTTGTATATCGGGTAAGGATCTGGGGGTCCCATTTGTTGACCCTGGGGGGGGGGCACAAAGTCATTATTCTTGGTCTTGGAAAGCTTATCTGCTTATTGACTTCTTCCAGTAATAAGGAAACCTTATCCCCCAAAAACACCCAAGCCAACGGCACGCACGTTCCGCGTGAGTCAGACAGCACCCCGCTCGTATCTGAAGGTGAGTGTGATCCCGGCCTGTCTTCATACCATCAATTTAGCTCCATGCAAACTTTGTACTCATATTTGTGTGGTTGAATTTTATTTTTTAAATTTTTTATAGCGAATTCCTGTGAGCACAGCATGTTATCTCCCTCGCCTCTGGACTCGCCCTTAAACAGCACAGACACCACTTTGGACACAACTGGGGACATTACAGTGGAGGATGTGAGAGACCTGCTGGGGTGAGTATCCTCAATAGTCATCGTAGGCGATCTGCAATACCCGACACCACCACGGCTACAAGAGTGGCACTGTGCTACTCCTATAGGATACACTTCTGGCCCTAGGGGTCCGACTCCCTCATGTCACTCGTTATTGGCCTGTCTCTCTGTCTGGGGGGGCTCCTTGCTCGCTACAAGCGTTTGTTCTCACCCTGTATACTCCTGAGGCTTAACGCTGCAACGTTTCTCTTTTAGATCCAATGAGGAGTCAGAGAAAAACATGAAGAATTCGACTGATGAGACGCGGCCCCCAGAGATCCTGATCAAGTGAGGTCGGTGCCAGTAGTTCTTGCCCCTTGGTGCCCACATGTCATAATGTGATGGGCTCGGTTATAGTTTGTGCAGGAACCATGTGCGCCGCCTCCCTGCCGACATCCCTGCTCCTCTTGATTATCTTGTGTGTGTCAGACCAGCTAATCAATAATCTGGGGCTCCGCGGCGGGGAGGAGGCGCCGTTCAGGGCTCCGCGGCGGGGAGAAGGTGCCGTTCAGGGCTCCGCGGCGGGGAGAAGGTGCGCCGTTCAGGGCTCCGCGGCGGGGAGAAGGTGCGCCGTTCAGGGCTCCGCGGCGGGGAGAAGGTGCGCCGTTCAGGGCTCCGCGGCGGGGAGAAGGTGCGCCGTTCAGGGCTCCGCGGCGGGGAGAAGGCGCGCCGTTCAGGGCTCCGGCGGGGAGAAGGCGCCGTTCAGGGCTCCATAGCAGACGTGGAATTGCCTGAGTATAAGAAATGGATTTGTAGGTTTTTAAAAAAAAAAAAAACGAAAAAAAACCTGTTCATCCCCCATCTTTCTTTTCCAGGGTCTTTCCAACCTGGTTTACATCCGTCTTCACGGCTGCTTCTCCATTGGACCTTTTTTCTCAAAGCCTCATCCTGATGACACCAGCTCCCCCGCCTCCTGCACTGGTGAGCCCCCAATATCCGGCTCCATCAAGTTGCCTTTTTGCATCGGTGGATGATCACCGCCTTGTGCCTCATTCCATACGTCCAAATATTTTCTTCATGATTCCAGAATTGTTTGGGACGGGTCCCCCTCCCCCACACCTGTCTCTTGAGCCACGGACCACTAAAGACTATATGATGTTTTAGTATTACAGCAGCCTGGAATCCATTTTTTTTCTTCATTGCTGATAATTGCCGTCATGTGACACGCCAGAGGGGTTTTTTTTTTTTTTTTTTTTTTTTTTATGGACTTGCTCTATATCGCAGTCCGCATCTTGCACAAAATAAGCAAAAAAAGTTGTGTAAAGTTCAGAAACGTCCCCCTCTCCTAACCCAGCAATAACCCCGCTCGCTCGATATCGAGGCATGGCCACGGCGCCCACTATTCCCCGGTCATCCCTGCTTGGCGGCAAATGTGAATGTGATCTCCGGGCCGAGGACTGCTTGTTTGTACACAACTGTGAGTTATGGACCCCTGCAGCATTCGAGGGGTTAATCAACTACCCCAACAACCCCCCCCCCCCCCCCGTTTGTGACCATTAGATCTATTTTTGTACGCAGTTTTTTGCCTTCCATTTCCGAGGATAATTTTTGGTACCGCTTTTCTGTGAAGCTACTAGGATTTGTAACACGGGGCAGATCGAGAGATTGGGGGAGGGTGTAAGCGCTGGTAACGTCTGGCTCTGGAAGGAACTACTAGTCCCAGCGTGGCACTGGACGGCAGCATGGAGCCACAGGTTATCTTGCCGCGAGTAGGAGGATCGCTAACCTTTGTCTTTGACAAGATTCTTTTGAAGAATTTATCCAATTTACATGGATTTTATTTTTCTGTTTAGGATGTAATCTTATTTTATTGCATATTATTTTTTTTTTTTTTTTTGTTTAGCTTTTTTGTTTAGATATAAAATGTTTTTTATTAAAATAAAGAATAGTTAGTCTCTCTGTGAAGTGAAGCATGTAAGTGGGAGCAGGACAATCCCAGTCGTGTATCGGCTATTGTGGGGGGGGTGTACACAAATCGTAAGACCGCGGCAAACATGCTGTGGGGACAATAAGTTGTCAACCAACTCTCTATCAACTGCTCAAAATCCTGAGCTTTGTAAACCTTGAATAATAGAATTTTTGGCTACACAGCCGCCACTAGGGGGAGCTCACTCGCTGCATGTAGATGGTGCTTGATACACAGCCTCCACTAGGGGGAGCTCACTTGCTGCCTGTAGCTGGTGCTTGATATACAGCCGCCACTAAGGGGAGCTTAATCGCATGTAGATGGTGCTTATCTACAGTCGCCGCTAGGGGGCGCTCAATCGCTGCATGTAGATGGTGCTTGATATACAGCCGCCACTAGGGGGAGCTCACTTGCTGTCTGTAGATGGTGCTTGATATACAGTCGCCGCTAGGGGGCGCTCAATCGCTGCATGTAGATGGTGCTTGATATACAGCCGCCACTAGGGGGAGCTCACTTGCTGTCTGTAGATGGTGCTTGATCTACAGTCGCCGCTAGGGGGAGCTCACTTGCTGCCTATAGCTGGTGCTTGACATACAGTCGCCACTAGGGGGAGCTCTCTTGCTGCCTGTAGCTGGTGCTTGATATACAGCCGCCACTAAGGGGAGCTTACTCGCATGTAGATGGTGCTTGATCTACAGTCGCCGCTAGGGGGAGCTCACTTGCTGCCTATAGCTGGTGCTTGACATACAGTCGCCACTAGGGGGAGCTCTCTTGCTGCCTGTAGCTGGTGCTTGATATACAGCTGCCACTAAGGGGAGCTTACTCGTATGTAGATGGTGCTTGATCTACAGTTGCCGCTAGTGAGACGCTCACTCGCTGCATGTAGATGGTGCTTGATATACAGCTGCCACTAGGGGAGCTCACTCGCTGCATGTAGATCTTACAATTTGTGTATAAATCGGCGTCTGCGTGTAGATTGCTCCCCCTAGTGGCAGCTGTGTATAAATTTTACCATCTTTTGTGAAGTGGTTTTTATGCATTCAGCTCTAGGGGGAGCTCACTGCACACATATGCTGTTTGGGAGCTCGCTACACGTAGATCTCGTATGTCAAATTCTGACCCGCAGAGTACATTTGGCCCGCAGTACCAGGCGGATCGCCCTCCCTGCATCGCACTTTATATTGGCGTCAAAGATGCCCATACAGTTGAATGCAATGATGGTAGGTGACGCTCCCTCTCGCATCATTCTGCCTCTGACGTCTCGGAGCAGAGAGCGTGTTGTCATTCCAATGCACCCACTATACAGAGATGTGCAGAAGCTTCTAAAGAGACTGGAGAAGCGGGGGAACGGGCATTGGTGTTTATAAAAAAAAAAAAAAAAAAAAATGTGGGGGCCACTAGACTATAAGGAAGGCAAGGCCGGGCCCCGGTTTTCTATAGGGAGGACTTTATGTGGCCGTTGTACTGTATGGAAGGCTGTGTGGGGACATCAGCTGGAGACTCATGCTGTGGTAGGGTCATCATACCATGTGTGGAGGGTGCCATACTGTCTGGGGACACTTCTTGTTTGCATAACACTTCCTGTGTTCAAAGGTTTTTATTCTTTGTTAATCCAATTTTAAATTAGGCCATATGCTGCTTACAGCTCACAGTATGTAGATTTTATATAAAGCTGGCCCCTAGAGGGGAGCTTGATGCATGTAGATGCTGATTTATATGCTGCCGCCACTAGGGGGAACTTGATACTTGTAGATGCTGATCTATAGCCAGCTGCCACTAGAGGGAGCTCTCAGCATCTACACTGCTCAAAAAAATAAAGGGAACACTTAAACAACAGAATCTAACTCCAAGTAAATCAAACTTCTGTGAAATCAAACCGTCCACTTTGGAAGCAACACTGATTGACAATCAATTTCACATGCTGTTGTGCAAATGGAATAGACAACAGATGGAAATTATTGGCAATTATCAAGACACCCTCAATCAGGGCTCATACTCACTTGCAAGAGACTCACATGATTCTTGTGCGTGTCTCTCGCATGAAAACCTGGCATTGCCGTCGGCACTGGGACCGGAGCGTGCTGCTACATGTATTTCTATGCAGCCGCACGCTCCGGTCCGAGTGTCGGTGGCAGTGCCAGGTTTTCATGCGAGAGACACGCACAAGAATCATGCGAGTCTCTTGCAAGTGAGTATGAGCCCTAAAGGAGTGGTTCTGCAGGTGGGGACCACAGACCACATCTCAGTACCAATGCTTTCTGCCTGATGTTTTGGTCACTTTTGAATGTTGGTTGTGCTTTCACACCAGTGGTAGCATGAGACGGACTCTACAACCCACACAAGTGGCTCAGGTAGTGCAGCTCATCCAGGATGGCACATCAATGTGTGGCAAGAAGGTTTGCTGTGTCTGTCAGCGTAGTGTTGAGAGGCTGGAGGTGCTACCAGGAGACAGGCCAGTACACCAGGAGACATGGAGAGGGCCGTAGGAGGGCAACAACCCAGCAGCAGGACCGCTATCTCAGCCTTTGTGCGAGGAACAGGAGCAGCACTGCCAGAGCCCTGCAAAATGACCTTCAGTAGGCCACAAATGTGCATGTGTCTGCACAAACGGTTAGAAACAGACTCCATGAGGATGGTCTGAGGGCCTGACGTCCACAGATGGGGGTTGTGCTCACAGCCGAACACCGTGCAGGATGCTTGGCATTTGCCACAGAACACCAGGATTGGCAAATTCGCCATTGGTGCTCTATGCTCAGGTTCACACTGAGCTCATGTGTCAGATGTGACAGAGTCTGGAGACGCCGTGAGAGTCATCTGCTGCCGGCAACATCCTTCAGCATGACCGGTTTGGTGGTGGATCAGTAATGGTGTGGGGTGGCATTTCTTTGGCGGGCTGCACTGCCCTCCATGTGCTCACCAGGCTTCCATTAGGTACCAAGATGAGATCCTCAGACCCCTTGTGAGACCACATGCTGGTGCGCTTGGCCCTGGTTTCCTCCTAATGCTGGACAATGCCAGACCTCACGAAGCTGGAGTGTGTCAGCAGTTCCTGCAAGATGACGGCATTGTAGCTGTGGACTGGCCCGCCCGTTCCCCAGACCTGAATCCAATTGAGCATATCAGGGACATCATGTCTCGCTCCATCCACCAATGTCACGTTGCACCACAGATTGTCCAGGAGTTGGCGGATGCTTTAGTCCAGGTCTGGGAAGAGATCCCTCAGGAGACCGACCATCTGCCGCCTCATCAGGAGCATGCCCAGGCATTTTACAGTAGGGAGGTCATACAGGCACATGGAGGCCACACACACTACTGAGCATCTTTTCCTTGTCATGAGGCATTTCCACTGAAGTTGGATCAGCCTGCAATTTGATTTTCCACTTTGATTTTGAGTATCATTCCAAATCCAGTCCTGGGATTTTCATTTTGATTTACATTGATAATTATGCTTTATTGTTCTGAACACATTCCACTATGCAATGAATAAAAATTTGCAACTGGAATATTTCATTGATAGATATCTAGGATGTGGTATTTTAGTGTTCCATTTATTTTTTTTGAGCAGCACAGATTTATATACATCCACCACTAGGGCGAGCTTGATGCACACAATTTATATACAGCCGCCACTAGGGGGAGTTCGCTCCATATACAGTAGATGCCGATTTATATTCAGTCGCCATTAGGGGGAGCTTGATTCATGTAGATGCAAATATGTCAGGGGTGGGCAATTTTCCACGAGGGGCCACATGAGACCCTTCTGACTGTTGTGAAGGGCCCAACCAACAGGCCATAATTAATTCTGCTCAATATAAATTATATTATTGATTATATTTATCACTTAATATTGAGCAGAATTAAGTATGCTGACATCCCCATATATATCATTTCAACCCGAGTACAGCCCCTTCTGTATAGCGCATGAGCCCCCCCAACAGCCTCCCCATATACACTGCATGTCACCCCCATATCCTCTCCCTGCCCACCCAAACATCCCATACACGTGAAAAAAAAAAAAAAACACCATATACTCCCCTCGGTCCCATTCCCCAGCGCTCTGCGGTACACAGACGTCATCGCATCAGCTGTTTCCCACGCGGATTGGTGGAAGGAAGGATCCAGAAGCTCCTCTTCCACCAACACAGTCAGCACAGATGGAGACAGCAAGCGGGCCGGTGGGCACCGTGCGGCACGCACGAGCCGGACAGAGACAGCCCACAGACTGCACTTTGCCCAGATCTGACAGATGATTTATATGCAACCACCACTATAGGGGGCGCTCTATGCCTGTAGATGCTGATTTATATACAGCTGCCACCAGGGGGCGCTCGCTGCCTGTCGATGTATACACTTAGTGTTAAAACACAACTGGAGCTGTAAAAAAAAACTCTGCAGTGGGCTCCCTCTAGTGGTGGGTCTGACAGGTCCGGCCAACAGCTGGAGGCAGTGAGTAAATGAAGCAGAGCCAGGATTAGCGCCTCCTTCCACCAGCTGCTGGAACTACAACGCTACTGCAGACGGAAAACTGGAGCGCTGCAGGTTGCTGATCCCGTCATTTAGACGTTTGATGATTGGTTGCTGTGCACACATTACATTAATTTGCAAAGTTTTCTTTCTGATTTTAGTTGCAAGAGTTTTCTGAATCAAGACAATATATTCTTAAAGGGGCGTTGTAGTGTCACCCACTGCTGATCATGTGCACTGGTGGTCTGCAGTGGGGTCTCATCATTAGCGCCTAGCACTTATCAGACACATCCCCCCTCTATAACACCACGCTGCGCTATTTGAAAGTGAAGTGCAAATTTTATTAAAATATATATATAAAGCTCATACAGTAAAAGTCTCTTCCCTCCCCCGCCTGTAGGGTCAAAGCCACTCCACTAGAGGACGCTGGGGAGTGTAGTCTTGCCCCGGGGGGGGGGGGGGGGGGGGCTGGCACCGTTACACGGATTAGTGCCTTCTCCAGGAAGATGGGGGCAGATAAACCCTGTGATCTGCACGTGGCTGGTACTGTGGTAACAAACCACTACGATAAGTTATAATCTACAGTTATTGCGATGCATGCCCCCTCCCATCAGGAGCGCTATGGCCGCTGCAGTGCCCCCTGCTGGCATGGTGGAGGTAGGAACCTACACCATAAACTAATCAAAGTGCAGGCTGCAGCTTTGGAAGAAACATTGCCCTTAGTGTGCGTCCCCCAACCGGTACTAACCCTTAACACTGTGGAAACGGAGTCACAGAAGAGAAGCAGTAGTGCAGTCATGGCGGCCGTCGATCTGTCCCAGCGCTTGTACAGTAAAGAGTCGGCCAGGAAGTATTAAATACATTGACATCCTCTGTGCCAGCGCTGCCCAAGGGGAAAAGCAGCTGTTGCTGCGCAGGAACAAAGTCCATGTTGCTTTTGGATTGGACTAAGCTGGTGGCTTGCGGAAGGCACCCCAGGCGTGGAAGCAGCGAGTGAAGGCGTGAGGCTCGTTTCCCTTTCGGACCAGGCGCAGTTTCCGAGGACGATCAGGATCCTTGGCTCTCATGTGCTGGATGTAAACCTGTAGAGAGAAAGCTGAGATAAGGCGTACATACAGCACTGCAGAGTTTAATTAGGTCACATTACAAATCCTTTTATCTGTCAGCGCTCTGCCTCTCAGCACTGTCACCTCTGCTGTACTTCCCCTTCCCCCACATTGCATGGCAGTGTCAGTAATCACACTTATGAGCACAACAGACATGTTTGACTCCACTCCAGACAAGCAGTACAGCAGAGGTGACAGTGCTATGAGAGATGGTAGAAGGCATTGTAAATGTGACAGAGCTGAACTCCGCTATGTTGCTGCTTCCCCCACAGAGATCTTGCGTGAAAGATCTTCTAATCTTGCAGGAGGTTAGACCAGGCGATCAGAGCTCCATTTGGAAAGCACAGGCTCCAATGCTGCTATGTTTCCTTAATGACATACTCTTCTAATCATTTGACCACTGCAGCCAATCACAGGCTACAGTTGTCCTGCAATTTTAGAACAGGGCACAGACTCCACTTCCGGAGTGGCCTGCACTAGATTCTCAATTTATTTTTCAAACAATCCTTACTTCATGAAAAAAAAAATGATTTTACTGTCAGAGACCTCCATTATGGAAAGTCCCATGGTAGGTAATAATTTGCTAATCCCAGCTATTGGGCTACCAGTCAGAAGACCCCCAAACATGTTAGCACAATGAAGCCAAAACTGCCATAGTGACACCACAATGGACGTGACGTAGGACTGGGCGGCAGATCCATGTGTGGTGTACAATGAGTCCGTGTGGAGCCATGTACCTGACAGGCCTTCAGGCTGAGCTTTATCTCCACCTGGCTGGTCTGACTCCCGACCCACATATACACCTGCGGACAGAGAAAGCATTAGCATCAATCCAGGGTGGTACCCCATCATCCCGGGACACTTGTTCTGCCCTCGCTCACCTCTTGGCCATTGTCCAGGAGCATGATGTCGTCATCGGCAAGGTCGTCCTGACAGAAGTCGGAGCATTTCTCAGACACCGAGAAGTAGCCCTTTTCGTTGGAGCATCTGCGTGAAAGGGTTAATTATGCACCGAGAAAACATCTAATAGTGAAATAGTGAATTATCCAATACGGTCACTAATAGCGCCCCCCTAGTGGCTGCTGCAGGAAGCCAGAATCCAATCATTGATGATAGGAAGTGGGGGGACTCAGTTTGTGGTCATGGGGTAATTGCTACCATGTGGCTGGAATAGACGCTGCCATCTTGTCTGACCACGTACCTGAATAACCGAGAGAACTTCATATACTCGGCATCCTCATCATAGGACTTCTGGCCTCCGATGCCCACCCAGAAGAAATTCTCAGGTTCCTCACCTTCATCTATAACCTGACGGATAGAAGAAAGCTTCATCAGTCACTTCTCACTCGTCCGAAATCATGAAAGACCCCAAAACTTCCCCTCGAACATTGCACCTGTTTACTGTACGTGTCGTCGAACATGGTGTTCATGATGTCCTCGGCAAGCTTGGCCTCGTCGGGATCTGCTGCCCTCCCTACCCAGGTGTAGACAATGCCCTGGTTATCAGTGCTTTCAAAGGGGACCTGAAAGACACAAGCGGGTGAGGAGGGGGGAATGGGGCGAAGGGTCTGGAGGAGACAAAATGGCCGCCGCTGCAGGCTCACCTTCAGGAGGAAACAAAACTCAGAATTCAGCAAACTGCAGTCGGTGTTGATCTGGATGACCCTGCGGGAAAAAAATGAGACCTGTGAAGCCGCACGTCTGAGCAATGGGATACTCAAGGCCATATTGATGCATCCCCCCTCACCTCGTGCACAGCGAACTCCCGTTAGTCCTCATGTGGTACAAGTTCGGCTGCAGCCCCACATCCCTCATCTTCCTCTTCCCTTTGTGAATGATGAACTTTCTCTTGAAGTGAGAGAGGAATTTAGCGTTTTCTTGCTGCTGCGTCATCCTGACGACCTAAGAAGGGGAGAACAGAAAGATTGTAGGCGATAACTTGCTGATTGGCAGAGGTCCGACCGCTGGGGACAACAACGATTGGCGCAGTTACAAAATGGTAGCTGATCGTCGCTCCAAATATTCTCCACTTTGGGGCTGCCAGAAAAAGGGTGTAGCGCTTAGATGCCCTATTGGGAATGGATGGAGCCGTCAGACATGCACCAACAGGGATTGAAGTGTCCCATGCAGCCGATCAGTGCAGGGCCCAGCGGTCAGACCCCCACTAGTCGACAACCCCTTTAAGTTGCAGGTCTTCTCTACGGCCCATTATCCAGTCAGTATTGATATAAGAGGGTTACCTCCAACTTTCCTGGGAACAGGCTCTCAAACTTCTTCTGCAGACTGAAGGTGAACGTCAGCCATCCCATGTTGGAGGCCTCTCGACCCTGCCAGAAGTAGACCACACACTGGAAGTCCTCCTCCGGCTGCTTCTCCTCATCCTCGTCCTCCTCCTCTTCGTCTCCATCTTCGTTGATCTTTCTCTTCTTGCTTTGCTGCTGTTCTTCCTCTTCTTCGTCACGTTCTACCGGAATCCAATACCTGAAGGAACAGAGCGAACATGAGCTCCTGCCGTGACCGGACTGTGTCCACCAACCATATATATGGGCTCCCGAGTTACCTGCAGAGGAACACGTAGCAATCCTCCGTGTGGAAGTGGCCAAACTCTTCTTCTGGTAGCCGGGCAAACTTCTTCCCCTCGAGTACAAATCCTTCCATCCCGTCCAGATCTTCATTCCATTCTTCCATCAGCTGCTCGGCCTACGAGACAAATTCATTGCTGATCTGACAGTTTGCTGGAAGTTGTAGTTCCACACCCGAAAAATTAATCTAGGAGAGGAGATTGTAAAGCAGTTGTTGGCCATGAGGCGCTCACCTCTGAAGCCGGCATTGGAGGCTGGCGTGGCAGAAACAGCGCGGTGAGGTCGGCCTTCATCTGGTCCTTCTTTTCTGCATCTTTCTTCACCTTACCCTGCAACCCACCGGTCTGCTCCACGCTCTCCGCGTTCCTGGTGTAATCCACCTTCAGGACGTCGTCCCAGTTTCTAAACTTGGATTTGAACACCTAAAACAAGAGAATGAATAAAGGCTGTTCCTGCTGCTCAGGGTAGAGAAAAGTTTGGCTGCAGTCGGCCATGTTGGCCTTCGTACCTGACACTCGGTGCCCTCCAGGTTTCGGATCACCATGGCGTGTTTGGGTCGGTGCAGCATCCCGCACAGCTCCTGCCCAAGCTTTAAGGCAGCCGCTCTCACCAAGCGGGAAGACTTTCTTCCAATCCAGATGAATATGTCGCTGTGACAGTCCAGGATGTAGACGGCCTTCGTGTCCAGCAGACTCTGAAGCTGCAGAAAAAGAAGCAACGACGAACTCCTCAACTACAGCTATGTACCACTATCATGGTGCAGTATACAGAGGAGGCGTCCCAAGCAGTGCAGTATATACAGGGGCCGTGTCGGCTCTGCTGTGCCGTATACAGGGGCCGTGTCGGCTCTGCTGTGCCGTATACAGGGGCCGTGTCGGCTCTGCTGTGCCGTATACAGGGGCCGTGTCGGCTCTGCTGTGCCGTATACAGGGGCCGTGTCGGCTCTGCTGTGCCGTATACAGGGGCCGTGTCGGCTCTGCTGTGCCGTATACAGGGGCCGTGTCGGCTCTGCTGTGCCGTATACAGGGGCCGTGTCGGCTCTGCTGTGCCGTATACAGGGGCCGTGTCGGCTCTGCTGTGCCGTATACAGGGGCCGTGTCGGCTCTGCTGTGCCGTATACAGGGGCCGTGTCGGCTCTGCTGTGCCGTATACAGGGGCCGTGTCGGCTCTGCTGTGCCGTATACAGGGGCCGTGTCGGCTCTGCTGTGCCGTATACAGGGGCCGTGTCGGCTCTGCTGTGCCGTATACAGGGGCCGTGTCGGCTCTGCTGTGCCGTATACAGGGGCCGTGTCGGCTCTGCTGTGCCGTATACAGGGGCCGTGTCGGCTCTGCTGTGCCGTATACAGGGGCCGTGTCGGCTCTGCTGTGCCGTATACAGGGGCCGTGTCGGCTCTGCTGTGCCGTATACAGGGGCCGTGTCGGCTCTGCTGTGCCGTATACAGGGGCCGTGTCGGCTCTGCTGTGCCGTATACAGGGGCCGTGTCGGCTCTGCTGTGCCGTATAGGCTCTGCTGTGCCGTATACAGGGGCCGTGTCGGCTCTGCTGTGCCGTATACAGGGGCCGTGTCGGCTCTGCTGTGCCGTATACAGGGGCCGTGTCGGCTCTGCTGTGCCGTATACAGGGGCCGTGTCGGCTCTGCTGTGCCGTATACAGGGGCCGTGTCGGCTCTGCCGTGCCGTATACAGGGGCCGTGTCGGCTCTGCCGTGCCGTATACAGGGGCCGTGTCGGCTCTGCCGTGCCGTATACAGGGGCCGTGTCGGCTCTGCCGTGCCGTATACAGGGGCCGTGTCGGCTCTGCCGTGCCGTATACAGGGGCCGTGTCGGCTCTGCCGTGCCGTATACAGGGGCCGTGTCGGCTCTGCCGTGCAGTATATAGGGGCCGTGTCGGCTCTGCCGTGCAGTATATAGAGGCCGTGTCGGCTCTGCCGTGCAGTATATAGAGGCCGTGTCGGCTCTGCCGTGCCGTATATAGAGGCCGTGTCGGCTCTGCCGTGCCGTATATAGAGGCCGTGTCGGCTCTGCCGTGCCGTGTAGTATATAGAGGCCGTGTCGGCTCTGCCGTGCCGTGTAGTATATAGAGGCCGTGTCGGCTCTGCCGTGCCGTGTAGTATATAGAGGCCGTGTTGGCTCTGCCGTGCCGTGTAGTATATAGAGGCCGTGTTGGCTCTGCCGTGCCGTGTAGTATATAGAGGCCGTGTTGGCTCTGCCGTGCCGTGTAGTATATAGAGGCCGTGTTGGCTCTGCTGTGCCGTGTAGTATATAGAGGCCGTGTTGGCTCTGCTGTGCCGTGTAGTATATAGAGGCCGTGTTGGCTCTGCTGTGCCGTGTAGTATATAGAGGCCGTGTTGGCTCTGCTGTGCCGTGTAGTATATAGAGGCCGTGTTGGCTCTGCTGTGCCGTGTAGTATATAGAGGCCGTGTTGGCTCTGCTGTGCCGTGTAGTATATAGAGGCCGTGTTGGCTCTGCTGTGCCGTGTAGTATATAGAGGCCGTGTTGGCTCTGCTGTGCCGTGTAGTATATAGAGGCCGTGTTGGCTCTGCTGTGCCGTGTCGTCTCTGCTGTGCAGTGTAGTATATAGAGGCCGTGTCGGCTCTGCTGTGCCGTGTAGAATATAGAGGCCGTGTCGTCTCTGCTGTGCAGTATATAGAGGCCGTGTCGTCTCTGCTGTGCAGTATATAGAGGACATGTCAGATTTGCTGAGCAGTATTATAGAGGATGTGTCGGATCTGCTTTGCAGTATATAGAGGATGTGTCGGCTCTGCTATGCGGTGTAGTGTGATGTTCTCACCAGCCTCATCTCTGGCACGAGGTCGATCTTCGGTCTCTTTTTATGCTCCACGCAGATCTTGTAGTTAATCTGTGGCAGTTCCAGATAACCCAGACCCAGTCCAACCTGCAGGGGGCAGCACAGATGACTTATTAGGCAGTTGACATGGGACTGCGCCGTGGCCTATGCAGATGCAGTATGAATGTGAAGCAGTAACTTCTGTGATTCATGTCCTGGTCAGATACCTTATAAAGTTTCGGGCGAAGTGGCTGGAAGTCATCTGGTACCCAAGGTCTGATCTCATCTGGCTGTCCCCCCAACACTTCCCAGAATTCTGGGGTCTCCTGATCATCTGCAAGTAATACGATCTCCGCCTTCCCCTTCCGCTCATTTTTGTTGATCTTCTCTGCAAACAGCCTAGAAGTGGGGAAAAAAAAAAAAAACGATTGTGGAAAAGAAAGTAAATTCATGACAGATGAGCCGCAAAACATCCACAGAACTATATGGCCAGAACTGTGTGCCCCCTGCTGGCAGCATGAACAAGAAAAATAGATCACCTGCGTTATTGCATTATATGCTGCCATCTAGTGGCCCACACCGAACACACACTGATCATACAGTTAATGGCGCTTAGTTTTCCTGACGATACGCTTAGTGAGCGCTCACCACTGAGCATGTACCTGGTTTTGGTCGTGTTGCTGAGCGAGGCTTGTGCTCCTCTCCAAATGTAAATTTCCAGACCGTGGTCCAGGAGGAACACGTACCTGAAACAGAGGATATGTCAGATATGAGAGCCCTGATATTACCAATGATAAAGTCATTAATATGAGGTGAAGGCCCTGACCGGGGATCCAGAGACGAGCCCTTTAATGGCACAGGCTCCAAGCGGATATTTTTCTTGCCGTAAATTCTGTAGAGTCTGGAGGGAAAGAAAAAAAAAAAAAACACAGGAAATGTCAGCCTATGCTTTTAAGAACAGCACCTCCTCCTGGACAGAACTGTGCAAATCCTATTAAAGTGAATAGGAGCTGAGCTGCAGGACCCAACGACAACCATTGCACAGTGTACAGAGCCATGATGCCCTGAGCACAACTCTGAAGTCAACTACCAGCTGATCAATGGGGGACGTCAGGTGTCAGACCTCCACCGATCCGATATTGATGACCTATCTTGAGTTCTGGACAAGCCCTTAAACTTCTTCCCAGCACACCCTGCACACGAAGAACATGGCTGCCCTCACCTGGTGATGTACTGAGAGTCCTCCACTGTGTAGAAGCCGCTGGCTGAACCTCCTTCAATGTAAGAAATCTCATTCTCAAACACCTAAAAAAAAATAAATATTATATATATATATATTTTTTTTTTTTTTTTTCATTATTAGAATAGTGAAATTTATATGTCAGTAGATTTTCCCACCTGACTGAACTCTTCGCTCTCATCGCCCATCTCTTCCCGGATGGTACGGCACTCGGCTCCCAGGTAGTTGCGTAGATTCACGGCGTGGATGGCGGAGCAGGCCTTCTTATCCAGCGAGGCCTCCTGTCCGATCCAGTAATAAATCTCCCAGTGCAGACCACCGTTATCATCCAGGAAAGTCTAAGGGTGTAAAGGAGAAATCATGTAGGGTGGGTGACATTTGTGACTCAGGGTGCGTGACCTGGGACCCCCTACTAACTCCAAGAGAGAAAGTATGGATTCTGGATAGTAAAAATCCATTGATAAAAGGGGTACTCCCATCTCAGACATTTATATCATACCCACAAGATGTAAGGGAAGGGCTCAGCTATCCACTGGCGTTAATGGAGATGCACATGAGCTGTGAGACAGGGGATCCCCTGCGAGATTAGGGGGTCCCTGTGGTGTGACTGGCTCCATCATACATTTATGGCACATCCCAAGGCCCAGATGTGAAGGTATCACAGACCCCTCTCTCCAAGGATACGGTGTTACCTCACCTTCAGCACTATGTAGCAGTCGGCTTCGTAGAACTTCCCATGTAAAGCCTCGTCCACCTGGATGGGGATAAAGTTTTCAATCTGCCAGACAGTGATACCCGGGATCTGTCCTACGTCCTCCGTGAAGAACTCAGAATAATCCAAATGTGGCTTCTCCAGCCCCTGATCCCACCGCCGAGTCTTCAGGTCTGTGTATCTCATGTCTCCGTTCTCCTGCAAGGAAATGTTGATAAATCAGCAGAGAAAAAGATAATAATACAGGGAAAGTTCATGTACTACACCGCAAAGATGTACAGCCGTATGCCGGGACCTTTAGGTGAGGGGTCACAGTAAGGACTACAATGGGTGCAATGTTATTGTCAATCTTGAAATTTGGCTGGAACCGTAAATTAAGCAATCGTGAGGCTACTTGGGTTGAGATCTGGTCCGTGAGTGACACTGGCGCTCACCTGTATCTTCTTGTTCTTCTCTTCGGCCACATCAGACATCCCCTTTAGCACCTGCTTGGCCTGGTCGTCCTTAGTGGAGTCCTTGCGTCGCCTCAGGCGCATCTTCCTCGCGGAGGAGTCCTTCGTCGCACTCCCAGCTAAAAGGATAGACACGATCATAAACCCTACCCACAATCATTACGGACCGGAAGATGAAACACTGGAGTGGTCCACTTACTGCCCGCAGCGGCTGCAGCAGCAGCGACCGTGGCCGGGGATGCCCCCGCAAGGCGTAACTGGTTCTGCAAGGAGAAGTCAATGTTGTAGAACTCAGAGGTGCGGTCCACGGGTTTAGGCGGCATCACGAGGCTGGGGTTCTCCCTTACATCCAGAACCTGGAAGGACAGATAAAAATAATGCATTAAACCAGTGATAAATGAGGCTAGAAGATAGGACAGGCGGCTGCGACACTTACCTCCAAGTCTGGCAAGAAGTGGATGGCCTCTGGCAACGTGACCAGGCGGTTTTTATTTAGGACCAGCTTCCGTAATTTACCTGATCTGAATAGAACAGATAAGATCCATTAACCCTTGATGTCTCCCAGGTAGTCCCTGGATCCCCTATAGATGGCTGCATTACCTGCACAGACTCTCTGGGACGAGCTCCAAGTTATTGTTAGATGCCATAAATTCCTCCAGATTGCCCAGTTTGCCTATACCGGATGGGATCCCATCGAAGTCCAGCTTGTTGGAGTTTAGGTAGAGTTTCTTCAGCTTGGATAATTTACAGATCGCAGACTGGAGGCAGAGGATAATCATGGCCTATTATCTATTAAAAGGCAATTTACCAATCAACTTTCAAAAAGATGGGACTCCTACTGATCCTGAGGACGGAGCTCTGAAATGCTCCATTCATTGTTTTGGGGAATGGCGGAGAAAAGCGCTTGGCTACCTCCTAGCAGACTCATGGAGAATCAATGCACATGTGTGACCAATGGGGCATTTCAGATGCCCATTGCTGGGATTGGCGAGGGTCCCAGCAGTAACTATCCACAAGACATCACCTGTCCCTTGGATCAGTGATAACTTTTAATGATTGCCTTTCGTATGCAGTTGCAAAATTGGCTGTGATCTCTTGCCACTTGCATCCCACTACCTGAAAGAAGAGTGCATACCGGAAGTGAGGTCAGCTGGTTGCGGGAGAGGTTGAGGGTCTCGAGATGGGTCCACTGATCGATGCACAGCGAGAGTTCAGAGATTTGGTTGCTGCTGAGGTTCAGGCGTTTCAGGTTGGCGAGTGTGTACAGGCACTCCGGGACCCGGGTCAGGTCGTTCATAGACAAGTCCACATCTGTAAGGAAGTCACACTAGAAATATTCCCACCATAAGGCTGCACACTGTACTTGGTGGAGGTCATATCCCCCCCTAATGCAGGGTCAGTGCCCAGACACGATACCCGCTGCGTACCTGCTAGATTCAGGAGTCCTTCCAAGGACGTGGGCAGATTGCTCTGTGTTCGCTGTGTGTTCTTTAAATGCAGCGTCTGCAGGGCGACCATTGCAGGAAGCTGCCTGTTATCACAATAGAGAAGCGGCGATTAGGAAACGTCACGCCGTTGGTTACCTAAAATACCAGAGCAGTGACAGGGCATCCGGACCTGAGCTGGGCGTGCATCAGGGGGTTATTATTGAGGGTGAGGGTCTGCAGGTGCACCAGTCTCCGCATCTGCGGGGGCAAACTGTCCAGTTTGTTGTCGCTGAGGTCCAGGTACAGGAGGTCCGTCAGGTTGATGAACAGCTGATTGGGAATGTTGTCGATGCTGCGGAGGAGAACAGAAAGACGTGCCACACTCACTGATTAAAGGGGTGCTCCACCTAGATTTATTTTTGGATAGATGTTTAGTCAAGTTCCAATCCAAATTCTCATTTCAGAAAACCATCATGGGCTACAGTAGGTATAAAAAAAACCAAAAACAATCCAAGTATTACATGCCCTCCCCGGGTCCAGCACCGTCTCTCTGACGCTGCCTGGTCTGTTTGTCTACAGTGGTCACATCACGTAGACAGCTGCAGCCAATCAGTGAGCTCAGGGGCTCGTGCCGACTACATGCTGGCCGGGTTATTGCAGCCGTGCAGGTTCTCTCTGAAACTCGCATTGTTTCAGAGTTAACTGTGCACAGCTACAACATGGCAGCCGCCATAATATGGAAAGCGTGAATCTCATAGAATCCTTGAATGATAGAGTTGGAAGGGACCTCCTGGGTCCTCGTGTCCAACCCCCTGCTCAGGATTCACTAAACCATCTCAGACAGATGTCTGTCCAGCCTCTGTTTGAAGACTTCCATTGATGGAGAACTCACATCTCGTGGCAGCCTGTTCCACTCATTGGTCACCCCCACTGTCAAAAGTTTTTTTCTAATATCTAATCTGTAACTTCTCCCTTTTAGTTTCATCCCATCGCTTCTCACGTTTCCATGTGCATATGAAAATAAGGATGATCCCTCTACACCGACATCCCTTCAGATATTTGTAGACAGCTATTAAGTCTCCTCTTCGCCTTGATTTTTGGAAGCTAAACATTCCCAGATCCTGTAACCGTTCCTTGTAGGACATACTTTGCAGTCTACTCACCATCCCAGTAGCTCTTCTCTGAACTTGCTCCAGTTTTTCAAAGCCTTTTTTTAAAAATGTGGTGCCCAGAATTAGACACAGTATTCCAGATGAGACCTGACCAAGGAGTAGAGGGGGACAATTGCTTCACGTGATCTAGACTCTATGCTTCTCTTTATACATCCTAGAACGGTTTTCCTTTTTTGCTGCTGCATCACACTGTTGACTCATGTGCAGCATGTGATCTATTTGTATTCCTAAGTCTTTTTCACACGTACTGCTGCTTAGTTCTAATCCTCCCATTCTATAGATGTAATTTTCATTTTTCTTGCCCAGATGTAGAATCTAGCATTTATTTCTCCTATTAGTCACTGCCCATTGTTCAAGTTTATCTAGATCCTTCTGAATCCTTTCTCTGTCTTCTTTAGTGTTAGCTATCCCTCCTAGCTGCACATCGTCTGCAAATTTGATTAATTTACCTTCAGTTCCTTTCATTTATACAAATGTTGAACAAGACTGGGGCCACGGCAGAGCCTTGTGGTACCCCACTTGAAACACTTTTCTGTTGGCTGTGCAACCATTGTTTGAGTGCGATCACTGAGCCAGTTATGAATCCACCTAACCGTAGCCTTGTCAATCCCATACGAGGTCATTTTTTCAATAAGGATAGTATGAGATACTTTATCAAATGCTTTGCTGAAGGGGATAGATACTTTATCTACCACATTTCCCTGATCCTCCCAGTCAGTGATTCCATCATAGAAGGAAATTAGATTAATCAGGCATGACTTGTCTTCTACAAACCCATGCTGGCTCTGGTTAATTACTGTATTCTTATCCAAGTACTTACATACATGCTGTTTAATAATTTGCTCACAGATATTGCCTGGTATAGAAGTAAGGCTCACTGGCCTGCAACTTCCTGGCTCCATCTTCTTTCCTTTTTTGAAGACAGGCAAATTTTGTCCCTTTCTTCAATCTTCTGGGTCTTCTCCCGTTTTCCAGGATTTTTCAAAGAGTCTGGCTAGTGGTTCTGTAGTTTACTCTGCTAACTCTTTCAGTACCTTAGGATGTAATTCATCTGGACCAAGAGATGTAATTTCATGTCAATTATCTAAGTGTTCCCTCACCATGATGTCTCTGTTTTTCAATAACATCATGAAGATCAGTTGATGTTACAATTTCTTTCTTAGAGAACACAGATGCAAAATAGGAATTTAAAAGTTTGTCCTTATTATGTTTGACCACTTCACACGTTTCATCCTGTAAAAATCCTATAGCATCAATGACTTTTCTTTAGCTTTGGACATACCCCCAAAATCCTTTTTGGCTATTTTTGGTCTCCCATGCAAGCCTCGCTTCTTACTGGCTTGAGCTCTTCTAACTCTTGCCCTGCATTCACTCTGCAAACAGTATTATATTGTTCTTTAGATATGTCCTCCTCTTTCCATTTAATATACATTTTTTTTTCCTTTCTAACAAGTGATTAAGTTCTGTGTTCATTCATCCTGGTCTCTTTAAATGCTTCCAATTCTTCCTTCTTTTCAGGATTGTTACAGATTATGGGGGGAGAATTTAATTTAACAAAATCTCCCATCATTCATGGACATTTGTGTCCTTTAGGACATCCAGCCATTGGACCTTTCCTACCCTCTTTGAGTCCATTAAAATCTGCCTTTCTAAAGTCCAACCTTAAAGTCTGAGTCATCACTAGTCTTCCTCCTTTTGTAATCCAAAATTCGAGCATAGCATGATCTCTGCCTCCTGCCTGCCTCCCTGTTGGTGAGAATTAGGTCCAAAATTGCAGATCCTCTGTTTTCTCTTCTACCTTTTGAAAGATAAAGTTCTCAGCAAGAGAAGATAAGAATTTTCTGGACCCACTACTTTTGCCTGAGAGAGATTGGCAATAAATATCTGGATAGTTAAATCTCCCATGATCACTATGTCATAATTTTTTGAGAACAGAGACATCTGATGTAAAAAGAGTTCACCCATATCTCCAGTCTGTCCAGGTGGCCTATAGTAAACTCCTACAATATTGTCCTTTCTGTTCTTCTCTCCTTGAATTCTTACCCAAACAGTTTCTACAGAGCTACCAGTCTCTGAAGCTTGGATCTCTGTGGAAATATACATTTTCCTACATACAATGCATGCCAGGTTCCTTTAAAACGTGGTATTTCGGTTTGCAGAAATTATGACCTATGCATGATAGGAACTCCACTGATCACCAGAACTGTGCACCTGGGGGGCACAAGAACACTCTGCTCAGCCGTCATCATCAGTGCCAGACACTTTGAAAAGAGAGGCATGGCACATGTGCCACCTCTGCTCCAGACTGTGGGAACAAAGGGGGTAAAAAAAAAAAAAAAAGTCCTCCAATACAGCTATTGTTAAAGTTCTCACCGAATAACAGTGACCACTCATCCTGTGGATCGGTGACAGTTTGTGTGATCCCTTTAGAATGATGGGCCCGTCCCTATCCACAAGAGCAGCCCACACCCTGCTGCACGCTCCCTATCCCCGTAATACACGGACAGCCGGTCTGTATGCCACCTCCTGTAATAGCAGCTCACCTCGGGGTTTTCTGCATGGAGACCGCTCACCTGTTATGACTGAGGTTCAGGACCAGCATGTTCTTTGCATTTTCCAGCTCTCGTGGGCACTCTGTCAGCTGGTTATAACTCAGGTCCTGGAAGGCAAAAATAGAGGGTTTTTTTTTTTTTTTTTTAATTAATTACTTTTCAGTTCATGATCTCTTCCAATGGTAGGAAAATAATGAGAAATAACCAGATGTATAAGATTGGTATATGGGATCCGACCAGCTCCAGGTCCCAGTATATTAATCACACATCCTCATAACTTGTGGGTGCAGCTCCATCCATATAGGGCCTCCCAACCTGCTGACAGAGGGGCTTTGAAGCTGCTGGGAACATGCCCCTCTGCACGCTCAGCCTCAGCAGAGCCAGGAGGAGACACATGTATCGCTTACCCCTAATAAGACGGCTTCTAACGAACAGGGGATATACTGTAGAGACCATATAGCATCATACAGACGGGAGCCTCTCCTCCTGACAGTTTCCCTTTACAAGCCATTTTATATTTCCTGTTCTGACAGTCCAGAATGTATGTTTGGCTGCATGTCCTACTGACGGCCACTAGGGGACACACCAGCAGACCAGTATATATCTCACAGTGCGCATGTTCTTGCAGTGCATTTTTTTTTTTTTTTTTTGGGGGGGGGGGGTGGTTACAGTAAAAAGTCGGATTTACATCAGCCACCTACGTGGCATTCGATGTCAGAGACATTAGTCTCTTACCAGTACGGACAGGTCATCCAGCTGGAAGATGTCGTCCGGGATCCCAGAATTCTTCAGGCTGTTGGCGCGAGCTACAATAGCCTAGGAATGGAGAGGAGAGCAACTAAAGAGCTGCACATGGATAAGATGGAAAGTGGATGTATCAGCAGAGAGGCCACCCTTGAGGATACCGGGGCGAAGGCCAGGGGCTACTTACCCGCAGGCAGGGCAGGGATGACAGCTCTCCGTGTAACGTGGTCAGGTTGTTGTGACTCACTGACAGGTGCTCCTGGAGAAGATGAACACAACTTATCAAAAAGGTCAATGCATCGCAACTTTCCAAAAACTTCAAAACTTCTACCCCTTTGGGTATACAGCTCCTATGCCGACGTACGTGTCTCTATGGTAACAGACTACAAACCTTGTGTACTCCGATTCTGCAGTTATACTCTGATCCAATTTCCAACTTCAATCAAACATTTACAGATCACAAATGGATGCCAAGTACAGAGCCTGAGCCCACCGGAGACAAAATACAGGCTGCTGTAAAGGGCGGCTTAGACCATGCTGGCATAATTCTGGAGATCGTCCATGAAGAAAGAAGATTGCCGTCTCATGGACGACCCTCACAATAAACATTCCAAAAAAAAGATCAAAGTCCTGTAGTTGTATACAATAGGTGACAGCTGAAAAATCCTTTCAGGAGCAGGTGAGCCGGATATTCCCCCGCCGGCACCCGAGACGCCCGGCACCGGATATTCCCCCCGCCGGCGCCCGGCACCGGATATTCCCCCCGCCGGCGCCCGGCACCAGATATTCCCCCCGCCGGCGCCCGGCACCGGATATTCCCCCCGCCGGCGCCCGGCACCGGATATTCCCCCCGCCGGCGCCCGGCACCGGATATTCCCCCCGCCGGCGCCCGGCACCGGATATTCCCCCCGCCGGCGCCCGGGGACGCCCGGCACCGGATATTCCCCCGCCGGCACCCGGGGACGCCCGGCACCGGATATTCCCCCGCCGGCACCCGGGGACGCCCGGCACCGGATATTCCCCCGCCGGCACCCGGGGACGCCCGGCACCGGATATTCCCCCGCCGGCACCCGGGGACGCCCGGCACCGGATATTCCCCCGCCGGCACCCGGGGACGCCCGGCACCGGATATTCCCCCGCCGGCACCCGGGGACGCCCGGCACCGGATATTCCCCCGCCGGCACCCGAGACGCCCGGCACCGGATATTCCCCCGCCGGCACCCGAGACGCCCGGCACCGGATATTCCGCCGCCGACACCTGAGACGCCCAGCACAAGATATTACGCGCCGACACCCGAGATGCCCAGCACCGGATATATATGAGCATATGTAATATAAGGAGGGACTAACGTGCTAACAATGAGAAAGCAGAGGTTGGCTGCTTTCTCATTGAAGCATTCTAATGAGCCCCTGTGGACTGGATGAAGAATTGTTTTTGCGCATGCAAGAAAACTCTGAACATATAGAAGTCTTCCTACTCAAATGTAATAGCAGTAATAAATAACGAACAGGACGGCTGTAGGGGAAAAAAGAAGAATGGAGGGGAATGGACCAGCATAACTATGGAGAATGACGAGAGCTGGGTGAGCGCCCCCTATAGACACAGTGATCGCCACAATCCGTGGGGGTCCTGGCAGTCTGCCCCCTACCAATGTTGCCACTCAGCCAGCTTGTACGAGTGCCCTTTTATATCTTACCAGCTTGTGCAGAGAGGACAGCTCCTCCGGCAGGTAGCACAGCCCGGTCCTGTTCAGCTTCAGCCATCGCAGGCTGGACATAGACCTGACGTGTTCAGGAAAGTATCCACCCTGGAGAAAGAGAGAGGGGAAAACATGGAGGTCAGCAGTGGAGGCCAAAAGCCTGCAATGGGGAGAGAAGAAGCGTGCGAGTGACAAAGAGAGACAGCACTCACTGTCAGCAAGCAGAGGTGCTGAAAATCTATTAGGAAGCTTAGAGCTCTTGACGACGTGACGATCAGGCTCTGACACATGAGGAGCAGATGTAATAAGGAGCATTACAGGCGGCCGATGCCTCGTCAGGGGGCGAGGTTTAATGGAGATGCTAATGACGCCGTGGGTGCAATAACAGAGGTCACAGGGAGGAACGGCAAAATAAACCGAGAAGAGAGGTTTGGGGGGACGTGTCGCCTCCAGATACCCATCCTGCACATCCAGAGGTTGCACACCAGCCCAGCGCGCCCCATCTCCTTATCAGACATACAATGGAATAGTTTCCAACCTGTGACTCTTCAGCTGCTGCAGAACTACAACTCTCAGAATGCCCCCGATAGCTGCAGGCTGTCAGGGCATGCTGGGAGTGATAGCTTTACAAGAGCTTATAATAAGAGGGTAGTGATCATAACACGGGGTGGTAACCCAGCCTCATAATGTCAGTATGAGCCATGCTAATAAACTGCATGTAGCAGAGCCGAGGTGGCGCGTAGAGCCCAGCAATGAAGCCGACGTTTAAGCTCAGCCCAAAAACAATAAAAAAAAGGGTCCAAAAACAGTCAGAGGACCCCCGGCTGCATCCATCTACTGCAATGCAGCATCACAATGTGTCAGCCCTTCGCGCTCCCAATGATTAGTGATTTTACAGTATCAGGTCAGGATACGATACCAAAAATAATCATTCCGACCAACATCTACGACAAGCCCTTAAAGGGACATGTCAGAGTTTACTGAGCGCAGGGTGGGAGGGGGTGGAGCATGACCCCAAAGGAAGATTCCCGAGTCAAGTTCCGCCCCCCTGACCCTGCACCAGATACAACAAAGCATCAGTATCCAGACTCAGGCACATAACTTCATACTCCGAGTCTTAAAGGAGTTGTTCATCTTTGGGGACAATTTTTTTAATCTTTAATATATGTATTAAAATCATGTTTGTCACTAAGTTTAATTAATAATTTTGCACTATCAGCCGTCCATATCACTTGTGTTTCATTACTGGCTCCAGACTGAGTTAACTGAGACTCTAGCAGTGAGCTCGTTCTGATCGTCTTCCCGGGCCTTTCGCCTGTCTTTATCTGAGCTCCTCTCAGCTGATTTATGACCACAACAAAGATGAATGGGCAGAAATACTAAGAACCTGTGAATGCAAAACGGTGCAAATTTTTTTACGAAACCAAATAGCAAAAATTATTTTTAGCCCCAAATACATGTATTTCAATGAAAAACAAAACAAAATATTCTCCATGGGTGAAGAAACTCTTCCCCAGGTCAGGAAAGCCCTTTGCAGTAAGAGGCTTGGAGTCGATTTCAGGCCGTGTCATACGCGGAGCTCACAATCTAATCCCCTTATCATAGGAGGAAACTAAATATCTCAAGTATGTGCATGGAGCGTGGGAAGGAGCACAAGAATCACACGGCGACGGCCCCGCATCTGTGCACCCCCCCAGATCCAGGAATAAGTCATGGGGACCACATTCAGATTATAGTCCTGTGTCGCCCCTTTATGAGCAGAGGATATTGGCTCCTCAAATGGACCCGGCCCCTCACAGTCAGCAGCTGTCACCCTCCATCATCACGGGGCTAAATATAATGTAGTGACTACAACAAACAAACACCGGAGGAGGAGGACAGAGCGGAACAGACGCCAGAGGAGGAGGAGGAGGACAGAGCGGAACAGTCGCCAGAGGAGGAGGTGGACAGAGCGGAACAGTCGCCAGAGGAGGAGTTGGACAGAGCGGAACAGTCGCCAGAGGAGGAGTTGGACAGAGCGGAACAGTCGCCAGAGGAGGAGTTGGACAGAGCGGAACAGACGCCAGAGGAGGAGGAGGAGAGAGCGGAACAGACGCCAGAGGAGGAGGAGGAGAGAGCGGAACAGACGCCAGAGGAGGAGGAGGAGGAGAGAGCGGAACAGACGCCAGAGGAGGAGGAGGAGGAGAGAGCGGAACAGACGCCAGAGGAGGAGGAGGAGGAGAGAGCGGAACAGACGCCAGAGGAGGAGGAGGAGGAGAGAGCGGAACAGACGCCAGAGGAGGAGGAGGAGGAGAGAGCGGAACAGACGCCAGAGGAGGAGGAGGAGGAGAGAGCGGAACAGACGCCAGAGGAGGAGGAGGAGGAGGAGAGAGCGGAACAGACGCCAGAGGAGGAGGAGGAGGAGAGAGCGGAACAGACGCCAGAGGAGGAGGAGGAGGAGAGAGCGGAACAGACGCCAGAGGAGGAGGAGGAGGAGAGAGCGGAACAGACGCCAGAGGAGGAGGAGGAGGAGGAGAGAGCGGAACAGACGCCAGAGGAGGAGGAGGAGGAGGAGAGAGCGGAACAGACGCCAGAGGAGGAGGAGGAGGAGGAGAGAGCGGAACAGACGCCAGAGGAGGAGGAGGAGGAGAGAGCGGAACAGACGCCAGAGGAGGAGGAGGAGGAGAGAGCGGAACAGACGCCAGAGGAGGAGGAGAGAGCGGAACAGACGCCAGAGGAGGAGGAGAGAGCGGAACAGACGCCAGAGGAGGAGGAGAGAGCGGAACAGACGCCAGAGGAGGAGGAGGAGGAGAGAGCGGAACAGACGCCAGAGGAGGAGGAGGAGGAGAGAGCGGAACAAACGCCAGAGGAGGAGGAGAGAGCGGAACAGACGCCAGAGGAGGAGGAGGAGGAGAGAGCGGAACAAACATGTATAGCCTCCGGCCTCCTGCCCCCCCGGTGCATAACCTCCGGCCCCCTCGCCTTCGCCCCCCGGTGCATAACCTCCGGCCCCCTCGCCTTCGCCCCACGGTGCATAACCTCCGGCCCCCTCGCCTTCGCCCCACGGTGCATAACCTCCGGCCCCCTCGCCTTCGCCCCACGGTGCATAACCTCCGGCCCCCTCGCCTTCGCCCCCCCGGTGCATAACCTCCGACCCCTCGTCTTCGCCCCCCCGGTGCATAACCTCCGACCCCTCGTCTTCGCCCCCCCGGTGCATAACCTCCGACCCCTCGTCTTCAGCCCCAGGTGCATAACCTCCGACCCCTCGTCTTCAACCCCCAGTGTATAAACTCCGACCCCTCGTCTTGGCCCCCCCGGTGTATAACCTCCGACCCCTCGTCTTGGCCCCCCCGGTGTATAACCTCCGACCCCCTCGCCTTCGCCCCGGTGTATAACCTTCGGCCCCTCGTCTTCGCCCCCCCCCCCGGTGTATAACCTCCGGACCCCTCGTCTTCGCCCCCGGTGTATAACCTCCGGCCCCCTCGCCTTCGCCCCCCCCCGGTGTATAACCTCCAGCCCCCTCACCTTCGCCCCCCCGGTGTATAACCTCCAGCCCCCTCACCTTCGCCCCCCCGGTGTATAACCTCCGGCCCCTAGTTTTCGCCCCCCCCCGGTGTATAACCTCCGGACCCCTCGTCTTCGCCCCCGGTGTATAACCTCCGGCCCCCTCGCCTTCGCCCCCCCCGGTGTGTATAGCCTCCGACCCCTCGCCTTCGCCCCCCCGGTGTATAACCTCCGACCCCTCGCCTTCGCCCCCCCGGTGTATAACCTCCGACCCCTCGCCTTCGCCCCCCCGGTGTATAACCTCCGACCCCTCGCCTTCGCCCCCCCCGGTGTATAACCTCCGACCCCTCGCCTTCGCCCCCCCGCTGTATAACCTCCGACCCCTCGTCTTCTCCCCCCGGTGTATAACCTTCGGCCCCTCGCCTTCGCCCCCCCCGGTGTGTATAACCTCCGACCCCTCGTCTTCGCCCCCCCGGTGTATAACCTCCGACCCCTCGCCTTCGCCCCCCCGGTGTATAACCTCCGACCCCTCGCCTTCGCCCCGGTGTATGACCTCCGGACCCCTCCCCTTCGCCCCGGTGTATAACCTCCGACCCCTCGTCTTCGCCCCGGTGTATAACCTCCGACCCCTCGTCTTCGCCCCGGTGTATAACCTCCGGCCCCCTCGCCTTCGTCCCCCCCGGTGTATAACCTCCGACCCCTCGCCTTCGCCCCGGTGTATGACCTCCGGACCCCTCCCCTTCGCCCCGGTGTATAACCTCCGACCCCTCGTCTTTGCCCCCCGGTGTATAACCTCTGATCCCCACTCAGGTTTGGTGAGTGCCAGGAGGCCATTACCCCAGGACGGTGTCCTATGACTGGGCCATGGATGCACTATATACAGTATGGCCACACATCACTGCTCTCTGCTATGTTCTGTCACCACCAGGCCCCTCCCCTAACCTCAGTGTCCCTCTGGGGTCTTCTCGGACCCTTCAGTCCTCCTCACCTTAAAATCATTTCCGCTCAGGTCCACCCCTCGGATGAAGGGCAGCACCCCGGTGGCCGCCATGTCCCGCTGCTAGGAAGAGTCTGACCAGACAGAGCAGCAGGAAGCACCTAAGCCCCGCCCCCTCCGCGCTCACAACCCTGTCACTGGCGGCACACACCCTAACCCGGCCACATCCCAGCCCCGCCCCCTAACGATGGCTGCCACTAGATATGATTGGCAGGTGACGGAGCCAATAACCGGATCTAGAGGTCTCTTGTTTATTCACTAGTCCCGCCCTCAGACTCGACATGGCAACTAGTGACGTCAGGAGAAGGCAGTCCGTTGATTGGACAGTGCAGCTTCTATTTTCAGATAAAGATTTTTTTTTTCTAAATTACTGCGATAATGATTGGCTCATTCTCTCTTCTCTTTCTCAGTGATTGGCTCATTCTCTCTCCTCTTTCTCAGTGATTGGGTAATTCTTCGTCGCCTCCCCTTTGATTGGCTGCTGATCGTTGGAACTTCCGTAATTAGTACTGAGGCCTTTCAGTAACACTTGTGATTGGTCGGCAGGGGGCGATGGAGGCGTGTGATTGGTCAGAGAGCTCTGGGAACGGAAGGAGAAGGAGCAGCAGCAAGGGCCGCGAGAAAGCCCGGTGAGGTCTCTATCTCTAGGTCATCGGTGTAATCATACACAGGGAGGCGGGATAATGGCGGGGTGCGGGGGTCAGTACAGGGGAGATAGGAAAGGACACCGCTTAAATACCTGTTTGGCCTTTGTGGATAACTACAACTCCCAGAATTCCCTGTCACTATAGTACGTAGAGGCTTGTAGATGGGCATGCTGGAACTTGTAGTTTTTCTTCCAGTAGTCTATATAAAACTGAATGTGTGTGTGTATCACCAACAAATCACGAAGCATCTTTCATTTCAACAGAGCTGTTCAAAAGAAGCTGAGCTGTGATTGGTTACTATGCGCAACAGTTTCCCTTGCAACCAATCACTAAGCAGCTCTCATTTCACCAGAGCTGGTTAAAAGAAGCTGAGCTGTGATTGGTTGCTATGAGCAAGTTTTCCCACTTGACAACACCTCAGCAGACACTGACATGGTGGGAGAAATCTAGCATCCCCGGGAACATAAGCTCCCAGCCATTGTCTGCCCCCATGAAAGGAGCAGAGAGCACATGACAGAATTGAATCCCCCCTCCCGTGCCTATATACACATCTTCCATCCCGTAGGCACATCGTCCCTGTTAAAGAGATCATTACTATTATTATTTCTATAGCACCATTGATTCCATGGTGCTGTACATGAGAAGGGGTTACATACAAATTACAGATATCACTTACAGTAAACAAACTAACAATCACAGACTGATACAGAGGAGAGAGGACCCTGCCCTTTCGGGCTTACATGCTACAGGATGGTGGGGAAGGAGACAGTAGGTTGGGGGGTTGCAGCAGCTCCAGTGATGGTGAGGCGGTAGCTCCAGTAGTGGTGAGGGGGTAGCGGGGTCATTGCAGGCTGTAGGCTTTCCTGAAGAGGTGGGTTTTCAGGTTCTGTCTGAAGGATCTGAATGTGGATGATAGTCGGACTTGTTGGGGCAAAAAATTCCAGAGGATGGGGGATATTCGGGAGAAGTCTTGGAGGCGGTTGGGTGAGAAGCGAATAAGTGTGGAGGAGAAGGAGGTCTTGGGAGGACCGGAGATTATGTGAGGGAAGGTATCGGGAGGTTAGTTCAGAGACATATGGGGGAGACAGGTTATAGATGGCCTTGTAGGTCAGTATTAGTAATTTGAACTGGATACGCTGAGGGAATGGGAGCCAGTGAAGAGATTTGCAGAGGGGAGAAGCTGAGTAGTAGCGAGGAGAGAGATGAATTAGTCGGGCGGCAGAGTTAAGGATGGACTGGAGAGGTGCGAGGGTGTTAGCAGGGAGACCACAGAAAAGGATGTTGCAGTAGTCGAGGCGGGAGATGATGAGGGCATGCACAACCATTTTAGTAGAGTGAGGGTTGAGGAAAGGACGGATTCTGGAAATATTTTTGAGCTGGAGGCGACAGGAGGTGGAGAGAGCTTGGATGTGCGGTTTAAGGACAGGGCAGAGTCAAAGGTTACTCCGAGGCAGCGGACTTCTGGTACTGGGGAAAGTGTGATGTCATTAATTGTTATAGCTAGGTCGGGTAAAGAAGATCTGTGAGATGGAGGAAAGATGATGAGTTCAGATTTGTCTACTTTGAGTTTGAGGAAGCGAGAGGAGAAGGAGGAGGATATGGCAGATAGACACTCTGGGATTCTGGACAGCAGAGAGGTGACGTCTGGGCCAGAGAGGTAGATCTGAGTGTCATCAGCATAAAGGTGGTAGTGGAATCCGTGGGACTTTGAGTTGCCCCAGACCAAGTGTATAGATTGAGAAGAGTAGGGGTCCTAAAACAGAGCCTTGGGGGACTCCAACAGAGAGAGGATGGTATGAGGAGGTGGTGTGGGAGTGGGAGACGCTGAATGTGCGGTTTGAGAGGTATGAGGAGATCCAGGATAGGGCAAGGCCTTTGATGCCGAAGGAGGAGAGGATCTGTAGTAGGAGGCAGTGGTCAACTGTGTCAAATGCAGAGGACCGGTCTAGAAGGAGGAGTAGAGAGTATTGTCCGTTTGCTTTGGCTGTAAGTAGGTCATTAGTAATTTTGGTCAGGGCTGTCTCAGTGGAGTGATGGGGGCGGAAACCAGATTGTAGATTGTCAAAGAGCAAGTTAGATGATAGGTGGGAGGAAAGTCCAGTGTGGATGTGCAGCTCCAGGAGTTTGGAAGCGAATGGAAGCAATGATATTGGGCGATAGCTGGACATAGCGGTTGGGTCGAGGGTTGGCTTTTTAAGGATAGGCGTGATTGTGGCATGCTTGAAAGCAGAAGGGAAGGTACCGGACATTAGTGATAGGTTGAAGAGGTGGGTTAGGGATGGGATAAGTGTGGTGGTGAGGTTGGGGAGGAGGTGGGATGGAATGGGGTCAAGTGCACAGGTTGTGAGGTGCGATTTGGAGAAGAGGCGATTAAGCTCCCCTTCAGTGATGTTGGAGAGGGAGGTTGGGGTTTGGGCATTGGTCTGGTATACAAAGGGGTTGTGGTGGTTGAGTGATGAAGACTTGCCTTGTTTGGTCAACCTTGTTTTTGAAGTGTGTGGCAAAGTCTTCGGCAGAGATGAGGGAGGTTGGAGGAGGCAGTGGTGGGCGGAGGAGGGAGTTAAAAGTTTTGAATAACTGTTTTGGGTTGTAAGATAGGGACGATAGAGGGTTGTGAAGTAGGCCTGTTTAGCAGAGGTGAGGGCAGATTTGAAATCGAGTGTTGCCTGTTTTGAATGTGGTGAAGTCATTGGTATGGAATTCAGAGCAAATCCATCCAGCGCTTTGGTTTTGACCCCAGGCCTCTCTTAATGGGATCCTCGGTATGGAAGTTAGGACCGTTCCACTCAGCTCTGTGGTTCTGACCCCAGGGTCTCTTGAAGGGATCATTATGCAAGTTAGGGCAAATCCACTCTGCACATTGTTACTGACCCCAGGCCTTTCTTAAAGGGATCTCCGGTATGGAAGTCAGGGCAAATCCATCCAGCGCTTTGGTTCTGATCCCAGGCCTCTCTTAAAGGGATCCCCGGTATGGAAGTCAAGGCAATTGCCTTCAAATGCTCTGATACTGACCCCAGGCTCTCTTAAAGGGATCTCCTGTATGGAAGTTAGGGCAAATCCCTCGGCGCTCTGATTATGACCCCAGGGTTCTATTAAAGGGATCACTGGTATGCAAGTCAGGGCAAATCCACTCAGTGCTCTGGTTCTGATCCCAGGCTCTCTTAAAGGGATCCCCAGTATGGAAGTTAGGGGAAATCCACTCAGCGCTCTGGTTCTGACCACAGACCCCTCTTAAAGGGATCCCCGGTATGGAAGTGAGGGCAAATCCACCCTGCGCTTTGGTACTGACCCCAGGCCTCTCTTAAATGGATCCCCGGTATGGAAGTTACAACCGTTCCACTCAGCATTTTGCTTCTGACCCCAGGCTGATGGCATGATGTGGGATATTAGTGGTAGTAGTCCGGTGGCTCTGGCTGACGGGATGATGTGGGATATTAGGGGTAGTAGTGCGGTGGCTCTGGCTGACGGGATAATTTGGGATATTAGGGGTAGTAGTCCGGTAGCTCTGGCTGACGGGATGATGTGGGATATTAGGGGTAGTAGCCCGGTGGCTCTGACGGGATGATGTGGGATATTAGTGGTAGTTGTCCGGTGGCTCTGGCTGACGGGATGATGTGGGATATTAGGGGTAGTAGTCCGGTGGGTCTGGCTGACGGGATGATGTGGGATATTAGGGGTAGTAGTCCGGTGGCTCTGGCAGACGGGATGATGTGGGATATTAGGGGTAGTAGTCCGGTAGCTCTGGCTGACGGGATGATGTGGGATATTAGGGGGAGTAGTCCGGTAGCTCTGGCTGACAGGAGGCTGTGGGATATTAGAGGTAGTAGTCCGGTGGCTCTGTCTGACGGGATGATGTGGGATATTATGGGCAGGGCTGTGGAGTCGGAGTTAGTTTTGGTCGGAGTCGGTAGAAATGTTCCGACTCCAGCTTTAATAAAAAATGTATTAATATTTCATAATTGAGCTTTCATATGAATTTTATAAATGTTACTCAAATATATATGTTCTATCAAACTATGAACAACAGTGATAAGCAGTTCTGCTGGAGATAGACATTTCTTACTTCTTGTTTGTCACTGTTCTCCACTGCCCTTATCTAATCTTATACTTGGTTAACCTCATGCTGCCCCAACCCCCCTACTTACAATGTATGAAACTGAAAGTGAAAATGTGTTGCAAATTCTTAGTAGTAAAGCTCCTCCTCTAGACTAGATCATACTAGGTGTGCGTCTTCCAAGCATCTCACAGCTGCCTGCTACTCAGAAGAGGAAGACTGTAAGAAGTATTATCCTTTCAACAAACTTTGCATCAGTTAACTGTGAGTACATGAGGAATAATAACAGTATTACTGACCACTATATCAGTTGTACGACCTGGCAATAATTTTGTACAATTGTTTTTAGGAAAAACAATTGTCATTTGGATTGTGAATGCAGAATTAAAAACCTGAGAATGTCAAAGAAGCATCACGTTAAATCAGCTGTATTTGAACATTTCACCATCACTCAAGATAGAAAACATTATGCTGTGAAGCCAAGATGAGTGCATATTCAGGCAAAGATAAAAATGCGCCTACCAGAGCTTCTAATCTAAAGAGACATTTACAGCGCTTTCATCCAGAAGTACTGAAAGCAGTGGATGAGAAAGACTGCATCCAAACCAATGAACCAGTGCCCAGCTCTTCCAGCCAAACAAAGGAGCAGAGAACTTTGCAGCCATCAGTTGCGATATTTTGTCAGTGACAAAGTTACTGTGACAATGACAGTAGATACATTTAAAAAACAGATCATAGAGCTTGTTGTAAAGGATAGTGTGCCTATTTCATTATTTTCACGACCAGCTTTTATGTGTCTGAATGGGGAAATGGCCCGCAAGCTTGGTGTTTCTCTGGAGAGAGAGAGTATTAGAAAATTAGTAATCGAAGAAGCTTTTAAACATAAGGAAGAACTTAAAAAAAACTCTCAAGGGACGCTTTCTGTTTCTTAAAATGGATGCCTGCACACGTCACATAGTGAACTATTTTGCCATCAATGTCCGATTTGTTTGTGACAAAAATGAAATAGTTACCAAGACATTGGCAGTAAAAGACACCAAAGCTCATCACACCAGTGAGTTTCTCCAGGTCTTGGTGGAAAAGGTTCCGCAAGACTATGAACTTAAAAAAGAGCAAGTTCTTTCTGTCGTAACTGACAATGCTTCAAATATGATAAGTACTATTAAGCTAATGAATGAGTGTAATGATGGTGACCAGCAGCTAGAAGAACATTCTGGGTCCACAGACACAGAAATGTTTGAAATAGAGGAACACAGTATTGTAACTGAGGCGCAAACTGAAGTTGCTTCAGATGAACAGCAACATGATAGTTTAGATGATCTTGTTGAAACTGTGTCAATATGTTCTTTCATTCATCACATGCGCTGTGTTGTGCATACGCTACAGCTGGCTATAAGAGACAGTCTGCAAGAAGGACATGCTGCTGCACTGATTGGCAAGGTGAGAAAATTGGCTACTGTTGCCAGAACCCCTAAAGTTGACTCAATTTTGAAGAGTGCTGGAAAAGGGGCAATTATTGATCAAGCCACACGATGGGGCAGTACTTACTTAATGATTCAGCGCTTGGTTGAACTGAAAACCTTTCTTGTAGACATGGCTAACCCTCAACTGACGCTAAATGAAAGTCAGTGGAATCAGGTGACTGAGCTGGAAAAATTGCTAGAGCACCCATTTACAGTGACTAAAAAATTGCAAGCAGAGGACTTAACTCCAGGTATTTTCTTAAAGGAGTGGAAGAACCTGATGTTTCGCCTGTCCCAAAGAGGAGGGTTAATTGCAAGTGGCATTGCTACATCAATGAAATGGAGAGAGGAGCTACTATTACAAAATAACATTCTTTTGGCAGCTGTTTATGTAGACCCAATGCATCGGATTCTTCTAGATGATCAACAGCTAAGGCTAGTTTCACACTTGCTTTTTTTGCAGCGCGTTTTTCCCGCAAAAAAACGCATTGAAAAAACGCATACATAAGCATACAACTGCTGCGTTTTTTTCAAGCATTTTTATGAGCATGCATGAAAAAAACGCAGCGTTTTTATGCGTTTTTAGCGCGTTTTTACCGCGTTTGCGTTTTTTTCCAACATTTTTAGGTGGCCCCTCACACTACCCAAACCATGACTTTACTAACCCTAACCCTGACCCTGACCCTAACCCTAACCCTGACCCTAATCCTTAACCAAATCATACTTAACCCTAACCCAAACCCTAAACCCTAACTAACCCTAACCCTGACCCTAACCCTAACCCTGACCCTAACCCTTAACAAAACCATACTTAACCCTAACCCTGACCCTAACCCTGACCCTAACCCTTAACCAAACCATACTTAACCCTAATCCTGACCCTAACCCTGACCCTAACCCTAACCCTGACCCTAACCCTTAACAAAACCATACTTAACCCTAATCCTGACCCTAACCCTGACCCTAATCCTTAACAAAACCATACTTAACCCTAATCCTGACCCTAACCCTGACCCTAACCCTAACCCTGACCCTAACCCTTAACAAAACCATACTTAACCCTAATCCTGACCCTAACCCTGACCCTAATCCTTAACAAAACCATACTTAACCCTAATCCTGACCCTAACCATGACCCTAATCCTTAACAAAACCATACTTAACCCTAACCCTGACCCAAACCCCAACCCTGACCCTGACCATAACCCTAACCCTAAACCCCCTTAACTAACCCTAACTCTAACCCAAACCCCTAAATTCCATGGTTTAAAAAAAAAAACGCATATGCAAAAAAACGCATACATGAGCATGCCAGTGCGCACATATGCGCATCCATAGGCTATAATGGCCATTTTTAGCGCAAAACGTGCGCATATGTGCGCATGCGCTTTTTTGCAGGGCCAAAAAATGCAACATGCTGCGTCTGGAAAATCCCAACGCACACCCCAAAAAAACGCAGCGCATGAAAATCGCATACATGCGCTTACCAGCGCGCAGGTATGCGCACCCATGTTAAATATAGGGGAAAAAACGCATGCGCAGGTGTGCGTTTTTTTCCAGCGCTAAAAAACGCAAATGTGAAACCAGCCTTAGTAAAGGAAAAGAAGCTCTGCTTGAAATAGCAGTAAGGATGAAAGGGTTGCAGAACAGTCAGGAGGAACAAGAAGAATTTGGTCGTCCTGCCACATCTTCACCCTCATCATCAACTGATGAAGAATTTAATTTAAAAAAATATTTGGATCACAAGGACCGTGCAAAGCGTTCCCGCATAGAAGAAGAGTCATCCCCATCAAGGAACACAGCCAGTACATTTCAGCAGAATTTCTCATGTGCACTAAAAGAAATTGAGAAATTTGACCGTTCATCAAAAATAACAGTGCAACAAGCGATTCCTCTGTATCCTGACATTGTCAGAGATGTTGCCCGAGTGGTTACTGCTTTGCCACCAACACAAGTTAGTGTAGAGAGGTTGTTCTCTGCTCTCATAATTAGATCAGATTTGAGGGCATCCATGAAGGAGGATCTGACAGAGGCAATACTTTTTCTGAGGACAAATTTATAGATTTCTTCTTATTAACTGCATAAAAGTGTTTATTGCATATTTACTTACAGTTTAGAAAAGTTTATAAAAGTTATTTGCTATATTCTAATTGTATTCTAATAAATGTAGTTTTTGCTCTAAGTGGTCTGATTACTTATATGATGGTGAGAAACTGAATAAGCACGATGTTTAATATTTTACAACAGTAAATTTGTTGTTATGAATTGGCCATTTATGAAGGAGCCGGAGCCTGATAAAATCCAGGAGTCGGAGTCGCAACTGTGGCTTACCGACTCCACAGCCCTGATTATGGGTAGTAGTCCGGTGGCTCTGGCTGACGGGATGATGTGGGATATTAGGGGTAGTAGTCCGGTGGCTCTGGCTGACGGGATGATGTGGGATATTAGGGGTAGTAGTCCGGTGGCTCTGGCTGACGGGATGATGTGGGATATTAGGGGTAGTAGTCCGGTGGCTCTGGCTGACGGGATGATGTGGGATATTAGGGGTAGTAGTCCGGTGGCTCTGGCTGACGGGATGATGTGGGATATTAGGGGTAGTAGTCCGGTGGCTCTGGCTGATGGGATGATGTGGGATATTAGGGGTAGTAGTCCGGTGGCTCTGGCTGACGGGATGATGTGGGATATTAGGGGTAGTAGTCCGGTGGCTCTGGCTGACGGGATGATGTGGGATATTAGGGGTAGTAGTCCGGTGGCTCTGGCTGACGGGATGATGTGGGATATTAGGGGTAGTAGTCCTGTGGCTCTGGCTGACGGGATGATGTAGGATATTAGGGGTAGTAGTCCGGTGGCTCTGGCTGATGGGATGATGTGGGATATTAGGGGTAGTAGTCTGGTGGCTCTGGCTGATGGGATGATGTGGGATATTAGGGGTAGTAGTCCGGTGGCTCTGGCTGACGGGATGATGTGGGATATTAGGGGTAGTAGTCCGGTGGCTCTGGCTGATGGGATGATGTGGGATATTAGGGGTAGTAGTCCGGTGGCTCTGGCTGATGGGATGATGTGGGATATTAGGGGTAGTAGTCCGGTGGCTCTGGCTGACAGGATGATGTAGGATATTATGGGTAGTAGTCCGATGGCTCTGGCTGACGGGATGATGTGGGATATTAGGGGTAGTAGTCCGGTGGCTCTGGCTGACGGGATGATGTGGGATATTAGTGGTAGTAGTCTGGTGGCTCTGGCTGACAGGATGATGTAGGATATTAGGGGTAGTAGTCCGGTGGCTCTGGCTGACGGGATGATTTGGGATATTAGGGGGAGTAGTCCGGTAGCTCTGGCTGACGGGATGATGTGGGATATTAGGGGTAGTAGTACGGTGGCTCTGGCTGACGGGATGATGTGGGATATTAGGGGTAGTAGTCCGGTGGCTCTGGCTGACGGGATGATGTGGGATATTAGGGGTAGTAGTCCGGTGGCTCTGGCTGACGGGATGATGTGGGATATTAGGGGTAGTAGTCCGGTGGCTCTGGCTGATGGGATGATGTGGGATATTAGGGGTAGTAGTCCGGTGGCTCTGGCTGACGGGATGATGTGGGATATTAGGGGTAGTAGTCCGGTGGCTCTGGCTGATGGGATGATGTGGGATATTAGGGGTAGTAGTCCGGTGGCTCTGGCTGATGGGATGATGTGGGATATTAGGGGTAGTAGTCCGGTGGCTCTGGCTGATGGGATGATGTGGGATATTAGGGGTAGTAGTCCGGTGGCTCTGGCTGACGGGATGATGTGGGATATTAGGGGTAGTAGTCCGGTGGCTCTGGCTGACGGGATGATGTGGGATATTAGGGGTAGTAGTCCGGTGGCTCTGGCTGACGGGATGATGTGGGATATTAGTGGTAGTCCGGTGGCTCTGGCTGACAGGATGATGTAGGATATTAGGGGTAGTAGTCCGGTGGCTCTGGCTGACAGGATGATGTAGGATATTAGGGGTAGTAGTCCGGTGGCTCTGGCTGACGGGATGATTTGGGATATTAGGGGGAGTAGTCCGGTAGCTCTGGCTGAGGGGATGATGAGGGATATTATAGTGAATGTGACTATGCGGAGTGGGTGGGGCTCTACACTCCTCTTTATATATAGAGGTAGATATAATCATTATAATTGGTATAACTAACCGTAGTTAGTTACTATGCCCGGGCAGTGCCGGGCTCTTCAGCTAGTTGTGTAATAAAAAATGAGCCAATAACACTCATAAAAGGTTTTTTTTTTTTTTTTTTTGTGCACGGAACAAAAAAAAATATATCATAATTTTATCTTTTTTTTTCTGTTTACAGAATACTGGACAAATTAATTCTATAATTTAATTAATTGAACTTTTAAAGACGCGGCAATGCCAAATATTCTTATTTTTACATAATTTAAGATTTTTTTTATCTTTATAAATAAAATAGATATTTTTTTCTGTAAGTTTTTCTCTGTGTTTCAGCCTTCCTAGGTGACACTTGTTCCATACAGTGCATATAGAGTCTATAGTGGGAATATATAAAGTTCAGCCTATAGTAAGACTGCATGGGAGTACCAAGATGGTGGCCACAACGGCCTTAAGTGGGCTCCCCTCGATGGCATGGCAATTATTTGGCACCCTTAGCAGTCACAATGGGCGCCTGAACAGCTGGCTGGGTAGAATCGCGCACCGTAAATGCGGCTGTCAATTTGATTGACGGCAGCATTTAAAGAGTTAGCAGCAGTGTTCAGAGCTCGGCTCCGATTGCTGCGGTTTCCCTTTAGCCACTCTTTTTCCATCCGATTAGCCATGATTGTCCTCTTGAAGTCTGGTGTAGTGATGACGTGATCCGGTCTGGAGATGACATCATCACACATGTGACGCAATGACATCATCAGGTCAGAGCGCAGCTACAGGCGTGACATGCGATCTGCTCTTCTGTCCTCTGCAGGGTTATCATGGCCGAAATGCAGCTCCAGAAAAAAGGCAAGAAGTCCGACGATGGCGTCGGCAGCATGGTGAATTTCTTACTGGCCAATGCCAGGCTGGTCCTCGGCGTTGGGGGAGCAGCCATGCTGGGCATCGCCACGCTGGCAGTAAAGCGGGTGAGACTCATCGGCTGTCTGTACTTTACCGTTAGAACTTTGGATATAAAGGGGGCTGCAGCCAACTCTGCCATTGCTGTAACGCTGATCCCGCGCGCTTCTTGTCCGTGCTTGATTCCGTTCTTATGTTTCCGCAGCTGATTGACCGAGCAGCGTCGCCTCCGGGCGAGAAAGAAGCCGATGAGAAAGTAGAACAGAAATCCATAGAGGAAGCCTGGAAGGAAGCCGCGCTGATAAAGGCCTCCCCGAAACTTGTGCGGAAAGCAAAGCGCTCCGACCTGAGCTCTGCGCTGCCGGCCCCCGAGCCCACCCAACCGGTCACAGGTCAGCGCATGTGGATACCATGTTGGCTTTATCACATCCCGACTCTGGTCACACCTGCTGCCAAAGTTAATTTTGTGGTGGTCAAAGAGGGGGATTTCATGGCGGCCAGGGAGGGGGACTTCGTGGCGGCCAGGGACGGGGGACTTCGTGGCGGCCAGGGACGGGGGACTTCGTGGCGGCCAGGGACGGGGGACTTCGTGGCGGCCAGGGACGGGGGACTTCGTGGCGGCCAGGGACGGGGGACTTCGTGGCGGCCAGGGACGGGGGATTACATGACGCTCCCCCAGGTCTGCCATGTTTGTACTCCCAGGCCGTACATAGCAGTGTCCATTAAGGGTACATAAAGCAGTTGGGCACAAAGCAGAAGTATGTGGAAGGTATCAGAGGTGCGTGAATATTGGGGCTGACGGAACCTGATTTTTCTATTTCTCCAGATGTCGCCGCTTCAAGCAGTGAACTTGAGCAGCCCCCTGTGTCTGAGAAGACCCCCCTGTGCCTCACCTTTCAGGAGACCCTCTTGCATTACTACACCCACCAAGCCATTATGCCAGCAGCCCAGATACAAGCGGCCAAGCAGCTGGTGCTGGACATTACTAGCGAACTGCAGGACTTCCTGAAAGCGAAACACCCCGAAATGCCGTTTTCCGCCATGCAGTTGGGGGGCTCCCTGGGTAATGATCTCCCCGTAACCAGTTTACACCAGACTTACGTTTTGTTGCCCCTGACTCTCGAACGGGATTTATGGAATTTCGTCCCAGGACAGGACACCATTCTCAATGACCCCCAGTTTTGGATGATAAAAAGGGTTAACCTGGAGTACACGGCCCGGGGGAGCAGTCCATGGGACAGGTTCATGTTGGGGGGCTACCTCTCCACCAAGAGGATGGTGGAGTCTTTGCACAAGACTGTGGTAGGATCCATTAACTGGCCGGCCATCGGGACCGTGCTGGAGTGCTGTGTGCGCCCAGTCATTGCACCTGATGACCTAAGGCTGGAGGTCGTCCACCAGGACTTCACAGGGACCATCAACTTCCTCCTAGTGGCTGAAACCAAAGACGTGGTCCTGCTGGCTTACCCCCACTCCACAGCCCCGGCTGAAAATTTATGGCGGCGGAGCTACTACCGAGAAGAGACCCTGCGCCTCCAGGAGCTGGACAGCGGAGATTCCGGCGTCCGGCAGAAGTGTCTGAACATACTGAGAAGCGTTTGCCACCAGCGCCCGGAACTTCGCCCGCTGTCCCCAACCCAGTTAAGACACGTCCTCCTACACGTCAGTAACGAGGCGTCTGATTGGTCGGAGTCCAGCCTTGCTGACCGTTTCCTTCAGATCATAGCGTCGATCATCGGCTATCTGGAGAGTGGGACCCTCCCGTGCTACTTTGATGGAAAAATCAACTTATTCTCCAGCCTGACGGACAAGGAGATTGACGAGATCGGATATGGACTGTATCAGATATTTTCCGATCCCAGCTCGATACTGGTGAAGTGAGATTATCGCGACTTACGGGTCTGACTGGCGGCGGGCACCACTGGGCGCTGGATACTTGGCATAGAATTGCTCTTGGCATCCTATAATAAGTTCTGCCACTTGCTGATATACTTTGTGAAGTCTAAAACTGCGTCTCCATTCACTGACAGCAAGGAGAGATCTGGATAGTGATGGGATATTATAGCAGGAAGCTTATTAGGAGGTTGGAGAACTTTTCATTAGATGAGGATGATGAAGGGAATGTGCAGTAAAGTTAGTCGCGTCCATGGATGCCCTGCTGTCAGGGTAAATGGGCAAATATGAAGGTGAGCGCAGCCCGCCCTCCTATTAATTATCTTTATTTGTACAGATTCGGGGTGCCTCTTTAATCACCTTAAGAAGATCTAGAAATAATTATTTTTTTGCTGCCTTTCCTGTGATCTCATTTGCCAATGTGCCCTTATACGGACCGGATCCGCGTACATAGCCGGTTCTGTCAGCACATTAATGTATCGGACAATTCTTTTGTTGTTGTGTGCTTTAATTATTCGTTTGAAATTGGTACTTTTAAAAGGTACTGTACCTTTAAGAAAAACATCTTATTAACATGCGATTTCTCAGCCTGGCAATGCCTGCTGGGAGTTGTAGTTTATATGTGAATAACCTGGAAGCCATGTTTGTACATAAGTAATTGCTGCTATATTGCGGAATCTCGACTGTGATATTTTACTAATCCCGGAGAGTAGATGCCGCTGCTCATCGATTCGTACATGGATTTTTATTTTCTACATTTTTATGTCTCTTGCACATTTCCTTTACGGATTTTTGCACTAATCAGGTATTTCTTTGTGTTCGTTAATTCACATTTGCAGTTTGGGTGCAAAAGTCTCTCGGGTCTTCTGGGCGGCCGCAGCCATGTTGGAAGTCCTAAGAAATATAAATATGGCCACCATGATGGTTAAAGTGGTGGCCCAGCTTGTCTGACAGGATGTCTTGTTATTGTACAGCACTATGGGAAAGCTGGGTTTTTCTCTGGAAAGGAGTTGTGATGGCGGCCGTGTTGGATGTCATCCAGCTTTCCTACAAGTGCTTGGCTGAGTTTTCAAAGACGAGGCCACATCTCAGTATCGGCACGATTACTGACGATCTAGATGGACTGTGTACTGGATAAGCTGACAGTATGGCTGGCCTTGCTCTGTGTAGGCTGACATTATGGCTGGCCTTGCTCTGTGTAGGCTGACATTATGGCTGCCCTTGCTCTGCATAGGCTGACAGTATGGCTGCCCTTGCTCTGCATAGGCTGACAGTATGGCTGCCCTTGCTCTGCATAGGCTGACAGTATGGCTGCCCTTGCTCTGCATAGGCTGACAGTATGGCTGCCCTTGCTCTGCATAGGCTGACAGTATGGCTGCCCTTGCTCTGCATAGGATGACAGTATGACTGCCCTTGCTATGTATAGGCTGGGCGTATTGGCCGCCCTTGCTCTGCATAGGCTGACAATATGGCCGCCCTTGCTATGTATAGGCTGGCCGTATTGGCCGCCCTTGCTATGTATAAGCTGACAGTATGGTTGCCCTTGCTCTGTGTAGGCTGACAGTATGGCTGCCCTTGCTCTGCATAGGCTGACAGTATGGCTGCCCTTGCTCTGCATAGGCTGACAGTATGGCTGCCCTTGCTCTGCATAGGCTGACAGTATGGCTGCCCTTGCTCTGCATAGGCTGACAGTATTGGCTGCCCTAGCTCTGCATAGGCTGACAATATGGCTGCCCTTGCTATGTATAGGCTGACAGTATGACTGCCCTTGCTATATATAGGCTGACAGTATGACTGCCCTTGCTCTGCATAGGCTGACAATATGGCTGCCCTTGCTCTGCATAGGCTGACAGTATTGGCTGCCCTTGCTCTGCATAGGCTGACAGTATGACTGCCCTTGCTCTGCATAGGCTGACAGTATTGGCTGCACTTGCTCTGCATAGGCTGACAGTATTGGCTGCACTTGCTCTGCATAGGCTGACAGTATTGGCTGCCCTTGCTCTGCATAGGCTGACAATATGGCTGCCCTTGCTCTGCATAGGCTGACAGTATTGGCTGCACTTGCTCTGCATAGGCTGACAGTATTGGCTGCCCTTGCTCTGCATAGGCTGACAATATGGCTGCCCTTGCTCTGCATAGGCTGACAGTATTGGCTGCCCTTGCTCTGCATAGGCTGGCAGTATTGGCCGCCCTTGCTCTGCATAGGCTGATAATATGGCTGCCCTTGCTCTGCATAGGCTGACAATATGGCTGCCCTTGCTCTGCATAGGCTGACAGTATTGGCTGCCCTTGCTCTGCATAGGCTGACAATATGGCTGCCCTTGCTCTGCATAGGCTGGCAGTATTGGCCGCCCTTGCTCTGCATAGGCTGATAATATGGCTGCCCTTGCTCTGCATAGGCTGACAGTATTGGCTGCCCTTGCTCTGCATAGGCTGACAATATGGCTGCCCTTGCTCTGCATAGGCTGACAGTATTGGCTGCCCTTGCTCTGCATAGGCTGACAATATGGCTGCCCTTGCTCTGCATAGGCTGACAGTATTGGCTGCCCTTGCTCTGCATAGGCTGATAATATAGCTGCCCTTGCTATGTTTCGGCTGGCAGTATGGCAGCCTTCACTGTGAAGAAGGTGACAATATGGCCGCCCGCATGGTGTGGGTGCACGGTACTGGTTTTGACTCTCTTGTGGCTCGAGCTGGTTAGTCCCTGTGTTCTGGACGTTAATTATAAGCTGTGCGTTATATCCGCCTCATCTGCTCAGTATTTCCCTCTTTGTCTAATGGCCGACCTCCTGGAGGCCTGTAATAATCTGGTTGCTATGGAGTCTCTCCCTAACAACCGCAGGATTTTCTGTTGTCACTGGGCAGAACCTCCCTAGTAACCAGTCTGCTATTGATTACTCGGGTCTTAGGCCGATACAGGGGCGAGCAGCCATTACTGAGGTCAGGCTTCGGTAAGAACATGGAGGCTCTTTGTAACCCGGTGGGTCTCGCGCTCTCCTGCACTACTACTCCCAGCATGCTCGGCCAGTCAGTTTTACGGGCAGCACTGAGCACAGTCTAAATATGAAATATGCGAAGCACATGACTTTCCGCACAGTATGGCGTCACTGTGGGTACAATGGGCACGACGGGGCACTGACCACGGCACTAGATTTCTATATTTTCCTTCCATGTACATGAACTCCCCCGGTATCAGTTTACATCACTTGGGGCGAATGTCTCGCCTGGCGACATGCAGAAGGAACTTGTGTATAACTTCAGATTGTATACTCTAGCCACATACAAAGCTGCATTCTGCGTCTCTGCAGTTAGCGCTCAGGCTGCTCCGTACTCTAATCGCTTCCAGAGCTGCAGGACAACTTGTGTACACTAGTCACAGTCAATACTGCAGGATAACGTGTGGTGTGCTCTAGTCACAGTCAATGCTGCAGGATGACGTGTCTGTGCTCTAGTCACAGTCAATGCTGCAGGATGACGTGTCTGTGCTCTAGTCACAGTGATTGCTGCAGCTCTAGTCACAGTGATTGCTGCAGGATTACGTGTACTCTAGTCACAGTCAATGCTGCAGGACACCTTGTGTACTCTAGTCACAGTCAGTGCTGCAGGATGCCTTGTGTACTCTAGTCACAGTCAATGCTGCAGGATGATGTGTGTGCTCTAGTCACATACAGTGCTGCATTACGATTTGCATGCAATCTCAATAGTGGTGTTTGGCAGCACCTGTCTGTTGGATACCAGAAGCAGCTAGAATTCTGACAGCAGCTTTGGATGTGAGTGGAGTATAGTATCTGCTCAGTTTCAGTAAAAGGAAGACTTTGCGGTCATGCTGGGATTTGTAGTGTCATAAGTAACACTCCACCTGCTACACACCAGTTCTGCTCTCCAGATAGAAGCCGCGACCCGACGTCTCTGCTGTTATGAATTGTCGCCTTTGTGCCAAACTCATCGACCGTTGTCCACCAACCACAGCGGGGGGCGAATGCTGTGTGCACAGGGCGGGGTCCTCTCGGGGGGCGAATGCTGTGTGCACAGGGCGGGGTCCTCTCGGGGGGCGAATGCTGTGTGCACAGGGCAGGGTCCTCTCGGGGGGGGGGGGGGCGAGTGCTGTGTTCATTGGGGCGGGGTCCTCTTGGGGGGGCGAATGCTGTGTGCGCCGGGGCGGGGGGTGAATGCTGTGTGCATTGGGGCGGGGTCCTCTCGGGGGGCGAATGCTGTGTGCGCCGGGGCGCGGTCCTCTCGGGGGGCGAATGCTGTGTGCGCCGGGGCGCGGTCCTCTCGGGGGGGGGGGGGGACGAATGCTGTGTGCGCCGGGGCGGGGTCCTCTCGGGGGGGATTCTCCTCGGCTGCTGCTTTCAGTTGTGGATTTTGCTGCTTTAAATTCTATTTTTTAAACTAATTAATTGTGATAATAAAGATTGAGTCTGAGCTCAGCGAGTGGAGGATTCATTGTGCCTCATCTGTACAGAAACCAACACGTGTCCATTGTATCAGCATCGACCCACGCCGGTAACAGATCGGATCTGGAGAACAGGACAGATCCAATAGAATCTAGAAACATCAATGTTTATTATTGAAATTAAAATATCAAACAGAACCTGCCCCAAAAAGGAGGAAGGAAGGGAGGGAACCCAGAGGTCAAGTGATCGACTTCAGAAATGTGGCTAGCGGGCAGCAGACGACATGAAGGCATTGTGCATGGAAGATGGAAAATGTACTGATGTTTCACCATAACATCCGATGTGCAGATCTCACTCGTTCCGTCTCCAGGTGTTTGTTATTAGACGCGTCTTGTTCCATGAAGATGGACAAATAGGGAGATTTTATTATTTTGGAGACTTGACTGCGCTAAACTCTCACCTCTTGTTGCCCTAGATCTTGCCTCATGTGCCAGAGAGTCTGGAAAGCTGCCGTGGGCCATCACTGCTACCCTGCAATCTGTAGCCTAAAATAACATCCTCGACCAGTTGTTCGTTTTAGGCCCCAGCCTTCTTCCTAAGCTCAGCTGCACCCTCCTGTCATGGTATAACCCAGCCCGTCATATAGCCATTGTGGAGAGCCGTGAATATCATTGAAAGGCAAATGGGAGTCTTTTCAAATATGAGTTCTAGCCATACTGATATGGCACCACATCACACATAAGATTCTGTCTGCAGCCACCACTAGGGGGAGCTCCCTGTATATAGAGATACATAAGATCCTGTCTGCAGCCACCACTAGGGGGGGCTCCCTATATAGAGATACATAAGATCCTGTCTGCAGCCACCACTAGGCGGAGCTCTCTGTTTACAGAGATATATGATAAGATCCTGACTGCAGTCACCACTAGGAGTTCCCTGTATACAGAGATACATAAGATACTGTCTGCAGTCACCACTAGGGGGAGTTCCTGTATACCACTGGTGGCTGAAGACAGAATCTTATCATGTATCTCTGTATGCAGTGAGCTCCCCCTAGCGGTGGCTGCAGACAGGATCTTATCATGTATCTCTGTATACAGGGAGCTCCCCCTAGCGGTGGCTGCAGACAGAATCTTATCATGTATCTCTATATACAGGGAGCTCCCCCTAGCGGTGGCTGCAGACAGAATCTTATCATGTATCTCTATATACAGGGAGCTCTCCCTAGCGGTGGCTGCAGACAGGATCTTATCATGTATCTCTATATACAGGGAGCTCCCCCTAGTGGTGGCCGCAGACAGGATCTTATCATGTATCTCTATATACAGGGAGATCTCCCTAGCGGTGGCTGCAGACAGGATCTTATCATGTATCTCTATATACAGGGAGCTCCCCCTAGCGGTGGCTGTAGACAGAATCTTATCGTGTATATATACAGGGAGCTCCCCCTAGCAGTGGCCACAGACAGAATCTTATCTCATAAGAATGGTTATGAAGGGGATTTAGCGGCATACACTACAGCGGGGTTCCCCAACTCCAGTCCTCAAGGCCCACCAACAGATCATGTTTTCAGGATTTCCTTTGTATTGTACAGGTGAAGCAATTATCACCTAAGCAATACTAAGGAAATCCTGAAAACATGATCTGTTGGTGGGCCTTGAGGACTGGAGTTGGGGAACCCTGCACTACAGCATTTCAAAGGCCAAATATGGTGATGCAAAAATTGTTTTTGCAAAAAAAGCATATTTAAGTGCGTGACAACAGCCAAACAAAAAATGGATTTAAATCTGTTATCGATGTAATCGCACCGACCCGAATCACTTATACCACACGAGGAATGGCTTAAAACATAAATCGAACCAATTCACCTGCTGTGATTTGTTAATTCTGCCTCCCAAAGATCACAATAAGGGTACGTGCACACGCTGCGGAATCCGCTGCGGATTAATCCGCACGGATTTTGCAAAAAGGTTTTGCCTGCGGTTTGGTCCTGCGGATTCACTATCTCCACAATGGTGGAGATAGGAACCCGCACCGGTTTCCGCAGAAAGAATTGACATGCAATTCTTTCTGCGGATTCAAAACCGCAGCAAATCCGCGCGTTTTTTTCCGCAGCGTCGGCACAGCGGTTTTTTTTTCCCATTCAAATGAATGGTACTGTACACCGCAGCTAAAACTGCTGCGTGTCCGCAGCGGCCAAAACCGCTGCGGAAACGCAGCGGAATCCGCAGCGTGTGCACACAGCCTAAGGCTCTGCGCACATTTATCCTGCACTCTACGCTGAGCGCTTACACCGGAGTTTTTGTGTAAATCTGTGAAATACGTGATTCAGACAGAACTCCCGGCAGAGGATTCCCTATAATGAGGTAGATGGAGGCACTGTGGACCACCTGTGATCTGGTGGTGTCATCTTTTTAGGTGAGTATAAAAGTGTCTTTTGTGCACTTCTGAAAAGAAGGACATTGCTGAACAGAGGCCATAGTAACTCTGCTGCCTCATTATAGTAAATGAACCGGTCGTGCGTGTCATTTGAATAAAGTCATTCAAAGATTTAGATGGAAACCTCAAAGTAAGTGCTCAGTGTAGAGCACCAGATAAATATGATCCTAAATGTTCTGTGAAACGTTCCCAATAAAACCTTCAACTCAATCCACAAAAAAAAAGCAAGCCCCACTCAGATCTGTCATCTGTTAACAGAAATATAGGGGGCTTCCACGTTACTGGTAGCACAAAGGTTCCGTAAAAGTGAAATGGCTCCACACCCCCCAAAAGAAGTTTAGCAAATTCTAAGCTCCCAAATTTAAATGCCTCCCTCACTTCTGAGCCCCTCAGTGTGCCTAAACCACAGTTAGCGTCCACATGTTTGGCATTTCTGTAGCGTTGAGAGGCTGCCTAATTTACAGGTGCAGGTCTCCAGGAGCAGGAGTTGATCACAACGTTCTGGTCACTACAACGTGTTGGTGACTACAATGTTCCGGTCACTACAACGTACTGGGCACTGCAATAGCTGATTTGCAATTTTCACTCAGCAACATCCAACACTGCTTGTTTTTGGAAAATACCCATGGATTCAAATCATCAGTACCCCTGACCACATATGGGGTATTCGCTGTACTTATGAGAAATTGCACAACAAATTTTGGGGGGGCCATTTTCTCCTGCTATCCTTGTGAACATTTTAAAAAAATTGGGGCTAAAACATTTGTGGGAAAAATATATATATATATTTTTTCATTTTCACAGTTCAACGATGTAAAATTCTGTGAAGCACTTATAGGTTCAAGGTGCTCGCCACACATTCAAATAAATTCCTTGAGGGGTCTAGTTTCCAAAATGGGATCACTTGTGGGGGAGTTTCCACTGTTTAGGCACATCATGGGCTGTCCAAATGCGACATGACACCCACAGACCATTCCATCAAAGTCTGAATTCCAAAATGTCACTCCTTTCCGAGCCCTGCCGTGCACCCATGCAGTAGTTTTTCCCCACATATGAGGTATCAACATATTCAAGAGAAATTTAACAATAAAGTTTAGTATCAACTTTCTCCTGTTAACTTTGTGAAAATAAAAATTTGGGGGTTAAAAGAACATTTATTTTGTCAGAAAAATGGGATTTCTTTTATTTTCACGGCTCTACCTTATAAACTTCAGTGACGCACGTAAGGGTTCAAGGTGCTCACCACACATCTAGAGAAATTTATTATGGGGTCTAGTTTCCAAAATGGGGTCTGATGTGGAGGGTTTCCACTCTTTAGGCACATCAGGGGCTATCCAAATGTGACATGACTTCCGCTCTCTGTTCAAGCCATTTTATGTTCAAAAAGTCAAACCGGTGCTCCTTCCTTTCTGAGCCCTTCCTTGTACCCAAACAGTAGTTTTCCCCCACATATGGGGTAGCTGCATACTCAGGAGAAATTGCACAAATTTTGGGGTCCATTTTCTCATTAACTTTGAGAAAATCAAAAAGTTGGGGCTAAAGTAACATTTTTGGGAAAAAAAAGTAAAATGTTAATTTTTTTCCTTCCACATGGCATTAATTTCTGTGAAGCACCTGAAAGGTGGTTTTTAGCAGTTTGAGGGTTGCAGTTTTTAGAACGGTGTCACTTTTCGGTATTTTGTGTTATATAGGCCGCCAGTCACTTCAAATGTGAAGTGGTCCCTAAAAAAATGGTTTTGTAAATTTTGTTGAAAAAATGAGAAATCGGTGGTCAACTTTTAACCCTTCTAACTTCCTAACTAAAAAAAAGTTTAAAAAAACAAAGCAGATGTAAAGTAGACATGTGGGAAATGTTATTTATTAACTATTTTGTGTGACCTAACTCTGGTATAAGTGTATAAGAATTAAAAATTTGAAAATTGGAACATTTTAAAAATTTTTGCCAAATTTCCGATATTTTCACAAATAAGCGCAAGTCATATCTAACAAATTTTACCACTATTATAAAGTACAATATGTCACAAAAAAACAGTCTCAGATTCAGTGGGATCCGTTGAAGCGTTCCAGAGTTATTAACTCAAAGTGACGATGGTCAGAGTTGTAAACTTTGGCCTAGTCATGAAGGTGAAAACAGGCTGGGAGGGGGGGCTGAAGGGGTTAAGAAATTAATCAGTGCAGAATAAGGAATCTGTATAGATCATACATTTTTTTTGATTAACCATTGCATATTGAGATTTCTGCAACTGATTCATCAGCTGTTGACTGGAGTGTTCCCCACTCACTGACAAGCGGCATTTTTGGAAACAGTAAATTTGAGAGTCCTCAGTGGTTGATATCTTTTAATGGCTGAGTAAAAAGACGGTGCCTTACAAGGTGTCGAGACTGCTCAGGTCTCCATCAGGCAGAGAATAACACAAAATTTATACACACAGGAATAATGCAGTAGATAAGACAAGTGACGTGAAGCAGAACTATAGATGTGGGACGGGGACAAAACAGTTGTGGCCGTAAATATTGGAACAGGTCATAGATAATAATAATAATTTTTATTTCTATAGCGCCGACATATTCCGCAGCACTTTACATTTCAGAGGGGACTTGTACAGACAATAGCATAACAATAATCACATGGATCATAACAGATACCAAGAGGAATGAGGGCCCTGCTCGCAAGCTTACAGTCTATGAGGAAAGAGGGAGACACGACAGGTGGGTGGTAACAGTTGCCCTGATTGTTTGGACCAGCCATAGTGTTAAGTGTGTAACAGTACAGACACAGAGGGCTAAGGCTAGTTTCACATTAGCTTTTATGGCCGAAGCGTCGGGCTGCGCAAGGCCGCCGCTAAGCCCTGCCACGCCTCCACCGGCAGCTCCGCCTACGGATGCATGACGCTGCATGCGTCCTGCGTCCCCTATCTTTAGCACTGGGGACGCAGGCCGTGCGCAGTATGCGTTTGGCGGCGCATGCGTCCTTTTGACGCTGCGCCGACCAGCACCAAACGCAACAGGTTGCAATTTGGTGCGCTCGGCGCGTCAAAAGGACACATGCGCCGCCAAACGCATACTGCGCACAGCCTGCGTCCCCAGTGCTAAAGATAGGGGACGCATGCAGCGTCATGTGTCCGTAGTTGGAGCTACCGGCGGAGGCGCGGCAGGGCTTAGCGGCGGCCGTGCGCAGCCCGACGCTGCGGCTGTAAACGCTAATATGAAACTAGCCTAATGGATGCATAAAGCATGTGGGAACATGATGCGGGGAACCTGGTTATGGTAAACCTTTTGGCTGTGCCACACAGGGATAGATTAGGTTAATGCGTTGAGGCTGTAGGCCAGTCTGAATAAATGCGTTTTCAGGGCACGCTTAAAATTGTGGGGATTGGGGACTAATCGTATTGACCTGAGAAGTGCATTCCAAAGAATTGGCGCAGCACGTGTAAAGTCTTGGAGACGGGAGTGGGAGGTTCAGATTATTGAGGATACTAACCTCAGGTCATCAGCAGAACGGAGGGCGCGGGTAGGGTGGTATACTGAAACAAGGGAGATGTAGGGTGGTGCTGAGCCATGGAGGGCTTTGTGGGTGAGGGTAATAAGTTTATACTGAATTCTGGAGTGGATGGGTAGCCAGTGTAATGACTGGCACAAGGTAGAGGCATCGGTGTAACGATTGGTGAAGAATATGATCCTGGCTGCAGCATTCAAGACAGATTGGAGGGAGAGAGTTTGGTAAGAGGGAGACCGATTAGAAGAGAGTTACAATAGTCGAGACTAAAATGAATAAGAGAAACAGTAAGAGTTTTACTAGATAGAAGTGTGAAAGTTTTATTGTCCTGTGATTGAGGTCTGGTCCATGATTGTGATGCCCCCACAGGGTCTGAAGGGCACATTCCTTAGTCGATATAGAAAGACATAAGTTGTGTCCTGAATGTAGCTGGTTGTATCCTTTACCAGGGGGTTTAAGAATACCTTCTATCCATCCAGAAACATTCAGGACGCCACTAACCTATTGAATAAACTAGCAGCCATAGGTCATCTCCCAGAAGGAACCATCCTGGCCACCATGAATGTAGAATCTTTGTGCTTTTATATCCCACACCAGGATGGATTAAATGCCTGCAAAGTCTTCATGTAAAATTTAGGAACTCATACTGATTCTGTGCTGAAACTTACAAAATTCATCTTCACCCACAATTAACTTGAATTTGATAAGATATATGTACAGGATACTGGAACAGCGATGGGAAGTAAAAAGGGCTCCACAGAACGCAAACCTTTCCATGGCCAAGCTATCGACGTTACATTGACGATATTTTTATCATCTGGACCGAGTCTGAGCAACAGCTAAAGACGTTCCATGAAAACTTTCATCCCACCATCAACTTAACACTCAACTACTCCAGCACTGAAATGAACTAACAAGAAAGAGACGTCCCTGTACCAGAAGCCAAACGACCGTCCAACATACCTTAAATGGGACAGTCTACAGCCAAGCCATCAGATACAATCGTACAGTTAGGTCCATATATATTTGGACAGAGAGAACATTTTTCTAATTTTGGTTCTAGACATTACCACAATGAATTTTAAACAAAACAATTCAGATGCAGTTGAAGTTCAGACTTTCAGCTTTCATTTGAGGGTATCTACATTAAAATTGGATGAAGGGTTTAGGAGTTTCAGCTCCTTAACATGGGCCAACCTGTTTTTAAAGGGACCAAAAGTAATTGGACAGATTAAATAATTGTAAATAAAATGCTCATTTCTAGTACTTGGTTGAAAACCCTTTGTTGGCAATGACTGCCTGAAGTCTTGAACTCATGGACATCACCAGACGCTGTGTTTCCTCCTTTTTGATGCTCTGCCAGGCCTTCACTGCGGTGGTTTTCAGTTGCTGTTTGTTTGTGGGCCTTTCTGTCTGAAGTTTAGTCTTTAACAAGTGAAATGCATGCTCAATTGGGTTGAGATCAGGTGACTGACTTGGCCATTAAAGAATATTCCACTGCTTTGCTTTAATAAACTCCTGGGTTGCTTTGGCTTTATGTTTTGGGTCATTGTCCATCTGTAGTATGAAACGACGACCAATCAGTTTGGCTGCATTTGGCTGGATCTGAGCACACAGTATGGCTCTGAATACCTCAGATTTCATTCGGCTGCTTCTGTCCTGTGTCACATCATCAATAAACACTAGTGACCCAGTGCCACTGGCAGCCATGCATGCCCAAGCCATCACACTGCCTCCGCCGTGTTTTACAGATTATGTGATATGCTTTGGATCATGATCTGTACCACGCCTTCGCCATACTTTTCTCTTTCCATCATTCTGGGAGAGGTTGATCTTGGTTTCATCTGTCCAAAGAATGTTCTTCCAGAACTGTGCTGGCTTTTTTAGATGTTTTTTTTTAGCAAAGTCCAGTCTAGCCTTTTGATTCTTATTGCTTATGAGTGGCTTGCACCGTGCAGTGAACCCTCTGTATTTACCTTCATGCAGTCTTCTCTTTATGGTAGATTTGGATATTGATACGCCGACCTCCTGGAGAGTGTTGGTCACTTGGTTGGCTGTTGTGAAGGGGTTTCTCTTCACCATGGAGATTATTCTGCGATCATCCACCACTGTTGTCTTCCGTGGGCGCCCAGGTCTTTTTGCATTGATGAGTTCACCAGTGCTTTCTTTCTTTCTCAGGATGTACCAAACTGTAGATTTTGCCACTCCTAATGTTGTAGCAATTTCTCGGATGGGTTTTTTCTGATTTTGCAGCTTAAGGATGGCTTGTTTCACCTGCATGGAGAGCTCCTTTGACCACATGTTTCCTTCACAGCAAAACCTTCCAAATGCAAGCACCACACCTCAAATCAACTCCAGGCCTTTTATCTGCTTAATTGAGAATGACATAACGAAGGGATTGCCCACACCTGTCCATGAAATAGCCTTGGCGTCAATTGTCCAATTACTTTTGGTCCCTTTAAAAACAGGGTGGCACATGTTAAGGAGCTGAAACTCCTAAACCCTTCATCCAATTTTAATGTGGATACCCTCAAATGAAAGCTGAAAGTCTGAACTTCAACTGCATCTGAATTTTGTTTAAAAATTCATTGTGGTAAAGTCTAGAACCAAAATTAGAAAAATGTTCTCTCTGTCCAAATATATATGGACCTAACTTTATATGTTCCAACCCCATGGATAGAGACAAACACATTGATGGCTTCAGAAAGACCTTTTTGAATCAGGGCTACTGTTATGAATGGGTCACCGAGGAGGATAGCAGGCCCAGGCTAAGCCACAGAAAACCAGAGAGGTTGGTAACTAAGCGGATTGCAGACCCTTGGTCCTAGCCACACAACTAGCAGTAGCCGTGGAGCGTACCTACGATGCCCTAGACGCCTCGGCACAGCCGGAGAGCTAACTAAGCCTAAAGTAAGAAAGGGGAAATCTAAACTACCGCGGAGCAGACCCCAAAGGAATAGATAGCCCCCAAACATATATTGTCTGTGAGACAAGATGAAAACACAAACTCAGGCAGGAAAATATACTGAGCAAATGATGGGGCCCAAACTGACTAGACAGGACAGGAAAGACACTGTCTGCAATCATGCAAAAAAACCCTGCAAAAAGTCCAACACGTCTGATGCACAAAAAACACTGAAATCGCACGACTTCGCCCCCACTATATCAGCACACTGGTATATTCTGAAAGCAAAGCAAAAAGAGACCAATATAACAGGGGACAAAACAAACTGGCACAAGCAGTAACATATAGGCGGTGATTCAGCACAGCCGGAGCTGGCTGACCCGCACAAAGCAGAGATAGACAAAACCAGATCAAATGCAAACAGAATAGCAAATGAACCACTTAGCTGAATCATGCAGGGACAGAGCAGGAGACATCAGAAGGCACAGGAAGAAAATCACCATCAGGGATAGAGGGAGTCAGCTGTCTTAAATCCCAGTTAGAAACCCCAGATCTCCAATCGTCTTCCTCATCAGGTGGCAAGCCTCTGTCAATCAGATCAGCTCCACTACCTCCAGTAACCACCAGAGGGAGCCTAGAAAGAGAACTCGCAACCCCTCTGTCAATCTGACCAGCTCCACTACCTTCAGTAATAACCAGAGGGAGGCCAGAAAAAGAATTCACAACAGGCTACCATCCAGGAACAATTGAAAACCAGATTACAAGAGCCACCAGAATATCAAGGAATCATCTCCTACATTACAAAGCTAAAGAAGAAACCACCCGGGTGCCTCTAGTGGTCACCTAAAATCCAAATCTGGAGGTGCTAAGGGGAGCTGCACGGAAATTCCAACCTTTACTACAAAAAGATGCCCGATTACAATCCATATTTCCAGACCCCCAACTGCTATGTTTTAGGCAGCCCCCAAATCTAAGAAGCATCATTGTCAGAAGCTCCCTGTCCTCTCCAACAGCTGGAGGAACCTTTCCTTCCAACCAGAAAAATATAACACCTGTCCATTTATAATGACCACGGACAAGATAAGATCCCAACTCACATCAGGACCACAAGATCCCAGGTAATTTCAGCTGGATCACATCTAATATGGTGTACTTAATTATATATATCAAATGTCCAGCTGGGGGGTCTGTATGTGGGGGAGACTGGGCAAAATCTTGAGAACAAGGATGAATTATCATAACCACACAAGAAAAAAGAATGGATCTACCTGTGGCAAAAAATTTCTGTATCCCTGATCACAGCAACATGGACATGAAATTACTGGTATTAAAAGGAAACTTCAAGTCAAGTCAGAAAGGTCTGGGAGAATAAACTTATGACAACCTGTGACACAGTGCAAGAATAAATGTGTCGCATGGCTTTATGTCTTTCTACATCGACTAAGGAATGTGCTCCTCAGACCTTGTGGGGGCATCACAACCATGGACCAGACCCCAAAATCACAGGACAATAAAACTTTCACACTCCTTATCTATGAACTGTTCCAATACTTATGGCAACAACTGTTTCTCCATCTCCCACATCTATAGTTCTGCTTCACGTCACTTGTCTTATCTATTGCATTATTCCCGTGTCCTGTTGTGTATGTGTGACTCTTCAGATTTTGTGTTATTCTCTGCCTGGTGAAGATACCTGAGCAATCTCGAAAGCTTGTAATTTACCATCTGTGCAGTTAGCCATTAAAAGGTGTCAACCACTGAGGAATCTCAAATTCTGTCTACTGACTAACAGGTACAAAATTATATATTTTTCCTGTATGAAAACAGTAAGGAATTGATACACATAAAGTACACTGCTCAAGAAAATAAAGGGAACACTTAAAAAAACAGAATATAACTCCAAATAAATCAAACTTCTGTGAAATCAAACCGTCCACTTAGGAAGCAACACTGATTGACAATCAACTTCACATGCTGTTGTGCAAATGGAATAGACAACAGATGGAAATTATTGGCAATTATCAAGACACCCTCAGTAAAGGAGTGGTTCTGCAGGTGGAGACCACAGACCACATCTCAGTACCAATGCTTTCTGGCTGATATTTTGGTCACTTTTGAATGCTGGTTGTGCTTTCACTCGTGGTAGCATGAGACGGAATCTACAACCCACACAAGTGGCTCAGGTAGTGCAGCTCATCCAGGATGGCACATCAATGCAAGCTGTGGCAAGAAGGTTTGCTGTGTCTGTCAGCGTAGTGTTCAGAGGCTGGAGGTGCTACCAGGAGACAGGCCAGTACACCAGGAGACGTGGAGGGGGCCGTAGGAGGGCAACAACCCAGCAGCAGGACCGCTACCTCAGCCTTTGTGCAAGGAGGAACACTGCCAGAGCCCTGCAAAATGACCTCCAGCAGACCACAAATGTGCATGTGTCTGCACAAACAATTAGAAACCGACTCCATGAGGAAAGTCTGCATCCCCGACGTCCACAGATGCTTCCTAAGTGGACAGTTTGATTTCAAAGAAGTTTGATTTACTTGGAGTTAAATTCTGCTGCTTAAGTGTTTTTATTTCTTTGAGCAGTGTAGATTATAAAGCTGAAATTAGCATGATACGATTACTCTGCGGATAACCCCTAGGAATAAAAAGTTTTATTTGTACTACATTAAAACAAAAATATTATATTACAAACGCCACGAGACTGAACGAATGCCGCACAAAAAGCGGTTATAGTTCTGACGGCACCTTCTGCAGACGCTCGGGGGGGGGGGGGTTAGACGATCTCACAGAATATTGCATCGTTATATTAAAATAATTTATATAAAAAAAAAAAGTCCAAACCTACAGGATTCAGTCATGTGATCTGCAATATAACACACTTGCTACGTGAATTTACCTCCTTTACAGGGATTCTTACCATTCCTTTAAGTTAGTAGGGTGCTCCAATAATAAAGTGATCACTAGATTTGAGCAGAACTAACTGCAGGACTCTGGTTCAGTGATGACGTTTCGCCGGAGCATAACTAATCAGAAGGGATGCAGACAAATAGGAAGAGGTCTGCAGGAACCTGGAAGCAAGTTTTAAATTTCCCTGTAGCTCCCCCACAGGGGAAATGAAGCATTACACTATCGGGTCCTCCAGATCAAGAGACGCAGAGCTGCTCACTACTCCGGATAATATATGTAAAATATGACATCCCCTTCCCTTATAGATTAAATGACTTTTTATTTTTTAAGACTGGGCAAGTCAAAAAAAAATTGGTAACTAATGTATAAACTGAACTCTGGCTCTTTGGACCCCATCCTAAAATATTTTATTTCTTCTTTTTGGTTTTCGATATAAGAGACGCCACTGGGAAACCCATCTCCTAATTTGACACAAAACCTCCTGAGATGGAGATAACAACTTTTCATAAAGGATGATTTTCTGCATCACCACTGCCGGTGTGGAGCCAAGCCAGAGTCCGTTCCGACAGTCTGATTGGTAAGGGTTCACACATCCGTGTTTTACGGTATGAGATGATTTGCTCAGGAGACCCTGTGGCCGGCAGTCCTTCCATGGATATGTGAATCCGGCACGACAACCAAGGGGTTGTTAAGTCCTAAAATATAGAACATCTACGCAACAAGAGTAAATGGATGGAGGAGGATGATGATGGTTTCCATTCTCGTGCACTCTGTTCCGGGAGGGACGTACAAGATAAAATATTGGACGCTCCTCATCTGTTCTGGGGACAGTTGGTCCTGTTGTGTCCGGGCTGGTGACATATACCACAAGTCCGCGGTTTTTTCGCTGTCGGTCCTCTATCTGAAGAGTTGTGATCAGAACGTTTGCTCTTTGTGCCAGAATTGCGTTGCGCTGAGACGCTTCCTCCAAATGTGCTGGGAAAGTCGCCGGAGCCTCCTGGAGGGGATCAAGAAGAGATACAATGGGTTAAATAAAAGTCTTAAGGCCCAGTCACACACAAGTTTTGTGACACAACAGCGATCTCACCAGCGAGATCGCTGTGACGGCGATCAGCGACCGGCCCCCCTGCCGGTATTGCTGATCGCTGCAGGAAAGCCCAGGACATTTCTTTGGTCGATGGACTCCCGCTGGCCAGCACGCATCGCTGCGTGTGACCGGCGGGAGCTCAGCAATCAGCTGGTAACTAATGTACACATCGGGTATCCAAGGGACGTGCGTCCCTTGGATACCCGATGCGTACATTAGTTACCAAGCGCGCTGATGCAGGCCTGGCGGGCAGGCTGCGACTTCTGCTCCCTCGGGTGTATAGCACCAGCCTGTGCTATACACCCCCACCCCCGGGAATGGACGCCTGCACCGGGCCGCGCGGCCGGTTGTGCTGGTAGTTGCCATGGTACCAGGCGCAGCGGCGCAAACGGACCTCTGAATTTCCCCGGGGATCTTCTGGTTACGCCCCCTGCAGTGCGCGGAGGATTGTGGGAGGATCGTTCAGTTAGTTTCCAAGCGTGCTGATGAAGGTACCTGGTAACTAACGTACACATCGGGTAGCCAAGGGACGCACATCCTTTGGATACCCGATGTGTACGTCAGTTACCAGCTGCCTGCATCAGCGCGCTGGTAACTAACACAACACAGCGATGCCGCCGCGCTCGGCATTGCTGTGCTAATCGCTGGTGAAGCTGTCTGTGTGACAGCTCACCAGCGATCACATAGTGACTTACCAGCGATCCTGACACGTTGATATCGTTGTCGGGATTGCTGGTAAATCGTCATGTGTGACGGGGCCTTTAGTGAGCAGATAGTCGCTCTGGAATACTTGGGACTCCAGGACCACCCCAACCCCTTACCTGGTGGCGCATTTTCGTCCGCCCACTGGAAGAACCCGCATTGCTGCTCCCTGGGTTTGGAGCATGTGTGGAATTGTCGGCCCTTGTTGGTGCCGTCTTTCTGCACCGTACGAGTGACAGCGGGCTGATTGCACATACAAGCCTGACCCTCGGAAGCAGTGTCGCCACGTCTACCTCCATACTCCCGTGGACTAGAGAATGAATTTGAGGGACGTCCTCCAGTTATCTGCAGGGGCGGGGCACTTCTGCCAGCACCATCATCCTGATCCGCCCACAAAAAGAAGTTGCAGTTTCCGCCATTGCATTTGTAAAATGGGCGTCCTTGATTGGGCCCCTCCTTGCGAACAGTCAGCTGCACAGCGCTAACCCCACAATTGCAGACCACCTCGTTCTGATCAGTCCCGGCTGTTACGAATGTCCGGACGGCAGGGGTCACAAGTTTTGGATTCCTCTCCTTCTTGGCAGGCGGCTGGCGACTTTGCCATTCTCTGGAATTTCCCACTTGGTTGATGGACTGGTGGTTCCTCTCCCTTGGGCCGGATTGAGGGGCTGCTCTGTTGTTACCTCCCTGCAGGTACTTGAGATCTAGGACTTCTCGCAGCGTTTCGTCGCAACCTCCGATGCACCCAACAAACTCAAGAGGCATCAACGGGGGGACGCTGCCGCGCTTAAATTTAAACTTCAGCCTAGTGGGGGGAGAAGGAAGAGTTTTGTATAAGAGAGAACATCCCAAAAAATTAGACTTTAGCTGAGGATTGCCTTCACTGATACAATGTAACAAAGTGAAGCTGTGTAAGCAGAACTTTACAGATCAGAAAGTGTCCATTCAACGACAGCAGCAAAGTTCCTATAATCAGTTCGGACATATACAGATATGACGTGTCAGCTTACTTGTGCACAGGGTGGGGTCGGCATACGTCACACACAGTCTCGTCTCGCGACACCTCCAAGACGGAGCTGGGGAACCAGACGGATGTTTTACAACTCGGGAATCCCAGGCACGAAATGTAGAACCTAAACACAGAGACGAGACAGTTATAGATGGAGACTCACGAGTTTTTACCCTGTGGTTCGGGGTCTTTCTCTATCCTTTTGATAATGCATATTCTCTCTCTCTTTGGCGGCTGAGTGGGTGGGCTCTCCCTGATGTGATGCGTCACACTCTGAACCAATCAAAAGCCTCCAAACTCAACCCCTCCCCTCTGACAGCATGTAGTCTCACAGACACAGTGAAGCTGCAGCTCCATCCCCCTCCTCCTTACTTTCTACCTTTTATTCTCCTCCACTTGATGGTTTTGGGATGACTGAGAAACTTTATGAACCCTTGTGGAAAAGGCCTGTATGGGAACTAGGGTGTACGTCTGGGAACCTCATAAAAGGGTTGAGCACCGGCATAAACCATATTATTGTCGTACCCGCCATCTCTCTTAGTTTTCAGAACCATATCCCGGTTGCACTGAGGACATTTTCGTACAGGAAGAGGAGTCTCTGCGTAAATCTCCTGCTGTTCCACGGGTTGCGCTGCCTGTCCAAAATACTGAGACAAAGCCTCATCCAACCTGTAGAGAGGGACAGATCCGGAATAAACGACCTAGGAACTCTGCTGTGAATATGATGGCAAACTGAGGACTACTCACTTGGTGGCTTTGGCCACAGCTTCAATGAAGACATGCTTGTATTTCTCAACCTGCTGTCTCAAGACAGTAAACTTGTCTTTCTTGCCTTCACAGACCAGCTTGAGGTCAGCTTCTAGTTCAGCGCGCAGGTTCGGCTTGGACATCTCGAAGCCCATGGAATCGTATCCTGTGGTAATGATCAATGTAAAGCAATGGGGGCAACAGAGATGGAGTAATTGGTAGGATGAAGATTATGATTTAGGTTTTTAACTCTCTAAGGGTGGAGGGGGTTCATCGCTTCACCAGAGGTAATAAAAGCACAGGAGACATCCCGAGGAACCATGAAGGGCACGGAAGATGGCCCGAGGAAGCAGGAAGGGCACAGGAGGTGGGACGAGGAGGGAGAAAGGGCACGGGAGGCAGGCCAAGGAGGCAAAGAGGGTACTGGAGGCAGGCCGAGGAGGCAGTGAAGGCAAGGGAGGTAGCCCTAGGAGGCAAGGAAGGCACGGGAGGTGGGTCGAGTGGGCAGGGAAGGCACGGGAGGTGGGCCGTGTGGGCAGGGAAGGCATGGGAGGCGGGCCAAGGGGGCAGGGAAGGCACGGGAGGCAGGCCGAGGGGGCAGGGAAGGCACGGGAGGCAGGCCAAGGAGGCAAAGAGGGTACGGGAGACAGGCCGAGGAGGCAGTGAAGGCAAGGGAGGTAGCCCTAGGAGGCAAGGAAGGAACGGGAGGCGGGACGAGCGGGCAGGGAAGACACGAGAGGCGGGCCGAAGGGGCAGGGAAGGCACGGGAGGAGGGCTGAGGGGGCAAGGATGGCACAGGAGGGCTGAAGAAGCAGGGAGGGTATGGGAGGCGGGCCGGGGAGGCAGGGAGGGCACGGGAAGTGGCCCGAGGAGGAGGCCCAAGGAGGCAGGGAAGGCACGGGGGGGAACCAGAGGAGGCAGGGAGGGCATGGGAGGTGACCCGAGGAGCCATGAAGGGCACAGGAGGCAGCCCGTGGAGGCAGTGAAGGTGACTAAATTACCTGGGAGGGCATAGGAAACGACCAATAGAGATGGGTAGAGGAAGGGTGGCGAATACAGAGGCAAGTAAAATACAAGAGCAGGATAAGGGACAAGACTTGGAATGAGGAGCCAGCGCCATGGAAAGGATGGAAGACTTCACAAGAAGATAGTAAAAGGACGAGAAGTGGAGCTGAGGGAAAGCGGCGAAAAGAGCCGGGCAGAGGATGGGAGATGGCACAAAGGGTAGGGGAGGGGACGGGATGCCGTGCAAAGATGCGGGGAGGGAGCGCAAAGAGCAGGGGAGGGGACAGGAGGCAGCGCAAAGAGCCGGGGAGGGGACAGGAGGCAGCGCAAAGAGCCGGGGAGGGGACAGGAGGCAGCGCAAAGAGCCGGGGAGGGGACAGGAGGCAGCGCAAAGAGCTGGGGAGGGGACAGAAGGCAGCGCAAAGAGCCAGGAAGGGGAGAGGAGGCAGCGCAAAGAGTCGGGGAGAGGATAGGAGGCAGCGCAAAGAGTCGGGGTGAGGACAGGAGGCAGCGCAAAGAGATGGGGAGGGGATGGGATGCAGCACCGTAAGGTGACAGGAAGCTGTGTGAGGAGCCGGGGAGGAGACAAGAGGTCGTGCAAAGAGCCTAGGAGAGGGGAACAAAGGTTGTGCAAGGAGCCATGGAGGGGACGAGAGGCGACATGAGAAGCCATGGAGAAGGGAATAAGACAGGAAGCTGTGTAAGGCGTGATGAAAGGACAGGAGATGGCACAAAGAAGAGTGAGGCTGCACAAGGAGCTGCTGGAAGCCTTGTAGATGGAGGCATATGGAGTCTGTGACCACCTCTCCATTTACAGAAGCTGTGACACTGCGGTCAAAGTATACGTCTAAGAGATGACACCCGTATCAGACATTTACAGCACATCCATAGCAGTGAAAAATCTGTATCTTACTAATTTCATCACTGCTGATTTCCTTGATAGGTCACTGATATCAGAAACTCACCTTCCACCAACCCCATCCCCAGCTCTCCTGGGAGGAACCTCTGCTCCGGTGTGAGACCCACATACATACGGGACTTAATGGTCTCTATGTGCTCAGCGTGGGTGGCGTCGGTCCCTGTAGGAGACAATGAGGACACCGGCAGGTTAGCGGGTTTGTGGAGCTGATTATTCCTTGTGGGTGCAGAGTTTCTGTTGATCTACAGCTACGTACCTATGCCGTGTTTTTCCATCAAGGAGATGAGATCTGCTTCTGTGAGAAGCTGCGGAGGGCTGGTCTCTCCATCCACCATCTCCACCGTGGTGGGCTGAAACCTAGACCCCATCTCATACACTGGGATTATCTAACAGAACAGCAAAACTACAGTTACTGAGATAGGAAAAGAAACACAACAGCTGGGGGCGCTGATCGATTATGGTCCTTTTAAGCACACTATAATACTCCAATCCCTACCTTGGTGTTCCACTTATCATAGGGGTAAACGTCCAGATAATTCCTGGCAATGATCATCAATCCATGAGCAAAAAACCTCTCAGCGGCAATGTCAATCTCAACTGTGGTCTCCTGGCCCTGAGCATCCTGAGAGCAGCAAGCCAAGAAGTGACGCACAATGAACTCGTAGATGCGCTGCTCATTACCCTGTACGCAACAGCAAGAAAAAAGTGATGAAGTGGTATAGTAATTATATTCTTGTATATAGGAGGCAGTATTATAGTAGTTATATTCTTGTACATAGGGGGCAGTATTATAGTAGTTATATTCTTGTATATAGGAGCAGTATTATAGTAGTTATATTCTTGTATATAGGAGCAGTATTATAGTAGTTATATTCTTGTACATAGGAGCAGTATTATAGCAGTTATATTCTTGTACATAGGAGCAGTATTATAGTAGTTATATTCTTGTATATAGGAGCAGTATTATAGTAGTTATATTCTTGTACATAGGAGCAGTATTATAGCAGTTATATTCTTGTACATAGGAGCAGTATTATAGTAGTTATATTCTTGTATATAGGGAGCAGTATTATAGTAGTTATATTCTTGTACATAGGAGCAGTATTATAGTAGTTATATTCTTGTATATAGGAGGCAGTATTATAGTAGTTATATTCTTGTATATAGGAGCAGTATTATAGTAGTTATATTCTTGTACATAGGAGCAGTATTATAGCAGTTATATTCTTGTACATAGGAGCAGTATTATAGTAGTCATATTCTTGTATATAGGGAGCAGTATTATAGTAGTTATATTCTTGTATATAGGGGGCAGTATTATAGTAGTTATATTCTTGTACATAGAGGGCAGTATTATAGTAGGTATATTCTTGTACATAGGGGCAGTATTATAGTAGTTATATTCTTGTATATAGGGGCAGTATTATAGTAGTTATATTCTTGTACATAGAGGGCAGTATTATAGTAGGTATAGTCTTGTACATAGGGGCAGTATTATAGTAGTTATATTCTTGTACATAGAGGCAGTATTATAGTAGTTATATTCTTGTACATAGGGGGCAGTATTATAGTAGTTATATTCTTGTACATAGGGGGCAGCATTATAGTAGTTATATTCTTGTATATAGGAGCAGTATTATAGTAGTTATATTCTTGTACATAGGGGGCAGTATTATAGTAGTTATATTCTTGTACATAGGGGGCAGTATTATAGTAGTTATATTCTTGTACATAGGGGGCAGTATTATAGTAGTTATATTCTTGTACATAGGAGCAGTATTATAGTAGTTATATTCTTGTACATAGGGGCAGTATTATATTAGTTATATTCTTGTACATAGGGGGCAGTATTATAGTAGTTATATTTTTTGTACATAGAGGGCAGTATTATGTTATTTAGTAAGGGTCTGCTGTTACACGCTCACCTGCAGACTGTTGGTATACTTTGTGGGGTGGATGGGAGGATGGGCCTGATCCGTCTTATTCCCATTTCTCGGAGTTGGCCCACCCCTTTCCAGAATACGTTGTGCAAAACCTCCCCACTGGGCATCCTGCGTCTGCTGCTCCACCAGCGTTGTGAGGTTTAGGTCTTTAGGAAAGATATTGGTCTCTGTGCGGGGATAGCTGATATAACTGTAAGAAAAAAAAAGAACATCATGTGATGAGCAAAATACAATGAAAAGTTTTCTCCGTTCACGTCGATCAGCTGTTGCGGTCGGTCCCCCTCTCTGTGGCTGCCCTTACCCTTGCGTGTACAGTTTCTCTGCAATCTTCATGGTTTCTTTAGCTCCGATTTTCAATTTGCGAGAAACCAATTTTTCCATTTCCTGCACAGAAGAAAGAAGTGGACATGACGTGGAGACGCTCAGCGACTTATTACAGCGAGTGCGACACAGTTCATTGCTAAGGGACGGCCCGCTGTCAATGGCGGCGCACTGTCCGGAGCCATCATTACTCTAGTGTGGTGGTCTCCAATCTGTGGCAAAACTACTACTCTCAGCGTGCTCTGACAACCGCCAACTGCCCGAGCATGCTGGGAGTTGTAGTTTTACGGCAGCTGGACAGTCACAGATTGGAGCCCAATGCTCAGGTGTAAAAAGCAGTATTCGTATCTGTCCACGTACCACAGTGTCCAGCGCCACAGGCCTCCATTTACTTTTTGGTTTACTCCCGACTTGAACAACAGTTGCTGTAGGATCCTAGAAGACAAAGCAACAAACAAAGTTTCATTATTTAAATCAAATTTTTTCTAGTTTTTTTTTCTATTAGTATCACGATCCGTATTAGAAATAAAAATGAGAGATCTTGCAATTTTTACTCTAAATATTACTTAAACATTGCACCCGTACATTAGCAGCAGTGAACAGACTGCTGTCTCTTGTATCGTAGCAACTAATGAGTGTGTGCAAAATTCATTGTGAAGGGAGGAGGAGGTGGTGAGCTATGACATCACCTGTACTAATTGGTGGATCCTGTGTTATCAGCTGTATATAGGTGTGTTACTGTTCATTGTAATCTTACCTCTGATGATAAGGAGCCTGCTGAAAACGATATACTGCTGAAAAAATATACTGGCTCAACGTTTGTAAAATAATCAATTCTTTTGGCCTAGAGGCCTATAAATTTACAGAAAGCAGATTGCAAGGACATTAAAGTGTAATTTATCATCTTCATAGATGAAAATTGTTAGATCTTAAACAATTTTGCAATTTATTGTGGGATAAAATTGTCAGGCGTTCTTGTGATATTAACCCTTTTTTTTTCAGCTTATTGCCTTGGAGACCGACTGCCGCTGCTTAACAGCAGAAAATGCATTATGATTACAGGCTCTTATATATGCTGTGTTGAATCATTGGAGGGCGCTGTTTCCTCCTAATCCCGAAGAGCTTAAGCGCAGCGCTTACAAGCCAAGACAGCAGCGGTGGTCGGTCTCCGGGGTAACGAGTTGTAAACAAAAGAAAAGTTTTAATATCTCTAGAATGGCTGCCAATTTTAAGATGCAAAAAATTGCAAAAAGTGCTTGTATTTACATGTACTACCTATAAAGAGACAGAACCATACCTCCATACAGATCTGATAGAGAACCAGGCAGGCCGTGTGATTGAAGAGACGATTTCTTTTCCAGTTAAACTCCACCATCCCGTCTTCATGTTCATGAGTCACTGAACCCAAAGAAGAGGGATATACGGTAATATATTTCAATGAGCTTCAATACCAGACACAATAACATGAATCCTGGCCACTATATCCTGCATTTAATAGAAAGAATCAGCAGAGAAGACATTATCCAGCAGTACTGAGCAGTGTAGCTATGAATCCAGAACAGAAGTGAGATAAAACACTTACTAGAAAGAAGTGGAAGCTTTGAGGACAATAGTCGGTAGTACTGAGCAGTGTAGCTGTGAATTCTGATATTAAACACCCACTCGTAAGCAGATATTCAAGCTGTCTGTCTTTCTTATTGTATTCCTGATCACCCTATAGACTTTAAAAGGCAGCTGTAATTTGATCCCTCACTGAGCTGTCAATTCATCTTGTATTACCAAAGACACATTTTAGCAGTTTTTCAGAGTTAGGCTAGTTTCACACTAGCGTTTGTGAGCGCAGTGACGGCCTGCGCACGGCCGCCGCTAAGCCCCGCCCCCTGCCGCGCCTCCGCCTATCGGCGCATGACACTGCATGCGTCCTGCGTCCCCTATCTTTATCATTGGGGGCGCAGGCCGTGCGCAGTATGCGTTTGGCGGCGCATGCGCCCTTTTGACGGTGCGCCGACGCAACCAAACTGCAGCAGGTTGCGTTTGGCGCAGGTCGGCGCACCGTCAAAAAGGCGCATGCGCCGCCAAACGCATACTGCGCACGGCCTGCGCCCCCAATGATAAAGATAGGGGACGCAGGACGCATGCAGCGTCATGCGCCGGTAGGCGGAGCTACCGGCGGAGGCGCAGCAGGGGGCGGGGCTTAGCGGCGGCCGTCGCTGCGCTCACAAACGCTAGTGTGAAACTAGCCTAAATGCAGCGTTCTAAAGGCCGGGATGGGGGGGGGGGGGGGGCACTGGTGGATAGAAAACAAAAGGGCTCATAAGTGGAGAAAGAAGCCTATTTCAGCATATAATATAGTCTTGTATTATGTGGCTTGCAGACAGGTTCCCTGTAAGAAAAGAGACTAGATAAAGAAGCTTGACATACACATTCTTGTCACATACCCTTGATTTTATAAAAGGCTTCGGGAATAAAAGCCTGAATGGCCTTAAATCTCTCGACTACGAACCCCAACGTGGGGAACTGACAGCTCCCATAACTGATGAGCTGGCTGGATAACACAGACGGAAAGATCTTCTGGAGGCGCAGAGTCTGGAAGCGGGTGAAAGCAGCGCCTGGAAATAACAAAAAAAGAAAATGTCAATGGGGTAACAGGAAAGGTCAGTGCCGGGAGGGAGTAACGCTGACCCTCTACTATTGCCTGTTGCCCACCTATTCGAAGGTCCAGCTCCATCCGTACATCCACAGCGTCGCTGATGTTCTGGTCGGGTGGGGTGAGGTTCTCGCAGGCGGTTCGGATGGATCGCAGAGTGATCTCAGAGAAGCGTGCTCTGAATACCTGCAGATTGGGTTTTACTGTCCGAAAAAGTGATGAAGGGGTTAATGTTTGGAGACGTGAAAAAAGGCAGGTCAGCACGGAGGGTGAGGCCGTACCTGCTTTGCAAACGTGAATAATTTCAAAGCCGATGTTCTCCCCTTCTCGGTCACAATCCGTCCATATGATGAGAGCCTGGCACTGCCGCACCTCCCGCTCCAGGGTTTTCTGCAAGCGCATACACAATACATGTTTCAGGCACCAAAATCGCAGCGCTTCTTCTGGGGACAAAAAATGGCGTGACGGTTGAAAAAAACATTTGAAATTCTTGAGACTGTCAGAAGTTGTCTGTGACTCATCCACATGTGTGGAAACAGTGAGGCTGGAGGAACACACACTTATCGGTGTCGGACCACCACACATCTGATAACGATGATCCCTCCTAAAGACGGGTCACCAATATATCAGTAGTAAATAATAACCATACCAAATAGGCTTCAGCCGTCATCAGTGTCTTACAGCAGCGGATGCAGTTGAGATCTGATCGCTGCTGTTAACCATTTAGATGCTGCTGTCAATCTGACAGCAGCATTTAGATGTAGTGTTTGCCAGATGCTCCCTTCTGCAAAACAAAAGCAAGCCTTCACTTGGGTTAAGTGGATGAAAAAAAATGATTAAAGTTTTATATATATATATATATATATTTCTCGGTCACGATGGATTTAAACACGACGGAAGACTTACCTTAATGTCCAGGAAATCATTTGGGCAAAATTTCTCCACTTCTGCATCAAAGAGGGAAACTGGGTTGCAGCTGCGCCTGTAAAGCGAGACAGTGACTCATTACCTGAAGTGGTGCAATTACTGGGGGACTTAAGATGCGGACCCCCACTGACCAACAGGGCTGAAAAGCAGCAGAGCTAAACAAGAGGATATATATATACACACACACACACAGAGTGCTGAATTTCTACATTTCACACTGGTACAAAAAACAGGATTTTTGGGTTGCTTACTGTAAAATCTGTTTCTCGGAGCCTTCATTGGGGGACACAGAGACCATGGGTGTACGCTGCTGCCACTAGGAGGCTGACACTATGCACAAAAAAGGTTAGCTCCTCCTACGCAGTGTACACCCCACCGACCGGCAGGAAATTCCTCAGTTAGTGAGAAAGCAGTAGTAGAAGTAACAGAATAGATTGAAAAAAACAGAACAGACAACTCAACTGTAAATAACCAACAAACATAAGAACAGGAGTTGTAGAACATGGGAGGGTGCTGTGTCCCCCAATGAAGGCTCCGAGAAACAGATTTTAAGGTAAGCAACCCAAAAATCCTGTTTTCTCTATCGCTTCATTGGGGGACACAGAGACCATGGGACGTCCCAAAGCAGTCCCTGGGGAGGGAAAGCAAACTTCCATCAGGCCTGCGGACTCACCACCGCTGCCTGCAGAATCCTTCTACCTAGGCTGGTATCCGCCGAAGCGTAGGTGTGGACCTTGTAGAATTTCACAAATGTGTGAACCGATGACCAGGTTGCAGCTTTGCAAAGCTGCAGCGCGGAATCTCTGTGGCGCAACGCCCAGGAGGCACCCACTGCCCGGGTAGAGTGAGCTCTAATTCCCAGAGGGGCCAATCGATGTTTGACCCGGTAGGCCTCCAAAATTGCCGATCTGATCCAGCGAGCAATAGTAGCTTTGGAGGCCGGCTGACCTTTCCGCGCCCCATCTGGAATGATGAAGAGAGAGTCTGTCTTCCGCAAAGAAGTCGTCCTAGCTAGGTAGACCTTCATCGCCCTGACCAAGTCCAGCTTGTTCAAGGAGCGCTCCCGAGGATGAGTTGGACCCGGACAAAAGGACGGGAGAACAATATCCTCATTCAGGTGGAAAGTGGACACCTCCTTAGGAAGGAAAGAGGGCGGAGGCCGCAGAACTACCTTGTCCTGGTGGAGTACCAAGAAAGGAGAGCGGCAAGAGAGGGCCGCCAATTCCGACACAAGCAGGATGGAGGTGATGGCTACTAGGAAGGCTACTTTCCATGAAAGGAGGGATAGGGAATCTTCCCTGAGAGGTTCAAAGGGAGGACCTTGCAGAAAACCTCAAGAACCAGATTAAGATCCCAAGGATCTACAGGCGCTCGGTACAGAGAAGCCGTATGAGTCACTCCTTGAAGGAAGGTTTTGACCTGAGGACGGGAGGCCAACGTCTTTTGAAATAAAATGAACAGCGCCGAAACTTGACCTTTTAAAGAGCTGAGGGCAAGGCCTGCATCAAGCCCTGCCTGAAGAAACGCCAGGACAGAAGGGAGTGAAAAATGCATGGGCGGAATGTCATTGGCCTCGCACCAAGTGAAATAGGCCTTCCAGGTACGGTAATAAATTTTGGAAGACAATGGCTTTCTGGCCCGGATCATGGTCTGAATAACTCGATCCGAAAAGCCTGATCGTTTCAAAACCTCGGTCTCAACAGCCACGCCGTTAAATTGAGAGGCCGAGAATTGGGGTGGCAAATCGGACCTTAAGACAGCAGATCTGCCCTGTCTGGAAGCTTCCAGGGGGCGTCCGCGAGAAGGTTGACGATGTCCGCGAACCAAGCCCTTCTGGGCCAATTCGGGGCGATGAGGATGACTGGAATTCCTTCCGCTCTGATTTTCTTCAACAGCCTGGGAAGAAGAGGCAGGGGAGGGAACAGGTAGGGGAGCTCGATTTGCGACCAAGGAATGGCCAGAGCGTCGGCGCCCACTGCGAGAGGATCTCAAGCCCTGGACACAAACTGTGGGACTTTCCTGTTGAGGCGAGAAGCTAGCAGATCTACATCCGGGGTTCCCCAACGACGGCAAAGCTGAAGAAATACCTCCGGATGTAGGGACCACTCTCCCGCCGCGAGACCCTCGCGGCTGAGAAAATCGGCGGCCCAGTTGTCCACGCCGGGAATGTGCACCGCGGATATTGCCGGGACTGAAACCTCTGCCCAATCAAGAATCTTGGATACTTCTGCCAGGGCGGAGACACTCCGTGTCCCCCCCTGGCGGTTGACATATGCCACCGCTGTGGCATTGTCTGTCTGAATCCGGATAGGCAGGCCATTGAGAAGTCTCTCCCAGTGAACGAGAAACAGATAAATCGCTCGTATCTCGAGGACGTTGATCGGCAGAGCTGACTCCTGAGTCGAACATCGACCCTGAACCGTGTGATTGCGGAACACTGCCCCCCAGCCGAGAAGGCTGGCATCCGTTGTCACAATCTGCCAGTGAATGGGAAGGAATGACCGTCCTAGGGAGATGAGAGGAGACGTCAGCCACCAATTGAGGGACTGCTTGACCCGGTATGAAAGACGAAATGGGCGGTCCAGGGAAAGAACAGACCTGTTCCACCGAGACAGGATGGCGTGTTGGAGAGGTCTGGAGTGAAATTGGGCAAAGGGAACCGCCTCTGTCGCCGCCACCATCTTTCCCAGGACTTTCATGGTTGTCCGGAGAGATGGAAGTCGTAAGATCTGCAGCGATCGTACATCCCGCTGCAGGCAGCAAATATTTTCTTGTGGGAGAAAAACCCTCGATCGACGAGTGTCGAACAATAGACCCAGAAACACAAGACGTTGTGTCGGAACAAGGCAGGACTTCTTTTTGTTGATGAGCCACCCGAAATTGGACAGGGTGTCGAGGACGATGGTAAGACTTTGGCGAGCTTGATGAAAGGATGGAGCTTTGATCAGGATGTCGTCGAGGCAGTGGCGTAGCAACTGTTTGTGGCGCCCGGGGCGGTCGAAAAATTTGCCGCCCCTTTGGTCGTTGATAATTCGGAAGCATCCGAAGAGCCCACACTACACTCAAAGATCTAATTTTTAGTCTGCTACTAACTCTGCTATTATTTCTAAATTTCTAGACTTTCAACTTCTTGCAGTTCTCTATATGTATGTATTAGCTTGATGATGCTGGATGAAGACCTAATGGCTTTTTTTAATACTAATTTTTAATAATGTGACAGAAAAAAAAACAGAAAGTACAAATTATTTTGGCGGACAGGGGGCGGACACTGACAGCTTGGGGTCCCTGTGCAAGAAATGTGTCCGGGCCCCCCTCCTTTTATGGCGTCAAAGCTACGTGTGTGTATATATACATATATATATAGATTATTGATGTTATATAGCCACACACACACACATACAGGTATATATTACATAGTCTCCTTTATTATGTATATCCCAATACCCCACACCCCTCATTGTCCTCCTCCCCTCGCATCCCATTATTGTCCTCTCCCCCACCTCCATCATTTTCTTCTCCACCACTATCTTTGCTTTCTCCCCCACCACTCCCATCATTGCCCATTCCACCACCTCCATCATTTCCTCCTCCTCCACCACCCCCATTTATTGCCCTTTCCACCACCACCATCATTGCATTCTCACCCACAACCCCATCATTGCCCTCTCGACCATCACCCCATCATTGTCTTCTCCCCATCACTGCCTTCTCCATCACCCCATCACTGCCTTCTCCCCATCACTCCCATCATTGCCTGCTCCATCACCCCATCACTCCCATCATTGCCTGCTCCATCACCCCCATCATTGCCTGCTCCATCACCCCCATCATTGCCTGCTCCATCACCCCCATCATTGCCATCATTATCACCCCATCACTGCCTTCTCCCCATCACCCCATCATTGTCTTCTCCCCATCACTGCCTTCTCCATCACCCCATCACTGCCTTCTCCATCACCCCCATCATTGCCTGCTCCATCACCCCATCACTCCCATCATTGCCTTCTCCATCACCCCATCACTGCCTTCTCCATCACCCCATCACTGCCTTCTCCATCACCCCATCACTGCCTGCTCCATCACCCCCATCATTGCCTGCTCCATCACCCCCATCACTCCCATCATTGTCTGCTCCATCACCCCATCACTGCCTGCTCCATCACTCCCATAATTGTCTGCTCCATCACCCCATCATTGCCTGCTCCATCACCCCCATCACTCCCCTCACTGCCTGCTCCATCACCCCATCATTGTCTTCTCCATCACCCCATCATTGTCTGCTCTATCACCCCATCACTGCCTGCTCCATCACCCCATCACTGCCTGCTCCATCACCCCATCATTGTCTGCTCCATCACCCCATCACTGCCTGCTCCATCACCCCATAACTGCCTGCTCCATCACCCCATCATTGTCTGCTCCATCACCCCATCACTGCCTTCTCCATCACCCCATCATTGTCTGCTCTATCACCCCATCACTGCCTGCTCCATCACCCCATCATTGTCTGCTCCATCACCCCATCACTGCCTGCTCCATCACCCCATCATTGTCTGCTCCATCACCCCATCATTGTCTGCTCCATCACCCCATCACTGCCTGCTCCATCACCCCATCACTGCCTGCTCCATCACCCCATCATTGTCTGCTCCATCACCCCATCACTGCCTGCTCCATCACCCCATCACTGCCTGCTCCATCACCCCCATCACTGCCTGCTCCATCACTCCCATCACTGCCTGCTCCATCACCCCATCACTGCCTTCTCCATCACCCCCATCATTGTCTGCTCCATCACCCCATCATTGTCTGCTCCATCACCCCATCACTGCCTGCTCCATCACCCCATCATTGTCTGCTCCATCACCCCATCATTGTCTGCTCCATCACTGCCTGCTCCATCACCCCATCACTGCCTGCTCCATCACTCCCATCACTGCCTGCTCCATCACCCCATCACTGCCTTCTCCATCACCCCCATCATTGTCTGCTCCATCACCCCATCATTGTCTGCTCCATCACCCCATCACTGCCTGCTCCATCACCCCATCATTGTCTGCTCCATCACCCCATCATTGTCTGCTCCATCACCCCATCACTGCCTGCTCCATCACCCCATCACTGCCTGCTCCATCACCCCATCATTGTCTGCTCCATCACCCCATCACTGCCTGCTCCATCACCCCATCACTGCCTGCTCCATCACCCCCATCACTGCCTGCTCCATCACCCCCATCACTGCCTGCTCCATCACTCCCATCACTGCCTGCTCCATCACCCCATCACTGCCTTCTCCATCACCCCCATCATTGTCTGCTCCTTCACCCCATCACTGCCTTCTAGACCATCACTCCCATCACTGCCTGCTCCATCATACACACAGACATACACACACACAGAGACAGACATACATACATACACACATACATACACACAAGACACCACCTCTCTCCTCTCACCTGTCCGCAGCATCGCCAGCGCTTCCTCCCTCACACAGCAGCGGCCGCTGAATGATGACGTCATTCATCGGCGCTCCTCTGTGTGAAACAGGAAGCGCGGCCTCCGGGCAGGAAGCAGGACGGACCCTTGCCGCTCCGCTCCTGCTATTCACTCTTGCAGGCAGCGGAGCTGCCGTGATCGCATCGCTCCCTGCCCACCGCTGCACTGCACTGCAGGGTGGAATTGCTGCTGCCGCGCCGCCCCCACACACATGCCGCCTGGGGCGGACCGCCCCCCCCAGCGCTACGCCAGTGCGTCGAGGTACGGAAAAAGAACGAGACCTCTGATTCTCAACAAGGCCATCAACGCCACCATGATCTTTTTAAATACTCTGGGTGCGGTGGCGAGACCGAACGGCAGTGCAAACTGGTAGTGTTCCTGGCGAATGGTGAAACGCAGGAATTTCTGATGGCCGGAGAATATGGGAACATGTAGATATGCATCTTGAATGTCTATTGAACACATGAACTCCTGTGTTTCCATGGAAGCGATTACCGACCGAAGAGACTCCATTCGGAAATGATGCAGTCGGACTCTCTTGTTGAGTAACTTGAGGTCCAAGATGGGGCGAACTGTACCGCCTTTTTTCGGCACCACGAACAGGTTTGAATAAAACCCTGTGAAACGTTCTGATTCGGGAACGGGCACAATCACTCCAGAAGTGAGGAGAGAGGCGATGGACGCAAAGAACCCCGGAACTAAGGCAGGATCTTTTGGAGGTCGGGACTCGAAGAAACGATCCCGGGGACGAGAAACGAACTCTATCTTGTATCCTGATGATACAACTTCCCTGACCCAAGGGTACTCTACTGAGGCAAGCCAGACGTCTCTGAAGAAAAGGAGTTGACCTCCCAATTGGTAAGGACCCTCGGGAGTTCGTTGATAGTCATGCAGATGTGGACCGTCCAGATCTGGATCTGGAGGATCTGCCCTGGGAGTTGTGAGATCGCCAGGAGGGAGTGGGTCTGAAGGACACCTTTTTTCTATCCTGGCGTGCCTGCGGTCTCTGTTGGTTAGAGAAGTTGTCTGCCGCATTGAAGAGGCGGAAAGTCCGAAAGGGCCGAAACTGACGTCTTAGCAGAGGTCTACGAGGCTTGGACTGAGGGAGGAGGGAACTCGTGCCCCCAGTGGCGTCCTTAATAATCTGGTTCAGCTAGGATCCGAAGAGACGCGCTCCCTGAAAAGGCAGATTGGTAAGGGACTTTTTTGAAGACAAATCCGCCTGCCAAGCCTTGAGACAAATTGTACGTCGGATTGCTACCACGTTGCTTGACGCCTGAACTGCGCAAGACGCGACATCCAAGGAGGCAGAGAGCAGATAATCCCCTGCACGAGAGATCTGGTTGGCCAGTTCGGCCAATTGCTCTGGTTGGGCTTTATCTACGATGCCCTTGCGGAGATCCTCTGCCCAAGTGGCTATGGCCTTCGCTACCCAAGATGAAGCAAAGGCTGGGCTTAGCACTGCTGAAGCCGCTTCGAATGTTGACTTTGCTAAAGATTCTATAATTCTATCATTAGAATCCTTTAGTGACGCCACACCTGAAATCGGGAGGCCCGTGTTGTTAGAAAGTCTGGACACGGGTGCGTCTACCGAGGGGGAAGCAGACCAGTTGTCGGTGAGCTCTTTGGCAAACGGGTACAGCACGCTGAGGCGCCTCCCTCTTTGAAAGCGCCTGGTTGGATTTTCTCTTTCCCTGGTAAGGATCTTGCCAAACTCAGAGTGGGAGGCGAAGACCCTGGAAGGTGTTTCTGGCCGTCTGAATGAAACCTCCTGTTCTGAGGATTTCGCAGGGGAGTCTGAGATTTCGAAGGTCTGGTTAATCGCAGCAATGAGGTTCTGTACCGTAACCTTCATGTCCGCGTCCTGGTCCGAATCCAGCTCTAAGATCTCTTCGGATGACAAATCCGAGAACGCTTCACCTGGCTCGGGTGAGGAGGCACGGGAGGGCGACTGCTGGGAAGGACTATTTGGGGATGTGAGGCCAGGAGGGGATCCCGGCCGGAGATCCTGTCTGGGCCTTTTGCGGCTTCTGCTGGCTGGCTCAGATGGAGCTTCATGTGACCTGCTGGACCCTGCAGAAGCGTCCAGGGGTAACTTATCAAGGACGGCTACTAGGGACTGAGACACCCTGGTGAGGTCTGCCACAGATTGTGAAAGAGACGAGGCCCAACCAGGAATGGGGGATCGCTTCCACGTGACGCAATAGATGGCTCCTGGACGGGGTCTTGCTGAATGGGATTGCTGCAGTCCAGGCAGAGGGGAGTAGGCTGACCTGAGGGAAGTTTGCGATTGCAAGAGGAGCATGTGAAGAACTGGACTAAAGAGCCCGTGGGGGCCGGCGGACGGCCACGCTCAGCCTTAGAGTTAGGCATAATGAAGGAAGGAAATAAGGACCCTGAAGAAATGCCGGAAGGTTAGGGGATAGAAAGGCAGAGGAGGGTGTCAGTCTGCAGATGCAGAGCTACTCACGGTCCGGTGTCCCTAGAAAACGTGCCACACGACTTGTCTGAAGATGTAGGGCAGCGGAGAGCGGTGTCCGGCTGACAGGCTGCGAAGATGGCAGCCGCCTGAGAGGAACAGGAGGAACGCGCGCTTTCAGAGGAAGAAGAAGAAGGGCGGAGCTAGCCGCCAAAGCTGAAGGAGGCACCGCCCGCTGGCCATAACATGCTAGGATCAAAGAGAGAGCGGTGGGCGGGCCTAAAACGGGCGGGAGAGAAGCCCGCTTAGGAGAAAGGGGCAGGGGGCGTGGCCGCGACACAGAAGAAGGCCCGAAATGAAGCCGGGGCCTAAATTAATAGCGGCGGCCGCCTGTCAGTGCAGGGCGGCGCGGAGGTCCCACAGTGCTGCCGCGGCAACCGTTCTGAAGAATGCCGCTGATATCTGCTGCGCCTAGGACTGAAGGCGGGGGGGGAAACCGCCGGGCAAGGCCCCTACTGACGCCAGGGCCAGGAGTAACTGCGGCGGCCGCCGTGGCCGCTTTGAAGAAAATTCATCTAGGGATGAGGAGGACGCGACTCGGACCCCATACTTACCTCCGTCTTGCATTCAATAAAGGTACCTCATTATCCCACGCTGTCTGATCCGTCTTTTGTTGTGTCCGCGTCTCATCCAAACCGACAGGCTCTGGTGGGCGAGTGGGTGGGAGACGGGGGGTGAGGACCATCTGGACCGCTGGCACGCACCCGTGCCGAGCTCTTGGTCCCGCTGTGGAGAGCTATGAGGATACGGGGTGGCAGTACACGCCGTACTCATAGTCTCTTTGTGGGAGTACAGTTGTGACTATTCACACTGTATCCCTCCGGAAACCTGAAAGGGAACGACGCACATCGAGGTAGATAATGGTCTAATGAAAGACCCGTGTCCACCTCCTACTGACACTAAGCTAAACTGAGGAATTTCCTGCCGGTCGGTGGGGTGTACACTGCGGAGGAGGAGCTAACCTTTTTTGTGCATAGTGTCAGCCTCCTAGTGGCAGCAGCGTACACCCATGGTCTCTGTGTCCCCCAATGAAGCGATAGAGAAATGGAGCTCTTCCTTAAAAAAAAAAGGCTGCCCACTACTAAACAACTCCTTCTTAAATGTGATTGAACCCCATCAAAATACTGCATTACCACGCAGCGCTCACACTTCAATCAAGCGTCTGAGTTTCAATTTTATGAGGCAGGTAGTGGATAATCTTTTTAAAGGGTTGATTCCCATCTTCTGAAATGGATATTTTCAGAGAGCGATTGCAAAAACAAGCACTTTTGCAATTTACTGCTTGTCAAAATTTGCAGCCGTTTTTGAGATATTAACACTTTTATTTTATTTACAGCTCGTTGCCTCGGAGACCGACCACTGCTGCAATAAATAAAAGAAAAGTGCTAATATCTCAAGAACGGCTGCAAATTTTAACAAGCAGTAAATTGCAAAATTACTTGTATTTATAAGCTCTGTCTGTCAGTGCTAACTATGAAAAAATAAGAATAACCCCTTCAAGTAAAACATTTTTGTTTTTTTTTCATTAGAATTATCTGATGTCTCTGGCAAGCTGCAGTGACACCGTTAACATTGCAGATCTCTCTTCATCAGGTCTAAAGTTTTTCAAAGAAGAAACCAACCAGGACTTCAGGTGACTCTGAAAATCCAGCGCCAGCAAATGTCCGGACACCGAAGTCATAGTGACGGAGACGTCCTGGGGAGAAATGATAATATATATATGCTAATATGACAATACAAAAGATAGATAAACACCCAAACCAAGAACACACATGACCGAATAGTTGGTGTCCGTAAAATAGCGCAAATCACAAAGCACGCTGCAAATCAAAATCTCTGCCTGCTGTCAGCGAATAGAAACAGCCTCTGGATGCAAACAATGACCTATCATGGTATACATAGATTCTTCCCGCTCTCATTCTTATCACTTACCCTTCCAAAAAGGTGATATTCGTACTCATAGATCTTGTTAAACTTCGAAAACCCTTCTCTCTGTAGATATATATGTATGAAAAACATGAAAATGAACTTAAAACACTGTAGCATGCACACACGCGTTATATATTAGATATATTATTATTATTTTTTTTTTTTTTTAAACGATGGCCACTCCATTACTCAAATCTCTGTTTAGCTTTGTACCCAGAATTAAGGAGGAAATCACGGTATCTCATGAAGCCCATCCAGTGGTTGAGCATCACAAAAGAAACAAGATGGCAGCAATGAGGATCAGATTTTACACAAATTTTAGAGAAAATTCCACTACAAAATCTGCATCAATTCAAATGACAAACTATATCCCATGCATTCAAATATGAAATAGAAAATTAACAAATTTCTTTTGCATGTGGGAGGATGAGCATCCGCACCTAAAGAAATGACATCAGGGTTGATGCGAAAACAAGTGTTCTGTAAACCAGTGACTGATAGTGAGCCAAAGATTTCTGCCATGGATCTTGTAGGCAGGTGTGTGTGATATTGGCATATGTGACCGTGCCCATTACGGTCCCCTTTTTATTAAAGAAATTGCAATCAATGACCTCACCCTCCTCATTCTCCCGCTGGACATAAGATCGGCGATCCCCTTGGCGGCATCATTCTTCTCGGCCACACAGAGGACCTTCTGAATGGGGATTCTCAGCGACATGTTGATGGAGTTTACAGAACAGGAGCGAATGCCGAAAAGTGTCAGTTGTCTGCTAAAAACTAAAATACTTCTCTGGAGGATCATTACGCGAGGTGACGGCGGTGTTCATGTCTGAGCGCTACAGAAAACGGATGAGGTCAACACATCCCTGTAAAAGAAGTAATACTAATCAAACCATGACTTAAGTCACAGAGTCACCCAGACCTCACAGGCATGCACAGCCCCGGCTCTCTACTCCCCCCATCCTTTATACCTGGACGATTTTCCATTTCTGCGCTTTTGTTTGTTTTTTTTGCCTCCCTCCCTTTCTTTCAAGAACCATCAACTTTTCTCCAAGTTAATGCGATTACTTCGATACCAAACTTATCTATAAATATATTTATTTTATTGGTTCCAAATACAAAATGAAATTTGAGAAAAAAAATAAATAAATGAATGTGTCATACTCTAAGACAGGTAACTTTTATTTCTCCGTTGATGGCGTCTTGTTATTTTCCACCTCGAGTGGTAGTTTTTATAGGTATCAATTTGGAGCACTAAACTTTTCTGAGATGACCCCCCCCCCCCCCAAAAAAAAAAAAGAAGCAATTCAGGAGCTTTGAGTATTGTTTTTTTTTTAATTTTACAGCTAATTTATTTTTTAGATTTTTACAGATCAATTTCTTTTATCTTGGATTGGGAGGAGGGGGAAACTTATTTTTTTCAATATTTTATTTTTTTCTGTTCACTTATTTTTGACTCCCCCCTTCACAGGATTTGAGCCTGTGATTGCCGGTAATATATACTATGGTAGATAGTAAAAAAACTGCAATAAAAACGGCAACGACGGGCGCCTTCCGCAAACCTCCAGTTGCCATAGCAACCCGTCGGCGCTCCACGATCACGACGCACTCTGAAGAGAGCTGATTAAAGGGATTGACATTGGCAGGCGAGATCAGAGTCGGCTCTGGTCACTGCTGGCGACTGTGTCGCCGTCCCCGTACACCCACAACAAAAGGGCATACATGTACGTCCCACACCGGGAAGGGGTTAATAGACTAACACACGGATTCCCCACACACCAGGCCTTGGGGACCCATTCCTCGCCATTCTCTTCATCTCTGCTTGCTGTCAGTGAATGGAAACACTCTCAGTTTCATGATTTTCTACTTCTCCCCGGTATAACAGAAGGAATCCATATCAAAGACCCCACCCCCTGACACATTGTACCGAACGTTCAGCTGTTGAAGGAGGCAAATAATCGGCGTCTTCTCTCATAATGAACCACGCACTAATAAGGAACTGTCCAATAATTACACTTCATGTCGATTCCCGCGCGGGGACTCGTTTGCTGCTGCAGTATGACCCTCTTCGCTCACCGTAGTGGCGCTGAGTAGTGATGTGTCGTTCGTGAACGATCCGATACAAAGAGCCGGCTCCCTGCTGTGAACGAAATGAGCCGGCTCTGCAGGGTGAAGCGGTCAGGAGAGGACTTACACATAGTCACACACCATATATGCCATGGAGGAACTGGCAGGATATATTTGGGACTGAAGGGTTAACTCACGTGCATTTATCCACTTCTCCTCTCCTGACCGCTCCTCCCCCCAGATGAGTCACAGTCAGGATTCACTGCTTCCAGACGCCAGAAAAAAAAAAAACGGCTCATTCACCCTGCAGAGCCGGCTCATTTCGTTCACAGCAGCGAGCCGGCTCTTTGTATCGGATCGTTCACGAACGACACATCACTACTTCTGACCCTCTCCAGGCTCCGTACTAGTCATGTGATCGTTGTCAGAACTACAATTCCCGGCATTCTTGTTTCTCCGGTGATGAGGAAGGAAGGACGATAACTTCCTGGCTGCTGGGTTTCTCTCGCTTATGTTCCGGACTTGTGTTACTTAAGCGGGAATCCGTGACGTCACTGGCATGTCATGTGGTTCGCAATTCAAGATGGCGTCCTCCCTGTGAGGTGTTTGTGACAAGATGATCGGCTCTCCGGATGTGGTGGCGTTTACCCGCGATGAGGAGTATGACTGCCCCCTGCAGGACTCCCCGGGGCTCCCAGAGGAGTACTCAGTGCCGCTGTTTCCAGAGAGCAGCCCCTGGTCCCGGCTTTCGGGGGCCAAATTCATCAGGGACTTCATCCTGATCTCGGAGTTCTCGGAGCAGGTGGGGCCACAGCCTCTTCTCACCGTCCCCGACGACCCCCGCGTCCGCGGTGCCTTCGACCTCAACTACTTCTCCCTGCGCATCATGTCGGTGGACTACCAGGCCTCGTTCGTGGGTCACCCCCCAGGGTCTTCGTACCCCAAGCTGAACTTCGTGGAGGACTCCAAGGTGGTCCTGGGCGACTCCAAGGAAGGGGCGTTCGCCTACGTGCACCACCTGACGCTGTACGACCTGGAAGCGCGAGGCTTCGTGCGCCCCTTCTGCATGGCCTACATCTCCACCGACGAGGACAAGATCATGGAGCAGTTCCTGCAGCTCTCGGGCGACTTCTCCAAGGCGTCCGAATGTCTCAAGACTGGAAACCGCAAAGCGTTCGCCAACGAGCTGGAGAAGAAGCTAAAGGACCTGGACTACACCCGGAGCGTCCTCCTGGACGAGATGGAAGAGCAGGAGAAGACGGACCACCAGGGTTTCTACACCACCCAGGCCATCGAGAAGGCCAACGAGCTGGGCAACGTGGAGAAGTCCATGATCGAGCACCAGGACCTCCTGCGACAGATCCAGTCCTACCCATACCGACACCTAAAGGGGGAGGACTACCAGCCATACGTGCCGGACCCAGTCACCACCTCCGACCACGAAGGTGACGACGATGACCCGGAGGTCTACACCCCTCGCTCCTCCTACACCCCCAAATTCATCAAAGCCAAGTCTTCCAAGTGTTTCGATAAGAAGCTGAAGACCTTGGAGGAGCTGGTGGACGTCTACTTTTTCACCCAGACGATGGACCTGCTGACGGCCATCGAGAAGCGCTATCGGGGCGACGTCAGCTACTTAGTCATGAGCCACCTGGACAGAACCCTCCTAGGGCAGCAAGCCATTGCAAACTTTCTCTTTGAGGACGTCTCCACCTTGGCTCTTAAACCGATCGCTAGGCAATATTTGAACCAGCCGAGTGCTGCTAAAGCGGCAGAAGACATGAAGCCCTCGGTCAGTGTGGAGTCCTACAAGTCCAGCGTGGAGTCTGTGCGGATTAAAATTGAGCAGGAGGCGTTCGACGATGACCAGGATGAGGCGACCAGCAACACAGAGGGTTTCGAGGCAGAGACCAAAGGGAGTGTGAGCAGTGGAGACAGCATCGAGGTTTTACAGACTGAGAAGTCTACGCTCCTCGTCCATTCGGAGAGTCAGCCGTGCCTGAGGCTTCATCCAAGCCCGCAGTCCAGACGGAAATCCGGCAGCCGGAGGACCATCAGCGAGGACAGCATTGAAGTCCTTAGTACTTGTACATCCGAAACTGTGATCCCTGAAGATTTTCGAGCCTCTTACCAAATAGCCATTAACGAAGAGGAGACCTCTGCCGAGGGTGAGGACTGTGCCAATTTCAAGGACAATGATCAAGCCAACGAGGTCGATCTGACTGTGGACCCGGCCTGTTGTATACGGACTGAGTCTCCCATTCTTGACGAGTTAGCCGGAGACTTTGTGCCAAGCGATGGCGTCGTAGTCAGCATGCCGCCTCAGGCTGGCAGGCACATCAGCCATATGTTCGGTTCGGTGAAATTCTACGTGGAGCAAGTGGACGACCCATCCGGGGAAAGCCCCGCTCCTCCTGAGTCCAACTACCTATTGAGTAGCAGGGACGCTGGAAAAATGACTGTGGACGAGGACTCCACCAGCTACAGAAGCGGCGCTTCCACCTGCTCCGATAGGACACCTTCCCCTCCCCCCGTTGCCACCATCACCGAACGCCAAAAAAGGAAAGCCGGCCAAAATGCTCTGATGTTCATCAGGCAGTACCCCTTTTCTCACCCCGCCATTTACTCTCTGCTCAGCGGGAGGACCCTCGTTGTGTTGGGCGAAGAGGAAGCCTTTGTGAAAAAACTTGTGACGGCGTTGTCCGTGTTTGTCCCTAATAATGGACACGTAGCCAAACCCATCAAGACGTGGGTGACCTCCCCCCTGCACGTCATGGATTTCCAGAAGTGGAAACTGATTGGACTTCAGAGGTAAAGACCCTGAAAAACGTCCCCATACTTGTGTGGTACTGAGTACTAGCTGTGTGGAGGAAATCTCATCCTCCGGCTGCGGTAATTGCCCTGCGCTCTGAATCTCTGGTGCAAATATTCACTGTGGATTTCATCTCTTCCTATATAGAGGAGAAATGTGCAGTGAATTAATCTCTTGTTATATGTGCGGATTATCTGTGGATTTTCATCCCTTGTGAAGTTATCCTTAAAAGGATTTTCCACTTACAGGAACTATCATTTTTAAATGCATGTATTTGGGATTAAATATCATTTTTGCAATTGGCTTTCATTATACCTTTTGCTTTTTCACGCTGATGTTTCCCTGTACATTTATATTTCCCATGCTGAAAACTCTTATCAGGACGTGCTCAGTTAACTCATTCATAGGCAGTAAAAATACGGAGGCTATAGAGATTTTAAATGAAATCCAATTGCAAAAGTAAAATTACTTTTTCAATTTTTTACCGGTACTTAAAAGCATGAAATTTGAGCTAAAAATTTAGCTCAAATTTCATGCTTTTAAGTACCGGTAAAAAATATTTTTTCCCCAAAGGTGGCTTCCCACTTTATCCTCGGGATCCGACTATTATGAATCAAGTCTTCTCCATATTAGATAATATCTGCATTATCAGTTTCTAGGAGGCAGTAACGGAAGCCATTACACAATTTACTCCGTGTCCTCGACCTCCTGTTTGGTTTCTTCCCCCTCTTCAGGGAGTCGGTTGTTCTACATCACTGACAATGTGAGAATGGTCCTCGCTGCTTTCTAATCCTCTGAAGCCCCTCTCCACATAATGGAGTCCCACTGGGTTTGTGGGTATAAAATCTGAGCGAGCAGAGCTGCAGTGTAAAGTATAGGAGGACAGAGTGGAACCCTGACATAGGAGCTAGATTTCTGACTTATTGCTCCACCCGGACTGTGATAGCTGTTGGGAGCCTAACATAAAAAAAAAATAAAAAATGGGGTTATGCCGACTTCTGCTAGCTGTCAGGGAATGCAAACGTTTTCCTGGTCATGTCCATCATGAATCGGTGACTATATAAGTGAGTTTCCATTCACTGATAGCAAGCAGAATTCTTAAATGGTAAGATGCAGTTGAAAAGTTTCAGAACTTTGTTACTTTTTAATAACTTTTTTTTTTCTTCTCATCTCGTAGGGGGGTCTCTCCTTCCGGATCCAACACTCTGCACACCCTGAGCCGATACAGCCGGTACGCCAGCATATTGGATGCGGACAACAAGACACTGCGGTGCCCTGTGTACAGAGGGACGCTCCTCCAGAGGGTGGCAGACCACCGCACACAGATTAGGAAGGGCAGCACTTACTACATGCACGTGCAGAGCATGCTGACCCAGCTCAGCGCTAAGGCCTTCCTCTTCACCTTTTGCCACCACGTCCACCTGCCCATCCGGGAGAAGGAGAGCGAGGAGTCGATAACCCAGCGCCGCGTCGCCTTCCTGCAGCAGCTCCTCGGCCTCTCCCACGAGGACAGTAAGATCGTAGAATACCTCTCGGAACTGCTCAAAATGCATTATCTAAGAGAATCGGGGACGCAGCTGCTTCCTGTGCTCAGATTTGATTACATCCCCAGCATTTTATACAAGATTTGACCCATCGGTCGCCCCCTGTAGAAACGTGTGGGTGTATAAGACTGCGCATTTTGGTCGGCTCCGCAGCCAAGAGAAGAATCTTGGGGGGGCTTTATTTACTTTTTTAACCTTTTGGTTTGTCACATTGTCTCTGCCAGTTTTTACTACTGAGGACCTATGTCAGTTGCTTTCAACCTGTGGCTGTCCTGGCATTGCAAAACTAAGGCTCCCAGCATGCCCTGGGAGCCAGTCGTTGTCAAATCTGGTGCCAATAGCTTTCGTGGCATGCTGGGAGTTGTAGTTTCGCAACAGCAGTCACAGTTTGATTATTAAAGAAAAAAAGAAGCCGGTGACCGGTAGGTGCCGAATCTGCTACTGGAGGGACACTGACCCTAAGGTCTAGCGTCTACTAGTGCTGGTGAGCGCAATCTCCTCTCCCCTTTCCCAATCATAGTCACTAATTTGTCATATATCTTCAAAGTCCTTTCCCTCCATGTATGGCTTTACAGTTGCATTCTTTTTTTTTTTCCGGCTTTGGTGCATAGAGTTTTGGAAAAAACATGACAAAAATCCTTCCAGTACAGGTGCATTTGTACATTCTTTGGCTGTGTTAACACACTGCGGTTTTCCAGGGGAATGTATTGTGCGAATACGGCCATAACGTTGGGTCCAGATGCAGAGCTTTTGCACTGATATTTACAGAAGAAGCGAAAGTTTTCACCCTGGTATCGGAGCACAAAAAACATTTTAAAACTGCACATTTTAGTAATTAGCCAGATTTTATTTTTACAGAGATCCGTCCTATAGGGGGCAGCTTTACAGCAGTCATTCCAGTGTCAGAGACAGTTTTTTTTTGTACATCTCACCTTCGTTCTCTTTTTGGGATTGAATCATCTATAGTCCCTGTTATCAGCCATTTCATTACTGAGGAGTGCAGGAACCTCCCCTCCCTTTATATCGCCTGGGTGGGGATTTTTTTTTCCCTTTACATCAGACCTGGCTGATATCCGCTGTTATAACGCTCCAGCACTATAAGCGCTAAACCTTAGAGTTAGCGGCCCCCAGCGCTCGCCGTCAGCCCAGTGTTATTTCTGTTTGCGTTTTGTAATTTACTTGTAAGATTTGTGCTTCCTGGCAGTGAATGGGAATAGTCTCTTGCTATGTGTAGTGAATAATGTCCAATCTTGGTTACAGGACTTGTCAGAGTTACAATCCCATCTGCCATTTAAGCCTGACTTGGTCAACCCCTGCTTGCCGTCAGTGAATGGAAACATTTATCAATTATTGGAGAACGTTTTCACTCTGCTTCATCTAATAGAGGTTTATGAAGTCAGATTTGCATCACCACAATCCGATTTTCTTTGTCTAGATTCACCTCTGCTTGCCGGCAGTGAGTGGAAACGATCAGATGAATCGTTTCACTTACTGACAGCAAGCAGGGCGTTTACCAAGAAGAACCACTTCCACAGCTGTTAAGGAAAGATTTGGTAAAAGCACTGCTTGCCATCAGGGAGAAAAGCATTCACAGATCTCTGAATGGAGTGATGCTAGAAAGCAGAATGTGCCAGCACTTACAATCTCTTTTTATTGAACTTGTAAGCGCTGCTGTGATCTCTGGAGCGTGCAGTTACCTGCTAATCCCGTCCAAGCTGCAGTGGTCTGTCTCCTAGGACTCAATGACTGTAAATTGCAAAACTGCTTTGATTATGTGGAAAACCCTGTTAAGCTTTCAGTACAAAATTACACAACCTCTAGTGTTTTGTTTAGGACTTTCAGGGCATGCTGGGAGTTGTAGTTTCAACACAGCTAAAGTGTTGCTGACTGTTAACCCTAGACAGATGGATTGTCGCCCTCTCTTTATAGAGGTCCATTGGGAGGGGCACAGTGGTGGGCGGAGCATGACACCAGGAGCAAGCTCTGCCCCATCAGACAGAACCATGAAGGGAGTTTTCCTTTCGCGGCTCCAACTGTGAAAGATCGGTGTCCGTCCGTCTGGGGTGTTCAGTCGGTTGCAAGTTCTTGAAGAGGCTGCACACGTTTAGGTGGCTTGGCTGCTGTGGAACTAAAAGTCTCAGCAAGCGCTGCAGGAAGCATTTAGGAAAAAGTGTCCCTCAGCAGACCAGATGGTAACCGACTGCAGTGCGCCCTCTAGTGGAGATGTATATAATCCTCACAGATGGTGTTATTAATGGACTTTCCACAGCACTGACTTCGCACTGCTGCTGTTTCGGTTCAGTCTGGTCTGTAAATGAGCTCAATGTAAAGTGTTTTATGAAGCTGTGAACGCTCCTGGTATTTAACCCTCGTACATAGATGTGATTGGGGGCCCCCCCCCCCATTTTAATTTCGGTTTGTCCTTTGGCCGAAGCTCGCTGGAGGTGCAGGGGTCTCACGGTAACTCCACTGTTCTGGTGCCGCCATAACACTCAGGGTTCACACCACCACCACAGCAGGTTCAGTAATATAACCCTTCCGCTTCCTGCAGCTTTGTTACACCAGATGATGATGGGAGTTGTAGTTGGAGATCAGCTGGTGTACCAAAGATATATCCTAGTTATATTGGTGCATGCGAGGACCCATCCATGCTCACAAAAACCTGCTGCATGACCCCAAAACTGTAATTTGTTGTCAAATCCACTTGAATAAATTGAGAGATTTATCTCTGGTCTCATGGACACAGCTGATTATTGCATCCAGAGCTGGAAAAGATTGATTACAGTTGGCATGACTGATACACTTGTCTGACAACCCACGGACGGGGGTGGGGGTGTGTGCGCGCATGTGCCCATAGCCATATTGGTTGCCACATCTCTACCACATCATTTTCTTTGTATCCGAATTTTGCTAAAGATTAGATGGCCAGGGGTGCAAGAACCCCCCTCAATTACCTGGGAGAGTGCAGGGGAAGGGAAACAGTGTAGTCAGCCGGTAACCATATTATTCACAGCTGCCCCAAAGCAAGAGCTGGTTTTTCAGCATTTTCCCTTCTGTTTATTTAGGGCAGTCATGGCATAATGGCAGAGTCAGACAGCCGTATGGAACTCATGCGAGAATCGCATCGCACTGCATGGACTGGCCCGGCACCTCTCCTGACCTGCGCAAGACAGCATGATGGATTACTATACAGCTGTCAAGCTCAGGTCAGAAGAGCCAACAGCCAGGACAAGTTTTACGATGTGATTCTCGCACGAGAAATACGGCCGTCTGACTCTGCCCTAATGCAGAGGGGATTGGCAACTTTCAGCTACACATATTGTGAAACTACAACTCCCAGCATGCCTTGGGCAGCTATCTGGTCGTTTTACAACAGCTGAAATGCCGGCGGTTGTTAATCCCTGGTATATGGAGACCATCTTTTAATAGATCCAAGATGGCTGTGACGCTCAAAGCACCGGAGAAAGGAGCGGCTGCTGTGCGATTCCCTGGCAGAAGAGTGCAGTGTTGCCCCTAATGAATTGAATAAGTCCAGCTACTATACTAGCCCTTCTTTCTCAGGATTAGTGGGGGGGGGGGGGGGGGGTCTCACATTTTAGACCACCCCAATCATAAAGTGGTGCCATATCCAATCACTTTTATAATGTGGGAATTAATAAATAAAAAAAAAATTAGTACATTTTCAGAGACATTTATTCCAGCAGGTTTGGCGGTGGCACAAAGTGAACAGCGGATAGCACCCCCCACGTCATGCTGCCAGAATGGCTGCAAAATTGAGGACCACATGGCCACAATCACGAGGGGTTTCTGACCCTCGAGGAGGAGGTGTGACTATGGGCCCAGGATGAATGAAATCACTTTTCCTAATTATAGCCATGTTTCCTCAGCAGCTGATATTTGATATCTGGCTCTTGTATGGCGAAAGTTCTTCCGTTATATCCCTACACAACACTCACAAGTCAGGCAAGCCGGGGAGAGGAAAAGAGCCGGAGAACTGCTCCACCTCCTCCTTCAGGGACGAGATCTTCTCTCGGTATTTGTCGTCCGACGCCAACTTGTCCTTAAACTCCTTCAGGGTCGCCTTTGGGTTCATGTCGTTCTGAATCTCCAGAGTGATTAAGATGCCTGATTTAAAAAAAAAAAAAAAAAAAAAATGAAAAAAGAAAAAAAATTAAAAACCATCTTCCAGAAAACAGCACCACCCCGACTAGAGGTCATCTCTAGTATTGCAGCTCAGTTCTGTTGAAGTGAATGGGGCAGAGCTGCAAATCATCACCTGTGCAATACTAAGGAAATCCTAAAAACATGATCTGTTGGGGGCCATAAGGACTGGTGATTGGGAAACACTGGCCTAGAACCACCACCACCACCCACCTTGGTGAATGAAGTGTGCAACTTTTTTAAAGTCTTCTTCTTTAAACCCTCGAGAAGTCAGAGCTGGGGATCCAAATCGAAGGCCGCTGGGACGGAGGGCACTCTTGTCACCTGCCAGAACAGGGGGGCAGACAATGGATTAGGCCACTTACTAGTCAACATACAATATTCAGAGACTGTAGATTAGATTTGACGGCCGCACCGCCTTACTGACGTCCATTACTAGTGCGGTGGCGGTTGCTCGAGTGTCTGTCGGAGGCAGATTTTCTGCCTTCAGGTCTATAGTAAGACTTGCACTCACCCGGACAGGTGTTCTTGTTGCAGGCGATGGCGCAGGCTTCAAGGACCTTCTCGGCTCGCCCTCCGTCAGTCTTCTTGTCCTTCAGGTTGACCAGAATGAGATGATTATCGGAGCCGCCTGTTAAAATGACAGAAAAGGTTTCCGTCCAGAGATGCCAATTTTTCTTTACAAAGGGGTCCAGTAACAAGTCCAGTTTAGAAAGTAAATGACTTACTAATCATTGGGGGGATCCCAGAAGAGGTCTCAAATATCTCAGCTATATCAATTATCTATGGGACTGCGCTCCACTCTTACCAGTATTCCCATAGACTATTAATGGAGCAGTGGTCTGCATCCATAGCCACTGCAGCTTTTAAGAGTCCTGTTGAAGACCTGTGAGGGTCCGACTGATGCGGTTAAGTTTGTTTTGGAAACAGCGCAAGTATTTGGCTGCACAAGAGTTTATATACTTTTATGAAACAACGCATGGTGACTCCTGGGATCAGAAAAAGAACCACTGATTTTGGCCATCCCTTTGATTACTGAGGCCAAGAGAGACCTGAGGAATCATCCATTTAATCAGGTCACCAAGTTTCCTAGTGACATAGTTGGGACCCCGCGTGGAGTAAGCCTGCAGCCTCATGGCTATGTATTCATTAAGCCGGCCATACAAATTAATGTCTGTCAGGGGAGCGATGTTTCGGCTGTCAGCTGTCTCTCCCATACAATGGATTGTTTCAGCGTTCTCTGAAAAACAATGACTGACTTGGCCAGCAGCTTATGTCCAGGAGAACAATGTGCCTGGACATGTCTGATTTCAGTCTGCCGATCGACATCTCCCCTGACCAGTCAATATCGGTGCCACACAGTGGGTCAAGTTCCTTTCCCCCCATCATATCGGACAGAGGATCCTTCCCAGGACATTGGCTTCTTACATCAGCACTTCTGCTTTGTAAATCATTTGCAGCTTTCTTACCGGTGACGATGTGATAGCCCAGTTCTTCCAATGCACTTGCCAACGCCTGGCAATTAGAGACGACCTGTTTCTGGTACAACCTGAACTCCGGGCTCATGGTTTGTTTTAGGGTCACAGCAATGCCTATAATAAATCAGGATGAAACTGTAAAAGCTCAGTGGCAGGTGATCCATGATCCTGTCATACGTTGTTTGATGGCAACGAGGGTGGGTCGTACCTGCAATAGCATGATTATGGGGTCCACCTTGTAGGCCGGGAAACACTGCTTGATTAATCAGACTCTCATAATTGTACAGGATTTCCTTCCCAGTCTTTGGATCCACGCTTCGGACTCCTAACGGAGACAAATCAAGTTAATGCCGCAGTCGTTAAGTCCGATTCTCTCCCCCCGTAGAGGACTACTCACCTTTCCGGTAAAAGATCATGCCAGCACGACATCCGCGCAGGGTCTTGTGTGTCGTGGTGGTGACAACATCGCAATGCTCAAAGGGAGACGGTACCACGCCGGCTGCCACCAAGCCACTAATGTGCGCCATGTCGGCCATGAGGACTGCATTGTTTTCATCGGCGATCGTCCTCATTCGGCCATAATCCAGATTCCGGGAGTAGCAGCTGACACCTTAGACAAAAATAAAGTTTTTTTTTTTCCTTATTTTAAAATTTAGCAAAAATGCCAGTCAGATATTTGGAAAGAATGTCACCAGATGATGGTGGTTTTAGTACTCACCGGCGATGATAAGTTTGGGATGAAACAAGCGGGCGTTTTCCTCCAGTCTGTCGTAGTCTATATAACCAGTGTCTGGATTCACCTGTGATCAAGGTGAAGACAGAGCAACATGTGATGCTGAAATACTCTGTGCAGCTGGAGAGGGAGGAGGATGATTCTTCCATTTTCTTAACAGGCATTACCTTACTCTTACATTTCATCCCTGCCCATGTAGCTCTGACCTTACTAACATCAGGTCACTTTCCTCCCACAAGATCAGTGCACTCTTCTCCTGCTGCTATAGTCATTCCCATGATCTGACTGTCCACAGAGTGCTCAAATCACTGGATGTCATGGATCTTACAAACGGCGATGTGACGACTGCTCACCTTGTACGGCATGGATTCAAAAAAGATGGATGTGGCTGAGATTTTCTTCTTGTCGGTCATGAAGCCGTGGGTGAGGTGCCCCCCGTCAGGCAGGTCCAGCCCCATGATCCTCCCATGAGGCTCCACCAAGGCAGTATAAACAGCAAAATTTGCAGGTGATCCTAGAATCGAAAAACACTTTTTTTTGGCAATACATGGAGCGAAATCGGCAGCAAAATTCACAAATCATAAATGCAGATTTGCTGCAAAATCTGGAGGAAAAGCCACTGCAATGTGCAGACGCGCCACAAGACATCTGCATTATTATCTCTCACCTGAATACGGCTGCACATTCACGCCCCATTTCTGGGGGTTCAGACTGTACGCCTCCAGAGCCCTCTCCTGACACAGCCGCTCCAGCTCATCCACGTGCTCCGTGCCGCCGTAGTACCTGTGGGGTGACAACATAAAAACGGAGTCTCACGTGTGAGGTCATATTGACTCTCTCAAAAATATGTCTTGTTTCTTCCAAAGACAGCGCCACACGGGTGCACAGGATGGGTCTGGAGTCACAGTTTGGGCCTATGAGAGTCATAAGGACTGGGGGCTACATTACACATAACCTGGGGATAGAGATGCTGCTGTGTTGTTTTTTTTTGGAAGAAAGCCGCCATGTGTTTCTAATCTTGGACAACCCCTTTAAAACGTAATAAGTAGAGGCCACAGATTGCCCCAATCCCATGTGACATGACATGCTGCATATTTTGGTGATGCGCACTCCTGTCGCCCCCTCACCTCTGTCCCGGGTAACCCTCCGAATACTTATTATTCAGGCATGATCCCAGAGCCTGCAAAACTGCGCAGCTGGCGAAGTTCTCGGAGGCGATGAGCTCCAGCCCGTAGCACTGCCGGCGCTTCTCCTTCCGGATGATCTCGTACACCTACAAATAAAGTATAAAATATAACCTGGGATTTCCTTAATGCAGTAGACGTCCTTTAGTCCGGCATCTGATGGTCCAGAAATCTTGAAAATCTAGTACACCCATCCAAGTGAATGGTGAAGGATATAAAAGCCCCCCCCCCCCCCCCTTTACATTTAGCGATGCACCAGCGATCCGAGCCGGTCAGGTTCGCTGGTGCATCGCTAAATGATCGCTAGTGAGCTGTCACACAGGCAGATCTCACAGCGATGCAGCAGCGACGCAGCGCACGATACTGACGTCCTCCCGCCCGCCTCCATGCGTCGCTCGTCGGCGCCAGCAGGACCCCACTTAAGTGTGCCACCACCTCTGCATTCTCAGTCGCATGCGACTCTAAGTCTCCCCCTGATTTCTTACCTCCGGATCATTTGTTTCAAGAGGCTCCAGTACCATCCGGCTATGAGATGCCCACAGGTCGGCATGCCCGCCGTTGATCACTGGGGAGTTTGCCATTGTCCTGCCTCAGATACGTCGCTTCTGAAACAAAAAAAAAATAAAAAATGAAAACAGTGAATTCATAGCCATTTAAAGGGGTTGTCCGGACTTTGGTCAAAAGTTGTGTGATCGCTAAATCGCGGCAGCGTAATGTGAAAATGCAAGATTTGACCAGCGGCGAAAATCGGGAATAGATCCACGTACAGCGACTGCAGACCCCCTTTAAGGTCTTGGCTTGCTGTCAGTGAATGGCAACCTTCATGTTTACAGCTGAATCTGACAAAGATACATTAAATGGAAACTTATCGGTGCCGGAGGCTCGCCTGCAACAGGAGGCTCGCCCGCCACTGACACCAGCCGATGGAGGGTGAAAACAAAAGCTTACATATTAACTTTCCAAGGGCGTCAGAAAGTTGGGAGCGAAATTGCCTCAGTCACTTCCAAGTATCAAAGGTCTTCGGTGGAGACACAAACAACCACCACACGGAGGGTTAACAGTATACATGCCAGAAAGACCAGACACCCCCTCTAGTCAGCCGTGGTGACCCCCACGTTTCACAGGCAGATAAAAAAAAAAAAAACCCTTGGCCATTTTTGTTGTGAGAACCAGTGTCCCAGGAAAGAGGTGGTGGTGCTGGTGTTGGGTTCGCTAGACAACCAGCGGCCCGGGACACAGAAAATGGAGGATTCTCCTGACAACCAGCGTCCCGGGACACAGAAAATGGAGGATTCTCCTGACAACCAGCGTCCCGGGACACAGAAAATGGAGGATTCTCCTGACAACCAGCGTCCCGGGACACAGAAAATGGAGGATTCTCCTGACAACCAGCGTCCCGGGACACAGAAAATGGAGGATTCTCCTGACAACCAGCGTCCCGGGACACAGAAAATGGAGGATTCTCCTGACAACCAGCGTCCCGGGACACAGAAAATGGAGGATTCTCCTGACAACCAGCGTCCCGGGACACAGAAAATGGAGGATTCTCCTGACAACCAGCGTCCCGGGACACAGAAAATGGAGGATTCTCCTGACAACCAGCGTCCCGGGACACAGAAAATGGAGGATTCTCCTGACAACCAGCGTCCCGGGACACAGAAAATGGAGGATTCTCCTGACAACCAGCGTCCCGGGACACAGAAAATGGAGGATTCTCCTGACAACCAGCGTCCCGGGACACAGAAAATGGAGGATTCTCCTGACAACCAGCGTCCCGGGACACAGAAAATGGAGGATTCTCCTGACAACCAGCGTCCCGGGACACAGAAAATGGAGGATTCTCCTGACAACCAGCGTCCCGGGACACAGAGAGAGGGGTGTGGGGGTGGGTGTGCGCTTCCTGACCACCAGGGTCCCAGGACAGAGGTGGTGGAGGATTCTCCTGACAACCAATGCCTCAGGACACACACAGGGGAGGGTTCTTCTGACAACCATTGCTCCAAGCGAGGTGGCACTTCTGACAACCTTTGTGCCGGCAGCACTACTATCTACCAGGCATCACACCCACTCCTGACCTTATAGCAGGCGGCCCGGGCTCGCTCTCTACAGCCTGCAGGTACCGTCCGCCTCGGGATCTCCGTTTCTCAGCCGGTGTCCACTCTGCTACTCCCGACCACGCCACGTTCTCGCCCGCACTTGTAGCTAGAATCTGGCACATAGCCTAACCAATCACAGCCAGACACTGATTTAGCCAGGCCAATCATCAAGAGGCACACAAAATCAATGACCAATCACTGCCAAGTACTCCATCAAGCTAGCCAATGAAAGAACGGCAGATTTTCCGCGGGAGGATGCACTTTGTGTAAAGTCTAAGAGATGTGACAGGAAGGAGAAAGTGAGACCCTGAAACCGAGAGAGACCACCCAGAGGGGCGGAAGACCCCGAACACCGGCACAGAGGGGCCACAGAGGAGGAGCAGCGGCGGGGGACAGGTTTATCCAGCCCTTCACTTGTATGAGGATTGTACGTCTGGAGACAAGTTGTATTACTGACCTATAATATATTATTATTACTGACCTATAATATTATTATTATCCTATAATATTATTATTATTACTGACCTATAATATTATTATTATTATTATTATTACTGATCTATAATATTATTATTATTATCCTATAATATATTATTATTACTGACCTATAATATATTATTATTACTGACCTATAATATTATTATTATTATCCTATAATATTATTATTATTACTGACCTATAATATATTATTACTGACCTATAATATATTATTATTACTGACCTATAATATATTATTATTATCCTATAATATTATTATTATTACTGACCTATAATATTATTATTATTATTATTATTATTACTGATCTATAATATTATTACTGACATATATTATTATTATTATTACTGATCTATAATATTATTACTGACATATATTATTATTATTATTACTGACCTATAATATTATTACTGACATTTATTATTATTACTGACATATAATATTATTATTATTATTATTATTATTATTATTATTATTACTGAACTCCACCATTATAATATAGTGAAAAGTGGGGAACCCTCCCAGTGCAGTGACTGGTGAATAATGGGCCGATCCCCCCCCGTTTTCTGAGTTTCCGCTGTTACCGGTGAATGACGGGCCGATCCCCCGGTTCTCTGAGTTTCCGGTGAATAACGAGCCGATTCCCGGTTCTCTGAGTTTCCGGTGAATGACGGGCCGATTTCCCCCCCCCCGGTTCTCTGAGTTTCCAGTGAATAACGGGCCGATCCCCCGGTTCTCTCAGTTTCTGCTGTTTCCGGTGAATGACGGGCCGATTCCCCCCCCCCCCCCCCCCCCCCCCCCGGTTCTCTGAGCTTCCGGTGAATGACGGACCGATGCCCCGGTTCTCTGAGTTTCTGGTGAATAATGAGCCGATCCCCCGGTACTCTGAGCTTCCGGTGAATAACGAGCCGATTCCCCCCCCCCCCCCCCCCCGGTTCTCTGAGCTTCCGGTGAATGACGGGCCGATCCCCCCCCCCCCCCGGTTCTCTGAGCTTCCGGTGAATGACGAGCCGATCCCCCGGTTCTCTGAGTTTCCGGTGAATAACGAGCCGATCCCCCGGTTCTCTGAGTTTCCGGTGAATAACGGGCCGATCCCCCGGTTCTCTGAGTTTCCGGTGAATAACGAGCCGATCCCCCGGTTCTCTGAGTTTCCGGTGAATAACGAGCCGATCCCCCGGTTCTCTGAGTTTCCGGTGAATAACGAGCCGATCCCCCGGTTCTCTGAGTTTCCGGTGAATAACGGGCCGATCCCCCGGTTCTCTGAGTTTCCACTGTGTCTGGTGCGGTGGCTGGTGATCGGATTCTCAGGACGGCGGCGTGAGACGGTTTTATATTTTGCGTCTTAAACAATTTTGAACTTTGTAAAAAAATTAAAAAACCCGGCGCCTATCTCCTGAGCTTTGTGCAGCCGATGTTTTCACCGTCTTCCGGTGGCTTCTTCTGTCCTTATTGCGGGGGCCGTGGAGCGTCGGGGCCACAGGTCTCCTTCGCACAGATGACGGTGTTATATTTCCACAGATCGGACTTTACGCTCCCACTGATACCAGATATGTTTGGGGTTTTTCTCTTGGTGGAAAGGAATTTTTCTTTTTTGTATTCTACATTTTTTTTGTCCTTTTTTTATCGCTGTTTTCTAGATCCTCAGAGGATGGAGCCAAATACCATATGCTACAGTGTGGTGGGGTCAGAGACCGCCAACTGTGCCACACACCCCGTCCCAGAACCCGAAAACCTGGCTCAGCACAGAGGAAGTAACCCTGACAACCTTAGTCACAGGATGGGGCTGTAACCCTGACAACCTTAGTCACAGGAAGTGGCGGTAACCCTGACAACCTTAGTCACAGGACTGGGGCGGTAACCCTGACAACCTTAGTCACAGGACTGGGGCTGTAACCCTAACAACCTTAGTCACAGGACTGGGGCTGTAACCCTAACAACCTTAGTCACAGGAAGTGGCGGTAACCCTGACAACCTTAGTCACAGGATGGGGCTGTAACCCTAACAACCTTAGTCACAGGACTGGGGCGGTAACCCTGACAACCTTAGTCACAGGACTGGGGCTGTAACCCTAACAACCTTAGTCACAGGATGGGGCGGTAATCCTGACAACCTTAGTCACAGGATGGGGCGGTAATCCTGACAACCTTAGTCACAGGATGGGGCTGTAACCCTAACAACCTTAGTCACAGGACTGGGGCTGTAACCCTAACAACCTTAGTCACAGGACTGGGGCTGTAACCCTAACAACCTTAGTCACAGGATGGGGCTGTAACCCTAACAACCTTAGTCACAGGAAGTGGCGGTAACCCTGACAACCTTAGTCACAGGACTGGGGCGGTAACCCTGACAACCTTAGTCACAGGACTGGGGCTGTAACCCTAACAACCTTAGTCACAGGACTGGGCGGTAATCCTGACAACCTTAGTCACAGGACCAGGGCGGTAACCCTGACAACCTTAGTCACAGGACCAGGTTGGTAACCCTGACAACCTTAGTCACAGGACCAGGTTGGTAACCCTGACAACCTTAGTCACAGGACCAGGGCGGTAACCCTGACAACCTTAGTCACAGGACCAGGGCGGTAACCCTGACAACCTTAGTCACAGGACCAGGGCGGTAACCCTGACAACCTTAGTCACAGGACCAGGGCGGTAACCCTGACAACCTAAGTCACAGAAGCCGCGGAGACACCATCACATGTTTCTCAACGCAAGCAATGACCAGCCAGGTCTTTCCCCAAGAGGTACAACGACGGGAAGGGCAGTCTCCAATGAAGGAAACCACCTATGCCAAAACATGGTAACAATCCACAGACAGCTGTTTCGGGGTATTGCCCCTCATCAATGTGGAGTAGGAAACTGGCTGGTAGGAGCAATGCCTAGTAAAAGACTGTGAAGATGAGGATGAATGAATGACCTCGCTGGTCATTGCTTGCGTTGAGAAACATGTGATGGTGTCTCCGCGGCTTCTGTTTTGCATGTTTTGCATATTTCCCATAAGGGATGGGGGCATTGCTCTAGAATCACTGCGTTGAGAAACATGTGATGGTGTCTCCGCAGTGTTGGATGTTGATCTCCATGAGGTCACTCATCCTCATTTTCACAGTCTTTTACTAGGCATTGCTCCTACTGGCCAGTTTCCTACTCCACACTGATGAGGGGCAATACCCCGAAACAGCTGTCTGTGGATGGATACCATGTTTTGGCATAGGTGGTTTCCTTCATTGGAGACTGCCCTTTCCGTGGTTGTTCCTTCCCGGGGAACCTTAGTCACAGGACAGGGGTGGTAACCCTGACAACCTTAGTCACAGGACAGGGGTGGTAACCCTGACAACCTTAGTCACAGGACAGGGGCGGTAACCCTGACAACCTTAGTCACAGGGCAGAGGCGGTAACCCTGACAACCTTAGTCACAGGGCAGAGGCGGTAACCCTGACAACCTTAGTCACAGGACAGAGGCGGTAACTCTGACAACCTTAGTCACAGGACAGAGGCGGTAACTCTGACAACCTTAGTCACAGGACAGAGGCGGTAACTCTGACAACCTTAGTCACAGGACAGAGGCGGTAACCCTGACAACCTTAGTCACAGGACAGAGGCGGTAACTCTGACAACCTTAGTCACAGGACAGAGGCGGTAACTCTGACAACCTTAGTCACAGGACAGAGGCGGTAACTCTGACAACCTTAGTCACAGGACAGAGGCGGTAACTCTGACAACCTTAGTCACAGGACAGAGGCGGTAACTCTGACAACCTTAGTCACAGGACAGAGGCGGTAACTCTGACAACCTTAGTCACAGGACAGAGGCGGTAACCCTGACAACCTTAGTCACAGGACAGAGGCGGTAACCCTGACAACCTTAGTCACAGGACAGAGGCGGTAACTCTGACAACCTTAGTCACAGGACAGAGGCGGTAACTCTGACAACCTTAGTCACAGGACAGAGGCGGTAACTCTGACAACCTTAGTCACAGGGCAGAGGCGGTAACCCTGACAACCTTAGTCACAGGACAGAGGCGGTAACTCTGACAACCTTAGTCACAGGACAGAGGCGGTAACTCTGACAACCTTAGTCACAGGACAGAGGAGGTAACTCTGACAACCTTAGTCACAGGACAGAGGCGGTAACTCTGACAACCTTAGTCACAGGACAGAGGAGGTAACTCTGACAACCTTAGTCACAGGAAGGGGTGGTAACCCTGACAACCTTACTCACAGGAACGGAGCCGTAACCCTGACAGCCTTAGTCACATAATTGGGCGGTAACCCTGACAACCTTAGTCACAGGACAGAGGCGGTAACCCTGACAACCTTAGTCACAGGACAGAGGAGGTAACTCTGACAACCTTAGTCACAGGAAGGGGTGGTAACCCTGACAACCTTACTCACAGGAATGGAGCCGTAACCCTAACAGCCTTAGTCACATAATTGGGCGGTAACCCTGACAACCTTAGTCACAGGACGGGGCGGTAACCCTGACAACCTTACTCACAGGACAGGGGCGGTAACCCTGACAACCTTACTCACAGGAACGGGGCCGTAACACTGACAGCCTTAGTCACATAATTGGGCGGTAACCCTGACAACCTTAGTCACAGGACAGGGGTGGTAACCCTGACAACCTTAGTCGCAGGATGGTGCTGTAACCCTGACAACCTTTGTCGAAGGACTGAGGCAGTAATTTTGACAACCTGTTTCCCAGGACCAAGGCAGCTACCCTGACAACCTATGCCTCAGGACAGAGGTTATAATCCTGACAACCTAGCTCCCTGGACAGAGGCAGTAACCCTGACAACCTGTGTTTCAGAACCAAAGCAGTATCTCTGACAACCCATATCCCAGGAAATGTGGTTACCGTGACAACGCAGGGCAAACACAGTTCCCCTGACAACAAACAGTATCAGTCACATTATCAAAACCATTGAAAGGAAAAGTGGATGAGCAACCCATAGAAACCAATCTGTGTGCTGCTATACATGAATTTATCCAGCAGGGGGCAGTGCAGACTACATTTTATTTTTACACTTTTTTTTCATAAATCTCAGGATAACTAAACTTTATAAAAATACAGACTTTCTAAAGTTAGTTTATATGTCCGAGCATCGCTCTCCAAGGACAAGCTAAGGGCATCACACGGGGTTTCAGAACCCGACCATCCACAGATCAGTGGCTACAGCACGTTTTTCCGCGAGGCGCACATACCTCCCACTAGAGCATGTTCTCCTTTGATGGAAGTGCTCTTCATAGATGGATATTGTCAGATAGAGCTTGTAAATAGTACAGTTTCCAGCCGTTCTTGAGATATTAACACTTTATTTGATGCTTCTTTCCTTGGACACCGACCACCGCTGCTAGACAGGCAAACATGAGAACACCACTTACAAGCTCTCTTCTATTGAGCTTGTCAGCGCTGTTTTAAAACTGGTCAGGATCACTGGAGACCGCTGTTGCCTGCGAATCCTGAACAGCTTCAGCCAGATAACAGCGGTGGTCGGTCTCCAAGGCAACAAACTGGAAACAGGAAAAGTGTTAATATGTCAAGAACGGCTGCAAAATTTTTAACAAAAAGTGAATTGCAAAAGTGCTTGTTTTTACACGCACTATCCATCAACATCTATGAAGATGAGAATAATATTTAAAATGAAGGTAAAATTCAATGTGGCGATGCTCCGTCAAGCAGGTGGAGCGATGATGTCGCTGTGCCGCCTACAAAGTTTTGCTGTCGAAAGACCAAAAGAAGCCAAAACAGCACCTGGAAGATGGCATGGGGTCCGAGGCCTGGAGGACTCTGAGCGAAGGGCCACACGAAGAAAGCTTGCAATTTTCACACTAGTAACTAAGTCTAATACTAGACTCATTATACAGGAGGAGGTGAGCTGTTACATCGCCTATTGTGAATGGTGGATCCTGTGTTATCTACTGTTTATAGAGGAATTATCAGTCATTGTACAGGAGGAGGAGGAGGTGAGCTGTGATATCAACTATTGTGAATGGTGGATACTGTGTTATCTAATGTATATAGAGGTGTTATCAGTCATTGTACACTAGTCAACTATATGCTGTTATTAGAGCACATCTTAGAATTCTGACATATCCACTGACTTTAATAAATCATGCAAAATCCTTATATAGAGTGTGGTAATTGATATTTCATCATCATAATGGCTGCCACGATAACTCTGCCAGTCAAAGACCAGATAACTCTAACCTGCACCCTGTGGGAAGCACCACAGCTGTGTGTAGACACCAGCATTACCTTCATATATACTACACAGATCCACATACAGGTGTAACAAGCTAGGCAGGACATGATTATAAGGCCGGGGACACACTTGCGAGAAACTCGCATGAGTCTTGTGTCTCAATACCCAACACTGTCACCGGCACTCGGGACCAGAGCGGTCAGCTGCATAGAAATACATGCGGCCGCACACTCCGGTCCCGAGTATTAAGATGCGAGACTCACAGGACTTTCTCGCATTGCACACGCAAGTGTGACCCTGGCCTAAAAGGCCAACTCAACCCAAGTTCAAAAAATCCAATATAATATTGCTCCTATGTACAAGAATATAGCTACTATAATACTGCCCCTATATACAAGAATATAACTACTATAATACTGCTCCTATGTACAAGAGTATAACTACTATAATACTGCTCCTATGTACAAGAGTATAACTACTATAATACTGCCCCCCTATGTACAAGAGTATAGCTACTATAATACTGCCCCCTATGTACAAGAATATAGCTACTATAATACTGCTCCCTATATACAAGAATATAACTACTATAACACTGCCCCCTATGTACAAGAATATAACTACTATAATACTGCTCCTATGTACAAGAATATAACTACTATAATACTGCCCCTATGTACAAGAATATAACTACTATAATACTGCTCCTATGTACAAGAATATAGCTACTATAATACTCCCCCTATGTACAAGAATATAACTACTATAATACTGCTCCTATGTACAAGAATATAACTACTATAATACTGCTCCCTATATACAAGAATATAACTACTATAACACTGCCCCCTATGTACAAGAATATAACTACTATAATACTGCTCCTATGTACAAGAATATAACTACTATAATACTGCCCCTATGTACAAGAATATAACTACTATAATACTGCTCCTATGTACAAGAATATAACTACTATAATACTGCCCCTATGTACAAGAATATAACTACTATAATACTGCTCCTATGTACAAGAATATAACTACTATAATACTGCCCCTATGTACAAGAATATAACTACTATAATACTGCTCCTATGTACAAGAATATAGCTACTATAATACTGCCCCCTATGTACAAGAATATAACTACTATAATACTGCTCCTATGTATAAGAATATAACTACTATAATACTGCTCCTATGTATAAGAATATAACTACTATAATACTGCTCCTATGTACAAGAATATAACTACTATAATACTGCTCCTATGTACAAGAATATAGCTACTATAATACTGCCCCCTATGTACAAGAATATAGCTACTATAATACTGCCCCCTATGTACAAGAATATAACTACTATAATACTGCTCCTATGTACAAGAATATAACTACTATAATACTGCTCCTATGTACAAGAATATAACTACTATAATACTGCCCCCATGTACAAGAATATAACTACTATAATACTGCCCCTATGTACAAGAATATAACTACTATAATACTGCCCCTATGTACAAGAATATAACTACTATAATACTGCCCCTATGTACAAGAATATAACTACTATAATACTGCTCCTATGTATAAGAATATAACTACTATAATACTGCCCCTATGTACAAGAATATAACTACTATGATACTGCTCCCTATGTACAAGAATATAGCTACTATAATACTGCTCCTATGTACAAGAATATAACTACTATAATACTGCCTCTATGTACAACAATATAACTACTATAATACTGCCCCTATGTACAAGAATATATACTATATTACTGCCCCCTATGTGCAAGAATATAACTACTATAATACTGCCCCTATGTACAAGAATATAACTACTATAATACTGCTCCTATGTACAAGAATATAACTACTATAATACTGCTCCTATGTACAAGAATATAACTACTATAATACTGCCCCTATGTACAAGAATATAGCTACTATAATACTGCCCCCTATGCACAAGAATATAACTACTATAATACTGCCCCTATGTACAAGAATATAACTACTATAATACTGCTCCTATGTACAAGAATATAACTACTATAATACTGCCCCTATGTACAAGAATATAACTTCTATAATACTGCTCCTATGTACAAGAATATAACTACTATAATACTGCTCCTATGTACAAGAATATAACTACTATAATACTGCCTCTATGTACAACAATATAACTACTATAATACTGCCCCTATGTACAAGAATATATACTATATTACTGCCCCCTATGTACAAGAATATAACTACTATAATACTGCCCCTATGTACAAGAATATAACTACTATAATACTGCCCCTATGTACAAGAATATAACTACTATAATACTGCCCCTATGTACAAGAATATAACTACTATAATACTGCCCCTATCTACAAGAATATAACTACTATAATACTGCTCCTATCTACAAGAATATAACTACTATAATACTGCCCCCTATGTACAAGAATATAACTACTATAATACTGCCCCCTATATACAAGAATATAACTACTATAATACTGCTCCTATGTACAAGAATATAACTACTATAATACTGCTCCTATGTACAAGAATATAACTACTATAATACTGCCCCATGTACAAGAATATATACTATATTACTGCCCCCTATGTACAAGAATATATACTATATTACTGCCCCCTATGTACAAGAATATAACTACTATAATACTGCCCCTATGTACAAGAATATAACTACTATAATACTGCCCCTATGTACAAGAATATAACTACTATAATACTGCCCCTATGTACAAGAATATAACTACTATAATACTGCCCCTATGTACAAGAATATATACTATATTACTGCCCCTATGTACAAGAATATAACTACTATAATACTGCCCCTATGTACAAGAATATAACTACTATAATACTGCCCCTATGTACAAGAATATAACTACTATAATACTGCCCCTATGTACAAGAATATAACTACTATAATACTGCCCCTATCTACAAGAATATAACTACTATAATACTGCTCCTATCTACAAGAATATAACTACTATAATACTGCCCCCTATGTACAAGAATATAACTACTATAATACTGCCCCCTATATACAAGAATATAACTACTATAATACTGCTCCTATCTACAAGAATATAACTACTATAATACTGCCCCTATGTACAAGAATATAACTACTATAATACTGCTCCTATGTACAAGAATATAACTACTATAATACTGCCCCTATGTACAAGAATATATACTATATTACTGCCCCCTATGTACAAGAATATAACTACTATAATACTGCCCCTATGTACAAGAATATAACTACTATAATACTGCCCCTATGTACAAGAATATAACTACTATAATACTGCTCCTATGTACAAGAATATAACTACTATAATACTGCCCCATGTACAAGAATATAACTACTATAATACTGCCCCCTATGTACAAGAATATAACTACTATAATACTGCCCCTATGTACAAGAATATAACTACTATAATACTGCCCCCTATGTACAGGAATATAACTACTATAATACTGCTCCCTATGTACAAGAATATAACTACTATAATACTGCCCCCTATGTACAAGAATATAACTACTATAATACTGCCCCCTATGTACAAGAATATAACTACTATAATACTGCTCCTATCTACAAGAATATAACTACTATAATACTGCCCCCTATGTACAAGAATATAACTACTATAATACTGCCCCTATGTACAAGAATATAACTACTATAATACTGCCCCCTATGTACAAGAATATAACTACTATAATACTGCCCCTATGTACAAGTATATAGCTACTATAATACTGCCCCCTATGTACAAGAATATAACTACTATAATACTGCCCCTATGTACAAGAATATAACTACTATAATACTGCCCCCTATGTACAGGAATATAACTACTATAATACTGCTCCTATGTACAATATAACTACTATAATACTGCCCCCTATGTACAAGAATATAACTACTATAATACTGCCCCTATGTACAAGAATATAACTACTATAATACTGCCCCTATGTACAAGAATATAACTACTATAATACTGCCCCTATGTACAAGAATATAACTACTATAATACTGCCCCTTATGTACAAGAATATAACTACTATAATACTGCCCCCTATGTACAAGAATATAACTACTATAATACTGCTCCTATATACAAGAATATAACTACTATAATACTGCTCCTATCTACAAGAATATAACTACTATAATACTGCCCCCTATGTACAAGAATATAACTACTATAATACTGCCCCTATGTACAAGAATATAACTACTATAATACTGCCCCCTATGTACAAGAATATAACTACTATAATACTGCCCCTATGTACAAGTATATAGCTACTATAATACTGCCCCCTATGTACAAGAATATAACTACTATAATACTGCCCCTATGTACAAGAATATAACTACTATAATACTGCCCCCTATGTACAGGAATATAACTACTATAATACTGCTCCCTATGTACAAGAATATAACTACTATAATACTGCCCCCTATGTACAAGAATATAACTACTATAATACTGCCCCCTATGTACAAGAATATAACTATAATACTGCTCCTATGTACAATATAACTACTATAATACTGCCCCCTATGTACAAGAATATAACTACTATAATACTGCCCCTATGTACAAGAATATAACTACTATAATACTGCCCCTATGTACAAGAATATAACTACTATAATACTGCCCCTATGTACAAGAATATAACTACTATAATACTGCCCCTTATGTACAAGAATATAACTACTATAATACTGCCCCCTATGTACAAGAATATAACTACTATAATACTGCTCCTATATACAAGAATATAACTACTATAATACTGCTCCTATCTACAAGAATATAACTACTATAATACTGCCCCCTATGTACAAGAATATAACTACTATAATACTGCCCCTATGTACAAGAATATAACTACTATAATACTGCCCCCTATGTACAAGAATATAACTACTATAATACTGCCCCCTATGTACAAGAATATAACTACTATAATACTGCTCCTATCTACAAGAATATAACTACTATAATACTGCCCCCTATGTACAAGAATATAACTACTATAATACTGCCCCTATGTACAAGAATATAACTACTATAATACTGCCCCCTATGTACAAGAATATAACTACTATAATACTGCCCCCTATGTACAAGAATATAACTACTATAATACTGCTCCTATGTACAAGAATGTAACCACTATAATACTGCCCCTATGTACAAGAATATAACTACTATAATACTGCCCCCTATGTACAAGAATATAACTACTATAATACTGCTCCTATGTACAAGAATATAACTACTATAATACTTGCCCCTATGTACAAGAATATAACTACTATAATACTGCCTCCTATGTACAAGAATATAACTACTATAATACTGCCCCTATGTACAAGAATATAACTACTATAATACTGCCCCTATGTACAAGAATATAACTACTATAATACTGCTCCTATCTACAAGAATATAACTACTATAATACTGCCTCCTATGTACAAGAATATAACTACTATAATACTGCCCCTATGTACAAGAATATAACTACTATAATACTGCCCCTATGTACAAGAATATAACTACTATAATACTGCTCCTATGTACAAGAATATAACTACTATAATACTGCCCCCTATGTACAGGAATATACCTGCTATAATGCAGCCTGTGTGACGTGTGCAGCAGCCGTTAGTAGCGGTGTTCCCGGTCGCACAGGGCAGGTATATATCACACATTTCGGACTTTTTTCCCCTCTGTACAGTTATTTGCTGCCTGTAGAGTCAGATTGCGCTGACAGATCGATGCGCTCGGCGATCCCCATCTCTTCGCCTCCCTGTCATTGACATTCTCTTGCCGGGTGACGTCACAGACATGGGCGGATGAGAAGGGGGGCACAGGGCAAAGTCTGGGCTTCGATTGATGCTTTCGGTGCTCGCCAGGCTTTTGCGGCGCCGCCATTTTCAGTGTCTGAAAGCAAAGCAAGTGAGAGGAGGCTGAGACCGGGGACCGGGAGCGGCGGTGCTGAGGTCACAGGAGGGCCGGGGGACAGGTAACTGCTGGAAACGCACGACGCCCTCATCTCTTTACCTCACGTGTGTCAGGGCCGCGGAGTGTGAGGTGCAGGAGCCGCGGTCCCTGTGTCAGTTATCAGCCTGACATCCCTGGTCACGTGTCCGGTGCTACCTGTTATCATCAGGCAGCGTGTGTCCTGCGCCTCTATCCATCTCTGCCCACACATTGGTTACATCATTTTATATATAATATATATAGCAGTCATGTGACGAGTTATATCGTGCGCATGGTGGGGGTTCCGGAGCACCTTGGTCCATCTCCGTGTTGTGCTCCCCCTCCCCGGGAGCGCCTTGGGTCCGGGCCGTGCCCCCCCCTCCTCGGGAGCGCCTTGGGTCCGGGCCGTGCCCCCCCTCCTCGGGAGCGCCTTGGGTCCGGGCCGTGCCCCCCCCTCCTCGGGAGCGCCTTGGATCCTGCCGTGCCCCCCCCCCCCTCGGGAGCGCCTTGGATCCTGCCGTGCCCCCCCCCCCCTCGGGAGCGCCTTGGGTCCGGGCCGTGCCCCCCCCCCCCCTCGTGAGCGCCTTGGGTCCGGGCCGTGCCCCCCCCCCCCCCTCGTGAGCGCCTTGGATCCGGCCGTGCCCCCCCCCCCCTCGGGAGCGTCTTGGGTCCGGCTGCGCGCATTGCTTTGGGCACGTATGTTTAGTTGGGTGTGCAGTGTCTGTGTGCACCAGGTTCGAGCACTGATGAGCAACGACCCATGTGCAGTGCGTGTGTCTGGCCTTCGCCGAGCCCCCTGGGGTATACGCTCTCGCAGTGCTCATGTATGATCCCTTTCGGCGCCCACATCGTAAGATGCTTGTGCATTACACACCGGTGTATCCTTCTGTAGTGAGCGAGGCAGGAGCGATGTGAGACGCAACGTTTGTAATTTAATCCTGGTGCTAAACTTGAGACGAGCAGGATTTAGTGTTTTACCCTTAATCTTGTATTGCCATGTTTTATTAACTTTTAAGTAGCCGTGATTATGTGAGGGCTGTTTTTTTATTTGTTTTTTTTTTTTGGCCGCTTTATTTCCCAATTACCATAGATCGTGCTCCCTGCATCTTGTGTGTTGCTCGGATTACGCGGACACTGATTTTTAACTGTATTGTTTACTGGTGTGTGACTCAAATATGAAAAGTCTGTAACAGAATGGGATCAGTGTAGTTGTTTTTGCACCTACTTTATTTTATACACCCGTTATTCAGCTTAAAATACAAATCAAACTCTGCATAGTCTGATTCTGCTGTCATCTGTTACTTTTCCTTTACCCAGAAACATCAGTCGCTGAGTTTCCCTCCTTGTAGTGACAGGTCGGGTAATGAGGCGGATTTTCTTTGCGTCTGCTGGATTGGAGGAGCATTATGTGTTAAGGCTGTATGTAGTGTGTGTAAGGGTTAAGTGATAGGAGGCGCTTGGGCTTTTATCTGCGCCACTTTCTGTGCTCTCGATTTTCTGTAAATTCTGTAATTGTCGTCGCTCAGCTCCAGCCTGATGTGCATTAAAAGGAAGTGGTTGTAATTCATGATCCCTCCACTCATGATCCTGTTCTGGCAGCGAAACAAGATATTATTACATTTCTAGAATATGCGGTATATATCCAGAGAGTCCTAAAGCAAGAAAGAGAATATAGCAACGGATCACCTGTGCACTTCAGATTAGTGTGTGTAAATTATATAATATATATATTTACACTGTAATCTCACACAGCATGCAGTTACTGTGTACATACATTACTGATCCTGAGTTACATCTTGTATTATACCCTAGAGCTGCACTCACTATTCTGCTGGTGCAGTCACTGTGTACATACATTACATTACTGATCCTGAGTTACATCCTGTATTATACCCCAGAGCTGCACTCACTATTCTGCTGGTGCAGTCACTGTGTACATACATTACATTACTAATCCTGAGTTACCTCCTGTATTATACTCCAGAGCTGCACTCACTATTCTGCTGGTGCAGTCACTGTGTACATACATTACATTACTGGTCCTGAGTTACATCCTGTATCTTTTTTATTATGAAAATATCAAAAACACAATACATAATACAGACAAAAACAACATTCCAGAACTAAAAAACAAGACAAAACCATACAGAAACATACAACGCCTGTGCAAAACTTGCAATGTCCTTTGTGGTCCTCAAGCTTTCCAGCTTGGAAGGCCCCCAGCAGGAACTCTCCAACACTATACAATTTAAAAAGTAAAAATAAAAAACCCCAGATATAATCCATTCATCCTCATGCATACCCGTTCACACCCCATTCACATTTCCCACCCATACCTATATACAAATAACTAAAGAAATACTTCCGGCCCATACTGCCTCAAAATTAGCTTTAGCCATTAACTTGGCAAAAAGAACCGCCACCGAGCTTAACACCCCTATCCTTTTTTTTTTTTTTTCAAAATTTTTTTTTTTTTTTTTTTAATTTAATTTTTTTCCCCCCACCTTTTTTCCTCACCACAGGTCCATATACGTCCATGGCCTATCACTCCACAAAGTCCATAACAGTTCGTGGCCTTATCACATCTACTTGAGGAGCACGAAAGTTTTATGCCCCTCAAGAAAAAAAAAAACCCTCCACCATTTGCCTCCGATGTGCTCCAGCATGCCTTTTTCCTCCATGGTATATCTCCACTTGCCACTTCCCTTTGACTTGGGGTCCTTTGATTTTTCCATTCTCACCTCCCCCATTCACCCCCCTCCCAACCTCACTATACCCTCCCTTGCCCTCTAACTAAAAGAAAATAATAACACCTACACAACACATAATAACATACAATACATAATACAATATAACACCAATTAAATATAATTAATTACTAAATACACCATACCCTTCAAAACGTTTCTTACAGGCCCAAGTTCAGTGCCTGCAAGCCCAATATCCATTAATGCTCTATGTTTCCAAAACAAAAGACTAGAGTGGCATGCTTTTAGCCCACCACCTGGAAAAGGAGTTCTCGAGGCCCCGTCCCTCACTAACTCATTCACCCTGTCCCTCAACAACTAAGACTGTCCCTGCTTCTGTCCCTGTTTCACACTTCCGTTTTTTCAAATCCGTCAAAATCCGTTGGTTTCCGTAAAAAAACGGATCCGCCATTTTTTTGCAGGATCCGTTTTTTTGTCCCATAGACTTCCATTAGCGGTTACCGCGGATCCGTCAAAAAAACGGATCCGTTTTTTTAAAAACGGATCCGTTTGCATCAGTTTCCGTAAAAAAAACGGAAACGGATCCGTTTGGCGGACACAAAAACGGAAGTGTGAAACAGGCCTAAAGAAACTGTCCTTATCTGTCCCTTCCTGTCCCTACTCCACCTAACTTAACATAACTAACTCTCTATCTGTCCCTCAGTGCCTGTCCCTCCCTGTCCCTATCTGCCCCTACTTCTGTCCCTAACACACCCAGTGAAACTTATGCTATCCCTACCCTCATTCAAAGGAGAGGCCTCTCCAAAGCCAAGAGGCCTTCCTCACACCCAACCTTTCGAACTCCAAAGAACAGACCTTCACCAGGTCACCCAAGATGTTTCCTACCACCTCATCCCTTGGGAGGGTTTTTTTCCGCGTCAAAACTAGGCACCGTGCATTCCAAGTGTAGAACCTAACCACTACACTGACTAGGAATAAAGTGCACGGGTCCCGGCCACCCAGGGATCTGAACGCTCCATAGGCCCACTCAGCGTAGGAGAGGGACGCCAGCCGCGGCCAACGTATGGAAGCACCCACCCTGTTGTACACCTCTGCATTAAAGGGACACTGAAGCAGGAAGTGCTCCATGCTTTCCAGCACGTCGCCACACTCCTCACGGGGACAACCCCGATCATCGGATTTCCTGCACTTCAAGTTATCCTTTACATACAGCCTCCCGTGGAAGCAACGCCAGGTCAAGTCCCAAAACTTCATGGGGATCCGCTTAGAATTTAAAAGCCCCAGCCCGACCTCCAGATCCCGGCCTGGGCAATCCTTAAGGGCCAGGGGCTTCTGGAAATGGGTCAACAGGACCCTCCTGTCAAGGCATTGCCTCGACATGGTCCTGATTTCCCAAATTCCCAGACCCCACCGGCGGATCACCTTCAGAACCGGGGTAGCGTAAGCCGGGAGATGCCTTGAGGTGTGCGTAGGTCCTTCACCTGCCCTCCTGTCTCCCATTCCTGGAAGAAAGGCCAAAGCCAACCCTTGCAGGAGACTACCCACGGAGGAGCCCTCTCTAGCCAGAGGTTGGAGATGTTAGTCTTAAGAAAGGTGTTTACTAGAAACACCACCGGGTTGACCATACCCAACCCGCCTAGTCTCCTCGTACGGTATGTAACCTCCCTCTTGATTAGGTTAAGCCTATTCCCCCATAACAATTGGAAGAACAGGCTATAGACTCGTGTCCAGAGAGGTTCCAGCAAGATGCACACACTGCCCAGGTATATTAATAAAGGTAGCAGAAAGCCTTTAGCCAGGGCAACCCTTTCCCTCAGGGTTAAAGACCAACCCTTCCATTGGTCCACCTTTTGGGTGGCGATCTTAAGTCTGCCCTCCCAATTTTGCTGGGGGTAATCCCCGGGGCCAAATTCGATGCCTAGAATTTTGGCGGTGGCCTGGGGCCCTGGAAGGGTGTCCGGGAGATCAAACCTGGGATCTCCCCCTCCCAGCCAGAGACTTTCACACTTATCCTGGTTGATCATGGACCCGGATGCCTCCGGGTAGCGCACTACCTCCGACATGACCCAATCCGCCTCCCCTCTCGAGGACACGAAAAGGGAAACATCATCGGCGTACGCCACCACCCTCAGAGAGGACCCAGAGCCCGCCTGGTCCATCCCGACTCCTGCCAACGGTCCACGATCTACCCTCCTTAGGAAGGGATCGATCGCGAACACGTATAAAAGCGGGCTCAGCGGACAGCCCTGACGGACCCCAGAACCCACCTCAAAAGGGTGACCTGACCAACCGTTCACCAGCGGAAAAGTCAGCCCCTTGGTACAAGATCGCTAACCATTTTACAAACCTCCCAAAAGGACGGACCAGAGGTACTCGTGGTTGACCCGGTCAAAGGCTTTCGCTTGATCTAATGACAGCAAGTACCCCCTCCAGTGACCTGCCCTACCCTGCTCCACTGCCTCTCGGACACCGAGCACAGCACTAGAAGTACTGCGGCCTGGAACAGAGCAATGCTGGGCCCCTGAAAGGAGCCGGGGTGCAAACTTCACCAGCCGATTAAACAGCACCTTGGCCAGAACCTTCCGGTCCGTATCGAGAAGCGCTATGGGACGCCAATTCTCGATACGGGACGGATCCTTACCCTTTGACAGAATAATGAGGGCTGACTTCCTCATTGAGTCGGGAAGAGTGCCCGAGGATAGACACTCATTAAATACCCCTGTCAAGAGGGGGACCAAGGAGTCCCTAAAAGTCTTTTAGAACTCGGATGTTAAGCCATCCGGACCTGGCGATTTCTTGGGCCGAAGCCCATCAATGGCCAGTCTCACTTCTCTTCCCTGATTTCTTTTGCCAAAACACCAAGAGAGGGATCACCCCCTGGCTCAGGGACGGTTTCAGCCAGGAAAGCCGACATCCTGTCCTGATCCAGATCCTTCTTTTCCAAGAGTTGTGAGTAGAAGGATCTGACCACCTCCAGGATCCCTGATTTGGATCTGTTCAGGGACCCCGTACTGTCGATCAGTCCTGTCACCATCTTACAATTCACTGACATCTTACAGTTTCTGTAAGGGTCGGGCGAGCGGTACTTCCCGAAGTCCCTCTCAAAAACCAAAGATGTGTGTTTATCATACTGACACCTCTTGAGTAAAGATTTCACTCTGGAGATTTCCTCACGGTCACCTCCAGTCGAGACAAGCTGCTCGAGTTTCCTCCCCAGGGCCTGGTACAAGCGGTGCCTGTTCAGACTCCTGAGGCTCGAGAGCTGACGGAAGAACCCCGCCACCCGCTTTTTGAAAATCTCCCACCACTCTGACTTACTACTACAGAGATCCAACAGCGGTACCTGGCTCTGAAGAAAATCCTCGAAGGATTGTCTCACCTCCGCTTCTTCCAGCAGGGACGAATTGAGCTTCCACAGCCCTCTTCCCATCCGAGGAGTCTCTGCAACATTCAGAGAAAAGAAAATTAAACAATGGTCCGAGAACTCCACCTCAACGGCGGACACAGCAGAAAAGATGGCGTCCTCCTTCAAAAAAAACCTGTCTATTCTAGACCTACTGCTACCCCTATGGTAGGTGAAACCCCCGTGACCTGGGGTGTGCCGGATATGGACATCCACCAGGCGAGCTTCACTGGCTATGCTATTCAACGCAACGCTATCATAAGCCAGGCGATCTCCGGGACCCCCCCGGTCACGGGACCTCGTAATGGTGTTGAAGTCCCCACCGAAGACCACCTGCCGGCTCATAAAAAGAAAGGGCTTGATCCTCAGGAAGAGACATTTGTGGTCCCACTTGGATTGCGGGCCGTAGATGTTGATGAGCCGGAGCTCTTGTCCTCTCATGAAGACGGATCAGGCACCTCCCCATTTCCAACTCAGTAACCCGTCAGCATTCAACAGCTGCAGTCTTAAAAGCCACCCCGCTATACGGCTCGGCCGCAAGAGACCAGTATGAGGGCCCGCACCTCCACTCCCTCTGTGCTTTATAGATGGCCCCCATGTCTGTTAGTCTGGTCTCTTGCAAGAATAAAATTTCTGCCTCAATCCGGGAGAAAAAAATCAAAGGCCGTGAAGCGAGCCGCATCTGACTTAATGCTGGCGACATTAATGGACGCCAGCGTCAACGGGGCGAGTTCAGCCATCATGGGTGATCGAGTTGGATGGCCAGTTTCTTCCCTGCCCCGCTATCGCCTCCACCTGGGGAGGGGTCAGACACCTTCCTTTTCAGGGAAGCTCCCGACGTGTCCATCCCACCCCCCCACCCTCGGTGTCCTCGCCCCCCCGGGTTCCAGGTCTGTCCCCCCCTCAGGAGGAACAGTTCCCCCTGAGGGATGGACTCCGCCATCCCCTGAAGGACCCTCCAGTGTTGACCCCGCACCCTCGTCTTGCGGCTCATCATCTGAACCTCCGAGGGCGCTGAACCAGTTGGAGAGTCTGATCCGTGTGCACCCTGGTGGTCGGGGGCGGGGGAGACTTTGAAGGCTTGTCAGCATTCTCCACCCCCCCCCCCCGTTTTGCGCTTGGCACGCCTGGTTTTGCCACCTGATGCTGTAGGCTGCTCTCTGACATCCTCGTCGACACTTTCATAACGAGAGGAGTCGTCTGAGTCAGCCGCTTTCTCCTCTCTCTCCATCCTCTTGATCTCCTCACTCACCGCACTCTCCCCCAGGGCCTCAGAGGCTTTGGCCACGGGCCTGGAGGGAGGAGCAGGCATCACCCCGGTGGCCCGAGGCTCCACCTGTCCCTTACCTCCCTGGCGCTTTTCCTGCCTCCGCTGGTACGCGGGGCCCCTTGCAGCATTGCCCTTCCTCACTGGCCCCTCAGCCCTTCCGCCACCACCTGTCACAGCAGAAGCGCCACCGGGGGTTGCCCCCCCACGGTCTCCCCCCACCGGGCCTGCGGCGGCATTAGAGAAAGAGCGAGGGCAGCGGCTGAGAGGGTGACCTAGGTCACCACACAGGTGGCACCGAGTATCCTTACACAAGGCGGCCAGGTGACCCACCCCATCACACAATGCGCACTTCTACACCTTGCAGTTGGCGCTGAAGTGGGTGGGGTCGCCGCACTTCTGGCAGACCTTCGATTGCCCCTGGTAGAAGACCAGGATCCTGTCCCTTCCCAGGAACGCAGAGGAAGGGATGTGGGTGACCGTGCCGCTGGAAACCTTCAATTTGACCATGAAGGTCCAGCCCCCCCCCCCCCCGACCAGATGCCGAACTCGTCCCTGTTCTTTTTTGGGACCTCGGTGACCTCCCCGTAACGGGAAAGCCACGTCATGATGTCCACGCCTGCGAGTGACTCATTACATGTAACCATGGTCACTCGCTTGACGGAATTTTGGCGAGACACCGCTTGAGCCACGAAGTCTCGCCATCCGGGCTCTTCTCGCACCAGCTCGTAATTCGACCAGAAGAGCTCAAGCCCCTCTGGCCGCACAAAGCTGATGTCGAAGAAGCTGGACGCCGAAGGATGTATCAGGGCAAAGATGTCATTCGCCCCAAAGCTCATCTTAAGGAGGAGCTCCACTACCTTGCTCCTAGGTGGGAAAGCTTCACTGCCCCCCCCCACCTAAGACGGACCACATTCCTTCTTGGCGGCCCCTGCCCGGCTGTGGGGAGAGACCAAACAGTCCCTCCCTCCCTTTGATTTTGGAAGGCAGCAAAGCCGTGTCTCTCTATCCAGAAAGACAAGTCCACTGTCCTCCCCTCTACCACTATTGATCTATCTCCCCTTTTGAGAGCCTCCAGGAAACGGCAGTGCGAAACGCCGTCCCTGGAGCCCGGAGGCGAGGAAATCCCACCACTTGTGCCAGCACCCTCATTCGTCCTCCCAGTCACTCTCCCATTCACTCTTCTATTATTTGCTTTCACCCCAGCATTCACTCCAGCACTTTCACCCAAATTCACACTAGCACTCACTCCCTCATCCATGTCACTCATATCACCATTCACTTCAGCAAACATCTCCTTAAATATGTCCACTCCGCTTTCGTTCTCACTCGAACAATTGGTGTACATAGCAATATTATTTACATTATTTACTTTTCCTGAACCAGTGCAGTTCCTCTCTTTGCCTGCTGGGGGCCCCGAGCTCTCTTGCTGGGAGCTACTCCAGCTCCTGTCCAGGAGCGCCGCTGCCCCTTTAAATGCCTCAGTGCTGATGACATCCTGCACACTGCCCTGGCTGGGCCTAGGAGCAACAGCAGCTCCTGGTTTCAGCTCCATTTTTTTTTTTTTCTTTTGCTGAGCTTTCATTACTCTGGGCAGGGACGGCCACTGGCACCACTCCCTGCCCTGCACTTTTCTTCACCCCCGCCGCCGGCTTGCCAGGGAGCGCCAGAGTCCCCGCACCCTCAGATGAAGGTAGGTGGACCGGGAACCCCGACAACTCCCCACCAGCTTTTGGGGGCAGCACAGCATTACTTGGAAGGGTGGGTGGCCGCGAAACCCCCACCCCCCCCCCCGCCGGTCGCAGCCACCCCAGGCAGAGCCGCGGCCCCTCGGGTGACGCGACCAGTCAAGGCCACCACGGGCAGAGCAGTGACCCCTTGCGAGGCCACGCCCCCCCCCCCCCCCCCGGGTAACACGGACGCAGCGGGTGGGACGACGGCCGAGGAGGACACGCCCCCCCCCCCCCGCGCATGCCGCAGCCTTTGCAGGCCGGGCAACACTCGGGGAGGCCACGCCCCCCTCACGGACCACCGCCGCCACCCTATGTCCACCACTTGAGTCAGGCAAGGCCGGCCACTCCCCTTCGTCGCCTAGCGGCGGCGGAGCCCCCTGCACGGACCCCTTTTTGGGTCGACGTGCCGGAGACCCCGCTTTCACCACAGGCGCCGACATGGGAGCGACCAGCACTTTGCACTGCCTCAGCTGCTGCTTGGTGTTCTGTTCACCCTTCCTAGGCTTCTGGACCCCCACTAGCGATCCAGACTTAGCGGATCCGTACGTGGGGGTCCAGAAGCCCCAGCACTCGCCGCCGGAGGTGCGGCCCTGGCTGTACCAACTTTACCTGGTGCCAGACCAGCCCCCCCTGCCACCGAGGGCTGAGCCTGGACACCACCACCAAGACCACAACCAGCACCGACCTCCATGTCACTTCCCTGGTCTGAACTGTCACCAGATGCGACAGTCAGGTCACAACAGTCATCTCTCTCCCCGCTCCCTCGCTGCGGACCCACCACAGGGCCCGAGCCGGGGTGGGTAGCGGGTTTCACACAGCGGGACAGAGGGGCCCCGGGAACAGGAGCATCCTGTATTATACTCCAGAGCTGCACTCACTATTCTGCTGGTGCAGTCACTGTGTACATACATTACATTACTGATCCTGAGTTACATCCTGTATTATACCCCATAGCTGCACTCACTATTCTGCTGGTGCAGTCACTGTGTACATACATTACATTACTGATCCTGAGTTACATCCTGTATTATACTCCAGAGCTGCACTCACTATTCTGCTGGTGTCCATGTGACTTCTTGTGCTGTAGAGCACACGTCTCTGGCTCATCCTGTTCTGTATTTATTGTATATTTTTGACTCTGACCTCCCCTCGCCCTGTACAATGGACCTCGTGTTATTTTCTGCTTCCTTCTGTGATTTTTTTTTTTTTTTTTTTTCTTTTTTGTTTTCTGTTCCTGTTTTGGACAATCTCCAAGTGAACGGAGACTACAAATATTGCAAAATAAACCATCTTCCGGCCCCCTCTCCTTCCTCCCTGTTTGTGTATATATCATTTCGCTCGTCGGTCCTGGTTTTCTATTCATGGACCAGAAGGTTCATTACTGACACTTGGGCCTCAATTTTGTTGTTTCTGTCGGAACATGTCACGTTTTTTTTCCATGGTACGTAATGTACCACAGGAAATGCAGTGCGTGTCACATCGGATGCCGGGCGCTGCTGAGCTCTAGAGTGCTAGTCTGTGCTCCGATGTCTCAGAGTCCAGACTGCCTACAGTGTAATGATAGGTCCCGTCTCTGTGGCTGTAGCCCAGACCCCTGCCTTTCCTGTACACGACCAGCACTTCTGTAGAGATTTGTTTGTCTGACAGGTGATTTCAATATTTTCTTTGCAAACCCTCTTTATAGCTCGCGTTTCATCCTTGTGTCATAGTCTGACATCAGGATACAAATGTATTATTCAGGAGGATGTCTGATGTGCTGCAGCTGCTCCTACCCTAAGACCCATCCCGAGATCAGACTGAAAATAAGCCGGGGATGATCAGCCAGGACCAAGTAATATGGTAATGTAGGTACACAGTGAGTGCAGCTCTGGAGTATAATACAGGATGTAACTCAGGATCAGTAATGTAATGTAAGTACACAGTGACTGCACCAGCAGAATAGTGAGTGCAGCTCTGGAGTATAATACAGGATGTAACTCAGGATCAGTAATGTATGTACACAGTGACTGCACCAGCAGAATAGTGAGTGCAGCTCTGGGTTTAATACAGGAGGTAACTCGGGATCAGTAATGTAATGTATGTACACAGTGACTGCACCAGCAGAATGGTGAGTGCAGCTCTGGAGTATAATACAGGAGGTAACTCGGGATCAGTAATGTATGTACACAGTGACTGCACCAGCAGAATAGTGAGTGCAGCTCTTGAGTATAATGTATGATGTAACTCAGGATCAGTAATGTAATGTATGTACACAGTGACTGCACCAGCAGAATAGTGAGTGCAGCTCTGGAGTATAATGCATGATGTAACTCAGGATCAGTAATGTAATGTACACAGTGACTGCACCAGCAGAATAGTGAGTGCAGCTCTGGGGTATAATACAGGAGGTAACTCAGGATCAGTAATGTAATGTATGTACACAGTGACTGCACCAGCAGAATAGTGAGTGCAGCTCTGGGGTATAATACAGGAGGTAACTCAGGATCAGTAATATAATGTATGTACACAGTGACTGCACCAGCAGAATAGTGAGTGCAGCTCTGGAGTATAATACAGGAGGTAACTCCGGATCAGTAATGTATGTACACAGTGACTGCACTAGCAGAATAGTGAGTGCAGCTCTGGGGTATAATACAGGCGGTAAGTCAGGATCAGTAATGTATGTACAAAGTGACTACCAGGGCTGTGGTCGGAGTCGGTGCTCATTTTGGTGGAGTTGGAGTCGGTATAAAATGGACCAACTCCGACTCCTAAAATATATAATAAATTGGGTACAGTAGTTCAATGCAGAATATACTGAATATTTTTTCATAGGAATTTGGGAAAGTTATGAAATGTCCTATAAATGACTGTTCTATTCCTGATCTAAGGCTACATTCACACACAGCGTTTTTCCTGCGTATTTTGAGAATGTTTTTCAGTTGCAAAAGCAGATCAGCTTTTTAAAAAAACTGCATGACCTGAAAGGTTTTTGAGCTCATAGATAATGTTTTCAATAGAGCAGATTTCTAATCTGCTTTTGCTATCTATATATCCATTTATCCATATCTGTATCCATATCATATCTGTACCAAAAAGAATGAAAGCCTCGTAGCACACAGACTAACACTCCTTTTTTTTTAGCACCAGTCAGGGACACCTCATAGCTGCCCAAAAGGACGCCCAGGACAGGCATTGCTCGTTTTCAGTAACACATCAACATTAATTGATAGTTGGAATAAATAGATTGCATTCACCACCACATCTACCTAAGGTGCAGGCTTTATTTTCAAGGGTAGGGGTGTGCAGTATGAGGTTCTGCAGCAGCTGAGGTGTGCAGTATGAGGTTCTGCAGCAGCTGAGGTGTGCAGTATGAAATTCTGCGGAACAGCATGAGGTTCTGCCCCCCCCCCCCCCCCAGGTTTGATCCTGGCTACGCCCATAGTGTGAATGTAGCCTGAGGATCTAGGGTTTGGCTTAGCTGAGATAAGTCATAGTGTGTGTGTATGTATGTGTGTGTGTATATGTGTGTGTATATATATATATATATATATATATATATATATATATATTATATATAGTACAGACCAAAAGTTTGGACACACCTCATTCAAAGAGTTTTCTTTATTTTCATGACTATGAAAATTGTAGATTCACTCTGAAGGCACCAAGACTGTGAATTAACACATGTGGAATTTTATAATTAGCAAAAAAGTGTGAAACAACTGAAAATATGTCTTATATTCTAGGTTCTTCAAAGTAGCCACCTTTTGCTTTGATTACTTCTTTGCACACTCTTGGCATTCTCTTGATGAGCTTCAAGAGGTAGTCACCGGAAATGGTTTTCACTTCACAGGTGTGCCCTGTCAGGTCTAATAAGTGGGATTTTTTGCCTTATAAATGGGGTTGGGACCATCAGTTGTGTTGTGCCGAAGTTTGGTGGATACACAGCTGATAGTCCTACTAAATAGACTGTTAGAATTTGTATTATGGCAAGAAAAAAGCAGCTAAGTAAAGAAAAACGAGTGGCCATCATTACTTTAAGAAATGAAGGTCAGTCAGTTCGAAAAATTGGGAAAACTTTGAAACTGTCCCCAAGTGCAGTGGCAAAAACCATCAAGCGCCACAAAGAAACTGTCTCACATGAGGACCGCCCCAGGAAAGGAAGACCAAGAGTCACCTCTGCTGCGGAGGATAAGTTCATCCAGGTCACCAGCCTCAGAAATCGCAGGTTAACAGCAGCTCAGATTAGAGACCAGGTCAATGCCACACAGAGTTCTAGCAGCAGACACATCTCTACAACTGTTAGGGTATGTGCACTCTGTGTAGTTTCTGCTGCGTTTCCGCAGTGTTTTTGGCTCTGCAGAAACGCAGCAGATTCTGCTGCGTTGTACAATACCTTTATTTCCTATGGAAATAAAAAAAAGCTGTGCACATGCTGCGTTTTTTTTCCGCGCGGTTTTGCTGCGGTTTTCAAAACGCAGCATGTCAATTGTTTGGTGCAGAAACGCTGCAGTTTTACACCTCATCCATTATGAGGTGTAAAACCGCAGGGCAAAACCGCAGATAAACCGCAGGTCTTTGTCCTGCTGATCTACCTGCGGTTTTCTCTACAAAATCCGCAGAGACAAAAAACTCTGTGTGCACATACCCTTAAGAGGAGACTTTGTGCAGCAGGCCTTCATGGTAAAATAGCTGCTAGGAAACCACTGCTAAGGACAGGCAACAAGCAGAAGAGACTTGTTTGGGCTAAAGAACACAAGGAATGGACATTAGACCAGTGGAAATCTGTGCTTTGGTCTGATGAGTCCAAATTTGAGATCTTTGGTTCCAACCACCGTGTCTTTGTGCAACGCAGAAAAGGTGAATGGATGGACTCTACATGCCTGGTTCCCACCGTGAAGCATGGAGGAGGAGGTTTGATGGTGTGGGGGTGCTTTGCTGGTGACACTGTTGGGGATTTATTCAAAATTGAAGGCATACTGAACCAGCATGGCTACCACAGCATCTTGCAGCGGCATGCTATTCCATCCGGTTTGCGTTTAGTTGGACCATCAATTATTTTTCAACAGGACAATGACCCCAAACACACCTCCAGGCTGTGTAAGGGCTATTTGACCAAGAAGGAGAGTGATGGGGTGCTACGCCAGATGACCTGGCCTCCACAGTCACCAGACCTGAACCCAATCTAGATGGTTTGGGGTGAGCTGGACCGCAGAGTGAAGGCAAAAGGGCCAACAAGTGCTAAGCATCTCTGGGAACTCCTTCAAGACTGTTGGAAGACCATTTCTGGTGACTACCTCTTGAAACTCATCAAGAGAATGCCAAGAGTGTGCAAAGCAGTAATCAAAGCAAAAGGTGGCTACTTTGAAGAACCTAGAATATAAGACATATTTTCAGTTGTTTCACACTTTTTTTTTAATTATATAATTCCACATGTAATTCATAGTTTTGATGCCTTCAGAGTGAATGTACAATTTTCATAGTCATGAAAATAAAGAAAACTTTTTGAATGAGAAGGTGTGTCCAAACTTTTGGTCTGTACTGTATATATGTAATCGATATTATACAGTGTATTACATATTTACAATTTATTACAGTTTTTTTTGTGTTCTAAAGTTGAATTCCAATAAATAGATATTATGTTCTACCTAAATATCTTGATTTTTGGATCATAGAAATGATTAAATGTCTGATGTTCACATTGTACTACAATAAATTTTTCACTTAAATATAAGCAATATGTGTGGGAGTCGGAGTCGTGGAGTCGGAATCGGAGTTGGAGTCGGAGTCGCATGTTTGGCTTACCGACTCCACAGCCCTGGTGACTACACCAGCAGAATAGTGAGTGCAGCTCTGGGGTATAATACAGGAGGTAACTCAGGATCAGTAATGTAAGGTATGTACAGAGACTGCACCAGCAGAATAGTGAGTGCAGCTCTGGAGTATAATACAGGATGTTACTCAGCATCAGTAATGTAATCTATGTACACAGTGACTGCACCAGCAGAATAGTGAGTGCAGCTCTGGGGTATAATACAGGCTGTAACTCAGGATCAGTAATGTAATGTATGTACACAGTGACTGCACCAGCAGAATAGTGAGTGCAGCTCTGGAGTATAATACAGGAGGTAACTCAGGATCAGTAATGTAATGTATGTACACAGTGACTGCACCAGCAGAATAGTGAGTGCAGCTCTGGAGTATAATACAGGATGTTACTCAGGATCAGTAATGTAATGTATGTACACAGTGACTGCACCAGCAGAATAGTGAGTGCAGCTCTGGAGTATAATACAGGAGGTAACTCAGGATCAGTAATGTAAGGTATGTACAGAGACTGCACCAGCAGAATAGTGAGTGCAGCTCTGGAGTATAATACAGGATGTTACTCAGCATCAGTAATGTAATCTATGTACACAGTGACTGCACCAGCAGAATAGTGAGTGCAGCTCTGGGGTATAATACAGGCTGTAACTCAGGATCAGTAATGTAATGTATGTACACAGTGACTGCACCAGCAGAATAGTGAGTGCAGCTCTGGAGTATAATACAGGAGGTAACTCAGGATCAGTAATGTAATGTATGTACACAGTGACTGCACCAGCAGAATAGTGAGTGCAGCTCTGGAGTATAATACAGGATGTTACTCAGGATCAGTAATGTAATGTATGTACACAGTGACTGCACCAGCAGAATAGTGAGTGCAGCTCTGGAGTATAATACAGGAGGTAACTCAGGATCAGTAATGTAAGGTATGTACAGAGACTGCACCAGCAGAATAGTGAGTGCAGCTCTGGAGTATAATACAGGATGTTACTCAGCATCAGTAATGTAATCTATGTACACAGTGACTGCACCAGCAGAATAGTGAGTGCAGCTCTGGGGTATAATACAGGCTGTAACTCAGGATCAGTAATGTAATGTATGTACACAGTGACTGCACCAGCAGAATAGTGAGTGCAGCTCTGGAGTATAATACAGGAGGTAACTCAGGATCAGTAATGTAATGTATGTACACAGTGACTGCACCAGCAGAATAGTGAGTGCAGCTCTGGAGTATAATACAGGATGTTACTCAGGATCAGTAATGTAATGTATGTACACAGTGACTGCACCAGCAGAATAGTGAGTGCAGCTCTGGAGTATAATACAGGCTGTAACTCAGGATCAGTAATGTAATGTATGTACACAGTGACTGCACCAGCAGAATAGTGAGTACAGCTCTGGGGTTTAATAAAGGAGGTAACTCCGGATCAATAGAGGTCTATATAAGATATTTACAGTGCTCCTCGCTTTGTACTTTTTACTATGTGTAGATGGTAGGTGGGCTGCTGATATTTGTGGGCAGCTTCCTCCTCTTCCAGTGTATGACGTCTTGTCAATCTGCTCTCTGTCTCTGGGGGCTGACGGCCGTCTCCCCCTCTAAACTGTGGTGTTTTGAGATCCAGCTGTGTCACCGGCTCGTTATTGTGTCTGTGTATGAGTAATTCCTACGGTATTGTCTTTTTTACAGATTTATTGCAAAATCCGAGTCAGATTTCTTCCGCCTGATTTCCGTCCCGTGTGTCCTTCCTCCGCTGATCCGCTCATGAGCAGATGTAATTTTTTCGCTTTGGGTGGAGATTTGCTGTGAATTGTTTCCTTCCTCTCTGCTTTTCCTGTGTGTCATTGGTGGCCGACGCCATAGTAATCCTTATGTTGCTCACACAGAAGACATTAGTTTTCTGTCTGTATTTATCCTTTTCTTTTAATATTCCACTTCTGTATATAGTGAAAATTTTCCCCTCCTCCTTTGTCTCCAGTTTGCTCAATATTTTTCCGGCCCTTTGACCAAGGTGACCGATCATACATTAACCTGGTATTTCACTTATCAGTGCGAATCTGCTATGTTCAGCGAGGGCCGGTTCTCTCCTGCTCTGATAATTCGCTTCCACATGGGGGGGGGGGTTACTTATTTTTAATTGTAATTGTTCTAAGGGTTCTGTTCTCAGAAAGCGTCTTCGGTCCGGTCACAACAATGCTTCTTCTTTCCACCTGCTGCCTTTCTGTAGCCGCCGCTGTCAGGCGTACAATAGGGTTGTCCGGACCGGTTTGTCTCTGGTCTCCGGCTGCTGACACTTTATATTCACATTAGTGTCGCTCAGTTGCTTTCACCACTTTTTGCTGAATGATTACTGTAAACTTTGCTGGAGGTAGAACTTGGAGAAAAACAATCTGCGAGGAATGACGAGTAATCTGTCCCCTAGACCTCTGGGGTCCTGCATGGTTAGCGCTGCAGTGTTTTCTTTCCTGCCTGTATCAGGGACATTTGTTGTGGTCACATTGATTATTTGCAAATATTGCACTTGTTTTTCTTTCGCTGATGTTTAGTTGCATCACTTCTTTGGGACAACCACCGATCATGAGAACCAAGGTCCAAAGATGAAGTAATGAGTGACCACAGCTCTACTGTCACTAGCCGTACAACCAAATTTGGACCCCCCAGTCTTGGAATCGGTGGTGGACTCCGCAGACGGACCCCCAACGATCAAACGTTTTTCATCTATACTATGGAAAGGATACATGTTCTTTAAGATAACGACAAGTCGTTTTTAGGGATTTGTTGCCTGACATCCCCTCATAGCATGTTATTCTCTGCAAGGAGAAATGATACTTCTTGGATATCGGTCAGACGCCTCTCTCACAGCCAAACCAGATCTTCTCCCACTTTGCACTGATGAGGGGCAGTACCCCGAAACACAGTGTCTGCAAATGGAGATTCTGGCTTGGCTTTTATCCTAAGTCATGTAACTAGGCTCGTTAAAGGGTCAACATTGACTTTTAGGATTGCTACCTCCAATAGGTGGCACTAGAGTTCTAGTCCTCTTCTTCTCTGAAGAGACAATTTGCATAATTAGCATATTTCCCAGAGGAGCATTGCGGCTTTAAGTCTCCTCACCTCGACATGCTTAGCATGTTATTCTCCGCAAGGAGAAATGATACTTCTTGGATATCCCCTCATAAAACACTCTCAATTGTTGTTTTTTGTATCCATGACAACGGAGTTTTCAGACGGGATCTGCTGGGTTGTCCCTGTATTATGGTAGTCGTGTCATGTCATTCCCACCCCCATTTTGTTCTGCATTATCAAAGGGGTTGTCCTATAATCAATATCATTTACCTGTGCACAGAAAACGAATGTATGATCACTTGGGGGTATTATGGTGCCCTGTGCGAATGGAGCAGTAGTGAGCATTCTAAGGGAAGGTGCAGCGGTCGCACATGCTCTCTGTTCTTGTGGTCGTAGTAATGGTAGGACCTCCTTTAATGTCTTTTCACCTGCAGCCTGTGAACCTTAATGTGCCGGAGTTGTAGACTGATTAGCATCGATGATGTTTCAGACCTTTGCTCCCCTCCATCTGTAGGAGCAGCGGTCAGGACAGGAAAAGGCGCTACTACCGACTTCCGCTCTGTAGAAGAACGTTTCTGCCTCTCTGTCGTGCAGGAGGATGTGACCGGCGCAGAATACACTTTGTTCCTTTGTATGTGTAACAGGATGATTCCACTTAACAGTCACATGCTTATATCCACGGGGTGACCGTGTGGGGTGTCTGTGTAGTGTCAGTGTGCGCCTGCAGAGTCACGTAGTGGAGCGCTGCCATCTACCAGGACGTCTCCACATGTTCACACTTCTTGTAAACGGCTGATGCTGGAAGATTTGGTGGCCGCAGCCTCGTCCTCTACCTTCTGCTCCTTACTATAAGCTGCACATACATTCACACATTTTCTTCCTGCATTACAATCATTTTTGTACAAGTGCTCAGAGGTTATAAGAAAAGTGATAATCTGCACTGATGTTACAGTGTATCACATGTTTGACAATTTGTAAACAGATCTCCTGCGGTGTGTTGAAGTAGGAGACGGGTGACAACTGTCATAACGACTGGAGATAATCCCATCATTGTCTGACAGCGGTCACTGCAGTACTGTGAAAGGGATCCTGAGTTACATCCTGTATTGTACTCCAGAGCTGCACTCACTATTCTGCTGGTGCAGTCACTGTGTACATGCATTACATTACTGATCCTGAGTTACATCCTGTATTATACCCCAGAGCTGCACTCACTATTCTGCTGGTGCAGTCACTGTGTACATACATTACTGATCCTGAGTTACATCCTGTATTATACCCCAGAGCTGCACTCAAGAAGAATCAATAGTTCCAATAACATGAACCCAATGATGGTAGTCTAAGATATCAATACTTATTGACAGTTGGTTGGTTAATTACCACCATTGGATCATTGACTCCTCCTCTCCCCCACACACACACACACACACACACACACACACCTTTTGTTCCAGTTTTTCCAAAACTTTGCACATATGTCATTTAACACAAACAAGTGTTGCAGGTGAAAGTAACAGCGACATACACGTGGCAAGGGCAGATATTTCATCACCTTGGTACCACGTGTAGCCGCAGGATATTATTTACAGATGCTGTGATCTGTTTATTTTCCCTATGAGTATTTAACTAACCCTTTATGTGACGCACGGACTGTAGAGCAGATATCTAACTACCAGACGGTGATCTGCAATATAGCATCACATCTTATGATTTTCATCTTCTTTGTTTCAGATTACATTGAAATAGAAAGGAGCTTTCTTTTCGCCTTATAGGAAAATATAACTACTATAATGCTGCCCCTATGTACAAGAATATAACTACTATAATACTGCTCCCTATGTACAAGAATATAACTACTATAATACTGCCCCTATGTACAAGAATATAACTACTATAATACTACTCCTATGTACAAGAATATAACTACTATAATACTGCTTCCTATGTACAAGAATATAACTATAATACTGCTTCCTATGTACAAGAATATAACTACTATAATACTGCCCCTATGTACAAGAATATAACTACTATAATACTACCCCCATGTACAAGAATATAACTACTATAATACTGCCCCCTATGTACAAGAATATAACTACTATAATACTGCCCCTATGTACAAGAATATAACTACTATAATACTGCCCCTATGTACAAGAATATAACTACTATAATACTGCTCCTATGTACAAGAATATAACTACTATAATACAGCCCCCTATGTGCAAGAATATAACTACTATAATACTGCCCCCTATGTGCAAGAATATAACTACTATAATACTGCCTCCTATGTACAAGAATATAACTACTATAATACTGCTCCTATGTACAAGAATATAACTACTATAATACTACCCCCATGTGCAAGAATATAACTACTATAATACTGCTCCTATGTGCAAGAATATAACTACTATAATACTGCCCCCTATGTGCAAGAATATAACTACTATAATACTGCCCCCTATGTGCAAGAATATAACTACTATAATACTGCCTCTTATGTACAAGAATATAACTACTATAATACTGCTCCTATGTACAAGAATATAACTACTATAATACTGGCCCCTATGTACAAGAATATAACTACTATAATACTGCTCCTATGTACAAGAATATAACTACTATAATACTGCTCCTATGTACAAGAATATAACTACTATAATGTATATAATGTTTTCTCTTCTGTATAATCGGTTGTGAGTTCCTCTTTTCTATAAATCCGTCTTGTTCTCTCTTGCAGGAGGACATTCGGTCCTGCTGTTTGCATGTGACAGCCGTCCTCTCCCAAGATGAACGTTACCAAGGGTGGCCTGGTGCTTTTTTCTGCCAACTCCAATGCGTCCTGCATCGAGCTGGCCAAGAAGATTGGAGAGTACGTATGCGGCTGGTGGGACGTCATGTCCCGTCATTCTGTCTGACCTTCAGCTTGATTACATTTTCCTTCTACGTTTGGCTCCATCTCCCTCTTCTCCCATACGTTGCCTCTTGTTAACCGGAATGAGTGTGTTTGGAAACTTTTCATTACGGAGCAGGAATTACTGTCTCCACCTGACACACAAATACATCAGACATCATCTCGTTCACCTCCGATGGCTTCCAGAATATGCAGTCGTGCTGCAGAGAAACGCGTCAGGAATTTCCTACAGACGAGACTTCCTTGCTTGTGTACTCTGTAGACACTTGACGTTTAATAAGGAATTGCTTTATAAGCAATTCCCTTGTGTCCTGTGGCTGGAATAGAATTGATTCCTGTTATTATACAGTATGGCATCAGATTGCTCTGGGTGACCTCTTGGCATGGATCTCTCACCTGGGTTTTCTTTAACTTTTGCAGACGCCTTGGGATTGAGCTCGGCAAGGTCCAGGTGTACCAGGAACCCAACAGAGGTAAGGGTGCAGTCGTTGCCCGTTTTCCTGTGTTCATGTCCTTGCTGAGCAATATGAATCCTATGTAGCGGTTTTGACAGATTTGGCAGTAGTTTCTGTAGGATTTTGTGCAAGATTTCTTTAATCCAGCATGTAATCCGTTAACTTGGCATTGCAATATGTCCGTGATACTGGAGAGATCACGTAGATCCCAACGCTGCCACCAATTGTCAAAGATCACAGCCTGGGTTGGGTCACGCTGAACCCACCACGTTGTTATATTTTCATCAAGAACAACCCTCTATAACATATATACACACCCTGGTACAGTGACTAACTCCACGATAACCAAAGAATACCCGCTGCCACCACACCAATAGTTTTTTACAGGCCAATCAGACACCTGGTTCTGGTAGCGTATGGCTTCTGTGGTGCGGCTGACAGAACAAAAGAAACAGAACTATTACATTTTCTATTTAATACAGAACGATGGGAAGTGTTTATAGAAAAAAAAAACATATACTAAAAATTTTACAAACGGGACAAAATAGTGCAGCATATACAGTTAAGTAAAATAAAAGAGGCAAAATAACCTTCTATTCTTGTCATAGAAATGGCTCAGCTAGCAATGGAGAGTACTTTGATTGGAAATTTCCAGTGAATGGGAATCATGCATACACTGATGTGTATCTATCTGCATGAAGCACAGATCATAATTTACCTTGTCTTTTTATCAGCACCTAAGTTATACCCACACACCTCCCATTGATGTTTCACAACAGGGCTGGTCCTGGGATGTGGTTTCCGTTTTCGAAAATTGATATTCCTAACATTTATAATATCCTCACCCCTGACGATTACAGGAGTTCGATATCGCCGCCATACTTATTGGGATTTTACCTTTTGATGGAGAAGAAACATGGCCTGGGTAATGTCAGCGATCTGGCCACTATTGATTTGGTGCTTATAGGAATGTGTCACAGTTATGAAAAAATGTGCATATTTTTTGTCAGTTAGTCCCAAAGTTAAAAACATAAATCCCAGCAATATTGGATCTATACAAACCTCAATATTCATAACTTTCCATCGTAAACACACAACCTAGGGAAAGTTCTTTCATCATAGCAGTACATCCTCTAGCAGAGCCTAATGCTCCTCCCTTAATCAGACAGACTCCATTTCCAGCAAATATACTGGTTTTAACAACCTGTCCACACCAGGGAGTCTGGGCTTCAAAAGGAGTTTTAATATGTGTTGTCGCTTCTCAGCTACACATTATTTTCTCTCTTTCCGTACACTGTGCAATTCTGCTTCAAGGAGGTTTAGAATGTAAACTCTTTTTCCTTTGAAAGTCTGTGAGAGAGAGGAGTGTGGTGAATGGTCCCTCACTGGAGTTGTGTTATGGATGTTATTGTTTTCTGTGACACACTATATTATGTAATTTCACAATATTCAAAGAATTAACCCCTGAAATAAAGTGCTGTGTGTGTGTAAAAAAAAAACAAAACAAAAAAAAAATGCGATTTAAGGAAACTTTAGAAAATAGTTCATATTTTTATCAATTATCAAAATGCAAGTCATTTACTGAAACAAAAACAGCTGTGTAGGAGGCTAAAAACTTGGTGAGGAACACACAAATTCTGTCACAAAGGTGAGGTTGTGAAAGATAATTTAATGTCACCGGTTATACACCATGGCGAGACTGAGAACAGCAATAAGACACAAGGTACCGTATATACTCGTGTATAAGCCGACCCGAATATAAGCTAACCCCCCCATAATTTTGCCACAAAAAACTGGGAAAACTTATTGACTCGAGTATATAAGCCTAGGGTGGGGTGGAAAATGCAGCAGCTACTGGTAAATTTCAAAAATAAAGCTAGATACCAATAAAAGTAAAATAAATTGAGACATCAGTAGGTTAAATGTTTTTGAATATCCATATTGAATCAGGAGCCCCATATAATGCTCCATACAGTTCATGATGGGCCCCATAAGATGCTCCATACAAAATACATCCCATGTAATGCTGCACAAAGGTTAATAATGGCCCCATAAGATGCTCCATAGAATAATATGCCCCATAAGATGCTCCATAAAGGTTATGGCCCCATAAGATGCTCCATATATTTTGCCCCATATGCTGCTCCATAAGATGCTGCATATATTATGCCCCTATATGCTGCCCCCATAAGATGCTCCATAGATTATGTCTGTAATGATAAAGTAAGATATGACTTCCTTGGAACATTCCAGAATCTTCCATTCTCTAAACTACAGAGGAGACTTTTGCCTGTCAGCTCCTGCGGCCCCCCTTTCTTCACCCATGGCTCACACCCACTGTGCAGCTGTGTAATCTGAGATCCCAGTGAAATAAGTATTGATCACATCCCCAAGTTTCTAAGTACGTATATTTCTAAAGATGCTACTGACATGAAATTCTGACCAGAATCTCATGTCAATAACATCTTTAGAAATAGTTACTTTGAAAATTGATGAAGTGTTCAATCCTTATTTCATCCACTGTATATACACTTACACAGGATGAGACTAAATATAATGTCTAATCATGTGCTCCTGTCTTCAATTTTCCTCCTCTTCTCCTGTCTGTAGGTTGTCTATCCTGGCAACACAGGGCACATACAGGGTGTCATTTGACGGAGCACATAGCCCTGCATAGGAGCTGTGTACACATAACGGTAGCACTGTCAGGCTTCATCCAAAGGTGTGAATGGAAGGTCATATGAGACCGTCCTGCTGAGTGTAATCAATATGCAATGGCGCTGAGCTCCCCGTGTCCCGGCATCACCTAATGAGCAGCTGTCTGCTGGTTATTTATAATTTCTATAATGAGGCTGATGGCCGGCTTCATTAGTTAATGAACATTAATCCGCGCTTCTCCTCCGGCCCGTCGCTCTTCATTTCTCCTGCAGGACGTGCCCGAGTCGTGTGATATGAACTCTGATAATCGGGCCTCGGGCCCTGTGACCTTGATGATAGCATGGCCTCCGGCGCTCTGGGATGTTGTGGCTGCGTGGCCTCAACATCTGCACTAATCTCTCCGGCTCCCATCCATCGCTGCTCTGCCCCCGGGAGGGGTTTTTTTTTGTATTGCTTTTTAGCAAAAAGGAGACAGCAGCAAATGTGAAGAAATAGATATCCCCCCCCCCCCCCCATCTTTTTTTCATTATTTTTTTTTAATTCTGATTTGATGGTGCTTTTCTCCAGATCGTGCCCCTTCCACATCCCTAATGCATGGCTTTTTCTGACCTTCAATTAAATCCCTCTTCCACCACACTGTGCATCATGTTATACACCAGGGCGCTGGTGGCCAGAGGTTATACAAAGGAGGAGGGTGCAAGGTGCTGGGGGTTAATCGTCGGCAAGCGGGGCCAAAGGTTATATGCCGGCTCGGGGGTTAGCCACTGTCGGGAATGGCTACGAGAGGCCAGAGATTATACAACAGGGAAGGGTGCATGTAGCTGGAGGTTATACGCCGGGTGGGGGGTTATTCACCGGCATGGGGGGTTATTCACCGGCATGGGAGGTTGCGTGGGGCAGGGAGGTTATACACTGGCGTGTGAGGGGCTGGGGGTTATACACCGGCGGGGGAGGGTGTGAGGGGCTAGAGGTTATACAATGGGGGGAGTAACGAGGAGCCGGAGGTTTATACACCGGGACGGGGGCTCTTCACTGGCAGGGGTGGCTGCGAGAGGCCAGAGGTTATACAACGGGGATGAGTACGTAGAGCCGGAGGTTATATTCCGGGTTGGGTGTTATTCACCAGCGGGGGATGTTGCAAGGGGCAGGAGGGGTTCTACACCAGCGGGTGAGGGTGCAAGGGGCTGAGGGTTATACACAGGGCTGTGGAGTCGGTAAGGCTGGTTTCACATTTGCGTTAAAACAACGCTGCGCCCTGCGTCGTTAAGCCCCGCCCCGAGCCGGCTCCCTGCCCGCCCCATCCGGGATCACCGCCTACTTTCGCATTTGCACGCATGCGATCGGCGCACCCTATCTTTAGCATAGGGTGCGCAGATCATGCGCTGCCAGTGTGAAAGTAGCGTGCTGCGCTCTTTTGACGGTGCGCCGTGCGCGCCGAAATGCAACATGCTGCAAAAAGTGCGCAGCACGCTACTTTCACACTGGCAGCGCATAATCTGCGCACCCTATGCTAAAGATAGGGTGCGCCGATCGCATGCGTGCAAATACGAAAGTAGGCGGTGATCCCGGATGGGGCGGGCAGGGAGCCGGCTCGGGGCGGGGCTTAACGACGCAGGGCGCAGCGTTGTTTTAACGCAAATGTGAAACCAGCCTAAGCCAAACCTCCGACTCAAACTCCTAAATTTCCATGACACGGCTCCACCAAAATGGGCTCATCTTCCACGACTCCGACTCGATAGCCCTGGTTATACACTATTATACACTAGCGGGAGAGAATGTGAGGGGCCGAGGGTTATACATCAGCGGGAGAGGGACTGAGGGTTATACACTAGCTGGAGAGGGTGCGAGGGGCCGAGGGTTATACACTAGCTGGAGAGGGTGCGAGGGGCCGAGGGTTATACACTAGCTGGAGAGGGTGCGAGGGGCCGAGGGTTATACACTAGCTGGAGAGGGTGCGAGGGGCCGAGGGTTATACACTAGCTGGAGAGGGTGCGAGGGGCCGAGGGTTATACACTAGCTGGAGAGGGTGCGAGGGGCCGAGGGTTATACACTAGCTGGAGAGGGTGCGAGGGGCCGAGGGTTATACACTAGCTGGAGAGGGTGCGAGGGGCCGAGGGTTATACACTAGCTGGAGAGGGTGCGAGGGGCCGAGGGTTATACACTAGCTGGAGAGGGTGCGAGGGGCCGAGGGTTATACACTAGCTGGAGAGGGTGCGAGGGGCCGAGGGTTATACACTAGCTGGAGAGGGTGCGAGGGGCCGAGGGTTATACACTAGCTGGAGAGGGTGCGAGGGGCCGAGGGTTATACACTAGCTGGAGAGGGTGCGAGGGGCCGAGGGTTATACACTAGCTGGAGAGGGTGCGAGGGGCCGAGGGTTATACACTAGCTGGAGAGGGTGCGAGGGGCCGAGGGTTATACACTAGCTGGAGAGGGTGCGAGGGGCCGAGGGTTATACACTAGCTGGAGAGGGTGCGAGGGGCCGAGGGTTATACACTAGCTGGAGAGGGTGCGAGGGGCCGAGGGTTATACACTAGCTGGAGAGGGTGCGAGGGGCCGAGGGTTATACACTAGCTGGAGAGGGTGCGAGGGGCCGAGGGTTATACACTAGCTGGAGAGGGTGCGAGGGGCCGAGGGTTATACACTAGCTGGAGAGGGTGCGAGGGGCCGAGGGTTATACACTAGCTGGAGAGGGTGCGAGGGGCCGAGGGTTATACACTAGCTGGAGAGGGTGCGAGGGGCCGAGGGTTATACACTAGCTGGAGAGGGTGCGAGGGGCCGAGGGTTATACACTAGCTGGAGAGGGTGCGAGGGGCCGAGGGTTATACACTAGCTGGAGAGGGTGCGAGGGGCCGAGGGTTATACACTAGCTGGAGAGGGTGCGAGGGGCCGAGGGTTATACACTAGCTGGAGAGGGTGCGAGGGGCCGAGGGTTATACACTAGCTGGAGAGGGTGCGAGGGGCCGAGGGTTATACACTAGCTGGAGAGGGTGCGAGGGGCCGAGGGTTATACACTAGCTGGAGAGGGTGCGAGGGGCCGAGGGTTATACACTAGCTGGAGAGGGTGCGAGGGGCCGAGGGTTATACACTAGCTGGAGAGGGTGCGAGGGGCCGAGGGTTATACACTAGCTGGAGAGGGTGCGAGGGGCCGAGGGTTATACACTAGCTGGAGAGGGTGCGAGGGGCCGAGGGTTATACACTAGCTGGAGAGGGTGCGAGGGGCCGAGGGTTATACACTAGCTGGAGAGGGTGCGAGGGGCCGAGGGTTATACACTAGCTGGAGAGGGTGCGAGGGGCCGAGGGTTATACACTAGCTGGAGAGGGTGCGAGGGGCCGAGGGTTATACACTAGCTGGAGAGGGTGCGAGGGGCCGAGGGTTATACACTAGCTGGAGAGGGTGCGAGGGGCCGAGGGTTATACACTAGCGGGAGAGGGACCGAGGGGCCGAGGATTATACACTAGCTGGAGAGGGTGCGAGGGGCCGAGGGTTATACATCAGCGGGAGAGGGACCGAGGGGCCGAGGATTATACACTAGCTGGAGAGGGTGCGAGGGGCCGAGGGTTATACATCAGCGGGAGAGGGACTGAGGGTTATACACTAGCTGGAGAGGGTGCGAGGGGCCGAGGGTTATACATCAGCGGGAGAGGGACTGAGGGTTATACACTAGCTGGAGAGGGTGCGAGGGGCCGAGGGTTATACATCAGCGGGAGAGGGACCGAGGGGCCGAGGATTATACACTAGCTGGAGAGGGTGCGAGGGGCCGAGGGTTATACATCAGCGGGAGAGGGACTGAGGGTTATACACTAGCTGGAGAGGGTGCGAGGGGCCGAGGGTTATACATCAGCGGGAGAGGGACTGAGGGTTATACACTAGCTGGAGAGGGTGCGAGGGGCCGAGGGTTATACATCAGCGGGAGAGGGACTGAGGGTTATACATCAGCGGGAGAGGGACTGAGGGTTATACACTAGCTGGAGAGGGTGCGAGGGGCCAAGGGTTATACACTAGCTGGAGAGGGTGCGAGGGGCCGAGGGTTATACACTAGCTGGAGAGGGTGCGAGGGGCCGAGGGTTATACACTAGCTGGAGAGGGTGCGAGGGGCCGAGGGTTATACATCAGCGGGAGAGGGACCGAGGGGCCGAGGATTATACACTAGCTGGAGAGGGTGCGAGGGGCCGAGGGTTATACATCAGCGGGAGAGGGACTGAGGGTTATACACTAGCTGGAGAGGGTGCGAGGGGCCGAGGGTTATACATCAGCGGGAGAGGGACTGAGGGTTATACACTAGCTGGAGAGGGTGCGAGGGGCCGAGGGTTATACATCAGCGGGAGAGGGACTGAGGGTTATACACTAGCTGGAGAGGGTGCGAGGGGCCGAGGGTTATACATCAGCGGGAGAGGGACTGAGGGTTATACACTAGCTGGAGAGGGTGCGAGGGGCCAAGGGTTATACACTAGCTGGAGAGGGTGCGAGGGGCCAAGGGTTATACACTAGCTGGAGGGGGTGCGAGGGGCCGAGGGTTATACACTAGCTGGAGAGGGTGCGAGGGGCCGAGGGTTATACACTAGCTGGAGAGGGTGCGAGGGGCCGAGGGTTATACACTAGCTGGAGAGGGTGCGAGGGGCCGAGGGTTATACACTAGCTGGAGAGGGTGCGAGGGGCCGAGGGTTATACACTAGCTGGAGAGGGTGCGAGGGGCCGAGGGTTATACACTAGCTGGAGAGGGTGCGAGGGGCCGAGGGTTATACACTAGCTGGAGAGGGTGCGAGGGGCCGAGGGTTATACACTAGCTGGAGAGGGTGCGAGGGGCAGAGGGTTATACACTAGCTGGAGAGGGTGCGAGGGGCCGAGGGTTATACATCAGCGGGAGAGGGACTGAGGGTTATACACTAGCTGGAGAGGGTGCGAGGGGCCAAGGGTTATGCACTAGCTGGAGAGGGTGCGAGGGGCCAAGGGTTATGCACTAGCTGGAGAGGGTGCGAGGGGCCAAGGGTTATGCACTAGCTGGAGGGAGAGGGTGCGAGGGGCCGAGGGTTATGCACTAGCTGGAGGGAGAGGGTGCGAGGGGCCGAGGGTTATGCACTAGCTGGAGGGAGAGGGTGCGAGGGGCCGAGGGTTATGCACTAGCTGGAGGGAGAGGGTGCGAGGGGCCGAGGGTTATGCACTAGCTGGAGGGAGAGGGTGCGAGGGGCCGAGGGTTATGCACTAGCTGGAGGGAGAGGGTGCGAGGGGCCGAGGGTTATGCACTAGCTGGAGGGAGAGGGTGCGAGGGGCCGAGGGTTATACATCGGGGTGGGGTGGGGGGAGGATGCGAGAGGCCGAGGGTTATACACCGGGGTGGGGTGGGGGAGGATGCGAGAGGATGGAGGTTGTATGCCGGGGAGGTGTGAGGGGCTGGAGGTTATACATGTACACATATTTACTTGCATGTTTACTTTTTGTCTCGTGCGGATTCATAGCTAATCTTTATTATTTTCCTTCTATGCACAGAAACCCGGGTTCAGATTCAAGAGTCGGTACGAGGAAAAGACGTTTTTATCATACAGACAGTTTCCAAGTAAGTGATCGCTGACAGTGCTTACCCCACTTTCATCTGGGGCACTAGGAGTTAATATTTTCACAAGAACCTTGGCCAAGAGGATTGCGGAGAATATCAGAAATGAGCTCACCCCATAAAGATGTTGTGTAATAATCCATCTTTACTGCACAGATACAGCCTTATATAGGAATGTGCCCGCGCCAATCTAGCAGCGGGCAAAGCAGATGGCATTGTGTGATCAAGGAGGGGGCCGGGGTACATCCCGAGCAAGAAAAGACTTCATAGTGCATCCAAAAAGGCCCTGAATGAAGGTTCCCCTGTGCTCCTTTTCTTTAGCAGAACAAGTCACCTATTGCATAGGAAAAAAATCTGGATGCAAACTTGCCTGAATCCGTACAGACACGTCCTAACGGTCCCTGCACACAAGTCCCCTCTGGATTCTGTGTCCCTATCACCATGATTTTAGTGCAGACATCACCCGCAGTATTATCTGCTGAATATGAGCAGGCCACCTGCATTCATTGTGCTATCTCGTCTACAGGGATGTGAACACGACAATCATGGAGCTTTTAATCATGGTGTATGCCTGCCGGACTTCATGCGCTAAGACCATCAGCGGCGTCATCCCCTACTTCCCTTACAGCAAGCAGTGCAAGATGAGGAAGAGAGGATCCATCGTCTCCAAGCTCCTGGCCTCCATGATGTGCAAAGCCGGTAAGCGGGGGGAAATACAAAAGAAAGGGGGCACTTCATGCAGACGGCTCATCTGCATTTCCTGTAGGATTAACAGAGGAACAGGACCGTGCAGCGTCAGTCACTCCATGTCACAGGCAGCTAAAACAGCGCGAGTACCCCCACATACAGCTCCTAAAGGGAAGCACAATGCTTGGGTTCATTGTAGTTTATCCTGGAGTTTGGGCAAAGTTGAGCTTTACTTTCGGAGATATTCCTGCAGCACCCCGCACGTAGACCCGTGGGAATCCTCCCATCATTCTCCACAGACAAAGTCCATTAGTGTCTGTTTATTTGCTCGCTTTATCCCCTGTATAAACTTGGCTCCTCGTCTTTATGTAACTTAAGATCTGGTTTAATCAGTCGCTGGGTGGAAATCAAATCCCAGCTGATGACTGGTGAGGGATTGTGTCTGATCTCCAGGTGTCCACTGTTGTCACCATTTCTCTATTCTCTCACGAAGGGTTAACTCACTTCATCACCATGGACCTGCATCAGAAGGAAATTCAGGGCTTTTTCAATATTCCCGTGGACAATCTTCGAGCGTCTCCGTTCCTCCTGCAGTACATCCAAGAAGAGGTGAGCGAGTGGCAGACGTGAAGTCGCTGCCCTGGCGCTAAAAATAATGTGTAATGAAATGCAATGTATGTTGATATGAACTTGTCAGATGCCACCGGATAATTGTTACCCCTTCCTGCTGGACCCCAGGGAAGGGGTCAGGAAGGTACCGAAAGCCGACCCCTGTCATATGTTGTAATAATACATCGCAGCAATGGTGTGTCGTTTGCTCATCCGGGGGCCGTGGGTTCGCCGGCTCAAAGTAAAAGATATCACTGTTAACGAAGAACTTATCGTCCACCTTCAAAACAGTGGGTGGTCACTAAATAGTGCATTTTAACAAATCTGTAATTGTTTGGATAATAACTTCGTAATTGTTGGGGTCTGACCGCTGGGACCCCCACTGATCTTTAGAATGGGTTCTGTGAAGCCCCGTCTGAATGTAGCAGAGAATAAGAAGCCGTTGCTTGATCCACACTGCCCCACAGTAGTGCAGCCTTGCTATACTCTTGCCTGCAGGCTGATGGTGGCCTTGTATCTGGCTCTGCATATACGTTATACCGCTTACTGTTGATGATTACGAGCCTCCTTCCCAGAGATGACACAAGATCTCGGCTGCGTAATTACAGCACAGATATAGGATGCCGTGCATTTTAAATGTCATGGTTGGCACGCCGGGGGCCGATCACATTTCTGGCTGAACAATGAGCGAGCATCTCATTTACTGCAAACCAGAGATCCGGCCGGAGGTGTGGAGGGAGCAAAGGGGAAGAGTAAGAGTCCGTCCTGGTTGCCCCCCACAACAGCAGGGCAGAGAACGTCCTGGTCACTGATGAACATTACATTTATGCATTCAGTACAACAAAATGAGCTCAATCTAAACGGCCGCCCAGCCCAGTCGTGTTCTTATTCTTTGCATCATTACGTGGCCAAGACAATTAAAATTATACAGACAAGTGCAATATATTATTGTCAAAACTGCTGGAAACGCTGAAATATTTTATTCATGGAATTGTGTAAATGTTTGTTTCTCCTATGCCTCATTGGGGGACACAGAGACCGTGAGTGTTATGCTGCTGGCCACTAGGAGGACACTAAGTAAACCAGAAAAAAAGGTTAGCTCCTCCCCTGCAGTATACACCCTCTCGCTGGCTGAGATTCCTCCAGTTCTTTGCTTAGTGTCTGTAGGAGGCACTTGGGTCTGGCTTCAGACCCCACCATTTTTATTTTATTTTTGAATTTTCTGTAAATTTTTAATTAGCGGAGTGAAGGGGGCGACAGTTCCTTTCTGTGGCCCGCTCTCCCCCGAACCAACAACAGGCAAGTACGCGGAGTATACCTCCCCGTACACTTTCCTGCGACGAGTGGGGCTGATTCCTCTGACGATGGTTCCTTTACGGTCGGTACTCCACAGATACGAGGGCAAGCCAACAGGACGTAGCACAGGAGTGCATGGAGATGGACTTGAGCAGCGCTTTTTCGGATGCCCTGAATCAGCCCCAGAGCTCTCCATCCCCCTACCACAGGGTGGATCGATTGAGCATGGCCCTTAAGACCTCCTCCAGCTCTGCTACATCGTCCGGAGGATGAGACAAGAAGACCCCGGACAGCGACGACCTGCCTGAGCACAGGAGTGGAGGTATGGGGTCGGGTCCTGCCCCCCCCCCCGGGAGAAGCGCTGACTTAACGTCAGTGGCGGTGCATCGGCGCTCCATCGCAGCGCTCGGGAAGGCCAAAAATTTATTCCCCAGCTTTTCCGGCCTGCTAGGCCGCAATTTGAATGGCGCCGCCCTCTCTCCGCCCCCGGCGCGTACCGCGGGTAGGCCAAAAATTTAGTCCCCGGCTTTTCCAGCCTACTAGGCCGCAATTTAATTAGCGCCGCCCGCGCTAACGTCGCTGCCCCCTCCTCTTGGCGCCTCTCATTACTTACGAGACACACAATTCTATTCTCGGGGGGCCATGTCTTCAGCTGCCGTTAACCATTTCATGAACGCTATGCCTGCTCTGGACAGCCGGATACCGGGTGACACCACAAGGCCATTGTTTTTTCCTCCCGGGGGGACCCAGCACAGGATCGGGTAAGCTGCATCTGCCCTCAGATTAAAGCTTAACCCCTTCACGGCACATTCCCTGCAGCTACTCTGCCGTTAACACTTTCAGGAGCACTATGCCTCAATCTAAGGAGGCTAAACGGGCTGTTAAAAAGCACACTGCGTTTTTTACCGTGTGTACCACCTGCAAGCCTGCCTTACCCAGTGCACAGACTAATCCGTTATGCACGGACTGCGACCCGCACTGCGCCCAGACCTGCGCTACAATGTCCCTCGCCGCCGCTGCTGACGGGTCTCCTGTGTTTAGTAACCCTGAGTGGGCTGCGTCCCTGTCACGGTCGGTGGAGTCTCTGACCCAGGCAGACAGCGTCCTTGCCTCCCGAGGAGGGCTCTGGCCTGGCGTCGGCCGGGAACCATCCCCCAGCAGGGGCCCATACTCGTCCAAGGGACGGTCAGCGCCTCAGCATCGGCGACTCCTGTCTCTCGCTCGCCCTCTCCTGAGGTTCACAGCGAGCACGGATCTGAATTAGAATGACACGTCGGCCCCTCAGAATCCCCCAACTGATCAAGAGTCGCTTGATTCTCTTATAGAATCAGTCAGCAGGATTCTGAGGTTGGATGACAAAAATATTCCTGCTCCAGCACACCCTAGCTCATTTAAGAAAACCTAGCGGGTGCGCATGTTATTTACCAGCCGTCCTGAAACATAGGGATCGGCCACATGAGCGATTCACAGGGCAAAAGTCTACTCAGGCTAAATACTCTTTTCATCCAGACCTATTGTAGGATTGGTTACAGTCCCCTCCGGTGGATCCTCCTGTATCGCGTCTTGCTTCTAAAACGCTCCTATCTGTTTCTGAGGGTTCCTCAGTCAGAAACCCCTCTGATTGTCAAATTGACTACCTTGCCCGTTCAGTTTTTGAAGCTTCAGGAGCAGCGTTTTTTCCATCTTTTGCGACATTTTGGGTCACTAAGGCAATGGCCGCTGGGGCTGAAATCTTGATTACTTTCTTCCAGGGCACCAATCTTTTTCCGGAGGCAACCACTGACGCCAGGTAGATAATTCACGCAGCTGACTTTATAGTAGACGCTTCTTTTGATGCCGCCAATTGCGCGGCTCAAATTGCCTCTAATGCGATCTTCATTAGCAGAGCCCTATGGCTCTGCGGCTGGTGGGCGGATGCCACACCTAAAAGATCGTTGTCTTCTCTCCCCTTTCAAACGGGTCGTTGTTTTGGAGAGAAACTGGGCCAACTCATTTCTGATACTACCGGGGAAAAAGTAAATTCCTTCCTCAACAATAGGGGCTGTTCGACGGTTTCGCAATCAACAGCCGACGAGTTTTCGATCAACTCGCAACAATTCCGGTTGGTACTCCTCTACCTTCTCTTCAGGATCAGGTCGGTCCCCGCGTGGAGACGGAGGCTCCAAGGTCTCATGCAGACCTAACCGCTCTTGGAAACCCAGGCCTAGGGCTTCTGGATCTAGGGGAACCAGATCTCATAGATCTACCCAATGACAAGTGGGTCAAAGGAGCTGTTGTCCTCCGAATACAAGATACAATTTTCTTCTCCCCCTCCAACTCGGTTTTTCCTTTCCTCTCCCCCCAAAAAAGACGAGCCTTCCTTCGGGCTGTTAAGGGTCAGTCATCATTCCGGTCCCTCATCACGAAAGGTTCAGAGGATTATATGCAAACCTTTTTGTGTTTCCAAAAAAGGACGGGACGATGTGACCCATTCTGGATCTCAAACTGTTAAATCAGTTTGTCAGGGTACGGCGATTCCGAATGGAATTTCTCCGATCAGTTGTCGCTTCCATGGAAAAAGGAGAGTTCCTAGCATCCATCGACATCAAGGACGCTTACCCTCACATTCCGATATGCCCATCCCTCCAGCAGTTCCTGCGTTTGGCAATTTACAAGGAACACTGCCAGTTCGTTGTCTTGCCCTTCGGACTCGCCACCGCCCCCAGGGTCTTTACCAAGATCATGGCGGCTGTCATGGCCATTCTCCACTCTCGAGGAGTGGTGGTGTTACCATATCCGGACGACCTGCTCATCAAAGGTCCGTAACTTCCAGCCTGCGAGGAATCCATGGATAACAGTAAATACACTTTCTCGCCTGGAGTGAAAGATAAACTTTGAAAAGTCTTTCCCAAAACCGGCTCAGCAGATTTCCCTTTTAGGGTTGATCTGGACACTTCCCGCGGGTTGGTCAGTCTCCCTCCAGGATAGACCCAAGCCTTACAAAAGGCAGCACGACTGTTTTCTCACTCCATTCGTTTCGGCATGAGAGTTCTAGGAAAGTTTGTGTCAGCGATGGAAGCAGTTCCATTTGCACAGTTCTACCTTCTGTCCCTTACAACACACGTTGCTGTTAGCTTAGGACAAGTACCCCTTCTCCCTGGACCGTTGGATCCCTCTGTCCCTGCGAATCAGGCAATCCCTCAGGTGGTGGACACTGAGGTCCTCCCTGAATCAAGGGAGGTCTTTTCTCCCAGTAAGATGGTTGGTAGTAACCACCGATGCAAGTCTCCTCGGCTGGGGAGCGGTCTTTCGTCGCCACACAGCACAGGGTCAACCCAAGAGTCAGCCTCCCCATCAACATTTTGGAGATGCAAGCGATCAGATTAGCTCTACGGAGTTTCCACCGTCTCCTCGCAGGTCTCATCAGGATCCAATCCGACAACGCCACGGCTGTAGCGTATATCAACCGCCAGGGAGGTACCCGGAGCAGGATGGCCGTGCACGAAGCGAGTCACATCCTCCGTTGGGCCGAGCGTAGAAAATTGGCCAGCAGATTTTCTCAGTCGCTAAGGCATTGCCTCGGGGAAGTGGTCTCTTCATCCGGAAGTCTTTCAACAGATTTGGCATCGTTGGGGGACTCCGGATGTGGATCTCATGACTTCAAGACTAAACAGCAAGGTTCCTCGGTTCAATTCCCGATCGCGTGATCCATGCGCCATCGGAGTGGACGCCCTAGTTCTGCCATGGCATCGGTTCCGGCTCCCGTACTTCTTCCCTCCTCTTTCCTTGCTTCCGAGGGTCATTAAGAAGATCAGAGTGGAGGGAGTACCAGTGATCCTTGTCGCGCCAGATTGGCCGCGCCGACCATGGTATGCAGAACTAATACAACTAGTCGCCGACGTCCCCTGGCGACTTCCAGATTGCATGGATCTACACTCGCAGGGTCCGATTTACCACCAGAACTCCGGGGCCCTGTCTTTGACGGCGTGGCCGTTGAATCCTGGATTTTAGCACAGGCTGGTTTCTCTCACGACATGATTTCCACCATGATTAGTGCTAGGAAGGAAGCCTGTGTCCATGTGCATCTATCACCGCACCTGGACAACCTTCTTTTCGTGGTGCAAGGATCATGTTCAATCACCTCTGGTGTTTTTCCATTCCGGTCATATTGGAATGCCTTCAATCTGGTTTAAAATCAGGCCTCGTGCTTAGCTCGCTTAAGGGCCAAATTTCACCCTTGTCAGTGCTTTTCCGATGCAAAATTGTCACCAAACTTCAGGTCAAGACGTTCATTCAGAGAGTTTCCAATGTGGCGACTCCTTATAGAAGGCCATTGGAATCATGGGACCTTAACCTGGTTCTCGGGGCCTTACAAAAGGCTCCTTTCGAACCGCCGCAGGGAGTGTCACTGTCCGTCCTCTCTTGGAAGGTCGTTTTTTTTCTAATGGCAATTATGTCAATCAGACGAGTTTTGGAATTGTCAGCTCTATCCTGCTGTTCTCTGTACCTGAATTTTTCATCAGGAAAAGGTAGTTCTCAGGATGTTCCCGTCCTTCCTGCCCAATTTCGTCTCCTCTTTCCATCTCAACGAGGAAATTGTTTTGCCTTTCCTTTTGTCCGGCGCCAGTCCACCGCATTGAGAAGGCCCTCAACACCCTGGATGTGGTTAGGGGGCCGAGACGGTACATCTCGCGGACGGCTCCCTTCCACAAGTCAGAAGCCCTGTTCATGCTTTCAGAGGGGCATAGGAAGGGTCTGGACGTGTCAAACCAACGCTAGCCAGGTGGATTCCCCTGGCGATTCAGTAGTTCTACTGTATCAGGAACGCGCCTGTCCCACTGGGGATAAAGGTGCACTCTGCCTGGTCAGTGGACGCCTCTTCGGCCATTCGGCACCAGGCCTCGGCAGAACAGGTCTGCAAGGCTGCGACTTTGTCCAGTCTGCGTACTTTTTACAAAATATTACCAATTTCATTCTCAGGCCTGTCTGCAAGGCTGCTACTTGATCCAGCCTGCATACCTTTACAAACATCGCCTAATTCATTCTCAGGCCTCTGCGGATGCAGCCTGCAATCGGCAGTACCTCACTGTTGACTCAGTGGTACATGGGGTATTAGCAGATGTATGCTCCCCACCCACGGACTGCTTTAGAATGTCCCACTGTCTGTGTCCCCCAATGAGGCATAGGAGAAATAGGGATTTTTGTGTACTCACCGTAAAATCCTTTTCTCTGAGCCAATCATTGGAGGACACAGCACCCACCCTATTTAGCCTATTGGCTCACTGTAGCATTCTTAGGCTTTGACTTAGTTATGGTTATTATTGACTGTTTATGCTCCTACTGCTTTTTTCACCGAACTGGAGAAATCTCAGCCAGCGAGAAGGTGTATACTGCAGGGGAGGAGCTAACTTTTTTTCTGGTTTACTTTAGTGTCCTCCTAGTGGCCAGCAGCATAACACCCACTGTCTGTGTCCCCCAGTGATTGGCTTGGAGAAAAGGATTATATGGTGAGTACACAAAAATCCCTATTTTATTTTTCCCTAAATTATCATTTTGTGTCAGATGAGAGGTGCACAGGGTCACTTACATTACCTGGGAAAAGCTCGAGCCTCCTGAGTAATGTTCTGTACATAACCTGCGAAAGAGGGAGAAAGAAAAGTGACAGCTATTTTAAGCACATTTTAGTTCTTTGAAAGGAAGTTTGCGCACTCTGACTACTTCATGATTGCTTCATCTCAGCCAGGATATAGCCAATGTACTACTGCCCCTAAATACAAGATTATAACTACTATAATACTGCCCCCTATGAAAAAGAATATAGCTACTATAATACTGCTCCTACTATAATACTACTCCTATGTACAAGCATATACCTACTATAATACTGCCCCTATGTACAAGAATAATATAACTACTATAATACTGCTCCCTATGTGCAAGCATATTACTACTATAATACTGCTCCTATGTACAAGAATGTAACTACTATAATACTGCTCCTATGTACAAGAATATAACTACTATAATACTGCCCCTATGTACAAGAATATAACTACTATAATACTGCTCCTATGTACAAGAATATAACTACTATAATACTGCCCCTATGTACAAGCATATAACTACTATAATACTGCCCCTATGTACAAGAATATAACTGCTATAATACTGCTGCTATGTACAAGAATATAACTGCTATAATACTGCTCCTATGTACAAGAATATAACTACTATAATACTGCTCCTATGTACAAGAATATAACTACTATAATACTGCTCCTATGTACAAGAATATAACTACTATAATACCGCTCCTATGTACAAGAATATAACTACTATAATACTGCCCCATATGTACAAGAATATAACTACAATAACCTACTCAAAAAATGAATACACCAAACGGAGTCCAAAACATTAAGACTCAAATTTATTACATAATTACAAATGAGTATACAGAACCAGACATAGTAACATACCATAATTACAGCAAAATACATATAAAAAATACATATAAAAAGACACAGTGACCACTATAAATAGATAATCATACAAAAATGAAAAGGATAATAATAAAGTGCATAATATATATGGGCTGAAAAATCAGCTGCTCATAAAGTGCATAGAAGATATTTAATATATTAATCCAAATCATATATACCCGTAATGTGTGGCTCAATATATCCAGGCTCCCTCCAACGTACGTTTCGCCCACCGTGGCTTTATCAAGAATATAACTACTATAATACTGCCCCTATATACAAGAATATAACTACTATAATACTGCTCCTATGTACAAGAATATAACTACTATAATACTGCTCCTATGTACAAGAATATACCTACTATAATACTGCCCCCTATGTACAAGAATATAACTACTATAATACTGCTCCTATGTACAAGAATATACCTACTATAATACTGCTCCTATGTACAAGAATATACCTACTATAATACTGCTCCTATGTACAAGAATATAACTACTATAATACTGCCCCCTATGTACAAGAATATAACTACTATAATACTGCCCCCTATGTACAAGAATATAACTACTATAATACTGCTCCTATGTACAAGAATATACCTCCTATAATACTGCTCCTATGTACAAGAATATAACTACTATAATACTGCTCCTATGTACAAGAATATAACTACTATAATACTGCTCCTATGTACAAGAATATAACTACTATAATACTGCCCCCTATGTACAAGAATATAACTACTATAATACTGCCCCCTATGTACAAGAATATAACTATTATAATACTGCCCCCTATGTACAAGAATATAACTACTATAATACTGCCCCCTATGTACAAGAATATACTATAATACTGCCCCTATATACAAGAATATAACTACTATAATACTGCCCCTATATACAAGAATATAACTACTATAATACTGCTCCTATGTACAAGAATATAACTACTATAATACTGCTCCTATGTACAAGAATATATCTACTATAATACTGCTCCTATGTACAAGAATATATCTACTATAATACTGCTCCTATGTACAAGAATATAACTACTATAATACTGCTCCTATGTACAAGAATATATCTACTATAATACTGCCCCCTATGTACAAGAATATATCTACTATAATACTGCCTCCGATGTACAAGAATATATCTACTATAATACTGCCCCCTATGTACAAGAATATAACTACTATAATACTGCCCCCTATGTACAAGAATATAACTACTATAATACTGCCCCCTATGTACAAGAATATAACTACTATAATACTGCCCCCTATGTACAAGAATATAACTACTATAATACTGCCCCTATGTACAAGAATATAACTACTATAATACTGCCCCTATATACAAGAATATAACTACTATAATACTGCTCCTATGTACAAGAATATAACTACTATAATACTGCCCCTATGTACAAGAATATAACTACTATAATACTGCCCCCTATGTACAAGAATATAACTACTATAATACTGCCCCCTATGTACAAGAATATAACTACTATGATACTGCTCCCTATGTACAAGAATATAACTACTATGATACTGCCCTCTATGTACAAGAATATACTATAATACTGCCCCTATATACAAGAATATAACTACTATAATACTGCTCCCTATGTACAAGAATATAACTACTATAATACTGCTCCTATGTACAAGAATATACTATAATACTGCCCCCTATGTACAAGAATATAACTACTATAATACTGCCCCTATATACAAGAATATAACTACTATAATACTGCCCCTATGTACAAGAATATAACTACTATAATACTGCTCCTATGTACAAGAATATAACTACTATAATACTGCCCCCTATGTACAAGAATATAACTACTATAATACTGCCCCCTATGTACAAGAATATAACTACTATAATACTGCCCCCTATGTACAAGAATATAACTACTATAATACTGCCCCCTATGTACAAGAATATAACTACTATAATACTGCCCCCTATGTACAAGAATATAACTACTATAATACTGCCCCCTATGTACAAGAATATAACTACTATAATACTGCCCCCTATGTACAAGAATATAACTACTATAATACTGCCCCCTATGTACAAGAATATAACTACTATAATACTGCCCCCTATGTACAAGAATATAACTACTATAATACTGCCCCCTATGTACAAGAATATATCTACTATAATACTGCCCCCTATATACAAGAATATAACTACTATGATACTGCTCCCTATGTACAAGAATATAACTACTATAATACTGCCCCCTATGTACAAGAATATACTATAATACTGCCCCTATATACAAGAATATAACTACTATAATACTGCTCCTATATACAAGAATATAACTACTATAATACTGCCCCCTATGTACAAGAATATAACTACTATAATACTGCCCCCTATGTACAAGAATATAACTACTATAATACTGCCCACTATGTACAAGAATATAACTACTATAATACTGCCCACTATGTACAAGAATATAACTACTATAATACTGCCCCCTATGTACAAGAATATAACTACTATAATACTGCCCCCTATGTACAAGAATATAACTACTATAATACTGCCCCCTATGTACAAGAATATAACTACTATAATACTGCCCCCTATGTACAAGAATATAACTACTATAATACTGCCCCCTATGTACAAGAATATAACTACTATAATACTGCCCCCTATGTACAAGAATATAACTACTATAATACTGCCCCCTATGTACAAGAATATAACTACTATAATACTGCCCCCTATGTACAAGAATATAACTACTATAATACTGCCCCCTATGTACAAGAATATAACTACTATAATACTGCCCCTATATACAAGAATATAACTACTATTATACTGCCCCCTATGTACAAGAATATAACTACTATAATACTGCCCCCTATGTACAAGAATATAACTACTATAATACTGCCCCCTATGTATAAGAATATAACTACTATAATACTGCCCCCTATGTATAAGAATATAACTACTATAATACTGCCCCCTATGTATAAGAATATATCTGCAATGATGGCGGATGTGACTAGTGTAACCTTGACATGTAGTTTTCGGTGTATATGGTAGTCGTTCAGTCGTCCTGTGGCGTTTGTCTCCGTTGTGGATAGGCCTTTGTCTGCGCTGTGGATAGGCCTTTGCCCCTATAGACAGACTACATATAATGTTGCTGCCGGTCTTCCAGGCGATACATGTATATATGTAGATTTGTTTTTCCTTCTGTTTTATCTATGCAGATTCCTGACTACAGAAATGCAGTTATTGTAGCCAAATCGCCGTCATCTGCAAAAAGGTGAGAACACCACCCTCCTCCCCTGACGTTTCGCCTCTAGACTAAGGCAGAAGAACGGAATCACGCTCATCTTGTAGTAACATTTCATGCCACTATGTGGAGACGCAGCAGAGCAGACAATGGAATCCTATTAGGAGTGTTAGGCGCGTCGTCGTCATTCGCTGGGAGCTGCATGGAGGATTGAATATCCTTGTGTGCCGACTACACATCGCTGCTTATTTGTAGCTGATGTCAGTTTTTTACCTTAGTGCTGTCCTGCAGAGCATCATTTATTAGCCGTATGTAATCATTTGTGTGTTTGCGCTCCCCCTGCAGGGCTCAGTCCTTTGCTGAACGGTTGCGGCTAGGAATTGCTGTCATCCATGGAGAAGCTCAGGACGCAGAATCAGACATGGTAGACGGAAGACATTCACCTCCGGTGGTCAAGAATATCGCCGCCATTCACCCGTCATTGGAGATACCTTGTAAGTAGAGCTACTCTTGATGTCACTGGATTATCAGATTTTCTGGATTATCAGATGATCATTAAAAGTATATAAAACAAACCTGTAAGGTTGTACCTCCAGGAAACTGAAAAATACAGAAGCTTGTGAGTGGGTAATTGCAGTGGATTGTACCGCATTTTATGCATGTGTTTATTATACGCTCCTGCTATATGGTGCCCAGCAACATCCGTACACCCAGGTGGTATCTGGTACTACAACATCTCCGATGTAACATGGATCTGCTTTTTTCTCCACTTATGATCCATTTCTCCTGTACTCCTCATTCATTCTGAAAAACTGATAATCTACCAGTTCACTGATGAAACAGATGACATCTGCCTATTGAGATCTATGCAGAGGTGAAGGGAAGGAGCAGAAAAATAAATTGTCCCAGAATTCTAGTTAGTGTCTTATCTGACCCTAGAACTGAATTTATAGCTTCATTTATGCTGCATAAGGTGCTGCTTTTGTAGTAGTTGTTTCATCTCACGCCAGATCTGGATTCACAGCTTCTCTACAGCTGTATAAGATCCTGCTGCTGCTTTCTGGTAGGTGTTACGTTTCACCCCAGATCTGGATTCAAAGTTTCTCTACTGCTGTATAAGGTCCTGCTTGCTGCTTTCTAGGAGGTGTTACATCCCCCCCCCCTCCCCGAGCTGGATTCACAGCTTCTCTACTGCTGTATAATGTCCTGCTTGCTGCTTTCTAGTAGGGGTTTCATCTCACCACACATCTGGGTTCACACCTTCACTACACAGTGAGGCAGGAGACCTTATACAGAAATATTCCAGTGTGCTATGTGAGCGATCAGATGATCGCACGTTCAAAAATGAGAAATAAAGGGGAAGAAATGCTAAGAAGAAAAAAAAAATGAAAATAATTGCTGCGTATAAGTGCCAGTTTTATCCTTATCGTTAAGCGGTTAATGAGGGTAGCGATGAGGATTCTGAGCCGTCACTGTAGTGTATAGGGACCCACGTCTGACTCCGCCACTTCCGCTCTCACCGCCGTGTAGAGATGTTCCAGCCTGGTATCATGCACTATTAACCGCCGCACAGGTTTATTCATGAGGGCTGACCTAGATAAGTCAGTGGCAGAAAACCGCCAGAAGTCCTGAATAGCTTTATGAAGTGCGACAGATTTATTTCAATCCTTATATTAAATTCTCGGCCCATGTCTTTGTTAAGTGCCATCTTGTGCCGTTCCCTCATGATAGTAAATACCATCTGCTGGCATCGCTGTGAACCTCCAGACTCTGATGCAGGAATTGACCACCTTTGATTTTCCTTAGTTCCCTTCCCTCTTCATAGAGTGATAGGCAAACTGATGGTTCATTTTAATTGGGCGATAATAGGTGACAACTGCCTGACACTTGTTTTTTTTTTTTGTGTATGCTTGGCCTGGTCACAAATTTTGCATACAATCAAATGTAAGAAAATTTGGAATATATCTTATTAGAAAAATCATTTTTTTTTTTCTCCTCCCCCCCCCCCCCCCCCTCAACTAATTCATTATGGCAAGCTTATAAAATCTAACTATTGAAGTTTATTGAGATGTTAAAGAGCAAAGCAGAGTGAGACACCCCTGTGCTGGATACGCATTTTCACTGCTGAGTACTGTTGTTTAATGTTGCCATACTACTGCTTTTTAGTAATTGTTTTATATAACCCCAGAGCTGGAGTCACTGTTTCACTGCTCATTATTGCTTTATAAGTTCCTTCATGCTGCTGTTTTTAGTAAGTGTGTAGTAATATCCCAGAGCTGGATTCACAGCTTCACTGGTCAGTAATTCTTCATAATGTCCTTTTATGCTGCTGCTTTAATGGGATTGTTTTGCAGGATAAGTCCCTTTTTTAATTTGGGACTCTCTGGTTGCTGTAAAACCAAAAATGTAATATTCTCTGTTATCAGATCTCTGCGACCTAATAAGAGGGTCCCGAGATGACCTTCCATTAATATCCAAATACAAGAATAGGGCCCTTAGTTGCAGCACAATCAGATGTATGGACTGCTATGCAATATCTGGTCCGGCAGTGTGGGAGCTGCTCTTTGTGTTTCTAATCTGTAGAGATTACAAAGAGATGATAAATAAGGAAGGAGACGCTGCGTTCCCAGACTCCTCAGGAGAAATGAGCGATAAAAAATTAATGGAGCGATCAGCCAGCGGTTAATACAAGCAATATGAATCTTTCATGCACCAAGTGCCGCTGCGTCCAGGCCATGTAAGGTCTAATATATTTTAAGCCACACAGCACAGGCTGCAGTGAACTTGATGACTACCGATGCTGCCCCTGTAAATGGATATGTAGGCTGGAGGTCTTGTCAAGAAGCTTAATCCGGTACTACTCACTGGCACTGATGACATCTCAATGCCTCGTAAGACAGTGCATGGTTGGCACACCATGTACGTTTGACTTGGCAGGTATTTGTCAACAGCATGATATCCACACCTGTTGCTGCTGAATGTGAAAGTGAGTGGTTCCGGAGATACCCTTTAAAACTTGCATGATTACTCTCTTGCCAAATTGTTTATAGCTATACAGTCTGTGATCCAATGACTGATGCTCTCCTGGGTCTCTGGCACATGTTCATAAGTAGCAGCAACAAGGACCACATTATACAGCAGTACTGAGCAATGTAGCTGTGAATCCAGTTCCAACTTGAGAGCAAGCACTGCTTTCTCTTTTCCATTCTCCTCTCTATAAACTTTAATAGGCATCTGCAATCTGATCTTTCAGTGCAGGTCTACTCTTAATGACTGTGCCAAATTTTATAGCTATAAAGTCTTTGTGATCCGATGATTCCTACTCACCTGTGTCCGTGTGGCACGTGTTCAGAAATAACAGCAGCAAGGAGGACAACATACAGTGGTACTGAGCAGTGTAGATGTGCATCCAGCTTTCTGCGCTTTTTCTCTATATGCTTCAATAGGCAGCTGTATTGTAATCTCTTTAGTCCATCTTGGTATGACAAGAGCAAATGACGGGTTCAGGAGGTAAAAGGAGAAGTGGAGAAAGAAGCAGAATTGCTCGGATAAGATAAATTAGGAAATGTTTTACTTTCACTTATACTATTAATTTGTGCAATGCTTGATGACACGATTGTGACCATTTAATTTTTGCAAATAAAGGGCGTGCACAATATATACGGAGAGCACAAACTGGATCTGCCATCAGCATCGTGCCCCGCACCACGGAGTGTGATACATGAATTGGGCAGCAACATTTATGATAAGAAAACCTCTTGTTCTCCCCTCTGGAAGCTGAGGGATTAGACTGTAATCCCGATCACAGATTGGAAAGATTTGATTCCAAATAAGGATTAATGTCTCCGCAGTTTGGGGCTTTCCTTTCATTTCTGCCTATATGAAACATTGAGACATGAGTTTTGGGGTGAAGGCGATTTCTTCGATCTGGATTACTGCCTCTGACATTTCTGCTTTATTGCAGTGATGTTTCCCAAAGAAAAGCCGCCTATTACTGTCGTGGGTGATGTCGGTGGAAGGATAGCCATTATCGTAGTAAGTGCAAACCTGTGTCGTTATGGTCCAAATGAGGTCTCTCTACTGTCAGTAATATCCTCTCATTATGGGAACAGATATAAAGTGGATCTATGGCTTCTGAGAAAAATACAAGAACTGACAGAAAACACAATGATAAGACTTTCTCAAATATATATCATTTGCAAATCAGATGATTTCTCCCTGTATTACTGCAGTGCAGGTTTTCCGGGATATCTGATTTTCAGACTGGCGCTCCATTTTGTCCTGTTTGAGATATGCCACCAGCAAAGATGTCTGCTAGCGGCTCTCATGGGTAACAGAGGAGCGCTCAGTGTACATAAAAATCCCCTTAAACACAATTTTATTAATGATCATAAAACACACCTTCCCAGTGACGTTGAAAAAATGTCAAAAATTAGACCTAGTATAAGGTGCTGCATAGCCCTACATTAAGGCCTGACTGATACCTTCCTATCCGTGGAGGTTGGCACCCTAATAGTACGATATTGGCGCCCCCACTCAACGAGGACTATCCCTCGCTTCCCTAGTGATCCCTAATATCACAGAGGGGAAAACAATTTCAGGATAGAACAGTAATGAAAAAATCAGAATGCCCTAGGACTTATGCAGACCAAACAGATAATACAGCAATAAAAACATTTCATGATATCATGTGACCCACAAAGATAGAATGACCTCAAAAGAAGGCCAAATCAGCAGCTATTCTCACTTGGAGAGATAAACATCCTCAAATACAATCAACAAATGATAAAAAGGTCACTTATCATGTCTCATGGGGGACCCTCAACGCGTTTCCCCGCCGTAGCGGTTCATCAGGAGGAATAGTCCTATCAGAGATATTGTTGCTGCTTCATGCCTGATACCACAATAATGATGGCCATCATTATTGTGGTATCAGGCATGAAGCAGCAACAATATCTCTGATAGGACTATTCCTCCTGATGAACCGCTACGGCGGGGAAATGCGTTGAGGGTCCCCCATGAGACATGATAAGTGACCTTTTTATCATTTGTTGATTGTATTTGAGGATGTTTATCTCTCCAAGTGAGAATAGCTGCTGATTTGGCCTTCTTTTGAGGTCATTCTATCTTTGTGGGTCACATGATATCATGAAATGTTTTTATTGCTGTATTATCTGTTTGGTCTGCATAAGTCCTAGGGCATTCTGATTTTTTCATTACTGTTCTATCCTGAAATTGTTTTCCCCTCTGTGATATTAGGGATCACTAGGGAAGCGAGGGATAGTCCTCGTTGAGTGGGGGCGCCAATATCGTACTATTAGGGTGCCAACCTCCACGGATAGGAAGGTATCAGTCAGGCCTTAATGTAGGGCTATGCAGCACCTTATACTAGGTCTAATTTTTGACATTTTTTCAACGTCACTGGGAAGGTGTGTTTTATGATCATTAATAAAATTGTGTTTTTTTTAAGGGGATTTTTATGTACACTAAGTTTTTTTCCAATCTCCATGAATTAGTGATTTTTTCTAACAGAGGAGCGCTCAACAGAAAGCCATGTAATAAGATGTTCCTGTGTATTTTGAAGCCCAGATGTAAGAGAAGGGTGTAGCTTTTTCCATAGAGCTAATATGCAGGAAGAGGACATATCTGCTTCTAAACTGTCATATTCTAGAAGAGGAAATAGCTGCTAGTAAAAGGTAATATACTATGAAGAGACATGGCTTACTGCTAAAGAGATAATGAGTCTCTCTTACACGGAGCCCACAGCAGACACTGAGGAGAAGCTTTGACAGGTTTTACATCTGTAGTTGTTTCTTCCATCCTTCAGTACTTCCTGCTGCTCCATAATACACAGGAAACCACTACAGCCTGAATCCAGCAGCACAGATCTGCTCTGTGTTTACACGCTGCACACTGTCATCTATTTGTCCACTCGCACAGTGGTATTTCCTAGCTCAGCGGTAGGGAGTCTCACACAGGTGTCCACATAGTGAGGCAATGGGTAGCCCTACTTGAACCCCCCCCCCCCCCCCCCCCCTCTCTCTTAAAAGATCAGAGCTTTCATTCGTAAACTACAAAGGAATTTTATTTTTTACGTTTCTGAATTATATATTTGAGACTATTCAGTTATGGCCGAAAGTATTAGCATCCCTGAAATTATTCCAGAAAATTAAGTATTTCTCCCAGAATATTATTGCAATTACACATGCTTTTGTTATACACATGTTTATTTCTTTTTGCGTGTGTTGGAACAACACAAAAAATAAAGGCAAATTGGACATGATTTCACACTAGAGCCCCAAAAATGGGCCAGACTAAATTGTTGGCATTCTCAGCTTAATATTTGACTGCACTGGAACTGGAATTTTGGAGCCCTCTTCTTTAACAAACTGCCCCAGGTCTCCTATGTGAAGGCGCCATCTCCCAACAGCAATTACAAGATCTCTGCACTGGTGATCAATGGGATTTAAATCTAGACTCCTTTCTGCCACTTCAGAACTCTCCCGCGCTTTGTTTCCATCCATTTCTGGGGACTTCTTGGGGGGGGGGGGGGTCTGTGCGGGCTCTGCCGGGCCGATCGGGGGCGGGGGTCTGTGCGGGCTATGCCGGGCCGATCGGGGGCGGGGGTCTGTGCGGGCTATGCCGGGCCGATCGGGGGCGGGGGTCTGTGCGGGCTATGCCGGGCCGATCGGGGGCGGGGGTCTGTGCGGGCTATGCCGGGCCGATCGGGGGGGGGGGGGGGGGGGTCTGTGCGGGCTCTGCCGGGCCGATCGGGGGGGGGGGGGGGTCCCATGCGGGCTGTGTGTGGCCTGTGCGGGCATGGTCCGATGGGACTACTTGTCTCCTCCGGCTATGCCCGCTACAGTGGCAGCATTAGGGATGATGGGGAAAGTAGTCCCATCATCCGACAATTGTGGAGAATGTAAAAAGAAAAACACAAACAGAACATGAAACATATAACATACAGTACATACACATGACATACTCACCGCACACACCTAATTCCCCAAAGCCTTCGTCTCCTGTAATGAACATAAAATAATAAAGCAACCTATACTCGCCTCTCCGCCGTAGTCCACTAATATCGAGAGTCCCACGTCAATCTCCCGTGGAGAACAGCCGCATCAGCTGATGCAACCGCTCTTCAGGGGCTCAGCGATACAATGAATGAGATAACCCTCCGCCGCTGTACCACTCCGCCGGAGTTCACACGAGTTCACCTATGACTTACGGCAGCACTACAGCGTTAGAATTTTCTCTTTCCTCTCTGTTGTTCTTACAGTAAACAGTAGAATGATGTACTTTACCAAAAAGCTCTATTTTGGCCTCCTTTGTCCACAACAAGCTTTCCTACTGTAGATAGATTTTGGCTTACTTGCGTACATTTTTGGCAAACTGCAGTCTAGCTGTTTTATGTCTGTGTCAGCACTGGAGCCCTCATGATCCTCCTGTCATAGTTTTTAATTTCATTTCATTCAAATGTGGACAGATAGTTTGCACTGACACTGATGCACTCTGTGCTTGCTGGACAGCTTGAATTTCTTAGGAATTTGATTGGGGCAGCTTATCCACAATCCGGACTGTCCTGCGTTGCAACCGTTTAATCAATTTTTCTCTGACGTCCATGGAGATTAGCTACAGTGCCATGGTTTGTAAATCGTCTCTATTATGATGTCTCCTGTGTACAAAGGAACATCAAGATCTCTGGAGATGGACTTGTAACCTTGACATTGTTGATATTTTTCAACAATTTTGGTTCTCAAGTCCTCAGGCAGTTCTCGTCTCCTCTTTCTGTTCTCCATGCTTAGTGTGGCGCACACACACAAGGCACAGATTGAGTCATCTTATACCCTTTTTATCTGGTTTCAGGTGTGATTTTCATATTACCCACACCTGTTACTTGCCACATGTGAGTGTGAACGAGCATCACATGCTTGAAATGAAGTTTTTTTCCCACATTTTTGGAAAGATGCCAACAATTTTTTTCCTGCCCATTTTTGGTGTTTTGTGTGAAATTAGGTCCAATTTTCCTTTTTTTTTTTTTTTTTTTTTTTTTTTTTCCCGTGTCGTTACAATACACAAAAATCAAATAAACCTGTCCAACAAAACGTGTAATTATCTGCGAGGCTGAGAGGAGAAATACTTAATTGTCTTGAACAATTAGAAGGGTGAACACACTTTCGGCCATGACTGTGTGTGTGTGTATATATATGTATGTATATGTGTGTGTATGTATGTATGTATGTATATATATAATATAATATTTTCATCATGACCTGTCCCAAGTGGTGATAAGATCCCTGACTAGGAGAGTACTCAAGTCCCCCGCCCCCCCACTGTGCTTGAACGTTGCTGCACCCTTTCTTTCTGAACTCTCAGCCATATTTCCATCTATCGGAGGAGTATTCTAGCCGTGCGGCTTCCATCTTTCTGCAGCCTCCACGTTGGGACGACCATTGTTTGACACCACATTCTTATCCTTTCCACAGGACGACATCATCGACGACGTAGACAGTTTTCTAGCCGCAGCCGAAACGTTAAAAGAACGAGGAGCTTACAAAATATTTGTTATGGCCACTCATGGGCTCCTGTCCTCAGACGCTCCCAGGTTAATAGAGGAGTCGGCCATTGACGAGGTAAGAGGACATCACTGTAGTGCCGAGTCATCATTAAAAAATTGTCGCGTGGTGCATTCAGTTCCTATACAGACTCATGCGACTCTTGCCGACCAGATCGGACTATGTGCAGTCCTATATTACAGCTCTGCAGACCGCTGCCCGCAATTAGAAGCCCGTATAATGGGGCATGTGGGCACCAGAACTGGACCATCGAGCAATGGAAGACAACGCCATCATGTTTTTTTTAACACTATGTGGACGGTCGCTCTTCCTAACCATATTATCACTTTCTCTTCTCCCCCATTTCAGGTAGTTGTCACAAACACGATCCCCCACGAAATCCAAAAGCTGCAGTGCCCCAAAATCAAGACGGTGGACATCAGCATGATCCTGTCCGAAGCCATCCGCCGGATCCACAACGGAGAGTCCATGTCTTACCTCTTCAGGAATATAGGAATGGATGATTGACCCTTTTATTTTTATTTTTTTTTTAATTTGCCGTCTTTTTTTTTTTTTTTTCTTTTTGTCTATATAAATATATATATTTTTTAGGAACCATACCAAGGGCCAAAACTGGAATTGTACAGTGTCTCTGTGCCGTATAAGCGATAACCTTAAGATTTCCACACAAGCCATTTTTTTTTTTTCTTTCATCTACCCGTAGGTTCGTCAATCAATGACGTCTTTGGAGGTTTTTTGTTTTTTTGCTAAATTTTTTTTGTGAACAAAATTCTCACAAGCAAAATGAAAAAAAACTAATCTGCCTTTATGTGCACTAGGGGAGGGTCTCTTAAAGCAGCAATACTAGAGAATATCTTCACTTAAAGGGGTGCTCTTGACCTTGGATATTGCTGAGGTGTTGGACCCCCACCGATCTAATATTAATGATTTATGGTATTGAAGTACTGGACCACCCCTTTAACCTAAAAAGCAAACCGGTAATTAAGTCAATCGTTTCCCCTCACCTTCCCCCCTCCATTATAGCTCATCCAGCTTTCCATGGATCCTAAATGGCAAGACCACTTAGTTCTATATGGATAGGTAATCGGGAGCTGTAGCTCTGATTCGGCCAGGATTAGAGTAGTAGCCATGTTGCTTTGCACCGAAGTCTTCAAAGTTTTAATCACTTTTTTTTATCTTTTTTTTTTTTTTTTTTGCTGGGGGGGGTTCTTAGTTCTTGCTTTTTATTTTTAGGGGTAGATGCCTATTAGATTTGTCTGTTATTTTAACCCAGTGAATATGTAGATGGGGATCATGGCCAGTCTCTAGAAGCCACTGTTGATCAGGGCTGATGTATGAAATTGCAATGGCGCCGAGACGTCGGAAACGATGAAGGTCGAAAATGTGTGATTTAATTTAATAAATGCCGAGCTCCTTTACCCAACCCCTTCCAATGTTGACGATTTCCATTCCGAAGTCTTACCAGTCAATCATACCACCGTCACTGCGTTTTATTCTACACCCTAATTCTTAATGGGGTGGTGGGGGACGGGTTGGGATGGAGCCTCGTGTGTCAGGTAGTGGCTGCCTCCGCTGTGCAGAGCAATGGTATGAAGTGCCAGGAGTACCGCCACCGTCGCCATGAGCTTAGCTTCACTCTTCAGTTTTGCGTACCTAGTACTGCTGCTTTTGACCTTATGTTCTGCAGGTAGTGAGGGGCGAGGAATAGACTGCCATAGGCGGGGGCCTGTAAAGCATTGCTGAGCAATGTAGTATGTGTGGATCGATGTACTGCAGGTCCCCTGAGCAGCACAAGGGTGTGAAGCAAGAGTTATAGTTTTGTTTTTTTTTGTTTTGTTTTTTTTTCCCCTTTATTTTTAATTTTCTGCCCCTTACTGTCCCAAATTTGACTCCATCTCCCCTCCCCCTGCGCTGAACAGTAGAGCTGCTGCAACGTGTTAATGGGGTGGGGGAGGTGGGATGGGGTTCTTCGTCGTGATACTTTTTTTTTTTTTTTTATTATTATTTTTTCAGTGGTGCTTGAAAGTTTGTGAATTCTTCAGAATTTTCTGCATAATAAATTTGAAGACCAAGTGAGACTTCACACAATCGATGCAAACAAATGATCCAAAAATAAAACTTTTTTTTTTTTTTTTTCTGCTGTGTGGGCACAGTGAGGCTCCTGGGTCCCTCATTCTCCCTGCTGACGCCGAGGTCCCCTCACAGCGTTATGCCTGGCAGGTTAGGGACCCACTGAGCGTTTCATCGTGACGTGGCAATGGGCTTACACATGCCGATCAGTTTTGTTTTATTGATCTACTATGGATAAAGCAAAACAAAAAAACAATGAGTGACGTGGGTGTGCGATCCATGCCGTCTTCTAACGTCATGTTTTATGATACATTATCAAACGTCTGTGAGTGTTAAAAGTATGTGAACCTTTTAGCAGATAAACTTTCAAGCACCACTGGGAGTAAAATATACAGAAAATGTGCACTTGTATTTATTTTCTGCAAAAGATGAGGGAACATGTAATAAAATGTGTGAATTGTGGCATTTTTTTTCCTTATTTTCTGTCCCGCATATTTAATGATAAAAATCCAACTCCCTGGGGCCACAGGTGGAGGGGTTGGGGGCTCCCTGGGGCCACAGGTGGAGGGGGTGGGGGCTCCCTGGGGCCACAGGTGGAGGGGGTGGGGGCACCCTGGGGCCACGGGTGGGGGGCTCCCTGGGGCCACAGCTGGAGGGTGGGGGGCTCCTTGCATACTGTTGATTTCGAGTTCAATGTATTAACCGCATGCAGTTAGCTCCCCCTAGTGGATACTGCAGGGAGACAGATTTTCATGATTTCATTTTTGTATCTCTATGCAGGCGATTTGGAGCTTTTGTTTTAGAGAATAACTGACCGCTATCAAGATATTAATTGATCGTGGCAAAATTTTGGACCTAGTCAAAAGTGAATGGTGATGAGGGACAGATGACGCAATGTCTTGACCCCACCTTTCTCTATATTGACTGTTATCTGTAACATGACTGACACAGGATTTTCAGTGGCGTTCTGTCCTGTCCTGACTGCTCTATACCCGGGTCTGGTCCCCATGAGCTGACGCTCTGCCTCGTGTTGTGCTGATAAGGTGTCAGCTGGCTGATGGCCAGGGGCACAGATGTCCTCTCCGTTGTGCCTCGTAGGTGTTTTCCTGACCTCTGCTCCATTACACCAATTTGTAGCATTCACTGGTTGCGTGTTTCCTGGTCCTTAATTTTACTGTGCTCCATTAGAAGTGAGTCACAACCGCCACAACAAACACTCTTAAGACCCTCTCTTATCTCTGCTGTGCTTGTGGAGCTGTCAGCAAATTCTGCCATTCCCTCCAAGACATCCCACACAGATATGTACTGGCTGTCATCCAACATGGAGTGTACAGCAACACTGTCTCATGGCAAAGTTATCAGCCCGGAGCTTGTAGGATGAGGGGAGTAGTTATCCCATAAGATTATAGCATCACCAACACTATTAGACGCTGTTAAATGTCATGAAGATGTTCAGACTTGACCCAAAATTGTACTGAAAAATGGACTACAGTAAGGGCGGTCCAATCACAGACACAGCCAAGATATGCAAACTGAAGGGGGATTGACAATCTGCACTAGATGGGTGGGCTTCTTAATAAATAAGTAGCATTTTACTCCACTGTACGCTGGAGTATAATAAACCAGTGGTGAACTGCACACAGAATCAGAAGTCACATTGTAAATACATTATTTTATCCTTTTCTGATCCTGAGTTAAACCCTGTATTATACTCCAGAGCTGCACGCACTATTCTGCTGGTGCAGTCACTGTGTACATACATTACATTACTGATCCTGAGTTACATCCTGTATATTATACTCCAGAGCTGCACTCACTATTCTGCTGGTGCAGTCACTCTGTACATACATTCCATTACTGATCCTGAGTTACATCCTGTATTATACCCCAGAGCTGCACTCACTATTCTGCTGGTGCAGTCACTGTGCACATACATTACATTACTGATCCTGAGTTACATCCTGTATTATACTCCAGAGCTGCACTCACTATTCTGCTGGTGCAGTCACTCTGTACATACATTACATTACTGATCCTGAGTTACATCCTGTATTATACTCCAGAGCTGCACTCACTATTCTGCTGGTGCAGTCACTGTGTACATACATTACAGATCCTGAGTTACATCCTGTATTATACCCCAGAGCTGCACTCACTATTCTGCTGGTGCAGTCACTGTGTACATGCATTACTGATCCTGAGTTACCTCCTGTGTTATACCCCAGAGATGCACTCACTATTCTGCTGGTGCAGTCACTGTGTACATACATTACTGATCCTGAGTTACATCCTGTATTATACCCCAGAGCTGCACTCACTATTCTGCTGGTGCAGTCACTGTGTACATACATTACTGATCCTGAGTTACCTCCTGTGTTATACCCCAGAGCTGCACTCACTATTCTGGTGCAGTCACTGTGTACATACACACAACCCTCATAAGCTGCATTACCTTCTTCAGGGGACTAACTTGTTCAAAAGTGCCACAGTGCTAAAGCTAAGAGACATACATCCTCCTGCTCTCAATGCTATCTGCTGTCTGAAGACAGCATTGAGAGCAGGAGGATGTATGTCTCTTAGCTTTAGCACTGTGGCACTTTTGAACAAGTTAGTCCCCTGAAGAATTACTTGGATGAAACGCGTTGGGACGCTCCTTGAAGGGAAAGTGTAGGGCTTGTGCAATCTAGGGCTAATTGTGGACTGCCCTTGTCAGGGCAGGAGTCTGGGGATCAGGTAATGCAGCTTATGAGGGTTGTGACAGGGTATTGTACTCCCACTGCTGCTTATCCATACGTATGATGAGTATCCCTGGAGACTCCTGACCGTCTGCAAAATATTGGTGAGATTGTTCCTTTTATTATTCTCATCTATTTGTGGCTATGAACCTCTTCCCCCTTTTTTTGGTCTAGCCAGTATATAAACATATGAGTGCATTTGGCTATGGCATTTTGCTGTTTTTTATGCTGTATCCAATATATATAGATTGCTGTTTGGATGTTACACTAACTGCATTCTATATTCCTATCTGATGCTTTATGGGTGTATTTAATTATCCCTCGGGGATCACCCAATGTATGGGCATCTCATTTTAATCACTAATTGGTGACACCTTAGGATTGATTTTTTAAGTTATGTATTAAAAGTTATATTTTATCTTACTTGCTGATATATATATATATATATATATATATATATATATATATATATATATATACAGTGCCTACAAGTAGTATTCAACCCCCTGCAGATTTAGCAGGTTTGATAAGATGCAAATAAGTTAGAGCCTTCAAACTTCACACAAGAGCAGGATTTATTAACAGATGCATAAATCTTACAAACCAAAAAGTTATGTTGCTCAGTTAAATTTTAATAAATTTTAAACATAAAAGTGTGGGTCAATTATTATTCAACCCCTAGGTTTAATTTTTTGTGGAATAACCCTTGTTTGCAATTACAGCTAATAATCGTCTTTTATAAGACCTGATCAGGCCGGCACAGGTCTCTGGAGTTATCTTGGCCCACTCCTCCATGCAGATCTTCTCCAAGTTATCTAGGTTCTTTGGGTGTCTCATGTGGACTTTAATCTTGAGCTCCTTCCACAAGTTTTCAATTGGGTTAAGGTCAGGAGACTGACTAGGCCACTCCAACACCTTGATTTTTTGCCTCTTGAACCAGGCCTTGGTTTTCTTGTCTGTGTGCTTTGGGTCGTTGTCTTGTTGGAAGATGAAATGACGACCCATTTTAAGATCCTTGATGGAGGAGCGGAGGTTCTTGGCCAAAATCTCCAAGTAGGCCGTGCTATCCATCTTCCCATGGATGCGGACCAGATGGCCAGGCCCCTTGGCTGAGAAACAGCCCCACAGCATGATGCTGCCACCACCATGCTTGACTGTAGGGATGGTATTCTTGGGGTCGTATGCAGTGCCATCCAGTCTCCAAACGTCACGTGTGTGGTTGGCACCAAAGATCTCGATCTTGGTCTCATCAGACCAGAGAACCTTGAACCAGTCTGTCTCAGAGTCCTCCAAGTGATCATGAGCAAACTGTAGACGAGCCTTGACATGACGCTTTGAAAGTAAAGGTACCTTACGGGCTCGTCTGGAATGGAGACCATTGCGGTGGAGTACGTTACTTATGGTATTGACTGAAACCAATGTCCCCACTGCCATGAGATCTTCCCGGAGCTCCTTCCTTGTTGTCCTTGGGTTAGCCTTGACTCTTCGGACAAGCCTGGCCTCGGCACGGGAGGAAACTTTCAAAGGCTGTCCAGGCTGTGGAAGGCTAACAGTAGTTCCATAAGCCTTCCACTTCCGGATGATGCTCCCAACAGTGGAGACAGGTAGGCCCAACTCCTTGGAAAGGGTTTTGTACCCCTTGCCAGCCTTGTGACCCTCCACGATCTTGTCTCTGATGGCCTTGGAGTGCTCCTTTGTCTTTCCCATGTTGACCATGTATGAGTGCTGTTCACAAGTTTGGGGAGGGTCTTAAATAGTCAGAAAAGGCTGGAAAAAGAGATAATTAATCCAAACATGTGAAGCTCATTGTTCTTTGTGCCTGAAATACTTCTTAATACTTTAGGGGAACCAAACAGAAATCTGGTGGTTTGAGGGGTTGAATAATAAATGACCCTCTGAATAAACTTTTCACAATTTAAAAAAAAATTAAACAAAGAAATAACATTCTTTTTTGCTGCAGTGCATTTCACACTTCCAGGCTGATCTACAGTCCAAATGTCACAATGCCAAGTTAATTCCCAATGTGTAAACCTGCTAAATCTGCAGGGGGTTGAATACTACTTGTAGGCACTGTGTATATATATATATATATATATATATATATATATATATATAGCGTAAAACCACCAGAAGGGGGCAGCAGATGCGTACCACGGCTAGTGTACAAATCCACTATAGTCCTAATATAATACATGGCTGTTGCCGCCCCATCTTTGGGGAGCACTGACCTGTTGGCGCTTTCTACCTCCTGCCCTGTCCCTGCTCTGGTGTCTGGTTATTGTTATCACCTTGTCTCTCACATTCCTCTATAGTGATCCATGATCTAGAAATGGAGTTATGCCAAATCTGGAGAGCTGCAGTTTACTCCCCTCATGGAAAGTGAACCCGTCCATGGCGTATCATGTATAATAGGGAATTACTTGGTTATTAGAATGGTTCCCTTTGACAGGAGAATTATCCTTTTCATGAGCCGTTAGGTTTTATTTATTCTCTTTTTATACTAGAAGCTGCAAATCACTTTCCCCAATGACTATCGTCTAAACCCCCTTAAAAATCCCTCCACAATGTCGGCCACTAGGGGTCTCCGTTCTATGTAATTTGCTGCCTGTTGTCAAGAATAATCCATAATCAGCAGCAGAGACCCCAACAGGGATTACAGGAAGTGTGGGTGGGGCATTTTTTTCTGCATGAAGTGAAAGCGGGGATTTTTTCCAATGTAAGTGCTGTGGGTCTGTTTTTATTTTTTCTGTGGGAAGTGGGGGCAGTCTTTCTCCCCAGGAAGTGGGGGGCGGGTCTTTGTGTCTGCAGGAAGTGGGGGGGCGGGTCTGTGTGTCTGCGGGAAGTGGGGGTGGGTCTGTGTGTCTCTGCGGAGTTAATACAGCTTCAGGACATACTTTGTGCCCATACAGATAAACTATGTGAGGGATGAAGGCAAGAAAAAAAAAATATTTCTGCAAGTTTTGTGTGCCTCCACCCTCGGGGACCAGGTGTGTGTGTGTGTGTGTGTGTGTGCGCCTCCACCCTCCGGGACCAGTCTTGTGTGTGTGTGTCTCCACCCTCGGGGACCAGGTGTGTGTGTGTGTGTGTGTGTGCGTCTCCACCCTCGGGGACCAGGTGTGTGTGTGTGTGTGTGTGCGCCTCCACCCTCGGGGACCAGGTGTGTGTGTGTGTGTGTGTGTGTGTGTGTGTGTGCACCTCCACCCTCGGTGACCAGCCATGTGTGTGTGTGTGCGCCTCCACCCTCGGGGACCAGTCTTGTGTGTGTGTGTGCGCGCACGCGCGCCTCCACCCTCGAGGACCAGTCGTGTGTGTGTGTGTGTGTGTGCGCGCACGCACGCCTCCACCCTCGGGGACCAGTCTTGTGTGTGCGTGTGCCTCCACCCTCGGGGACCAGTCTTGTGTTTGTGTGTGTGTGTGCGCGCGCCTCCACCCTCAGGGACCAGTCTTGTGTGTGTGCCTCCACCCAGGGCTGTGGAGTCTGAGTCGGTGCTCATTTTGGTGGAGTTGGAGTCGGTATAAAATGGACCGACACCCACTCCTAAAATATATAATAAATTGGGTACAGTACAGTCATAGCCAAAAGTTTAGAGAATGACACAAATATTAATTTTTACAAAGTCTACTGCTTCATTTTTTCTAATGGCAATTTGCATATACGCCAGAATGTTATAAAGAGTGATCAGCTTAACAGCAATTACTTGCAAAGTCAATATTAACTTCATCCCCCAAAACACATTTCAACATCATTGCAGCCCTGCCTTAAAAGGACCAGCTAACATCGTTTCAGTGATTGCTCCATTAACACAGGTGTGGGTGTTGATGAGGACAGGGCTGGAGATCAATCTGTCATGATTAAGTAAGAATGACACCACTGGACACTTTAAAAGGAGGCTGGTGCTTGGCATCATTGTTTCTCTTCTGTTAACCATGGTTATCTCTAAAGAAACACGTGCAGTCATCATTGCACTGCACAAAAATGGCCTAACAGGGAAGAGTATCGCAGCTAGAAAGATTGCACCTCAGTCAACAATCTATCGCATCATCAAGAACTTCAAGGAGAGAGGTTCCCTTGTTGCCAAAAAGGCTCCAGGGTGCCCAAGAAAGACCAGCAAGTGCCAGGACCGTCTCTTAAGAGTGTTTCAGCTGCGGGATCAGCCACCAGCAGTGCAGAGCTTGCTCAGGAATGGCAGCAGGCAGATGTGAGTGCATCTGCACGCACTGTGGGGCGGAGACTCTTGGAGCAAGGCCTGGTCTCAAGGAGTGCAGCAAAGAAGCCACTTCTCTCCAGAAAAACATCATGGACAGACTGATATTCTGCAAGAGGTACAGGGAGTGGACTGCTGAGGACTGGGGTAAAGTCATTGTCCCTGATGAATCCCCTTTTCAATTGTTTGGGACATCTGGAAAACGGCTTATTCGGAGAAGACCAGGTGAGCGCTACCACCAGTCTTGTCTCATGACAACTGTCAAGCATCCTGAAACCATTCATGTGTGGGGTTTCTTCTCAGCCAAGGGAATGGGCTCTCTCTCAGTCTTGCCTAAAAACACAGCCATGAATAAAGAATGGTACCAGAATGTCCTCCAAGAGCAACTTCTCCCAACCGTCCAAGAGCAGTTTGGCGATCAACAATGCCTTTTTCAACATGATGGAGCACCTTGCCATAAAGCAAAGGTGATAACTAAATGGCTCAGGGAACAAAACAGAGATTTTGGGACCATGGCCTGGAAACTCCCCAGATCTTAATCCCATTGAGAACTTGTGGTCAATCATCAAGAGACGGGTGGACAAACAAAAACCTTCAAATTCAGACAAAATAAAAGCATTGATTTTGCAGGAATTGACTTCTATCAGTCAGGATTTGATCCAGAAGTTGATTGAGAGCATGCCAGGGAGAATTGCTGAGGTCCTGAAGAAGAAGGGTCAACACTGCAAATATTGACTTGCTGCATTAACTCATTCTAACTGTCAATATAACCTTTTGTTACTCATAATATGATTGCAATTATATTTCTGTATGTGATAAAAAAAATCTGACAAACACATAAAAACCAGAGGCCAGCAGATCATGTGAAAATATAATATTTGTGTCATTCTCTAAATTTTTGGCCATGACTGTAGTTCAATGCAGAATGTGCTGAATATTTTTTCATAGGAATTTTGGAAAGTTATGAAATGTCCTATAAATGACTGTTCTATTCCTGATCTAAGGCTACATTCACACACAGCGTTTTTGCTGCGTTTTTTTGTGGATACGTTTTTCAGCTGCAAAAGCCAATCAGATTTTTAAAAAACCGCATCACCTGAAAGGTTTTTGAGCTCATAGATAATGTTTTCAATAGCAAACGCAGATTTCTAATCTGCTCTATCTATTTATCCATATCTGTCTATCCATATCATATCTGTACCAAAAAGAATGAAAGCTGGATAGCACACAGACTAAAGGTACTGTCACACTTAGCGATGCACCAGTGATTCCGACAAGCGAGATGACGCGGTCAGGATCGCTGGTACATCGCTAAGTGGTCGCTAGTGAGCTGCCACACAGGCAGATCTCACCAGCGACATCGCTGGGGACGGGGGTCGCTACTTACCTGTCACACTAGGCGATCCTGCGTCCTCCCGCCCGGCTCCATGCTCGTCTCTCCACAGGAAGCGCCGCAGGAAGCTGACGACGAGAAGCGGTCCTGAACGTTCTCGCGCGATCAGCGATAACCAGCGGGGGAGCGGGTTGTAGGTAAGTATCAGACACAGCGATATCGCTATAACGTCACAAGTTATAGCGATATTGCTTAGTGTGACAGTACCTTAACACTTCCTGCCAGGCAAAGGAGGAGGAAAGAGCGTCTCAAACATCATTAACAAGATATTTTGTAAGTGACAAAGTTACTGTAACAATGACAGCAGTTATGTCTAAAAGACAGCTCCTCCAGCTTGTTGTGAAGGACGGTGTACCATTAACATTATTGGCACGACCAGCTTTTACTGCTCTTAATGGAGAAATGGCCCCCAAACTTGGTGTTTCTCTGGAAAGAGAAAGTATTAGAAAATTAGTGATTGAAGAAGCCCTTAAACAAAAGGAAGATCTTAAAAAGACTCTCAAAAGACGCTTCATGTTTCTTACAATGGATGCCTGCACACGTCACAGAGTGAACTATTTTGCCATCAATATTTGATAGGTTTGTGACAACAAAAATTGTTACCGAGACACGCTGGCAGTAAAAGATCCTAAAGCTCATCACAGCAGCCAGTTTCTCCAGGCCTTAGTGGAAAAAGTTCTGCAAGATTACGAACTCAAAAACAGGTTCTTGCTATTGTAACGGACATTGCTTCACACATAAGTACAATTGCACTGATGAATGAGAGGAATGAACAACAGCTAGAGGAACATTTAGGATTCAGTATGTTTGAGATGGAAGGCCACAGTGCTGTTCATGTAACTGAGGAACAAACAGATATTACAACAGAAGAACAGCAAAATTATACTGTAGAAATAGATGATCTTGTTGAAGCTGCTTCAAAACACTTTCCTATTCATCACATGCGCTGTGTTGTGCACACGCTGCAGCTGGCAATAAGATAGTCTGCAAGAGGGACATGCTGGAAATCTGATTGGAAAAGTCAGGAAATTGGTTATTGCCGCCAGAACCCCTAAAATTCATTCCATCTTGAAGAGACGTGCTGGAAAAGGGCAAATGTTGATCAACTAAAACCGTTTCTTATAGATATGGCGAACCCTCAGGTAACCCTAAATGAAGATCAATGGATACAGGTGGCTGAATTGAAGGAATTGCTTAATCACCCATTTACTGTGACTAAAAAATTACAAGCTGAGGATTTAACTCCTGGCATTTTCATGAGGGAGCGGAAAAACTTGCTATTTTGCTGTTTAATCGCAGATGGCATTTCTGCTTCAATGAAACGGAGAGAGACACAGCTATTGGAAAATAAAATTTTTCTGGCAGCTGTTTATGTGGACCCGAGTCATCGTATACTGCTTGATGATCAACAGCTTACTAAAGGAAAAGAAGCTCTGACTGAGGTAGCAGTTAGGATGAGTGGCCTACAGGAGGACTGCCAGGCGCAAGAGGACTCAGGTCCTGACAGTGCTATTGCTGCCATATCTTCATCCTCATCAGATGAGGAGTTTGACTTTGACAAGTATTTGGATGACATGGAGCAGGCAAAGCGTTGCTGCAAGGAAATAGATTTCACTCCGTCTCCTATAGCAGCAGATTGACCATATGTCAGCAAAATGTTTCACTTGTTCTCAAAGAAAAAGAAAAATTCAACCGTTCATCAAAACTGACTGCACAAGGCAATTCCTTTATACCCGGAAATTGTTACAGATGTTGCCCATGTGGTTACGGCTTTGCCTCCAACCCAAGTTAGTGTAGAGAGGTTCTCTCGCCTTAAAATTATTAGGTCAGATGTGAGGTCATCTATGAAAAGGATCTGATGGAGGCAATTCTATTTCTTAGAACAAATTCATAGACTGCACAAATGTTATTTAGTATGTTTTGTTGAAAACTGTTTTTTGCCACTTATAGTTTATTACATAGTGTTATATATATGTAATCGATATTACATAGTGTATTACATGTTCACAATTTATTACAGTTTTTTGTGTTCTAAAGTTGAATTCCAATAAATATTATGTTCTATCTAAATATCTTGATTATTGGATCATAGAAATGATTAAATGTCTGATGTTCACATTGTACTAGAATAAATTTTTCACTTAAATATAAGCAATATACGTGGGAGTCGGCGTCATGGAGTCGGTGTAAGGGAAATTGAGGAGTCTGAGTCGCAGGTTTGGCTTAGGCCTGTTTCACACTTCAGTTTTTTGTGTCAGTTAAAATCCGCCAAAAAGGCGGAAAGCGGATCCGTTCGTAACTGATGTGAACGGATGCCACCGGAACCGTTTTTTGACGGATCCGCCGAATGAAGAATTTTAAAGGAACCGCAGCCCGGGAAGGAAGGAGAGAGAGAATATATACTGTGTATATATATATTTTTTTTTTTTCTTCTCTGGCCGCCAGAAATGATTTCAGGGTTAAATTTCCTCCTGACTTCATTCCTCCGGGCATGCGCTGTATAAAAATGCGGTTCCTTCACTACAAAAAACATTACATGGTCCGTCCAGGCATCTCGGCGGACGCAAAAAAAAGATGGATCTGCAAAAAAAACGGATCCAACGGATGGCCATCCGTCAAGATCCACCAGTAATGTAAGTCAATGGGGAAAAAACTGATCCGCCCAAAAAAATGGCGGATTTTGACTGATGGTCAAAAACGGAAGTGTGAAACAGGCCTTACCGACTCCACAGCCCTGCCTCCACCCTTGGGGACCAGTCTTGTGTGTGTGTGTGTGCCTCCACCCTCGGGGACCAGTCTTGTGTGTGTGTGTGTGTGTGCCTCCACCCTCGGGGACCAGCCTTGTGTGCGTGTGTGTCTCCACCCTCGGGGACCAGCCTTGTGTGCGTGTGTGTCTCCACCCTCAGGGACCAGTCGTGTGTGTATGTGTCTCCACCCTCGGGGACCAGTCGTGTGTGTATGTGTCTCCACCCTCGGGGACCAGTCGTGTGTGTATGTGTCTCCACCCTCGGGGACCAGTCGTGTGTGTATGTGTCTCCACCCTCGGGGACCAGTCGTGTGTGTATGTGTCTCCACCCTCGGGGACCAGTCGTGTGTGTATGTGTCTCCACCCTCGGGGACCAGTCTTGCGTGTGTGCCCCCACCCTCGGGGACCAGTCGTGTGTGTATGTGTCTCCACCCTCGGGGACCAGTCGTGTGCGTGTGTGTGTCTCCACCCTCGGGGACCAGTCGTGTGCGTGTATGTATCTCCACCCTTGGGGACCAGTCTTGCGTATGTGCCCCCACCCTCGGGGACCAGTCTTGCGTGTGTGCCCCCACCCTCGGGGACCAGTCGTGTGTGTATGTGTCTCCACCCTCGGGGACCAGTCGTGTGCGTGTGTGTGTCTCCACCCTCGGGGACCAGTCGTGTGCGTGTATGTATCTCCACCCTTGGGGACCAGTCTTCTGTGTGTGCCCCCACCCTCGGGGACCAGTCTTGCGTGTGTGCCCCCACCCTCGGGGACCAGTCTTGCGTGTGTGCCCCCACCCTCGGGGACCAGTCTTGCGTGTGTGCCCCCACCCTCGGGGACCAGTCTTGCGTGTGTGCCCCCACCCTCGGGGACCAGTCTTGCGTGTGTGCCCCCATCCTCGGGGACCAGTCTTGCGTGTATCTTCACCCTCGGGGACCAGTCTTGCGTGTGTGCCTCCACCCTCGGGGACCAGTTCTGTGTGTATGTATCTCCACCCTCGGGGACCAGTCTTGTGTGTGTGCCCCCACCCTCGGGGACCAGTCTTGCGTGTGTGCCCCCACCCTCGGGGACCAGTCTTGCGTGTGTGCCCCCACCCTCGGGGACCAGTCTTGTGTGTATGGGTCTCCACCCTCGGGGACCAGTTCTGTGTGTATGGGTCTCCACCCTCGGGGACCAGTTCTGTGTGTATGTATCTCGACCCTCGGGGACCAGTCTTGCGTGTGTGCCTCCACCCTCGGGGACCAGTCTTGCATGTGTGCCTCCACCCTCGGGGTCCAGTCTGTGCCTACACTCACCATTGAGTGGCCAAGGAATGGCCAGAGCTGGATGGTGCGGGGCCCCCGGCTCCTGAGTTGTTTCGGTTGAGTTGTGGGTCCGGCGGTTATAATTGGTGACTTGCACTTTGTGTCCCTTTTATATCTGCTTGAGAGCCTCCAACACCAGGGACCGACCATCCGGATTAATGATCAATCACCCCAACCTGCTAACGAGTCGTTGGAGTCAGCACTTCTGCCGCTTCACACCTTGCTGCTTTCTCCACTCAGTACTGGGAGGCAGCAGGACGCAAACCATGGAGAGAAACGCCACGATAACGCGGAGCCTCTCGGCGCACTTCAACATCTCCGATATTATAGTGATCGTGGCTTATTTCGTGCTCAACGTGGCCGTGGGCATCTGGGTAAGAAATCACTTTTCTAACGTAAAGGGTCACTAATCCTAAAACCTCGCTGTGCAGTCGAATCCAATCTGCTGCTTTCTGTTATCCGCCATATTAGGCTGGGGAGAAGCTCACTGCCCTCCGTGATCACTACTGGATGTCTCGCATCTCCATCCACTCCTGTTATAATGCTACGGTACCGTTATAAACTCCAGTCTGGAATATTAACACTTTAAAAGTTCGCAGCAATATTGCAGAATTTTTGCGACCTTTAACCCTTTAAAGACCAGAACCGGTCCCGGACCCAAATGACCCAACTTTTTTTGATTTATTGGGCTACCAAAATAATTTGGCTTTTTTTTTTTTTTTTTTTCCTTTAGTTTCACCTGAATTATTTTTTTTTTTTATTTTTTTTTAACTTCTAGGTTCATTTAGAGCTAAAATAGGCAAAAAGTTTAAAAAAAAAAAAAATTGCAGTAAATTGGGCAGCTGGCAATCACGTGATCACTGGCACCAGGTGCCCTGCTCGCTGTACTTGTGTGTGCCTTGTATTGCTCATGTTTATCGTGGTTGTCTATATTTGCGCCATGGAATAAATGGCGCTGTAAAAATTAATAATCATTTGCAATAATTCTTCAGGCTCCTGGCAGTGGCAAATACCTTTAAGTCTCGGGCTTATAACCGTGCAGCAGCATTAGAGGAGGTGACATCAGAATTTACGGATGGAATTGTCCCTGGAAGCCACAAAGTAGTGATCATGGGAAGAACATCAGAGACTAAACTGGCTGATAACAGCGAACAATAGATTGTGAATATTACTCAGTCCCTACTCTTTAATATCTCAGTCCCTGGTGTCGAGACTTTGTATTCTGGTCCCTGATGTCCTTTGGTTTAATATCTCATGCCCTTGTGTCTTTATTCTCTTAGTTCCTGGTATCTAGTGGTTTAGTATTCTAGTCTCTGGTGTACAGTTGTGGCCAAAAGTATTGACACCCCTGCAATTCTGTCAGATAATACTCAGTTTCTTCCTGAAAATGATTGCAAACACAAGTTCTTTGGTATTATTATCTTCATTTAATTTGTCTTAAATGAAAAAACACAAAAGAGTATGAAGCAAAACATTGATCATTTCACACAAAACTCCAAAAATGGGCCAGACGAAAGTATTGGCACCCTCAGCCTAATACTTGGTTGCACAACCTTTAGCCAAAATAACTGCGACCAACCGCTTCCGGTAACCATCAATGAGTTTCTTACAATGCTCTGCTGGAATTTTAGACCATTCTTCTTTGGCAAACTGCTCCAGGTCCCTGATATTTGAAGGGTGCCTTCTCCAAACTGCCATTTTTAGATCTCTCCACAGGTGTTCTATGGGATTCAGGTCTGGACTCATTGCTGGCCACCTTAGAAGTCTCCAGTGCTTTCTCTCAAACCATTTTCTAGTGCTTTTTGAAGTGTGTTTTGGGTCATTGTCCTGCTGGAAGACCCATGACCTCTGAGGTAGACCCAGCTTTCTCACACTGGGCCCTACATTATGCTGCAAAATTTGTTGGTAGTCTTCAGACTCCATAATGCCATGCACACGGTCAAGCAGTCCAGTTCCAGAGGCAGCAAAGCAACCCCAAAACATCAGGGAACCTCCGCCATGTTTGACTGTAGGGACCGTGTTCTTTTCTTTGAATGCCTCTTTTTTTCTCCTGTAAACTCTATGTTGATGCCTTTGCCCAAAAAGCTCTACTTTTGTCTCATCTGACCAGAGAACATTCTTCCAAAACGTTTTAGGCTTTTTCAGGAAAGTTTTGGCAAACTCCAGCCTGGCTTTTTTTATGTCTCGGGGTAAGAAGTGGGGTCTTCCTGGGTCTCCTACCATACAGTCCCTTTTCATTCAGACGCCGACGGATAGTACGGGTTGACACTGTCGTACCCTCGGACTGCAGGGCAGCTTGAACTTGTTTGAATGTTAGTCGAGGTTCTTTATCCAACATCCGCACAATCTTGCGTTGAAATCTCTTGTCAATTTTTCTTTTCCGTCCACATCTAGGGAGGTTAGCCACAGGGCCATGGGCTTTACACTTCTTGATGACACTGCGCACGGTAGACACAGGAACATTCAGGTCTTAGGAGATGGACTTGTAGCCTTGAGATTGCTCATGCTTCCTCACAATTTGGTTTCTCAAGTCCTCAGACAGTTCTTTGGTCTTCTTTCTTTTCTCCATGCTCAATGTGGTACACACAAGGACACAGGACAGAGGTTGAGTCAACTTTAATCCATGTCAACTGGCTGCAAGTGTGATTTAGTTATTGCCAACACCTGTTAGGTGCCACAGGTAAGTTACAGGTGCTGCTAATTACACAAATTAGAGAAGCATCACATGATTTTTCGAACAGTGCCAATACTTTTGTCCACTCTCTTTTTTATGTTTGGTGTGGAATTATATGCAATTTGGCTTTAGGACAATTCTTTTTGTGTTTTTTCATTTAAGACAAATTAAATGAAGATAATAATACCAAAGAATTTGTGTTTGCAATCATTTTCAGGAAGAAACTGAGTATTATCTGACAGAATTGCAGGGGTGTCAATACTTTTGGCCACAACTGTATATGGGTTTAATGTACCAGTCCTTGATGTCTATGACTTTTATATCCCAGTGCCCGGTGTCTACGGCTTTTATATCCCAGTCCCTGGTGTCTTGTGGTTTACTATCCCAGTCCCTGGTGTCTAAGGCTGTGTGCACATGCTGCGGAATCTGCTGCGGTTCCGCAGCGGTTTTGGCCACTGCGGACCGGCAGCAGTTTTAGCTGCGGTGTACAGTACCATTCAAATGAATGGTAACAAAAAAACGCTGTGCAGACGGTGCGGAGTTATCTGCGCGGTTTTCCTGCGGTTTTGAAACCGCAGAAAGAATTCATATGTCAATTCTTTCTGCGGAATCCACAGCGGTTTCCCATCTCCACCATTGTGGAGATGGTGAAACCACAGGGCCAAACCGCAGGCTAAACCGCAGATAAACCGCAGGTCTTTTGACCTGCGGTTTTATCTGCGGTTTATGCAAAATCCGTGCGGATGAATCCGCAGCGGATTCCGCAGCGTCTGCACACAGCCTAAGGGTTTAGCCTTTCAGTCCCTGGTGACTATGGGTTTAGCCTCTCAGTCCCTGGTTTCTATGGGTTTAGCCTCCCAGTCCCTGGTGTCTATGGGTTTAGCCTCCCAGTCCCTGGTGTCTAGGGGTTTAGCCTCCCAGTCCCTGGTGTCTAGGGGTTTAGCCTCCCAGTCCCTGGTGTCTAGGGGTTTAGCCTCCCAGTCCCTGGTGTCTAGGGGTTTAGCCTCCCAGTCCCTGGTGTCTAGGGGTTTAGCCTCCCAGTCCCTGGTGTCTAGGGGTTTAGCCTCCCAGTCTCTGGGGGCTAGGGGTTTAGCCTCCCAGTCCCTGGTGTCTAGGGGTTTAGCCTCCCAGTCCCTGGTGTCTAGGGGTTTAGCCTCCCAGTCCCTGGTGTCTAGGGGTTTAGCCTCCCAGTCTCTGGGGGCTAGGGGTTTAGCCTCCCAGTCTCTGGGGGCTAGGGGTTTAGCCTCCCAGTCTCTGGGGGCTAGGGGTTTAGCCTCCCAGTCCCTGGGGGCTAGGGGTTTAGCCTCCCAGTCTCTGGTGTCTAGGGGTTTAGCCTCCCAGTCCCTGGTGTCTAGGGGTTTAGCCTCCCAGTCCCTGGTGTCTAGGGGTTTAGCCTCCAAGTCTCTGGGGGCTAGGGGTTTAGCCTCCCAGTCCCTGGGGGCTAGGGGTTTAGCCTCCCAGTCCCTGGGGGCTAGGGGTTTAGCCTCCCAGTCCCTGCTGTCTAGGGGTTTAGCCTCCCAGTCCCTGCTGTCTAGGGGTTTAGCCTCTCAGTCCCTGCTGTCTAGCGGTTTTCTATCCGAATCCTTGGCGTTCTGGCAGTAATTTATGACCCCAGTCCCTGTGACCCGTTATCCTGACACGTTGGCCTGAGATATAATCTAATCCTCTAGAGAATATGGCGCGGACCCTCTCGGCCGCTCTGCTCATCGCTTCCTTTCTTTTCTAGTCGTCTTGTCGTGTTAGCAGGAATACGCTGAGCGGATATTTCCTGGCCGGGCGGAATATGGCCTGGTGGCCGGTGAGTACGTGAAATACAGAACGTTTTATCACCTCCGTGTGTAAATGGAAGGGGTTAACATCCCACTCCTGGGAATTACATGGGCACAGAGTTGCTGGGATTTGTATGATGGATTAGTTGGAGCTTCTTGCCTTTTCAACCTCCTCTGCTCCTTGGCACAAGGCGCCCACTAATGCCTGAGATATGCCATAATGTCAAATGTGCGTATCTGCTGCCCCTGCTGGTGACAGGAAAGCATTGCACATGCTGCATCCACTCCGGGCACAATAATCTGCACCCAGGGGTGTAGTAGGCGCAGTGGTGGCACTCGCTCCTGACCCTTTGCCACATAAGAGGGCACCAGTAGAGATGAGCGACTTTGCCTTTTTTAGGGTCGAGTCGTGTTTCATAAAACCCGACTTTCTCAAAAGTCGAGTCGAACGAAATCGGCCGATTATAGGGAAAGGCCGTGAAACCCGAAACCCAAAGCAAGTCAATGGGGAGAAAAGTCTGCAGTGAGTGGAGGACTGTAAACACACCTGGCATGAATTTTAACCCTCTTTTTCTTTCTCTCTCTTTTTCGCTCTCTCTCTTTTTCGCTCGCTCTCTTTTTCGCTCGCTCTCTTTTTCGCTCGCTCTCTTTTTCGCTCGCTCTCTTTTTCGCTCGCTCTCTTTTTCGCTCGCTCTCTTTTTCGCTCGCTCTCTTTTTCGCTCGCTCTCTTTTTCGCTCGCTCTCTTTTTCGCTCGCTCTCTTTTTCGCTCGCTCTCTTTCGCTCGCTCTCTTTCGCTCGCTCTCTCTTTCGCTCGCTCTCTCTTTCGCTCTCTCTCTCTTTCGCTCTCTCTCTTTCGCTCTCTCTCTTTCGCTCTCTCTCTCTTTCGCTCTCTCTTTCGCTCCTTCTCTTTTTCGCTCTCTTTTTCGCTCTCTTTTTCGCTCTCTTGCTTTCGCGCTCTCTCGCGCTTTCGCGGCTCTCTCGCGCTTTCGCGGCTCTCTCTCTCTCTCGCGCTCTCTCTCTCGCGCTCTCTCTCTCGCGCTCTCTCTCTCGCGCTCTCTCTCTCGCGCTCTCTCTCTCGCGCTCTCTCTCTCGCGCTCTCTCGCGCGCTCTCTCTCTCGCGCTCTCTCTCTCGCGCTCTCTCTCGCGCGCTCTCTCGCGCGCGCTCTCTTTCGCGCGCGCTCTCTTTCGCGCGCGCTCTCTTTCGCGCGCGCGCTCTCTTTCGCGCGCGCGCTCTCTTTCGCGCGCGCGCTCTCTTTCGCGCGCTCTCTCTCTTTCGCGCGCTCTCTCTCTTTCGCGCGCTCTCTCTCTTTCGCGCGCTCTCTCTCTTTCGCGCGCTCTCTCTCTCTCTTTCGCGCGCTCTCTCTCTCTCTTTCGCGCGCTCTCTCTCTCTCTTTCGCGCGCTCTCTCTCTCTCTTTCGCGCGCTCTCTCTCTCTCTTTCGCGCGCTCTCTCTCTCTCTTTCGCGCGCTCTCTCTCTCTCTTTCGCGCGCTCTCTCTCTCTCTTTCGCGCGCTCTCTCTCTTTCGCGCGCTCTCTCTCTCTCTTTCGCGCGCTCTCTCTCTCTCTTTCGCGCGCTCTCTCTCTCTTTCGCGCGCTCTCTCTCTCTCTTTCGCGCGCTCTCTCTCTCTTTCGCGCGCGCGCTCTCTTTCGCGCGCGCGCTCTCTCTCTTTCGCGCGCTCTCTCTCTCTCTTTCGCGCGCTCTCTCTCTCTCTTTCGCGCGCTCTCTCTCTCTCTTTCGCGCGCGCTCTCTCTCTCTCTTTCGCGCGCTCTCTCTCTCTCTTTCGCGCGCTCTCTCTCTCTCTTTCGCGCGCTCTCTCTCTCTCTTTCGCGCGCTCTCTCTCTTTCGCGCGCTCTCTCTCTCTCTTTCGCGCGCTCTCTCTCTCTCTTTCGCGCGCTCTCTCTCTCTCTCTTTCGCGCGCTCTCTCTCTCTCTCTTTCGCGCGCTCTCTCTCTCTCTTTCGCGCGCTCTCTCTCTCTTTCGCGCGCTCTCTCTCTCTTTCGCGCGCTCTCTCTCTCTTTCGCGCGCTCTCTCTCTCTCTTTCGCGCGCTCTCTCTCTCTTTCGCTCTCTCTTTCGCGCTCTTTTTCGCGCTCTTTTTCGCGCTCTTTTTCGCGCTCTTTTTCGCGCTCTCTCTTGCTTTCGCGGCTCTCTCTCTCTCGCGCTCTCTTTCGCGCGCGCTCTCTTTCGCGCGCGCTCTCTCTTTCGCGCGCTCTCTCTCTTTCGCGCGCGCTCTCTCTCTTTCGCGCGCGCTCTCTCTCTTTCGCGCGCTCTCTCTCTCTCTTTCGCGCGCTCTCTCTCTCTCTTTCGCGCGCTCTCTCTCTCTCTTTCGCGCGCTCTCTCTCTCTCTTTCGCGCGCGCTCTCTCTTTCGCGCGCTCTCTCTCTTTCGCGCGCGCTCTCTCTCTCTTTCGCGCGCGCTCTCTCTCTTTCGCGCGCTCTCTCTCTCTCTTTCGCGCGCTCTCTCTCTCTCTTTCGCGCGCTCTCTCTCTCTCTTTCGCGCGCTCTCTCTCTCTCTCTTTCGCGCGCTCTCTCTCTCTTTCGCGCGCTCTCTCTCTCTTTCGCTCGCGCTCTCTCTCTCTTTCGCTCGCTCTCTCTCTCTCTTTCGCTCGCTCTCTCTCTCTCTTTCGCTCGCTCTCTCTCTCTCTTTCGCTCGCTCTCTCTCTCTCTTTCGCTCGCTCTCTCTCTCTTTCGCGCGCTCTCTCTCTCTCTTTCGCTCGCTCTCTCTCTTTCGCGCGCTCTCTCTCTCTTTCGCGCGCGCTCTCTCTCTCCCTTCTCTCTCCCGCTACGCTTCTCTCATTGGCTGAAAAAAGTCACGTGCAAGCATTCGGCGAATCCCGACTTTGGCGCTTGGGTCGCCGACCGCATGGCTGACTTCACACTGTGGTTGGGTTTCGTTTCATGAAACCCGACTTTGGCGAAAGTCGGCGACTTTTGAATCTGACCGACCTGTTTCGCTCAACTCTAGGCCACAGTATAATAAATGAGACCTGGCAGATGGGGGGCGCTGTTGCAGATATTGCCCACAAGCTTATGGGACTCGGGATGACACTTCCGTTCTGTGCCCGGCCCAATGGGCGTTTTGTTATTAACCCTCTCTCCTCTGTCTTTTAGATTGGCGCCTCTCTCTTTGCCAGCAGTGAAGGCTCCGGGCTGTTTATCGGGCTGGCGGGCACTGGGGCGGCAGGTGGCATCGCCGTGGCTGGATTTGAGTGGAATGTAAGAGATTAGATTTAATTCTGCTTTCTATTCCATCCCGGACGAGCAAAATAAACTGGGCAAAGTTTAGCTTTTCAAATCCGTTTGTGCCATTCAGAAAATAAGAAACTTGTGGCTGAGACCTCCAGCTGCTCACTTCACAGCACAAAGCAAAGCGATTCCCTGTCTGTGCTTTGATTGGCTCTGCAGTGGGCTCAGAGTGATGATGTCATGGGAGGCGTGTCCTGAGATCAGCTGCAAGTTTACAGTGACTGGGGATGTGCGCAGGAAGCGCACATTGCAGGCCCAACGCACGAGTCATCAGCTTTGGACACAAGGGATGGTGCTGGGCTTCCAATATCCAGACTGCAGCAGACGGTCTGTCATGTACTAGGTGGAAAAAAGAGGAAAGCTAGGAAGGGGAAACTGTATGTGCAGGGACTTATCCATCGTGAGACTATAAGTCTCAGGAAGGTGCTTTGTAGGTGGAGGTGGGAGGAAAACGCCTATAGGATGGAAACAGCTGCAGGATGATTGCAGGGGGCCGAAGGAGAGTTAAAAAAGGAAACTAAAGGTAACAAGTCTGTTTGGGGCAAATTACTTTTTTTGGACCTGGAATCCCCCATTAAGGGGCCGCAGAGGTCTGGTGCCTCGCTCTTCTGAAGGATGTGATGACTTTGGAGCCTCCAATGTAAAATTCTCGTATAGCTTAATGGGATTGTCCAGAATTAGGAAAACATGTCTGCTTTACTCCACAAACGGCGCCATCCATGTTTACAGCTTGTCTCTGGTATTGCAATACAACCCCATTGAAATGAATTGGACCGAGCTGCAATACCAGACACAACCTGTGAACAGGGGTGGCGCTGTTTTATTTTATTTATTTTAGAAGATGGCTGCCATATTCTAATCCTGCACAACTTGTTCAGTCTTTATTGTCTCACTCCTGCCGGAATACAGGATATATTACATGTGTGATTTATTATCTTACAGGCCACGTACATCCTACTCGCCCTGGCTTGGATCTTTGTCCCAGTTTACATCTCCTCCGGGGTAAGTACGTCACCAGCAAATAATCCGTATGTTCCAGTTCCATCATATATTATACTCCAGTCACATCCAGAGCTGCATTCCGACTTCTGCGGGTTTTTCGTCTGTAGTATGCTGTCATTGGGAAGTATGAAAGCAGCTCTGGATGTGACTGGAGTATGAAAAAAACAATATTTGCTGTTTACTGAAAGTCCTGCTTCTGTGTGTTCTGATTTCTCACCATCACTTAGATCTCTGCTTGCTGTAAGTGAATTAAAATATATACTGTATTTTATTTTTGCAATTATATCACCACCTGGTGGTCACATCTAGAACTACAATAAGATCCCTACAAAATTAATGTGTTAGCGCCTACTTTACATTTATACACGCTGGATGCGTTACGCAATTCTGTAACCTAGCAACACGGACAATTTCCATAGATCCGGTACTTATATGTATATATGTGTACCCCCTGTCTAATGTTCTGTAGGTATCGCATTACCTGTATTATATTAATGGTGCTGCACTGCCATCTCCTGGCAAACAGTGGGTACTACAAGATAGAAACAATTCACATTTTTATTCTTCTCATAATATATTATTTATATTATTATATTATTGTTATTTGACTGGGATGATTTAGCGAATCCTGCTTTGAGCAGGGGGTTGGACCACATGGCCCAGGAGGTCCCTTCCAACTCTACGATTCTATGATTCCATATTATTATTATTATCCATTATTTTATTTTTTTTGTTTAAACATTTTGTCCCATTTGGTTCCAACTTTGATGTGGGCATAAATCAGCTAAAAGAAAAGGTGCTCCTCTTTAGACTGTCACGATGAGCTCACTGACCAATCCTCGGTCAACTCATTCTGCAGCACAGGCTGTAGAAGGCCAACTTGGCAACATTTTTTTTTTTAATTTATTTATTTTTTTTACTAAAATTCAATGACAAAAATTATATATACATGAATCTTAAAAAGCAAAAAAAAAAAAAAGTGAATAATGAAACAAGCAGAAAAAAATGACAATGGTAAAATGGATTTAATATGACGGCTGCATCTCGTGTGTGAATATCGGCCGACCGTCTTCTCTCCGTCAGATTGTCACCATGCCGGAGTATCTGCAGAGAAGGTTTGGGGGTGAGCGGATCCAGATGTACCTGTCCGGACTCTCCCTGCTCCTGTCAGTCTTCACCAAGATTTCCGTGAGTATTTCCCATGGCTGCAGACTTATCAGGCTATGATGGGAGTTGTAGTTCTCTGACATCGGGTGAGTCACAGGTTTAGGATCATTGATTGAAATCTAAATTTTTCACACTTTTTAACACAAAAATTTTCATTTTGTGACTTTTTTCTTTTTCTATGTGAAAGATTTGTTTTCTAGTCACATCCAAAGCTGTCCGACATCCAACTGTAGCTTTGGATGTGTTTGGAGTATAATCCTAGATTTACTTTGTCGTATCTATATATGATGTTAAAGGGGGTTGCCAAGGATTGGGAACCAAGTCTCTGCTTTCTTTCAGGTAGGATGCGTCTGGTATTACAGCTGAGCTCTATTGACGTGTATGGGGCTGAGATGTAATACCGGACACAACCTATAGACAGGGGTGGAGCTGTTTTGGAAGGAAGGCAACTATAAGTGTAGGTACAGTACTTTATACCCACCTGTACCGGGTCCTGAGTCCTGACTCGCCCGCCTGTCCGGGGTCCTGGGTCCTGAGTCCTGACTCGCCCGCCTGGCCCCATCACATATAGGTCAGAAGATTTCCTGTCCTTGGGCCGCAGCTCTGAAAAATGTTTCGGGAAATTCAGAGAATCTTTTCCAAATAATGTAATGTGTAATCACATGTATCTGGACTGAGTCTTAGATACAGTGTGATTAGGTACACAGCTCAGCAGTCAGTATCACACAGGATAGGATTAGATACACAGCTCAGCAGTCGGTATCACACAGGATAAGATTAGATATACGGCTCAGCAGCCAGTATCACGCAGGATAGGATTAGATACACGGCTCATCAGACAGTATCACACAGGAGAGGATTAGATACACGGCTCAGCAGCCAGTATCACGCAGGATAGGATTAGGTACACGGCTCATCAGACAGTATCACACAGGATAGGATTAGATACACGGCTCAGCAGTCAGTATCACACAGGATAGGATTAGGTACACGGCTCATCAGACAGTATCACACAGGATAGGATTAGATACAAGGTTCTGCAGCCGGAATCACACAGGAGAGGATTAGATACACCAGCTCAGCAGTCAGTATCACACAGGAGAGGATTAGATACACGGCTCAGCAGTCAGTATCACACAGGATAGGATTAGATACACGGCTCAGCAGACAGTATCACACAGGATAGGATTAGGTACACGGCTCATCAGACAGTATCACACAGGATAGGATTAGATACAAGGTTCTGCAGCCGGAATCACACAGGAGAGGATTAGATACACCAGCTCAGCAGTCAGTATCACACAGGAGAGGATTAGATACACGGCTCAGCAGTCAGTATCACACAGGAGAGGATTAGATACACGACTCAACAGTCAGTATTACACAGGATAGGATTAGATACACGGCTCAGCAGTCAGTATCTCACAGGATAGGATTAGATACACAGCTCAGCAGTCAGTATTACACAGGAAAGGATTAGGTACACGGCTCATCAGTCAGTATCACACAGGAGTGGATTAGATACACGACTCAGCAGTCAGTATTACACAGGATAGGATTAGGTACACGGCTCAGCAGACAGTATCACACAGGATAGGAATAGATACACGGCTCAGCAGTCAGTATTACACAGGAAAGGATTAGGTACACGGCTCATCAGTCAGTATCACACAGGAGTGGATTAGGTACACGGCTCAGCAGTCAGTATCACACAGGATAGGAATAGATACAAGGCTCAGCAGCCGGAATCACACAGGAGAGGATTAGATACACCAGCTCAGCAGTCAGTATCACACAGGAGAGGATTAGATACACAGCTCAGCAGTCAGTATCACACAGGAGAGGATTAGATACACGGCTCAGCAGACTGTATCACACAGGAGAGGATTAGATACACGGCTCAGCAGTCAGTATCACACAGGAGAGGATTAGATACACGGCTCAGCAGTCAGTATCACACAGGAGAGGATTAGATACACAGCTCAGCAGTCAGTATCACACAGGAGAGGATTAGATACACGGCTCAGCAGACTGTATCTCACAGGAGAGGATTAGATACACAGTATATGATGCCCCCCTGCAGTATATCATTGCTGTGACTCCTGCCTGTTCCATGTTCCAGCCTGTAATACTGGGTGCTGCCAGCAGTGGGCGCAGTATGAAGGTGTATACACATACAGTATATAGATCGCATGATGGCGGTGCCGCTCGCTCAGTTTCCTGCTGTCCAGACTTCACTTCTAAGTCTCATAAAACACTAATGATGTTTCTTCAAAACACAAATTAAATTGCGGTTTACAACCACATGAAATCCCGTATCGGAGCACAGGACCAATCAGGGCTGCCGTCCCTCCTGCGGCTGATGGGGGGGGATGCTCCCGGGCTTATATATCAGTGGCGGATTAGTATAGGTTGACATACCATTGGTGCTGGGGCCCGTGAGATAAGGCGCCACTTCCATCCACCTCCTAAGCAGTACACCGCTTCAGTCACAGGCGCATTACTGGACTGGACTGTTCTTGGATGGGGGCCTCGTCTGTCTCCGCTCCTATATGTGAGCAATGTTCTAGGCCTTTCCTAAAGTAGACAGTAAAGTGGCTGATAACAAAGAACAATAGCATTTTCCAAAACCTATTTAATGTCCCTTTAAATTCCGCTGTAGATGGTTTGCTGGGATCTGTAGTTCCACCATGTTTTTGCTGAACAAACTCCTGACCTGCGGATGACACCGTGGAACAGCTCTGCTCTTTCACACAGGTCGTCCCGTTGTGCTGTTTTCGGGGCGCCGTCTCACGCCCTGCTGTGGCATTTGGATGCCTTTTATTCCCGAGGGCCGGACACACCCGTCGCATATAAGCGCAGGATCCATTGTCTGCATTATTCACTGCCGTAGACAGAATTCATGGCCCATATCCATTACCATGTGTCACTTTATCTCCCGGATCAGGTGACATTCACTAATACTTCTCCTTTATCTAAGGTCATTTACTAAAATTCTCATCACAGAAGGCTGGAGACATGTCAGCAAGAAACGCACCTGCAGCAATAGAGAACATAGTAAGCACGGAGGGGAGAGAGGGGGATGCAGCTGCAGCGGCTCTCCTTTATTCTGTGATTGTGTGCTGTGAGAGGGGAGAGGGAGCCGCACTATGGTGGCATATGCCAGGTGTGGTCAGCAGGAGGCAGGAAACCTTGGATTAGGATGATCCTGCCCACGGGGAAATAATTCACAATGGTTTCACATCTGCAGCTGTGATTGTGCAGAGCAGTCACTTATCGGTAACGCCTCTACCTGCCGCTCACTGAGACTTTGGACTTTGCTCAGACAACATATTAATCATGAGATCAGACTGACACAAGGAAGGAAGATAAAGGAAGGAAAGGTGCATTTCTTCTACAGGTTATAAAGACTACAAGGGCCATGTTATCTGTATGTTTGCACGTGTGACATTACATCATGCATGATTAAAGGGGATGTGCACCAATATACACAATATTTAATGCATGCATATAACGTACTGATCCTGAGTTACATCCTGTATTATACCCCAGAGCTGCACTCACTATTCTGCTGGTGCAGTCACTGTGTACATACATTACATTACTGATCCTGAGTTACATCCTGTATTATACTCCAGAGCTGCACTCGCTATTCTGCTGGTGCAGTCACTGTGTACATACATTAGATTACTGATCCTGAGTTACCTCCTGTATTATACTCCAGTGCTGCACTCACTATTCTGCTGGTGCAGTCACTGTGTACATACATTACATTACTGATCCTGAGTTACATCCTGTATTATACCCCAGAGCTACACTCACTATTCTGCTGGTGCAGTCACTTTGTACATACATTACTTTACTGATCCTGAGTTACATCCTGTATTATACCCCAGAGCTGCACTCACTATTCTGCTGGTGCAGTCACTGTGTACATACATTGCATTACTGATCCTGAGTTACATCCTGTATTATACTCCAGAGCTGCACTCACTATTCTGCTGGTGCAGTCACTGTGTACATACATTGCATTACTGATCCTGGGTTACATCCTGTATTATACCCCAGAGCTGCACTCACTATTCTGCTGGTGCAGTCACTGTGTACATACATTGCATTACTGATCCTGAGTTACCTCCTGTATTATACCCCAGAGCTGCACTCACTATTCTGCTGGTGCAGTCACTGTGTACATACATTGCATTACTGATCCTGAGTTACATCCTGTATTATACTCCAGAGCTGCACTCACTATTCTGCTGGTGCAGTCACTGTGTACATACATTACATTACTGATCCTGAGTTACATCCTGTATTATACCCCAGAGCTGCACTCACTATTCTGCTGGTGCAGTCACTGTGTACATACATTGCATTACTGATCCTGGGTTACATCCTGTATTATACCCCAGAGCTGCACTCACTATTCTGCTGGTGCAGTCACTGTGTACATACATTGCATTACTGATCCTGAGTTACATCCTGTATTATACCCCAGAGCTGCACTCACTATTCTGCTGGTGCAGTCACTGTGTACATACATTGCATTACTGATCCTGAGTTACATCCTGTATTATACTCCAGAGCTGCACTCACTATTCTGCTGGTGCAGTCACTGTGTACATACATTGCATTACTGATCCTGGGTTACATCCTGTATTATACCCCAGAGCTGCACTCACTATTCTGCTGGTGCAGTCACTGTGTACATACATTACATTACTGATCCTGAGTTACCTCCAGTATTATACTCCAGAGCTGCACTCACTATTTTCCAAGCTTTTGAGTTATAATCTCCTAGCGTTCCTGCTTGTTCAGTGTCTGCCATACCTTGCTGTCGTGACTTCTGGGAAGTGTGGTCTTTACAGTCCTCTAACTGTTCTCTGCAATCCTGGAGCTAAGCAGACATGCTGAGGTCAGTGATTGGCTGCAGCGGTGATGTGTGCTGACAATGTGAATTCTCGTCTGCATCCAAAACACAGTGACGGCAGGAGCAATGGCGAGGAGCCATTATCTGATTTTACGTTCCGTGGATACTATTGTTTGGGGACCATGTTTGTGAATATGGAAAACCCCTGCATCGGAGTCTGACGACCTGGTTACTCGAACAGCTTCTAGAATTGTGAGTTCAGCTCTGGATGATGTGTGCTAATTCGTTCCATGTGTTTTCTTGCAGACGGACCTGTATTCTGGGGCGCTCTTTGTGCAGGTGTGTCTGGGCTGGAACCTCTACCTGTCCACGGTGCTGATGCTGGTGGTGACCGCAATGTACACCATCGCAGGTGAGACAGGGGGCGCCACTATTCATATCGCCACGTGTCGTCGGGCCTCGATGTGCGTTTCTCCCTGACCTCCAGCGTCAGTCTCCCGGGGACAGTACTGATCACGTGGCGTGGAATTTCCTAAAAAAAAAACCATCTGAGTGGATTTTGATATGGGGCATGGCCTCATAGAAGACGGAGGATACATCATGTCCTCCTCTGCTCTTTCCCCGTATAGTATTTTATACGTTTTTACTCCCCTCTCTGATTTTTAAAGGAGCCACACACTTTTTATGTCCGTTGCATCGGTGAGTATTGATGCTACTCCACCGTCTGTCTTAATTTTTTTTTTTAGGAGGTCTGGCTGCCGTTATCTATACAGATGCCCTTCAGACGGTGATCATGATTGTAGGCGCCATCGTCCTGACAATCACAGGTAATCTCAATGTGACCTTCCGGAAAAAAGGACACTGCGTGGCGGTAATATAGTTTTTCCGCTTTACCAGTGTCCAAACCTCACCCAGTCCTTTAAATGTGCCCACAAAAGAATATGGCTTCTAGTAAAACTAACTTGTGTTCCCACAGGTATGACACTCTTATGTTGACCCCCCCACTTAATATAATGTCCTCACAGCCTCCGACAGTGTGATGCCCCCACATCTCCCCATACACAGTGTGATGCCCCCACATCTCCCCATACACAGTGTGATGCCCCCACATCTCCCCATACACAGTGTGATGCCCCCACATCTCCCCATACACAGTGTGATGCCCCCACATCTCCCCATACACAGTGTGATGCCCCCACATCTCCCCATACACAGTGTGATGCCCCCACATCTCCCCATACACAGTGTGATGCCCCCACATCTCCCCATACACAGTGTGATGCCCCCACATCTCCCCATACACAGTGTGATGCCCCCACATCTCCCCATACACAGTGTGATGCCCCCACATCTCCCCATACACAGTGTGATGCCCCCACATCTCCCCATACACAGTGTGATGCCCCCACATCTCCCCATACACAGTGTGATGCCCTCACATCTCCCCATACACAGTGTGATGCCCCCACATCTCCCCATACACAGTGTGATGCCCCCACATCTCCCCATACACAGTGTGATGCCCTCACATCTCCCCATACACAGTGTGATGCCCTCACATCTCCCCATACACAGTGTGATGCCCTCACATCTCCCCATACACAGTGTGATGCCCTCACATCTCCCCATACACAGTGTGATGCCCTCACATCTCCCCATACACAGTGTGATGCCCTCACATCTCCCCATACACAGTGTGATGCCCCCACATCTCCCCATACACAGTGTGATGCCCTCACATCTCCCCATACACAGTGTGATGCCCCCACATCTCCCCATACACAGTGTGATGCCCTCACATCTCCCCATACACAGTGTGATGCCCCCACATCTCCCCATACACAGTGTGATGCCCTCACATCTCCCCATACACAGTGTGATGCCCCCACATCTCCCCATACACAGTGTGATGCCCTCACATCTCCCCATACACAGTGTGATGCCCCCACATCTCCCCATACACAGTGTGATGCCCCCACATCTCCCCATACACAGTGTGATGCCCTCACATCTCCCCATACACAGTGTGATGCCCTCACATCTCCCCATACACAGTGTGATGCCCTCACATCTCCCCATACACAGTGTGATGCCCTCACATCTCCCCATACACAGTGTGATGCCCCCACATCTCCCCATACACAGTGTGATGCCCCCACATCTCCCCATACACAGTGTGATGCCCTCACATCTCCCCATACACAGTGTGATGCCCTCACATCTCCCCATACACAGTGTGATGCCCTCACATCTCCCCATACACAGTGTGATGCCCTCACATCTCCCCATACACAGTGTGATGCCCTCACATCTCCCCATACACAGTGTGATGCCCTCACATCTCCCCATACACAGTGTGATGCCCTCACATCTCCCCATACACAGTGTGATGCCCCCACATCTCCCCATGCACAGTGTGATGCCCCCACATCTCCCCATGCACAGTGTGATGCCCCCACATCTCCCCATGCACAGTGTGATGCCCTCACATCTCCCCATACACAGTGTGATGCCCTCACATCTCCCCATACACAGTGTGATGCCCTCACATCTCCCCATACACAGTGTGATGCCCTCACATCTCCCCATACACAGTGTGATGCCCCCACATCTCCCCATACACAGTGTGATGCCCCCACATCTCCCCATACACAGTGTGATGCCCTCACATCTCCCCATACACAGTGTGATGCCCTCACATCTCCCCATACACAGTGTGATGCCCTCACATCTCCCCATACAGTGTGATGCCCTCACAGTACTGCCACATAGTATGATGTTCACTCAGCCTTTGATAAAGTATGACGCCCCCCAACACACACAGTATGACGCCCCCCAACACGCACAGTATGACGCCTCCCAACACGCACAGTATGACGCCCCCCAACACACACACAGTATGACGCCCCCCAACACACACACAGTATGACGCCCCCCAACACACACAGTATGACGCCCCCCAACACACAGTATGACGCCCCCCAACACACAGTATGACCCCCCCCAAAACACACACACAGTATGACGCCCCCAAAACACAGTATGACACCCTAACATGTCCCCACACAGTATGATGCCCCCCAGCACACACAGTATGATGCCCCCCAGCACACACAGTATGATGCCCCCCAACACACACAGTATGATGCCCCCCAACACACACAGCATGACGCCCCCCAACACACACAGCGTGACGCCCCCCAACACACACAGCGTGACGCCCCCCAACACACACAGCGTGACGCCCCCCAACACACACAGCGTGACGCCCTAACATGTCCCCACACAGTATGACGCCCCCCAACACACAGCATGACGCCCCCCAACACACAGCATGACGCCCCCCAACACACAGCATGACGCCCCCCAACACACAGCATGACGCCCCCCAACACACACAGCATGATGCCCCCCAACACAGTGTGACGCCCCAACATGTCCCCACACAGCATGACGCCCCCCAACACACAGCATGACGCCCCCCAACACACAGCATGACGCCCCCCAACACACAGCATGACGCCCCCCAACACACAGCATGACGCCCCCCAACACACAGCATGACGCCCCCCAACACACAGCATGACGCCCCCCAACACACAGCATGACGCCCCCAACACACAGCATGACGCCCCCAACACACAGTATGACGCCCCCCAACGCACACAGTATGACGCCCCCCAACGCACACAGTATGACGCCCCCCAACGCACACAGTATGACGCCCCCCAACGCACACAGTATGACGCCCCCCAACACACACAGTATGACGCCCCCCAACACACAGCATGACGCCCCCAACACACAGCATGACGCCCCCAACACACAGTATGACGCCCCCCAACGCACACAGTATGACGCCCCCCAACGCACACAGTATGACGCCCCCCAACGCACACAGTATGACGCCCCCCAACGCACACAGTATGACGCCCCCCAACACACACACAGTATGACGCCCCCCAACACACACACAGTATGACGCCCACCAACACACAGTATGACGCCCACCAACACACACACACACACAGTATGACGCCCCCAACACACACAGTATGACGCCCAACACACAGTATGACGCCCCCAACACACAGTATGACGCCCCCAACACACACACACAGTATGACGCCCCCCAACACACACAGTATGACGCCCCCCAACACACACACACAGTATGACGCCCCCCAACACACACACACAGTATGACGCCCCCCAACACACACACACAGTATGACGCCCCCCAACACACACACGGTATGACGCCCCCAACACACACACGGTATGACGCCCCCCAACACACACACGGTATGACGCCCCCCAACACACACACGGTATGACGCCCCCCAACACACACACGGTATGACGCCCCCCAACACACACACGGTATGACGCCCCCCAACACACACACGGTATGACGCCCCCCAACACACACACGGTATGACGCCCCCCAACACACACACGGTATGACGCCCCCCAACACACACACGGTATGACGCCCCCCAACACACACACGGTATGACGCCCCCCAACACACACACGGTATGACGCCCCCCAACACACACACGGTATGACGCCCCCCAACACACACACGGTATGACGCCCCCCAACACACACACGGTATGACGCCCCCCAACACACACACGGTATGACGCCTCCCCAACACACACACGGTATGACGCCCCCCCAACACACACACGGTATGACGCCCCCCCAACACACACACGGTATGACGCCCCCCAACACACACACGGTATGACGCCCCCCAACACACACACGGTATGACGCCCCCCAACACACACACGGTATGACGCCCCCCAACACACACACAGTATGACGCCCCCCAACACACACACAGTATGACGCCCCCCAACACACACACAGTATGACGCCCCCCAACACACACACAGTATGACGCCCCCCAACACACACACAGTATGACGCCCCCCAACACACACACAGTATGACGCCCCCCAACACACACACAGTATGACGCCCCCCAACACACACACAGTATGACGCCCCCCAACACACACACAGTATGACGCCCTAACATGTCCTCACACAGTATGATGCCCCCACATCTCCCAAAACAGTGTCATGTCCTCACATAGTATGATCATACAACCTTCGATACAAGATAAAGCCCCCACACACAGTATGATGCCCCCGCCAGCACAGTATGACGTTCCCACAGTAGATTCCCACACACGTCTACACAAGCATCCCACTTGCTTATGTGTCCTGCTCCTCTCCTGAGCTGGTCTCTGCAGCCAGAGCCATGGCCTGCGAATGTCATGTGAACTGAAGGTGCTTTCATGGTCTTTCAGTCTCTGCCTAGACCTAACGGTGGAGTAGGGATCTGAAGGTTCCCTCCTCCACCATTTTCATAAACTGTATTCGTAGCTCGACCTCCTGGGAAAGCTTCCCAAAGAAAGGACTGTCCTGCTGGATCCGGGACAACTGAGAGATAATGTATGTAGTACCATGGAGGCATGGAGAGATTGGCTTCAGGTTATGGGTGACCCCATCTCTTGTGTTCTGGGCACACAGCCCCCCAATATTAGCCAACGAGAGATCAGTCCAGACATTTATGGGGTGTGTGATGGCAAGGGAAAAGCTGCTTGTTAGGGAGAAAGAGGAATTAAAGAAGTCACCCCATTTTCACAAGGCCCCCCTATCTTATCTTTGGACCTATGATTTAATGCAGCAGATATGGCGTCCCTCTCCTGTCTGGCTTCCCATATCCTGCCGGTGTGCACACTGAGAATGTTTTGCATTGGGAAAAAACACATAAATGAATATTTGCTCGTTGCACCTGTTCCATTTTAGCATAGACAGGCAGCATTTGCATTTCGAGACCCGCAGCGTGTGTGCACAGTGACATGGCTGGAGATGGGATTGGCTGCAGTATTCGGATTAGATGAGGACAGTCATGGCTGACCATCACCGCCACATGGGAAAATGCAAAACATCGTCATCGACCTATAACATCCCTGACAAAGTGACCTGACTGTACAGGGGGACGAGGTGTCATATGAGGACAGATGCAGGCGATGGCGCACTAACCCTATCCCAATTCTGTATGATCCCCGTGTGATGACGACATGGTCTGTATGATCACTATGTATATTATCCGGGTACTGTGATGTCACTGTGTGCATTATCACTGCACCGTGACATCGCTGTCTGTATTACTGTGTGCATTATCCATGCACTGTGACATTACTGTCTGTATTACTGTACTGTGACGCTGCTGACCGTATTACTGTGCATTATCCCTGTACTGTGACATCAGTTTATTAACTCTATAATGTGACGTTACTGTGTGCATTATCCCTGCACTGTGACATTGCTGTCGGTATTACTGTGTACATTATCCCTGCACTGTGACATGGCTGTCTGTATTACTGTGTGCATTATCCCTACACTGTGACATCGCTGTCCGTATTACTGCACTGACATTGTTGTCCGTATTACTGTGTGCTTTATTATTATACATTTTTATAGCGCTATTTATTCCATGGAGCTTTACATGTGAAAAGGAGAAATATAGACAAGTAAAATAAATGAGCAATACAAGACACACATGTACAGAAGGAGAGAGGACCCTGCCCGGGCTCAGTCTACAGGGGATGGGTGAGGATACACTAGGAGAGGGTAGAGCTGGTCGTGCGGCGGATCATTAGACTGAGGCTCATTGCAGGCTGTAGGCTTGTTGGAAGAGGTGGGTCTTCAGGTTCTTTTTGAAGGTTTCTATGGTAGGCGAGCGTCTGATGTGTTGGGGTAGAGAATTCCAGAGTTTTGGGGAAGCACGGGAGAAGTCTTGTATGTGGTTGTGGGGAGGAGGGTAGAGAAGGAGATCTTGAGAGGATCGACGGTTGCATGTGGGTAGGTACCTAGAGACCATGTCACAGATGTATGGAGGAGACGGGTCGTGGATGGCTTTGTATGTCATAGTTAGGGTTTTGAACTGGAGCCGCTGGACGATAGGAAGCCAATGAAAGGCTTGACAGAGAGGCTGGGGAATAACGAGGAGACAGGTGGATTAGTCGGGCAGCAGAATGTAGGTTGGATTGGAGTGGTGCCAGAGTGCTGGAGGGGAGGCCAGAGAGTAGGAGGTTACAGTAGTCGAGGCGGGAGATGATAATGGCATGCACTAGTGTTTTTATGGTGTCATGGTCAAGGAATGCACGGATCCGGGAAATATTTTTGTGTCTGAGGCGGCAGGAGGAGGCGAGGGCTTGGATATGTGGTTTGAAAGAGAGTGCAGAGTCGAGGATCACCCCAAGGCACTGAGCGTGCGGGACTGGGGAAAGTGGGCAGCCATTGACATTGATGGATATGTCTGGAGGAGGGGTAGAGTGAGATGGGGGGGAAAGATGATATTCTGTTTTGTCCATGTTCAGTTTTAGAAAGCGATCAGAGAAGAAAGCTGAGATAGCAGACAGACATTGTGGGATTTTGGTCAGTAAGGAGGTGAGGTCAGGTCCAGATAGGTAGTAGAGGTGATACTGCAAACCATGAGATTCTATGAGCTGTCCCAGGCTGAAGGTGTAGATGGAGAAGAGTAGGGGTCCGAGGACTGAGCCTTGAGGAACACCAACAGACAGGGGGCGCGGTGAGGAGGTGGTGTGTGAGTGGGAGACACTGAATGTTCGGTCTGTTAGGTATGATGAGATCCAGGATAGGGCCATGTCTGTGATGCCAAGAGATGAGAGAATCTGTAGCAGGAGGGAATGGTCCACTGTGTCGAAGGCAGAGGACAGGTCCAGGAGGAGGAGGACAGAGTAGTGTCGCTTGCTCTTGGCGGTTAGTAGGTCGTTAGTGACTTTAGTTAGGGCAGCTTCAGTTGAGTGATGCAGTCGGAAGCCAGATTGTAAGTGGTGAAAAAGGGAGCAGGAGGAGAGGTGGGAGGACAGCTCAAGATGTGACATTGCAGACAGTATTACTGTGTGCGTTTTCCCTGCACTGTGACATCACTGTGCGTATTAGGGTATGTGCACGTTGCGGTTTCCTGGGCGGATTTTTCCGCGCAGAATCTGCAGGTAAAATGACCTGCGTTTTTACACCTGCATATTCCTATAATGGAATGGGTATAAAAACGCTGCAGAATCCGCCCAAAGAATTGACATACTGCGGAAAATAAACCGTTGCGTTTCTGCGCAGAATTTTCCACAGCATGTGCACAGCGGTTTTTGTTTTCCATAGGATAACATTGTACTGTACACCACATGGAAAACTGCTGCGAATCCGCAGCCAAATCCCCAACAAGTGCACATACCCTTACTGTGTGCATTATCCATGCACTGTAACAACACCGTCCGTATTACTGTATTATCCCTGTACTGTAACATCAGTTTATTTTTTCTGTAATGTGACATTACTGTGTGCATTATCCCTGCACTGTGACATTGCTCTCCGCATTACTGTGTGCATTATCCCTGCACTGTGACATTGCTGTCCGTATTACTGCACTGTGACATCGCAGTCTGTATTATTCCACTGTGACATTGCAGTCCGTATTACTGTGTGCATTATCCCTGCACTGTGACATTGCTCTCCGTATTACTGTGTGCATTATCCCTGCACTGTGACATTGCTGTCCGTATTACTGCACTGTGACATCGCAGTCTGTATTATTCCACTGTGACATTGCAGTCCGTATTACTGTGTGCATTATCCCTGCACTGTGACATTGCTCTCCGTATTACTGTGTGCATTATCCCTGCACTGTGATATTGCTGTCCGTATTACTGTACTGTGACATTGCTGTCCGTATTACTGCACTGTGACATCGCAGTCTGTATTATTCCACTGTGACATTACTGTCCTTATTACTGTGTGCATTATCCCTCCACTGTGACATTACTGTCTGTATTACTGTGTGCATTATCCCTGCACTGTGACATTACTGTCCGTATTACTGTGTGCATTATCCCTGCACTGTGACATTACGGTCCTTATTACTGTGTGCATTATCCCTGCACTGTGACATCGCTGTCCGTATTACTGTGTGCATTATCCCTGCACTGTGACATCGCTGTCCGTATTACTGTGTGCATTATCCCTGCACTGTGACATCGCTGTCCGTATTACTATGTGCATTATCCCTGCACTGTGACATCGCTGTCCGTATTACTGTGTGCATTATCCCTGCACTGTGACATCGCTGTCCGTATTACTATGTGCATTATCCCTGCACTGTGACATCGCTGACCGTATGCCTGCACTGTGACGCCGCTGTCCGTATTACTCTGTGCATTACGCCTATATAACAGAAGCACAATATCCAGCAATGAAGTCACATAAGACGCAGCTTTAAATACAGCATTTATTTAAAACAGCTTAGAAACCATTTTACAACATACGAAAATAGTCTGAGGACTCCGCAAATGGTCTCTCAGGCTCCCACTGCGAGAAAGAAAACCTCCTCTGCTGATCTTTGGTGCTTGAGAAAAAATAACAATAAACTATCAAGTAAAATAAGCTTCAGTGTTCCCATCCATTGCAACATATGGAATGTAAATCGCAGGACGAGCAGCCATTTTATTTTGCTCTGTCAGTCGCACTCATCAGCCGCCATGTTAGAAGCTTTTCGCTCTCTCAGAATGCAGCCCTGGGGCTTTATCCATCGCACCTCAGACTTATCACTGAACTGTCCCCAGACACGGATCCAGAGAACATGGCCGCCCGCCAAGCGTTCACCTGACATAAGTGGATTTAATCCTCTCAGACAGAACATAATGGACGCTGTGTATTTACTGAGGGACGTCATGGGTTACAGTGACAAGGGATGTTTTATCCACAAAAACTGTGTGCCAAGCATTAACTGTGAATGTTTTCAACTAACCGCCATTTTGTAAACAGAAAATCAGAAAAGCGGCCATTGTTGCCCATAGCAACCTATCAGAGCTCAGCTTACATTTCTAATATGGCTCTGCAAGAATGAAAGCTGAGCCGTTATTGGATGCTATGGACCACCATATCTTTTACTTGCCACCCCCCCCCCCCCCGAAAAAAAAAGTACAATTTTCACAAAATGGCCACCCCCGCCTCGGTGACCGATACAACTACATTTTTTGTGCTCTACCAGTTCACATTTTTGTCTGTTTTTAACCTAGCTTTCAATGAAATTGGAGGCTACCAAAATCTAGAAAAAGCCTACGCATCGGCCATACCAGCCCTGGTGGTCCCGAATACCACCTGCCACCTCCCCCGCTCTGACGCCATGCATCTTTTCCGTGATCCTGTCAGTGGTGACCTTCCGTGGACGGGGATGACTTTCGGGTTAACCATCCTCGCCGCCTGGTATTGGTGCACCGATCAGGTAATTATGACCATTTTATTTTATTTTTTTTTTTACTGTAAATGTTGTGTACACAAAACAAGAGGACAACCGATCCATTTGCATGGAACTGTGACAGCAAAAGGCCTCATATAGGGTGAGGAAGAAGGCAAAATGTAGGCATCTGTTCAAAGCGCCATTTTGTTTACTAGGGCCTAGCACAAGTATTCATCTGCCCCATGCAGTAAACCCGTTGTCCATAGCAACCAATCAGAATCCAGCTTTCATTCATCTAGTGCAAGTTATAACGTGAAAGAGGAGATCCGATTGGCTGCTGTGTACAATGCCTCCACAGTCAGCAGGTACAGGGTAGAGGAGTTGCCCATAGCAACCAATCAAATCTCTTCTTTCATTCTACAACCTGCTGTGGAAAAATGAAAGCTGGAACCTGATTGGTTGCTGTGGGCATCAATTTCCTTATTTGCCAGGAATGTTTTTTGTTCACAAGGCGAAGGCATAGTGACGTTACTAGCACGGCAGTGGATGAACATTAACCCTATCAGCGCTGCTATTGCCCTAAAATCTGAGGCAAGCCTTTGTTATTTTGCTTATAATCCTCCTGTCTACAATGTAACAGCCGTCCCCATACAGTAAAATATCACAGCGTCTGATGAGCGACCAAAACACGGGTAAATGTAGCCATAAGATCTGGCCTATCAATAGGAAGATTGCACCGAAAGGAATGAATAGAACGGTGGGTACAAATGAATTGCACCCTTTAAATTGCAAATGTTCTCACACCCCCGTCTGATATATACATACATACACACATATATACATAAAGTTACATATTCACATACATACAGCGGAAAATAACCAGGCAGGGAGAGAACGGGACACTATGCCGAAGTCGCCATTTTAGATGGTCATTGCACCCTCTCTCTGGAGGACTCGCATGTCTAAAATAGAGAAAACGCTCACATGCTTACAACCATTACCATAAGACAAGGAGGTGATGCTACAAACAGTGGCGGCAGCCATTTTGTAACCGCAGCATAAATATTGGGTCCGACAGACTTTAGCCGTGTGCACATTGCACTCAGCCTTTTAATGTCGGTATATGTCAGGGTAATATACCAAAAACCACTATTTTTGCCTCTGTTGGATCAGCGGGGCCCTATACCTATGGATATGTGTTGGCTTAACCTGTCAAGGCTACTGAAACTAGTGGTGATTGTATAGGCCTTGATACTGGTCTCAAAGTAATCCAGTGGGCCAGCGCTAAGAAATCAAGTACTTAAAGCTTATGAAAACTACCCTAGCAGTGCACTGGTGGTGTGCCGATATAGACCAAGTGCATTGACACACCCCCAATGCACCTCAAGGCTAATTTGGCCTTTTTCAACATTGGAACATTGGATTCCTACAAGGCAGGTATCATATTTATTGTTATACTAAGACCTATACAGCCATACTACTAGTTTACTCCTGACATGTTCCCTTTTCAGAAAAAAATAAATAAAAGTAAGGTATGCTCCATTAATGTGCTATCTATCGGAGATATGGAAACGTGTAGCGATGGGGCGAATGGATTCCCAGGACCCGGTCCGTCGGCCTGTAGCCACTGCTTTGTGCCTGACGTGATCAGCGGCCACATCGACTAATCAGAGCTGCTAGGTGGTAAGCGGCGGTTCTCAGGGCTCCCGTCCAGCAGCCATGGATTACTGATGTGGCCAATGGACCAGCGTACTGATAATCAATTTGCACCAACTCTACAGACCAGTGGCCCTGACCCAAAACATGGCTGCCTCCAGCCTTCTGTTTTCGGAAGCCCCACTTGAAACCAATGTATAAACCCTTTTTAAGTAACTTTCTTAAACATTCTCAACACACTTTAACTTTCCATCTATTAACCTGCCCCTCTCCACCCAAAAAAAAAAATGGCTGCCGCATATTAAAATGGTGGGAACCGGTTTTGGCCCACTATGGATAATTAGAGCCACTTGGATAGGAACCTTTTTAATATCACTCCATAAAAAAAGACCTGGTTGGAATAGTTATGTAAACAGGTAGAGCAAAAAGTGCAGTAAATGCAGACCCTGCAGCCCCAGCAGCGATGGACATCATAAAAACAGTTCAGTATCCACCCAATATAAACCCGCCTGCAAGCCTCACCAAGCACGAACATATCTGGGGCCTGCTAGCACCTCTATGGCGGTAAGGCCGAGCAGCACACCGGTGGCTTATTCCAGCAGCCTTATTACACCACAGTTGGCGTTATCCATCCTCTGGGCATAGTACACAGTGTAAAGCAGCATATGCCAGCAGGGACCTGTGCCCACAAGCGAGTAACACCGGGAGCTTATTTAAAGGTCCTTGTGGCCAGGGGGACCATGCCCTCTCCTCCGAGAGTCCAGACTGCTGGCTCCTAGCTTGCTCTTTAGATGTTTCGCTTGGGACAGCTTAGAATATGGAATCCCAAACGGCGTGGTCACGTTGTCGGGGGGTACGGCACTCTGGGATTGGGGGCCGGTATAGCTGCTTCCATAGTCCTTTCCGCTCCAGTATCCTGGTCTCGGGTTGTCAGACTTCCTACTAAGCTGACGGTATGCTCCGGGACCCTCCAAGCTCTCCTTCTTGGCTCTGCCCCTGCCTACGCTCCTGGTGGCCGGGTGGGAGTGGAACCTGTCGAATCCTCCGGTGGGGCCGTTTGTGCTGTAATGGAAATGTGGTTTTGCCTTTAAGAGCAAGAAGAGAAGGATTGGGTGTTAGTATGAGTGCGGGTGCCAATTCTGCATAGCTAGCAAGGCAAATATTAGTCTTTGCAACCCCCGCTCTTTATGCAAAGAAGGATAAGACGAGACATTTATTATGGTATAATGTCATGTCCACTTTCTCACACAACAGGTCATCGTGCAGAGGTCGCTCTCAGCCAAGAACCTAAGCCATGCTAAAGCTGGGTCTATCCTCGCCAGTTACCTGAAGATGCTACCCATGATCTTTATCATCATGCCAGGAATGATCAGCCGCGCTCTTTACCCAGGTAGGAAGGGCACCTATGGTTTTTTGCCATTGTAGCCCATGATTTTTTTTTTTTTTGCCATGTGTGAGAGATACTCAATCTCGCCTTCCTCATTCCCGATTATTGGTCCATAAACCCGCTCTGGAGTAAAACGCTTCCTCGTCAGCTAATTGGATTGTTTGTGTGCCCAGAAATCATTGCTTTTGGCAGCACATCACCCAAAGTAAACAGGGATGTGCCGCCGACAATATGCAAACTGTCTGGAGACCAAAAGGCCATGTAACGATACGTCCCCCATCCAGTTTGCATTTGGCTATGTATAAAGACCTCAAGGGCTTATTTCAACCATTCATGTTGGAGACAGAAATATCTGTCTCTACGCGGTGACCATGGGAGGAAAGGACTCCGAAAAAGCCAAGCGGGCTGAGCTACGCTGTCTCCTCAATTCCCGTAGAAGTGAATGGGAGTTGCAGAAACGGCACAGCACAGCCCCGACCACTTTTTTTTCCCCGCGTAGAACGAGATATCTCATTCTCGGATACATCACGCAACAAGTGGATCTCATTTACTGAGGTCAAAATGGACAGTCCAGACTGATAACTGTATCAAACCCTCAGCAGTGAGACATTCTAGGTCCATACAGGTTTCACAGCAAGCAGAGATATTGAATGGAAGCCCCACATTCTATTACAAAAGCTGCAGAACTTTTTGTTGCACCATGATTGTCACTTACATAAAAGTGGAAAAACCCAATTACAAGTCGTTAATATACAAAGTCCTGACTCAGAAAATCTGTGTGACTCTATAGACTATTACACTCGGAGGGGGACGTGTGAAGCCTTAAATCTTCAGGAAGGGTGTGTGATGGGCAAGTGTTCCTTATAAACGTCGGAAGGAAATCATCAAACAATCATCGCGCCAAGTAATAAAGCAGAAGTGTTGATACATCCTTTTGTGTGAGAATCACACTGTACAGCTAAACTACTAATACGCCTATCATTTAGCTCCCAAATCCCTGCAAATCTGGAAAGGGACACATAATTCTGAAGTCCAGAAATGCACTAGAATACTTGATAGTCCCCCAAGTAAGGGCCCAATTTAATAGGAAGATAATTTAAGAATGCACAAATATCAGGAATGCCCGTTACTAGAGTTGAGCGACTTTGGTCGGATCGGGTTTCGTGAAACCCGAATGAAACAAAATAAGTTTCAGATGAAACTCGTCCGACTAGAGCAAAACAAAGTCGGAGTTTCGTCCAAAACCCGACCCCAATGCAAGTCAATGGGAAATAAAAGTCGGACGAAACTCCGACTTTTTTTGCTCTAGTCGGACGAGTTTCATCTGAAACTTATTTTGTTTCATTCGGGTTTCACGAAACCCGATCCGACCAAAGTCGCTCAACTCTACCCGTTACCAATTATTGGACCATCTGAAGTGGTTGGCGATAATCTGATGAACGCGCAAAAGTCTCATTTGTTGGGCAAGTTTTTAAACATCATTCTCGACAGCACATTACCCAGTGTAAACAGGACGTGCTGCCGAGAACATTATGTTCTTTGAGCCCAGAATGATCGTATTAAACATTCACCCTAATCCTCTTGGGCAGCAAAGGCAGGACAAGGAGAAAGCCCTAATGAATGGTCAGTCCGAAGAATGTTGTTCCCAACTTATAATGGGGGGCCTTCAGGTTTCATCAGGTTTTCTGCCACTTTGATGCTGCTGTGTACAGAGCTTCACCATGGCTAAGGACTACCCAACCAACTTGTCTCACTGGGCGCCAAAGACGTTGCCACAGTTTAGCCGACAATCAAGGGGCTTGAAGTCACAACAGAAGCGATCAGAGTGGCAGCCATATTTTTCAGATTTCATTACAGTTCTTTATAGGGTATCATTATAGGGGTATTTTTAACATTTTTCTATTACCAGCCCCTGGGGTGTAGAGGAAGCAGTCTCACCTGCCTCGTGGAGTCAGAGGGGGCAGAGGACCATCTAACACATAAGAAAACGCCATTCCAAGATCTGCAACTGCATTAGACTGAAAAAACCTAAACTGGCACAGGACGGTGCCAAGACAACCACCATCCCTGCGACGTGCAGGAGCAGGTGTATACAAGCCCTCATATTAAAGAAAAAAACAATCCACAGAATTAAGAGAAATTAGGTGCCACGGTAAACAGGAACACTGTGTACCGCAGACATGGAGGGCAGATTTCATAACGTACCAATCTTCGGAACACCCTCACCCATAACATCCCCGCCACACTGGGGCTTTTTTAATAAAGTAGGCGGCATTTAGATTTTTTTTTTTAAGGCTGCCATATACAGATAAGTCATATTTTATAGGGGCTGGCTATCTATGTGGGGTCTCCTGATTTGGGGGACAATGTTAGGGTAAAGAAGGAACGGGCATGGTTTATTGTAAAGGAGTTGTCCGGTGCCACTCAAATCCGCAACTGTAGCAGTAGTTGCCGATGAGATGAGCCCATATCCCTGCCGAGACGCGGGCACAATTGGCCAATAAAGAGCACACATCTCACCAGTTATGTGGGGTTGTAACATCACTGGCACCAATGCCGAAGTGTGAGGCACCGGACACCTACTTTAATCATCCGATCTAGAGGTGTCCAAAAAGATTCACAAGACTTTATTCTAGCGGCCACATCAGCCGCGCGTTGACTGCCGGACCAGATCATTACGAATCTTCTACTTGATGGCATCCTGTGGGTCCACAACGATGACATCGAGAGGGGTCTGCTAATCAGAAGAGACATTGTGGATGCCGGGGGGCAATGGACTACCAAGACCAGGGTCCAGCAAATCTTTTTGCACAACTCTCATCTGATCCTTTTGTTCTCTGGTGTCGGACAGCCACAGACTACCCCTCTGCCCATTGAAAATACATGCACGCTCAGCAAATTGAGCAGGCTTGTGGACAGATGGGCTGGGAGAAACAGCAGCAACTTGATTGGCTTCCATGAATCCCAATGTCCCTGTCTCCACTAGTAGATTTATAGGGTAGCTTAGCCGGACGTCCTGAGCATTGCATTCTCTCGCTATACAATGCAGGCATTCGCCTCCGGCTGCCGTGTAGTTAGATAAATATTCTCTTATGTATTGTTCAGGGACTTTGCCTGCAGGCAACTTCATGTTAAAGAGAGGCTCGGAAACACCAAAGGGTCCAGAGGGCGGTCATTTTATTGGTTGTGTGTAAACAGAGTGAACCTGTCGGGCAGCATCGGTAATACTGTAAGAAGAAAATTCCAATTTTAAATATTAAATTTACATCAACCCACAGATAAAAATCTACAGAAAATTTTGAGCAACTCCTTCTCCTATCAGTTCAGAGCTAAATGCAGATCTCTTCTCCATTCAGAATTCTACCCTGTTCTTGTTGTCAGAGATCCTATACAGCAATGGTCTCCACTTGGGGCTCTTGTAAAACTACAATTCCCAGCATGTCCACACTGGGAGTTGTAGTTTTGCACCAGCTGACGAGCTCCAGGTTGGTGACCGCTGCTATCAGTCAGTCCTAGCAGCAGATTCCCTTGAAAGTCACGTCTGTCTACAGACAGAAGATAAGCTGTTGTCTGTTTCCAAGGGAAACGATCAGAATTCTGTATAAGAAAATACCTTGAAATAATAGTATGCGTGACGCCATCACTTTTTCTTTTACAGTCTGATATAATACTGAAGTTTAAAGACATATCAAGCAAACCAAGCGCCCTGGTGCTACTGTACTGAAATTCAGCTTAATATCATGTTTTTACTAAAAAGTAACCTGCTGACACGATATATGTTTTAAACCAATAGCTATTACTCACAGGAACACACTAGAGTCTAGCAAAAGAAAAAAAAAAACGATTTGCAGGTACTTGTTGTAGCGGCCACATCGGAAGTCCATGGCCGCCGGACCAGGCCCTGCAGACGTCCTACTGACATCCCTGGCGGCTCTTCTGAATAGTAGACCACAATGATGTCATGGCGCAAAGCACGCCTTGTGTCGCCACGACCTACTAATCAGAAGTGGTGCCGGGAATGTTACAGGTGGTTGGAAGATCGCGGTGCTCTGGTCTGGCGGCCACAGGTTACTGACACGATCACTGGATCAGTGTCTAGCGGATCTTTTTGTTCAATTCTACTGCATCTCTTACAAAAATTATCAAATTTGCTGCGCCATATGTAAATTGAGTCTCAAGTGTCCGCTGGGCGTTACTGCACCTTTCAAGTGTCCGGCTGCGCGAGGAACATCCTATGTTATCAACAGTCTGCTGCGTACGCGCCTCGTTCCCTTGACAATATTCAAAGCAGAGAAGCATCATCCAACATGAGTTGATTGACCAGGTCTTCACTCAACAGGTTACCTGGATGGCCTCCTACCACCCCAGGCACCCAGGTTGTATATGGCGTGGGTGTCATGTTCACTTCTTATTAGGTAATCGGTGTTACTGGGAAGTAATGGCTAACAGTTTGGATGCATGATGGAGGGAATGGTGATGGGTTCCCCATAAAATCTCATGACTAAGGTCAGAGCACTTATTGGATTCAGTCTTTCGAAAAAGTAAAATAAAGACAAGAAAATGTCTACAACAACAAGTAGATACTCAGTACAACGTCCGTCAACATGTACGTCCATATACAAGTTGGTGTTCAATTAACCATTTTTGAGGGGGTTATTAAAACCCACCAATATTAAATAACGTGCATTCTACAAATCACATATTGGACAATGGGAGGTCACCTTCGTGGACATCGATACACACCTGAGAATGATCTAAAGCATAAATCCGCTCTTTCCTTTGCAAGGGGCTGTTAGACAGAACGTAGTCCTCCAGCATACTTCTCCTCTTCCCATTTTCTGTAGGATTCACTTCTAACAAGGTTTGAGAGATGTTGAGTGGACTCAAGAAGCTTCCTCTACTAATGTGACCGTCGCTAAGCTTCCGGCGAGGCGGAGGACGTTCTCCATTGGAGATTCGCTCTGAACTCCTCCTGTGCATAGACGCAGATGGGTAATATTCCTCGGACATGGAGGAGGCGTTAGATGGAGGTAGAGAACCAGAACCACTGGATGAATATTCTCCTGGGCACGGCCCAAATATACCGGTGTCATCTTCATCTTGATCGTCATTTGGTCCGTTTTCAATGAAGATGTCAATCTCTTCGGATTCTCTTCCTTCGCCGTCTACCCCATTGACTGACGGCACCGTGTTTTCCTCCATTAACGTGCTGGATTTGGTGTTTAATGTGTTCTTCATGGTAATAAAGTCTGTCACTTGTACTGTTCGAGGCTTTGGCACCGGAGGAGGATTTCCACCTGTTGGCCCGGAACCTGTGTTACGGGACACTAAATGATTATTTGCGGCTAAAGATGCAATGCCTTCTAGTGGCCTTTTTTGAGTAGGCATTTCTTGGACCTCAGAGGTGGCCTCACCGTTATGCTGCTTTGAAGTGCCACCTTCCAACTCTGATGATACTGTTTGTCTTGTATTCGAGAGAGGTCCATCTTGGCTATCCTGTTGTGATGCTCTATTTTCTGTACGACCTTCTGAAGGTCCATTTTCTCTGCTCTTCTCTTGACCTTTGCTGGACTCCTCAGGTGGAGCGCTCTTGTTTGGACATGGTTTCTGTGTGTGACCAGGTGGTCCAGAGGCATTCGTGTTGGAAGATGGACTCTCTTGCTGCTGTTGCTTCATCATCTCGATCTCCCTGGTCTGTTGCAGGAACTGAGCTGTTGCTTGGACAGTGTCACAAATCTTAATCCGGTTCATCTGAGAGGGCTGCGCATTCTTGATGTTGGGGTCAATAATATTAATGTACCCTAAAATATCACTTCCCGGCTCAGGGTCCGGCTCCACCCATGTGGGAAGATACTCAAACATATCGGCTCTTTCCATGTCTTGTAGCGCCGGGTGGATCTGGTGCTCTTCCACCTGATGCTCAAATGCAGATACTCGTGGTTTAGTGGGCAACTTCTTGGCAATTTCAGCTTCTTTCTTAGAGTCTTTGTCGGTCTCACTGGCACTCTTGATGTTAACTAAACCATATTTTGGGTTGATTAACTTTTTGGCAATGGATTCTGTGGAACCTGTGGGAATGGATGCAGGCTGTATCACCGGCTCCGGTTCTGGTTCGTTATCCATTGGGACATTTTTTAGACTGATTCCTTTGGACAGGAGATAAAGTTCCTGGAACTGGCGATCAAAGGACTCCACGACTTGGCCAGAAAGAACAGTGATAAGATTTCGGTCTATCCTCGCTGCAGACCACGTGAAGCTAAAAGAAAAGGGTACACTATTAAATAAAGTTGACTTCAATTACTATATTTAATACCCCCCTATTGACTTGAGTAATGATCAGGGTGGATGGATAGTTAACCTAGACCATGTCCTCAGTAACATGCACAATACCCACCCGTCACCCTGCATTTGTTGCTGCTCACCTGTAAGACCCACACATCGTTTTGTCTCCATCCACAAACATGAACTTCTGTCCTAGCGATCCCTTAAACTTGGTGGAGAATCTGGTGTAAAACTCTGTTCCCCCAATGCTACGGATCCGGAGGTTCTGCAAAATAATCAAAAGAAGAATAGATTAATCAGGGGCGTCTAAACATAATGTTGCACAAGTTTCAAAACAGCAAAAGATGATTCCAGGCGAGTAAGAAACCAGAAGGCACGTCACGTCGCTAATAAATAGTAGTAGATCTTTCCGCAAGTGCACGAGCAGCCGCCGCCACCACCCTTTTCCGAACAGGAGGAGCATGCGTCGAGGTTGCGGGAAACCTTCCTGATATACACACGTGAAGGCCAGCTCCTAAGTGGTACTGCACTGTAGCGTTACTACCAGATGGATTTATTACAGTGTCGGCTCCACTTTTTACCGATCTCCTATAAAGCCTGGTGTACAAACATGGCAGACACACAGAGCTTTGAGGAGGCCAGTGGAAACACATAATTGCATTATTTGGGTGGCTGATGGACGTTGGAAGAGGTGTTTCTTTGCCCCAACTTATTAAATGCATGCAGTGCATACTCAGGCTAGATTTCCAATGGCGTCTTCTCCCGTACAAGTAAATCTCTGAACCAAGAGCTATCTGGCACTTGCTCCGGTTCGCCAGGTGCTGATGCCTCGTTTCCGTCAGGGGTATTTAATGTCGTACCTCAGTTTTATCTCTAAAGCCAATTATACCCATAGGAGTGTGATCAGTCTGGAATGAGAATGATCCTGCGGACGACTGATCTGACAAACACATAAGAAAAAAAACATGTGAAACGCGCTTGCACAAAGTGGCGGATGATTGTCCCTAATAGCTCAAAATCAGATGTCTAGTTTCAAATATTCCACCGTGACAGATCCCAGATGATCATTTTGTTGCAAAAGTTTGGGAATGACCATCGGCCGATACAATCAGGTCCCGTGGTTGCATCCGCACTTGAGCAAGACTTTTAATTAAACGTTCTAAATATACTCGGCACATCCGCTCCCGTCCATTCCAGATAGGAGGGATGAGTCACTATAATGTCCCATGAGAAAACCGCCACGATACCACCAGGTGTTGTAATGAGACACTGGTAGATCTGTTTACAAGGGAGGATGCCATAACCCGCCGTGTGACTGCTCCGTGCAGTCCGACGCTTTGTAACAAGTGCTATGACAGCAGCCGAAGGGTTAATAGATGAAAAATATGGCGTCAGAACAATGTAACCAGACCTGAAACCGGAGTGTCCCTGCGTGAATAGGTGTCCCCCCCCCCCCAGCTATGGGGTGTCAATTTTTTGTTTTTGTACAAGGTGTCATGGACTCCTCACCCTCCAACCAAAACAGAGGCACGACTCAACTAATAAGGGGGTATGAATGTGTAGTTACAGTATGGTTTCTACAATGTGACACCCTCCCATAACACCATATGTGGATTTCAACAGGCTTGATCCTTTAATTCTAGGTATCTATAACGGCGGCTCCATTACAGGGCTACCCTATCTCTGACAATCCCAAAAAAACAATAAAGGGCGTCTCAGCCGACAGTGGCGGGCGACTGCTGCTTCAATTAAGTGACACACAAGCCCCTTGTTCTTGTGATCAGGACCCCCAACGATCAGACACTGTGGATAGGTTAAGATTAATCGTGGGACAACCCCATTAATTTCAGTGATTAATGTAGTATTTCTGAGACTCCCCCCACCACGGTCCTGAGATTGAGAGTCTCAAAGTCCCTTGCGTGAATGGAGGGGTGGAGTGGGGATTTGAAGTTTTGAATTCTATAACAATATGTTAAAAAGTTAAGCAATCAAATAGAATTTTGCACATCAAAATGGGAAGATTCCCTTTAAGGATAATATTGGAAATTGAAGTAGATCAAGAGGGTTAAAGGAAACTAATCCCAAAGAATTGTCATCCGTAGCATCTGGATTGTAGGAGACGATAGCATGACAAGCTGCAATAGATTGTATGGTCAAAGATATCTTATCTAGGAAGACAGGAATTTATGGGTATATTGATCAGGTCGCCAGAGTAAACAAAGGGTGTGACCGACAATAAATCAGGAAATTAAGGGCATCTGCCATGTACTGTCATTCCAGGGAAGTGATGTAAGGGTTAATATCTACCATCTACTGTCAAGCTGGGGAAGTGATCCCAGGATCGATGCGTCCGTCATCCACTGTCGTGTCTTAAGCTGGAGTCACACATAGCAATCTCGCTAGCGAGATCGCTGCCGAGTCACAACTTTTGTGACACAACAGCGATCTCACCAGCGAGATCGCTGTGTGTGACAGCGATCAGCGAGCGGCCCCCCTGCCGGTATCGCTGATCGCTGCAAGAAACCTCTGGACATTTCTTTCGTCGCTGGTCTCCCGCTGGCCAGCACGCATCACTGCGTGTGACAGGCGGGAGACCAGCGATCAGCTGTAAAAAATAAAAAAAATAAAAATATTGTTATTCTCACCTTCCGACGTCCCGCGCAGCATTCCCGCCTCTCTCCACGCTCCCGGTCCCAGTAATCCTTTGCACGAATGACCGCGAGACCGTGACATTCTCGCGGTCATTCTCGCAAAGGATCACTGTGACCGGGAGCGTGGAGAGAGGCGGGATGGCTGCACGGGACGTCAGAAGGTGAGAATAACAATATTTTTTATTTTAATTCTATTTTTTTTTTTTTTTTTTTTTTTTTACAGGGATGGCATCAGCGCTAACGAACACAGCGATGCCGTGCGCTCGGCATCGCTGTGCTAATCGCTGGTGAAGCTGTCTGTGTGACAGCTCACCAGCGATCACATAGCGACTTACCAGCGATCCTGACACGTTGATATCGTTGTCGGGATCGCTGGTAAGTTGCTATGTGTGACTCCAGCTTTAGAAGTAATCCCACGATCGATGCATCTGCTACGTACTGCCGTGCCTTAGAAGAGATTCCAGGATGGATGCACCTGCCATCTACTGCCGTGCCTAAAGAAGTGATCCAAGGATTGATGCACCTGCCATCTACTGCCGTGCCTTAGAAGTGATCCCAGGATCTTTGCATCTGCCATCTACTGTCGTGCCTGGGAAGTGATCATAAGTTTCAGAGCAGAAATTCCCATATACGGGGAGCCCCATTACAAAACGTTCCTAGTGTCGTCTCACATACACCGGCTGCAATTATATTTGCACTCCAATGTCGCTCCCAACAACACGCACATGCCATCCTACATCAGACTTTCTATACACAAAAGGATCTAGAACTGCCACCATGGCTGTGTGCCGAGAGCATGGTCACTAGTATCTCACAGGGAGGTCCTATATAGTCTGGTCCCTGCCAAGTGTTCTTCAGGACCCGATACAACTGCAGCAAACCTTCAGCTGTGTGAACAGGACCTGATCAGGACAGGTTTTATAGTCTCTGGCGATAACAAGTATACATCCATTCACTGACACCAAGCAGAGATCCTGAAACAGTGAAGAATTGAACAGAGTCTATAAGAAAAGCGGAATTTTTTTTTTATTATTATTATACAATGATTAAACTTTCATTATAACACTGGAATGTCCCTTTTAAAGAAGGGAAATATCCCTATAGTCATGTCCTGGGGGATATCACACTGAATTAAAGGGAATTTCCACAGTACAGCTGAATTTCTGGTAATTTGTTATAATGTGCAGGATGAATGAAATAACTAATTTATAAAAAAATATATCTATCTACAGTCTTCAATACAATGATTTCCACCGCCGGTACATCGCCTGTGATATCATGTCACATGATTATAGCAACCAATCAAGGCATGACTGTGTTGAAAAAATATCAAGTGTTGTGATTGGCTGCTAAAATCATGTGCTGGAGGATTACCAAACTGCAGCTCTGTGATTGGCTGCCGTAATCATGTGACATCACTTGCCGGCGATATTGAAGTACTGAATACTGAACTATTGCACTATGTATTACAAGCAAGGGATCGGGCGCCCAATGGCCACTAAAAAAAAAATGGAAAGTTTAAAAAAAGTTTTAAAACATTTAATCACATCACCCAACTCTTCCTCATCAAAAAAAAAAAAAAAAAATCTACTTGGCCTTGTTGTGTCTGTAAAAGTCTGATCAAAACCTAAAAATTGTTTACAGCTCATCCCACAAAAAAAACAATCCCTCATATGACTATGGGGACCAAAAATTAAAAAACTTCTTGTTTTGCAATTAGAGGAGAAAATAACGAGTCTTTAAGGGGTGAAGGTGCAGCATATGGGGTGACATGAAGCATCCTCTGCCCTATAGCAATAGCGGGGCTGGATCCTGGTTCTCCGCAGCCGCGGGTGGGAACGTTCCTCATAAGACGGCACGCTTACGTATCACCTGATAATAGCTTCCCAGACAGACAACAAAACCGCATTGTGGACCGGTGTGTGGGAATGTGCCCCCCCCTCCAATGACGAAATACTCTCACCTCCAACCTGCATTGTATGCATTGCACAGCCCGCTCCCTGCCTCCTGGACATAGACATTTCTGCATACAATCTGCAGAGCAGGTACTACTAGGGGCCATTCCGAAGGGTGGGAAAGCTGGGTGACAGTCCTTGGGGGTGACCACGCCGCTCCTACATAGGGTGTGTGTGTGTCCCCCCCCCCGCGATCCCACACTCCGAGCCATCAAACCAAAACTAAGAGAGATTTACTATTTCGTCTCGCGATCAGCCCCAGGGACGAATACAATCCGTTCTCTTGCTGCAGGGTGCGCAGGTGAATACGTGGACACCTTCATTCCTATCATATCAAACCGCACACGAAGGAGGAGCCGCCATCTGGCTGTTTGCTTTCACATCGTCCTTGATAAGGGAGAGGTGCAATGACTACAAAAGAGGCCATTTTTCTTCCTTGTTCAGCTGGTCCAAAGGACTGGGCATGTTCGCTTTCAGCATGACTGATCGTTTTCAAACAGCTTCACTACATTCGAACAAGCCCACCATGCAAGTGTGTGGAGGGTCCTGGGGAATAGATATTGACTGGGGTGTCACCACCTTTAGCCAATCTGACCCCCGCTGACATGCAAAACAAAGCGGCCATGACACTACAGGCGTGGGGGACTCCTGAGGCTCCATTCAAGTGCGTTTAGCCCTTTCCCCACCCTTCTCAAGTTCATCTCCAGCGTCTGACATCACCCCCATCATTGTACAATCACTCAATTGTTTCATCCCATTGAAGTGTCACTTATTACCATCTGTGTCTGTCAGTGCTCTCCACCACTGCAAATCCCCCCCAGCCACAGAGGAGAGCATGGACCCCCACCGCAAACTGCCTGACTTCCATTTGATCTACAGAGATAGGCCAAGTGTTATTTCTATCATGTCCTCACAAGCACGCCTCGCAGGCAGGGAGGCACCCATGGGTGCTCAGGAGACACCTCACGCGTAGGAGCAGCAGACGTCAATGTACCGGACAGGTGGCCCCCTAAACTAGTAATCTGGCAGCATGTAGACACGTGTTATATATCATAACCACATTAAGGATAAACAACCCATAAACATTAATGTATATAATGGAGTGACGGGTTTAGGAAGCATATGGACAATCGCAAAAATATGACAATAAACACAGAAAAGAGAAGCGATCAAAAAAGGTCCAAAAAAACTAAATAATTCAAAGGATAAAAAATTGAAACTTTATTGAAATATGACCAAGGTACAGGGAAAGTGAAAACAAGCCAAACATGACCATGGTAGCACAAGGGCGACAAAGTGGGGCATACAAGGGTTTCTGGACAGTGTATGGGAAAGCAAATTGCTAAGGCATTGTTATGTTGGCAACATTGAAAATATAGCACCCATCCCCAGAATACACGTATTATAAATACCACCCAACAGGATATATTAATATAACAACACTGAGTCAAGGTATACACATCTTTACCTGTTGGAATGGGAAATGAAAGTCCACCCAAGTATGACCCCCCCCAACGCACGTTTCGGCAACTGGCCTTTCTCAAGGGGTGATGGGAAATGAGGGAAGTGAGGGATATTTAAAATAGAGTCCACCAATAGGATGATGAGTCACACACATGTAAGGAATCAGGCCGATCATATGGTTAATAGGAATCACTCACAAGGGTGGCGCTTGTAACCATGGTTGCATCACACAAACCACATAGCTCCATATGACAACAACCCATGTAGCGATATCCAGCAGGAAGGGGGCAGACAAATACTACAACCAATGTACAATTATAAGAACCATCACTGTCCCATATAGGGTATCATAAAGGATCTCCAATATATAAACATGGCAGAGCTGCGCCCCGTCCTATGTTTATGACAACAGCGGGCACACTAATAATGGGCGGTAGTAACGTCAGGACGGCCACTCCCCCTACTGAGTCACATGAGAAAGCACGTCCTATCATAACGACGCGGTCCCAGAAGAGACCACGTCATAAGCTCCTCCCCTTAAGGACTCAGAGGTGGCGACACGTCTAACCTTAGTGACGCACTCCGTCACCTTGGCAACCCTGGCGGCGGACAACGTCAGCATCGCCCGATCATGGCCATGTCACCAACTCCTCCCCCCTATGAGTCATATGTGACGCGGCGTCCAACCCCTTCCTGCTGGATATCGCTACATGGGTTGTTGTCATATGGAGCTATGTGGTTTGTGTGATGCAACCATGGTTACAAGCGCCACCCTTGTGAGTGATTCCTATTAACCATATGATCGGCCTGATTCCTTACATGTGTGTGACTCATCATCCTATTGGTGGACTCTATTTTAAATATCCCTCACTTCCCTCATTTCCCATCACCCCTTGAGAAAGGCCAGTTGCCGAAACGTGCGTTGGGGGGGGTCATACTTGGGTGGACTTTCATTTCCCATTCCAACAGGTAAAGATGTGTATACCTTGACTCAGTGTTGTTATATTAATATATCCTGTTGGGTGGTATTTATAATACGTGTATTCTGGGGATGGGTGCTATATTTTCAATGTTGCCAACATAACAATGCCTTAGCAATTTGCTTTCCCATACACTGTCCAGAAACCCTTGTATGCCCCACTTTGTCGCCCTTGTGCTACCATGGTCATGTTTGGCTTGTTTTCACTTTCCCTGTACCTTGGTCATATTTCAATAAAGTTTCAATTTTTTACCCTTTGAATTATTTAGTTTTTTTGGACCTTTTTTGATCGCTTCTCTTTTCTGTGTTTATTGTCATATTTTTGCGATTGTCCATATGCTTCCTAAACCCGTCACTCCATTATATACATTAATGTTTATGGGTTGTTTATCCTTAATGTGGTTATGTTCTAATATTTCTGTGTTATGCACAGGTTTTTTTGTTCTTTCGGATATGGATTTCCGGGCTAAAGACAAGGCCTGGCTTGGACAAATTGACCAGGTATTCGGATCCAGTGGGATCGAGTCACAGCTGTCTGAGGATCAATCACTTGATAGTCAAGCCCTTGAGATTGAAAAGCTGTTATTAAAACGCACCAAAATATGGTGGAATAGGGCTTTTTTGGAGAAATATGTTTCCTCTAATATGATCCCGAGGGGTCTTCGGGTTAGGGTCACTCCTTCTTTTCCAATTGAGGATGATGACTTCATCAAACGTTGGGAGGAAGCCTGTGGCACCTGCTCGTTAATTTTTATGAAGTTGCTAATTGAGCGTAATTCTAAGATCATTGTAGACCTTGATAAAACAATAGATGATATTGAACGAAATTTTAAGGCAGTATGTGCATCTGAGAAGATTGCTGCTTTTGAATCTAGAATTGAGAAGAATTTGGACTTATGTGTTAAAAAAATCAACGAAACTCAGGCCTCTAAATTTCAACGTGATATTAAAGACTTTGCAAATAAGGGTGTTTATTTTTGGAGGAAACCTAACAGCAGAGCTCCAGGCCTACGTGGAGTCTCCTCAGTGGGTTCTCTATCCTCTATGAGTGACTCTTCAGAGTGGTCTACATCTTCTATAACAACACGGTCTGGTTCAAGGCCAAAGAGAGTGAGAGATGTCAATTTCCATCCCTATAAGCGGATGCAATTCAAGTCTCCTGAACGCAAGAAAAGTAATAAGGTAATTAATCTTAGTTCTCACGTTCTGACCGACTCTGACTTGTCACTATTAAGTAGAGGACTCACCTTTTCTCCCAAATCTCATTTCAACACCTTTATGGCCATAAAGGATCTACATTTATTTGCTAGATCCCTGATTTTTAAAAAACATTTCTTTGACCCTGATTTGCAAAGCCTTTTTCCCACAGAAACGGAACAACTAGCCTTACAAGACCTTGAGGATCTTTCCACCGAACACGAATTTGGCGAAGGAGGTAAGATTCCTCAATCTCTTAAAATCAAGTCCAAAAAATTCCCCCCTCTTACATCTTGTTCAGCTGTCGATCTCTTTGTCCAGGTAGTTACCAGAGACTTTATGAATATCCCAAGAGGTATTGGTAGAGACAACCTTAGTCGCGATGAACGCAGTAGATTGGACGTCCTGAGGGGGCTTCCAGATGTTGTGTTAAAACCAGCTGACAAAGGGGGAAATGTGGTTATCTGGCCCAAACTCCTCTATGAGAAGGAGGCCCTTCGACAACTAAACAATAACATCTGCTATAAACGCCTAACGTTTAACCCTCTTTCGTCATTTGTAACTCAATTAAATAAAATCCTTGACTTAGCTGTCTCCAATGGGGTTATTACTAAGGAATTGGCTGGCTCCCTCAAGGTACAGGAACCAACCATAGCAACATTCTACCTGTTGCCCAAGGTACACAAGAGTCTGGAGGCCCCACCAGGACGTCCGATTATTTCTGGTTCTGGTAACTACCTGGAAAGAGTCAATCGTTGGATTGACTCTAAGCTACAACCCCTTGTGGAGAGCCTGCCCTCTTTTTTATTGGATACGGGTGAGTTTCTAAAGAGAATTGATGGGCTTCACATTGGCATCGGTACCATGCTGGTGACGGGGGATGTAGAATCCTTATACACCAGTATTCGGCATAAAGATGGACTCTCAGCTACAAAATATTTTCTTAATATGTCCAACTTACCTCTTGAGATTGTTTCCTTGGTTCTGGAATTGCTCGAGTTCTCCCTAACACATAACTTCTTTACCTTCATGGGGTCCTTCTACCTGCAGCTCCAGGGGACAGCGATGGGGGCATCGTTTGCACCATCGTATGCCAACCTGTTCCTGGGGCTGTGGGAGAGGGACCTCCCCCTGTCTGACCAGTATCAGTCGATGGACCGCATCCCCCTTTGGGTGCGGTACATCGACGATATTTTTCTGGTCTGGCAGGGAAATGAGGTACAATTATCCAACTTTATGGAGAGGATTAACTCAAACGACAGAAACATTCATTTAACATATCAGTATGACATGACCAAGGTAAGCTTTCTTGATGTCAAAGTGTGGAGAGATAATGATAATATACTCCAGACTAGCATTTTTAGGAAGGAAACTTCTTCCAATATGCTTCTTCATGCCTCCTCAGCTCACCCCAAATCACTGATAAATTCGATTCCAATTGGACAGTTCCTGCGTTTACGCAGGATCTGTTCCAGTGATAAAGATTTTGAATCTCAAGCCCAGGATCTTTCGGATAGGTTCTTGGAGAGGGGTTATAGCAGGCGAGCAATTAAGAGAGCTTACAATCGTGCTAGATGGTCTACGCGCCAATCCCTGCTATACAAGCAGAGAGATAATAGATCTTGTAATAAAATTCGCTTTATCACCAATTATCACGCTCAATTTTCTAAAATGAGAAGCTGTTTACAAAGGGCGTGGCCCATCCTTCAGACGGACCCCATTTCGGGCGATGCTGACGTTGTCCGCCGCCAGGGTTGCCAAGGTGACGGAGTGCGTCACTAAGGTTAGACGTGTCGCCACCTCTGAGTCCTTAAGGGGAGGAGCTTATGACGTGGTCTCTTCTGGGACCGCGTCGTTATGATAGGACGTGCTTTCTCATGTGACTCAGTAGGGGGAGTGGCCGTCCTGACGTTACTACCGCCCATTATTAGTGTGCCCGCTGTTGTCATAAACATAGGACGGGGCGCAGCTCTGCCATGTTTATATATTGGAGATCCTTTATGATACCCTATATGGGACAGTGATGGTTCTTATAATTGTACATTGGTTGTAGTATTTGTCTGCCCCCTTCCTGCTGGATATCGCTACATGGGTTGTTGTCATATGGAGCTATGTGGTTTGTGTGATGCAACCATGGTTACAAGCGCCACCCTTGTGAGTGATTCCTATTAACCATATGATCGGCCTGATTCCTTACATGTGTGTGACTCATCATCCTATTGGTGGACTCTATTTTAAATATCCCTCACTTCCCTCATTTCCCATCACCCCTTGAGAAAGGCCAGTTGCCGAAACGTGCGTTGGGGGGGGTCATACTTGGGTGGACTTTCATTTCCCATTCCAACAGGTAAAGATGTGTATACCTTGACTCAGTGTTGTTATATTAATATATCCTGTTGGGTGGTATTTATAATACGTGTATTCTGGGGATGGGTGCTATATTTTCAATGTTGCCAACATAACAATGCCTTAGCAATTTGCTTTCCCATACACTGTCCAGAAACCCCTGTATGCCCCACTTTGTCGCCCTTGTGCTACCATGGTCATGTTTGGCTTGTTTTCACTTTCCCTGTACCTTGGTCATATTTCAATAAAGTTTCAATTTTTTACGTGTTATATATCGCCTGGTGATATATTGCGCAGATCCGAACATGCTGCACGTCCTTACCTTATAAAACATGACCTGCACCGTGAGGGCAGAAACCAAGACATCATAGTCCTCAATTCTGGGACAATAGGGCCCCTTCCCTTCTCCTGAGTAGGGTGGTCTAAACTGCTATTACCACCCACATCCGTGCAGACGTGGGCACTGTACAATATAAACTTCAGAGGCTCGAGGTCTGTGCCAAGTGCTACAACTTTACAATATAATTTGTGCATCAATTTCTCCCTTTGTTTCAAGATCTCTTCCTATTATCATCAAATGAAAATCCTTCTACCAGATGAGGGTTTGATAAAATGATATCTAGTCATCTCAGATAAACACATCAGGAGAAAACTCATCTGTGCTGATGGTTAGTTGCAATGTATCAATTTAGGGAAGGTAGTAACAAAGTAATATTTACAGGGATTGCTTTACAGTACACTACCTCTCCATACATCATATAACTGTTTAAGGGCCCCCCATACAGATTCAGACATGAGGGGACCGCCATGGGGTCCTAACTCACAACAGAAGATATCAGGGGAAGGATGAATTTCAACAACTGGTCCTTTTATTATCAAGCGAGATGCGCGTCCATCAATCGAGCGTGTGCGTGCGATGTTGGGGTGATGGGGAGGGAAGCAAACCACTATTGTGAAGGTATGTGGACCCTTTAGGGTACCCTCTAAATAACACAAATAAAACAGACCCAAAATGCGATAGCCTTCTAGTCTTACCTTGAGGTGACCTCTGTGCATTTGAGCCTTCTCACACATCTGTAGGAAATATTTTACTTCTGACTCATTGAGAATGATGTACACCGAGACCTTCCTCTTGAATCCCGACTCAAGCAGATCCTTAAATATGTCCAGATCAGTGAAGAGGTCCATGACCACCGCAATAACCTGGAGGGGTAAAAAACAAACAAACAAAGGATTAAACTACATTCAGTATAACAGCAGAATCCTCTCATTCATGGTTATTGCATGTTGGGTATAAAAAAGACGTAAAGAGGACAGTGGGGCCCTACCTGGGGTCAGATCATGTCCTTCTAGATGGTTTGACCCTTGCATTAGTCCTGGACAAGAAATATGGGCACCATTTCAATTATTACATACCCTGATATGGTATCGCCAAAATCTTAATGGATCATGCAATAAAAAGTGTTATTAAAAGCAGTGTAAGAGAAGGCCCAATTACCATTTTAAGTCATTTCAAAGTTTTAAAAAAAAAATCCCCAAGTTTTCCTTTAGCAGCAAAGTTGTCGTTCTGTAAGAAACCTTTATCGGCTATCTTGAAGTGGATGATAACCATGTGATCGCTGACTACTGAGACCCTCACACTGATCCCGAAAATGGGGGGTTTCAAAGCCTCGTATGTAAACAGAGCAGTATTGAGCATGTGCAACAGACAGTAAAATGAACCAAGGCTGCACATGCTCAGTATGCTCTGTTCACACAGGGGACTTTGGACCTATGTCCTGGTGGTCAGACCCACTCCTTTGTGCTGTTAATGGGACAATCTGACGTTCTGTCTATCGTGAAGAACCAGAGCGTCCTTGTGTCCCGCCATTATTTTAAGTTGTGTGTTTTGACAGTGTGCATTGACACTGTGCGTTACCATTGGCCTTGACGATGGCTCACCAGGAGACGCTCCGCGGCATTAACCCTATTGTGTTATGTCGTTTGACATCATCTCCAGTCACATCCAGAGATACGTTCAAAATTCTACTGGTCGCCCTTGGAAACAGACAACAGTTTGTCTTCGCTTGTCGTCAGACATGTGACCTCCCACAATGCACAGTTAGAATAAAGCAGCGGAACGCTCTACTCTAGAAGAAAACATCGGCCGTAGACAGTACGGCGGGCCGGGCTGCCGCACGGAGGGGGCGGTTTCGGGTTTCTCTCCTAGCCTACTTCACACCATATCTTTCATCGGTGTCATTTTCTCACACGCCCTGCGCAGAACCCAGAACAATCCGCCAACGTTTAATTAATGCTCAGCCGGGATGAGAACGGGAAGCAGCATCCCCGCCCGGCCTATAATTATTTTATGTAAGGAGACGTCACCCTGAGCTGCTGACAAGAAAGAAAGATCCCCTGCTGTTTTATTTAAAGGGAAGTGGTCATCAGAAAAGTAAAAAAAAAAAAAATTATGGGCATTTTTTTGCATTTTTTTTTTTTTTTGCTTAAATCCTAAGATTGGGGTCTAAATGTTGAGCATGTGGTGAGTAACGCATTGGTCGTGCGTGTGGATGACTGCTCCTCCTTACAAAGGGGGATTCAACTTAAGACCACGGCCGATCAAGAGACCAGGGTCAAAGACTCCCCAGTATACATGAAGCAGTGCTGCACATGCATGACCTGACCACCCTATTAACTCTGGTCGTACATGTCCACGCCCTCTCCATTTAAGCGGGACTTCGGACCCCTTGATTTGTGGTATGGGCGAGGTGGGGTCTCGGCAATTGTACATTAATTACCTATCCGTCGTTTATGGGACTACACCTTTAAGGTGATGGAAAGTATATGGCTAGGACAAGTCATCACTTCCTAATGAATGGGGGGGGTGTTCGGCTGCCATGACCCCCTTGCCCACTGAGCCACATAATGAATGGAGTAGTTCCCTGCAGAGTTCATGTGCAGGATAATTGACAAAGGGATCCCGTCCCTCCATTTTTGGGTTTGTGGAGGTCAGATTGTTATAGCCCCTTTTAAAGGAGATGAAAAAGGTCTTTGTTTTTCCTCTCCAGAAACAGCGCCGCTCTGGTCATCTCAGGTATTGCAGCAGAGTTTTAAAAACTCCCTGCCAAAGATGGTCCCGTGGGGTCTTGCCAGGTCCATATTAATTGATATTTACAGGAGATTTATTGCATCGGAGGGAGGAAATGCTCTTAAGACGCCTCTATTTCAGCCGCCTATACCAGCCTAGGTGCCAACCACTCATTGTTAGGGCTGTTTTGTACATTTTTTAGGCCGGGCTGTGCACACTGGGGGGTACTACCAATATTACATGTCAATAAAGTTTTCATTTGATATCAGACTAGAAAGCATAAGATAAGAATAATGGGAGTTATCTTCCTACTTTACTTGGCTGCAGTACATAGGATTTTGCAATCATTACCTAAAATACAGATATGCCCAATTATTAACAATTATATTAACTGTGCTGCCCTTGAAGCCAATCAGATATTCCAAACCTTCAAACTGTTCAGTTCCACGGAATCTTGGATAGGTGATAAGATGTAATTTTGGGAACACCCCTTTAAATAAGTTTCTTAAAGGCGATCTCCGCCCAAAAAGTAAAGCAAGACTACTTATTAGTACATCATAAGTTAAAGCGCTAGCCAAAGTCTGGCAATGATATCTGTTGTACTTTCAGAGATACTGGCATTTTTTTCTACTCTGTGGTAGCAGCCATTTTATTAAGAATAAAAACAGGAAGTGCAGCCATGTTGGTCATTATCAATGATTTCACTGCTCTGAAAACTGTCACTTTATTACTGAGGGTACACAGAGATAAAATGATGAACTACTTTCAATTTATGAGAGGTTGATTCAAAAGAGACGACTAATAAAACTGCACTTCCTGTTTGCACGTTTGTTAAAATGGCCGCCGCGAATGAACAGAAAAATGCCAATATCTCTGAAAGTAAAACAGCTAGGATTATGAAATTTTGGCTACTGCTCTAACTTCTCATTTGCTAACGTTATAATATCATTTTGTTTCGGGTAGAAATCCCCTCGAAATCTCATAACTGTTTGTGAGACTTCTTTCTCCAGGCCGCTGAGCCTGCATTTCCCTGTTTGCACACAAAGGAAATAACAACAAAAAGAAAGAAAATAATCTCTGTGTACCAGAGGATTAGCCGGCCCGGGGCCCAGCACACAAACACTGCCTGTTATTCCCAGTCAGCAGATGGTGGCCTTGATCTTACTGCTCCTATCGTGACTAGTCAGCTCCTGTTCTCTGTCTGGGCCGGATAATAAGCGAGTGACAGATTTACTAAAAACAGATCCCAGCACTTTTGGACTCTGTTCACGTTCTCACTGTTGATTTTGGATCTCGCTGGCTTCCAACCAACCTCCTTCATACTGAAATGTTTTTCATTACTGACGTCAATGGACAGAAAAAAAAAAATCATTCAGAATCCAGAAAATTTCTATCAGGAGGAAGGAGGGAACTGACATCTGCACTGGGCTTATCTCTGTCTCAGAAAAGAAGTTGTCACACGGTTAAAGGAGTCAGGTGTCCAAAACGCAGTCTGCAAAGCAGCGGCGCGAGAGCTCTTTCACCCTTCCCAAAGAGGGAAAATTTTGTTTTTACAGTTTTGGGGAGTTCTATTACAATTTGGAAGTTTTTTTTTACTTTTTTAGCCCCCCTGAGGGGCCTTGAACCAGTGATCACTTGTTCTATTTACTGCCATACCACGGTGGATTTCGGGAAGGGCTTTAAGGGGTTTTCCAGGATTAGAAAATATGTCTGCATTCGTCCTAAAACGGCAAGCAATACCGCTGCCTACAGGCGGTGTGCGGTATTACAGTTTAGCTTCATTGAAGTGAATAATGCAGAACTGTAATTCCAGATGCAAGCTGTAGTCAGAGTGGCACTGTTTTTTTTGTTTTTTTTTTAAAAAAAGGTAGTCTTTCATAATCTAACCCTGGAAAACACTTAAGCTGATCATAAATGGAGGGGCAGCATTTTAGCAACTTGTGGGGGTCTCCGTAACCCTGGACTCTGGATCTGGTGGATCATTCACATACATTTTGGACATTGCTACATGGGTTGCAGCCCAGCTCCGATATGAAGATGGCAGACATGTTTTCTTTCCCTTTAGACTAACCCTTCATCTAATTATCTCCCTTATTTATAAGTATTGCGACTTCATCACATGACAACGTGGATGTGAGGTCCCCAGGTGTTTGGATGGCGGCATGCAGATACAAGCAAATTTTTGTAAAGAAGTTTAATAAAATAAAGCCTCCCTTTTGAAAGGGCTCTTCCTATTTTCCTAAATGGGTATATCTTTAGATAGAGCTTGTAATTATAAGCACTTTTGCATTTTACTGTTTATTAAAATTTCCAGCTGTTCTTGAGATATTAACACTTTTACAGCTCGTTGCCCTGGAGACCGACCACCGCTGCTAGACAACAAAATGAGTAGTTCTTACAGGCGCTTTTCTATTGAGCTTAGAAGCGCCATTTTTATGCCGGAGCGCACCTCTACCTCTTAATTCCCACCAGCTTCATTGCAGCGCTTAAAAACTATACAGCAGCGGTGGTCGGTCTCCTAGGCAACGAGCTGTAAATAAGTGTTAATATCTCAAGAACGACTGCAAATATTAATGAGCAGTAAATTGCAAATGTGCTCGTTTTTACAAGCTCTATCCTGGTGATATCTATCTATGAAGATGAGATCAACCCCTTTAAGTCATTTCGAAACCTCCAGACCTTTCTAGTCATATCAGAGTGAACTGGGTGACAGGTATTTATTATTATCCGGTACGGGCCACATCCATCAGGAGGGATAATTAAGTTTATTAAATATCACAGCCCTGGAGCAGATGAGCCCAGTGACGTCGGCAATCGTATAACTTTTTTTTTTTTTTTTTTAAACTGTCAACAACTTTAAAAGAAACTTTTGCCGCACCCCTTCCCCCCCATCTTGACAGGCGAGAGAATCGCCGCTCACTGGCAGGCAGGTGTGACTTCACCACCCACCAAGACTGTGGTCAGCAAAGCCAGATGTGAGCCCCCTCGCCATCATCCAGGAATGTCGGTGATATCATCCGCCACATATGTAGCCCCCCCTTACAGCACCGCCTAGCTCAGTTTCAGGTAAGGGCCTACACCCAATCATGTGATTTCCAGCAAAAATGGTGGTTGGGATCAACAAATGAGTTCACTTGGGTAATCAGACGGTCTACAAGACTCGAGTCTAATAATCCGGAACATTCAATGATCCGGCACCAGGCAATATTGTGCGGCATGAGCCGGCTCCATTACTATGGAATCTCCGGACAAAGTCTCAGCTGCCTCGGCCCATCCTAATCCCGAGCTTTACATTCCTTGACGGGGCGGTCGCCTCTTCCTTTCTGGTTCTGCGGACGTCATTGCTGCCAGGGCTATAGAGCAGGTCTCCTGGTAACAGCGTGCACATAGGAGCCAGGGTCAGGCTGCAGCACTTACATGGTTAATGCATCTCGATTAGACGGTAATACACCCATAGTACACAGTGCGACAGCCGGGGCGGCGGAAACCCTGCAAATATCCGTATATACACCCACGGGAAAATACCGATAATCCGAAGACGCCTAAAGGTGGCTGACTCCCCACGCACATGCATGCTCAGGACGTCCGGAGGTGCATGTATTTATTATTGCGAGAGGGCTATAAGTTGCTAGAAGCTACGTCTTGGTCCATTTTTGTTTTTTAGGCTATGTAAAACACAAAATGACAATTTATGGTAAAAAAAAAAACTAAGAGCAAACAGAAAAAAAAGATGTACATAAAGCCTCATTATGGGAATTTGTTACAATGTATCGGGCGAGTATTTCCAAGACTGGATACAATTGTAGCAAACACTCAGCTGTGAGAAGTGTTACATTTCAGCTACAGCAGGAGATAACAGGTCTCTCGCCCTCGCTGACTGGTGGTCCTGTTACCGCTGGAGCCCCCTGGGTCATAAGACTGAAGAGTGGAGACCCCTTTTTGCCTTTTCTTTGCTCAGAGTTTAGCTCCAGGATGGGACAGCTCCTTTCCAAGCAGTGAGACCCCCCCCCTACTACCCCCCAAACAAGAAGTGACTGCCTTCCCTAGCAATATGACCACCACTTTCTACCCCTTAAAGGGCTCATTCACACGCACGCTCCCCTCTGTACTGCTGGCCATAGAGTACAGCGCTCCGCCTGGCCTGGCAGTCCTATAGACAATGAGCAGAGCGGAGGGGCACGTTTCTCAGGACTGCTGGGGGTCCCTGCTGCTATCCTTTGGACAGGTGATCACTTGTATTCAAATTTCCGTTGTTTTTTTTTCTGCGTTTTTTTTTCTGCGTTTTTTTTGTTTTCAAACATGCCGCACATGTTCCTGCGGATCCATACGGGTACAATTATTAACCCGGAGAAGTAGTATGACACAACTGTAAGAAAATGCCAAAAATGGCCAAAAAACGCATCTACTGCAAACAAGGCCGCTGCGAAAAGAGGCCATGAAAATCTGCGAAGCACGCTTGTTCAGGGCTGTGTGATTTATGTTTGAGACGTATGAAAAATCTAGAATAAAGCAAAACAAAGTAGCAAAAAAAAAATAGGTGACAACAACAGATGTAAAGTAGACAGAATACAGGAACTATAAAGAAAAACTCAAAACATCCATTTTTTGATCATGGCGCTGATACAAAAGTGATGGCCGTAGTAGTAGGGAAGGCTGACACTTGTTTGGGGGCAGCAGGGGGTCTGACCGCTACGACCACCACTTGTGTCCAGGGGCTGTGTCATCTTGAAGCACAATCTAGACTCGGCAAAAAAGGGGTCTCTGCCCGTCATTCTCAGGAACAAGGGGGCTCCAGCAGTGGCACAACCACCAGTCAGCGAGGGAGAGAGATCTGCAGCTATGGCTGCCCTATAAAATACTTATCATAGCTGAGGCTTTGCTACAATTGTATCCAGTCTGCAATCCTCTGTGACTGCACAGTCTGCACTGGGGATCAATACAATTTACTGATACAGTGTGTAACAAACTCTAGGCTTTTTTCATCCTTTGGTTTTCCATGGTTTTTTTTTTTTTTCTTAAATAAAGCTAATCAAGAGGCAGAGGACCAAGCTTCTCCTAGTGAGTTTCGACTGTGAATCGCACAAGTAGGGCAAGTCCGAGAACTGACTAAATTGGGTAACATGGTACCAAACCCCCATCTGTTTTTTTGGCCCTAAACGAGAATGTCCCCATTAATTGACCCCAAGATGTGATCTTTAAAATGGTGAAAATGTAGTAGAAGAGCTTTTCATTATACGATGATTCGGATAATAGTGGACAATCCCTTTAAGGAAAAAAAATCCGCAAACAAATTGCAAGTGAACCAAATCTCAAAATATCTCAAAATATCTCCCCAACCCACATTGCAGGAATAGCCGCTGCTACGCGCTCAGACTACGCGGAGCAGACGGCGGCCATTAGAGATGGAGCGACTACTCATGCTGATTCATAAGGGTTAATCACCGATCGGTGGGTCACATTATGTCCGGATTTCCTGGCACAGAACTTTCTGGGAATAGACTCAGATCCTGCGCGTAAGGAGAAAGTTCACAGGGGATTGGTGATATCATCTTATCAGGCGCACACATCTACCCCAGAGCAAAGCTCCAGCGCACGTGGCATGTGAGGGAATAGCAATTTGAGCAATTTTCTCCTTAGAACAGGGCAGAGTCTAAATATTTTCCTTCAGTCCCCAACGGCAAATCTGACTGGTCATGCAGCAATATAGGAGCCGGAGGTGCATTCCTGCATAACATATGTCGTATGAGGGATTTTTTGTTTTGAGGGAGGGGGAAACTGATAGACATGCAAGGGCCCTGTAAGAAAATCTGCTAGTCCATAGAACTGGCGAGCCGCAGTCTGCCTCCAAAGGGGCAGTTTTCTGTAATGACGTGTCCCTATTACAGCAAGTGTATATTTGTATAAAGGATTATACGTATCCAGGGAGAAGCCTCGCCATAAACTGAACCATAGCTGCGCCCACACGAATATATAAGGCAATGGCATAGTTACCCGGGGAAAGAACTACAGATCTATCCTCAGCTATGCTATGTGTGATAGGGACATGCAACTTGCAGTCCAGTTAAATGCAATCTGTTGTTCCATTTTATCAATCAGTTCAGAGTTCTGGGGGGCTCCTGAATGGGGGACAGTTACCAAGGATCTTATCCTCTGTAATGAAAGATTTCAGCTGCAGTAATCCTACAGCATCAAAAGTCGCCATCCAGTCCCAGCAGCTCTATTATCTGCCACTTGAGCCCAATCCCAATGTCCACCTATTCTGTATATTTCTTATTCTGTACACCAGTTCGATCCCCTTTCCCCTGATTTCACAGATGGGTAATAAGAGACAGCATAGCTGAAGAATGTCACTGTCATTTTCATGTCACGTGCACAATGCTATTACAACAGTCATCCATCCTTGGGTCAAACCCCCCCCCCCCCCACACACTTTGCTCAAGAGGGCAGATACAATAACCCTACGGAGCAGGTTGTAAATCTGCATAGACAAGATTTTCCCAATGCTGCAGGGAATTATAACTTTTTGGGTACCGCAATGGGTACGAGCCTAACTCCTACATAGGCCAAGGCAACTAATTTCATAATTACTGGACTCCATTTCTAAATCCTTTTTATATTCCAGATTTAATTTTCCAAAATTTGGTCTTTGAAATAAAATCACAGGTACTTTAGTTACATGGGCAGTGGTTCAACTCTACTAGGGAGTCTGTGACAAATTTTTATACTAAGCAGAACTCCTCAAGGACATGTAAGTAAATACATTTCATGTAGCAGCAGTGCTAAAGATTTCAGGGACAAGATAAGGGTAGACAGTCTGTTACAATATGAAGCGCTTGTTTAAACCAGACAAATCTCTTTAAATTAGGTGTAGGGGAAGAAGTACAACTAATCCCAGGCTAGAATCGGCCATTAAACTCATACAACTGCTTTGCTAATAATGATTCCATAGTAAAGACCTTTGCCTGGGACTACACCAGAGCCAATAAACCAATTCTGGACTCAAGATGACGTAGGACTGCCAACTAGTGAAAGGTCACCTCTACAGGCAAATCGAGCCACCTATTCTCCCCTTACATCACCCACACAAATACTGGGCTGCCAGCACTCTCGTACGTTGACGCTTAGGCCTCTTTCACACATCAGGTTTTCGCCGTCAGGCGCGATCCGGCGCTTTTGACAGAAACCGGATCCGGCGAAATGCAATGCCGGATCCGGTTTCCCCCCATTGACTTGCATTTGCGCCGGATCGCGCCGGATGGCCATGCATTTCATCCGGTTTTCGCTGGATCCGGCAATGTGTTGCGATCCGGCGTCTGGAAAAAACGGCTACTGTAACGTTTTTTGTCTCCGGCGAAAAAGCCGGACACGCCGGATCCGGCGCGTCCGTCTTTTTCACACAATGAAAGCCTATGAGCGCCGCAATGCGCCTGATCCGGCGAAAGCCGGATCCGTTTTTTTTGGTCTGAGCATGCTCAGTAGCTCTGCCCACTACAACCTGTCAAAGAAGGGCTGTAGGAACATGCTATATATAGTTTTACAGTAGCCAATCCCGTTCGGAAGGCCACAAGGGTCAATTTTAAAAACCAGATCCGGCGTAATCCGTCGAAAAACGGATAGAAAAACGGATGAACCGGATGAGACGGATCCGGTTTTGTCTGTCAAGAACAAGACGGATCCGGCAGAAAACCGGATCCGGCACATCAGGTTTTACAAAACATTTGCCGGATCCGGCATTCCGGCACGACGCCGGATCGCGCCTGACGCCGAAAACCTGATGTGTGAAAGTAGCCTTACTCTGAGAACATGCACATAGTGAGTCATCCCGTGAGGTCACGGGCCGTGCCTAAACGCGTCACAGGTCGTGATCCAGCATGTCAGGCACATCTATGAAGTGTACGTTACCACAGGGATGAAGAAAACACTTCCGGCGGGCATTAGAGGGACAAGACTTTATTAAAACTTTGCGCATAGGGCACTAATATTATCCAACAAGTCCTAATACCAATGGTACCAAACACGGCGGATCAGGACCATATACAAGCTAATCTACACAAAGAACACTACACACCCTGGCCAAAAAAAATCCCAAAATATATAGTTAGGCATTAGTGCTAAGACCGGGCACATCCACTAACCCAATGGGCATGACCATTACTCTGGGTTGGCACCAGAAATCTGAAATAATCCTACAGGGGTGGGATTGTAGCACCATCCATAGTCCAGGTGTGGAAATATCTTGACAATGAATAGAGCCGATTGTCTTTATAGGTCTCCTACTGGGTCTTCGGACACATATTAAGACATGGCCCATTGCTATATTTTAAATTTGCACAGGGCTAATAGGGGGTTCCAATATACTGCCCCCTCCACAGTCATGCTAAAATAATAAGAAAAATGTTGCACACCTGTTGAGATGAATGGGTGTCCAACCTGGCTTTCAACCAGTGGAGGGATGCCCCCAACATAGGAAGGGGTAAACCAGACAACCCCTATAAGAACAACAATAATCCACAAGGTGGCCTGTGCTCTAAACTATGGGGTGGAACCATGAGCATACCCTAAATAAAGATGTAGATACACCTTCTTGGTGCTGGGCTGTATTGGTTGACACCTATCGTTAAGTTTGGATAAGACGCCAAGTACCGCTAAGGGCCCCAGGGTTACCCCACACTGGGGCATGTGCCATCTATTGGCACCACATCATTCACAAAGTTTGACCAACACCTGGCACAGACACCTAGAGCGATCAACCAACTGGACTCACCCTCTGGGCTTGTGTGATCATCTTCCTGACCACCTCTTTGATATGTGGCTGGCCATCGATGGGTGGCTGCATGTATACAGTAGCCCGGGTCACCCCTCTGTAGGCCACTGTGTCCGGCCACCCCAAATCCAACTCCGGAATGGGGCAGTCCGACTTATCCGGCCAATATTCCAAAGAATGTTCGAGTTCCACACCTTCCTGGGGGTCCCCTTCTCCATCCTGCTCACACTTGTCCCCACTTTTCCTGAGGTGACTAGAGTCAGGGTCAAACGCTTCCACCCGGCTCACGATCTTGGCCAGCTCCAGCTCGGACAGGAAGTCTCTGATGTTCTCCTTCTTGACCACCTCGCAGAAGGCATCTTGCCCTGTGGACACCAAGGCTTCCAGCGCCAGCCTCTGCTCCTCGCTGTAGAAGAACTCAGGCTTGGTCTCACTGGATCTCCAGTTCACATTATTATTGTCCAAGCACTGGATCTGGGAGAGAGCCATGGTGAGGGATCCTCAGGACCTGCTGGAGGAGACCCAAACTGGGAGAGACCTCCCAACTAGGGAAGATCCTCTTAGATCTGATTCTTGCTGGAGGAGACCCCAACTGGGAGAGGTCCCTACTGAGAGACACCCCAATCAGGAGAGATCCCTATGAGATCTGATTCCTGCTGGGAGAGATCTATAATCCTGTGTACAGAAGTTGATCCTGCTCCCCGGGTGGATAGAGCGGGATCTAGTGGAGTCCGGTGCTCTGGTCTCTCCCTGCCATGGTGCCTGTGATGCCCCCCCAGTGTCCGGGTCCCCGCCGTCCCGCAGCCGGTGTCGCTCCCGGATCTGTGTGCAGTGTGTGCGGCAGCCGCTCCCGGACTGGACAGGTAAGAGGCGGTGGCTCCGCTCAGCCCCGCCCCGCAGCCACACGTGATCAGACACGCCCCCTCCAACACTCAGGACGTCATGTGATCTTTGCACGGCGCCTCCGGCTGCGCCCGGAGTGTGAGCTCTGCGGCCAAGAGCACAGACCGAGCAAGCCACGCCTCCAACCCAGGACATGCCCCATAGGAGTGCCCCCAGAGTAAAGACCAACGTGCCCCCAGGACACCACTAGCAATATGTACACAGACTGCGCTCATAGAAACTTCTCATCACACAGTGTGGACTATTCCCCTGTGTATCACATGGTATAGGCTACGTGCACACGCTGCGGATTTTGTAAAATCTGCAGGTCAAAAGACCTGCGGTTTTACCTGCGGATTGCTCTGCGTTTTATTATCTCCACAATGGAGGAGATGGCAAACCACAGCGACATGTCAATTCTTTCTGCAGCTTGAAAACCGCGCAGAAAAATCCGCACCGTCTGCACTGCGGTTTTTTATTCCCATAGGGAATCATTGTACTGTACACCGCAGCAAAAACTGCTGCGGATCCGCAGCGGCCAAATCCGCAGCGTGTGCACACACCCTTATACACTGTATGGACTATTCCCTGTGTATCACGCGGTATTACACACTGTATGGACTATTCCCTGTGTATCACGCGGTATTACACACTGTATGGACTATTCCCCTGTGTATCAGGCGGCATTACACACTGTATGGACTATTCCCTGTGTATCACGCGATATTACACACTGGACTATTCCCTGTGTATCAGGCGGTATTACACACTGTATGGACTATTCCCTGTGTATCACGCGGTATTACACACTGTATGGACTATTCCCTGTGTATCACGCGGTATTACACACTGTATGGACTATTCCCCTGTGTATCAGGCGGTATTACACACTGTATGGACTATTCCCTGTGTATCACGCGGTATTACACACTGGACTATTCCCTGTGTATCAGGCGGTATTACACACTGTATGGACTATTCCCTGTGTATCAGGCGGCATTACACACTGTATGGACTATTCCCTGTGTATCACGCGGTATTACACACTGTATGGACTATTCCCTGTGTATCACGCGGTATTACACACTGTATGGACTATTCCCCTGTGTATCACGCGGTATTACACACTGTATGGACTATTCCCTGTGTATCAGGCGGTATTACACACTGTATGGACTATTCCCTGTGTATCACGCGGTATTACACACTGTATGGACTATTCCCTGTGTATCACGCGGTATTACACACTGTATGGACTATTCCCCTGTGTATCACGCGGTATTACACACTGTATGGACTATTCCCTGTGTATCACGCGGTATTACACACTGTATGGACTATTCCCTGTGTATCACGCGGTATTACACACTGTATGGACTATTCCCTGTGTATCACGCGGTATTACACACTGTATGGACTATTCCCCTGTGTATCACGCGGTATTACACACTGTATGGACTATTCCCTGTGTATCAGGCGGTATTACACACTGTATGGACTATTCCCTGTGTATCACGCGGTATTACACACTGTATGGACTATTCCCCTGTGTATCACGCGGTATTACACACTGTATGGACTATTCCCTGTGTATCAGGCGGTATTACACACTGTATGGACTATTCCCTGTGTATCACGCGGTATTACACACTGTATGGACTATTCCCCTGTGTATCACGCGGTATTACACACTGTATGGACTATTCCCTGTGTATCAGGCGGTATTACCCACTGGACTATTCCCCTGTGTATCAGGCGGTATTATACACTGTATGGACTATTCCCCTGTGTATCAGGCGGTATTATACACTGTATGGACTATACCCTGTGTAACAGGCAGTATTACACACTGTATGGACTATTCCCTGTGTATCACGCGGTATTACACACTGTATGGACTATACCCTGTGTATCAGGCAGTATTACACACTGTATGGACTATTCCCTGTGTATCACGCGGTATTACACACTGTATGGACTATTCCCTGTGTATCAGGCGGTATTATACACTGTATGGACTATACCCTGTGTAACAGGCAGTATTACACACTGTATGGACTATTCCCTGTGTATCACGCGGTATTACACACTGTATGGACTATTCCCTGTGTATCAGGCGGTATTACACACTGTATGGACTATTCCCCTGTGTATCAGGCGGTATTACACACTGTATGGACTATTCCCCTGTGTATCAGGCAGTATTACACACTGTATGGACTATTCCCTGTGTATCACGCGGTATTACACACTGTATGGACTATTCCCTGTGTATCAGGCGGTATTACACACTGTATGGACTATTCCCCTGTGTATCAGGCGGTATTATACACTGTATGGACTATACCCTGTGTAACAGGCAGTATTATACACTGTATGGACTATTCCCCTGTGTATCAGGCGGTATTACACACTGTATGGACTATTCCCTGTGTATCACGCGGTATTACACACTGTATAGACTATTCCCTGTGTATCACGCGGTATTACACACTGTATGGACTATTCCCTGTGTATCACGCGGTATTACACACTGTATGGACTATTCCCTGTGTATCAGGCGGTATTACACACTGTATGGACTATTCCCTGTGTATCAGGCGGTATTACACACTGTATGGACTATTCCCTGTGTATCAGGCGGCATTACACACTGTATGGACTATTCCCTGTGTATCACGCGGTATTACACACTGTATGGACTATTCCCTGTGTATCACGCGGTATTACACACTGTATGGACTATTCCCCTGTGTATCACGCGGTATTACACACTGTATGGACTATTCCCTGTGTATCAGGCGGTATTACACACTGTATGGACTATTCCCTGTGTATCACGCGGTATTACACACTGTATGGACTATTCCCCTGTGTATCACACGGTATTACACACTGTATGGACTATTCCCTGTGTATCAGGCGGTATTACACACTGGACTATTCCCCTGTGTATCAGGCGGTATTATACACTGTATGGACTATTCCCCTGTGTATCAGGCGGTATTATACACTGTATGGACTATTCCCTGTGTATCACGCGGTATTACACACTGTATGGACTATTCCCTGTGTATCAGGCGGTATTACACACTGGACTATTCCCCTGTGTATCAGGCGGTATTACACACTGGACTATTCCCCTGTGTATCAGGCGGTATTACACACTGGACTATTCCCCTGTGTATCAGGCGGTATTACACACTGGACTATTCCCCTGTGTATCAGATGGTATTATACACTGTATGGACTATTCCCCTGTGTATCACGCGGTATTACACACTGTATGGACTATTCCCTGTGTATCAGGCGGTATTACACAGTTTGGACTATTCCCCTGTGTATCAGGCGGTATTACACACTGTATGGACTATTCCCCTGTGTATCACGCGGTATTACACACTGTATGGACTATTCCCCTGTGTATCAGGCGGTATTACACCCTGTATGGACTATTCCCCTGTGTATCACGCGGTATTACACACTGTATGGACTTTTCCCTGTGTATCAGGCGGTATTACACACTGGACTATTCCCCTGTGTATCAGGCGGTATTACACACTGTATGGACTATTCCCCTGTGTAACAGGTGGTATTACACAATGTATGGACTATTCCCTGTGTATCAGGCGGTATTACACACTGTATGGACTATTCCCTGTGTATCAGGCGGTATTACACACTGTATGGACTCTTCCCCTGTGTATCAGATGGTATTACACACTGTATGTACTATTCCCCTGTGTATCAGGCGATATTACACACTGTATGGACTATTCCCCTGTGTATCACGCGGTATTACACACTGTATGGACTATTCCCTGTGTATCAGGCGGTGTTATACACTGTATGGACTATTCCCCTGTGTAACAGGCGGTATTACACACTGTATGGACTATTCCCCTGTGTATCAGGCGGTGTTATACACTGTATGGACTATACCCTGTGTATCAGGCGGTATTATACACTGTATGGACTATTCCTCTGTGTATCAGGCGGTATTACATACTGTATGGACTATTCCCCTGTGAATCAGGCGGTGTTATACACTGTATGGACTATACCCTGTGTAACAGGCGGTATTACACACTGTATGGACTATTCCCGTTTCTCAGGCGGTATTACATACTGTATGGACTATTCCCCTGTGTATCAGGCGGTATTATACACTGTATGGACTGTTCCCCTGTGTATCAGGCGGTATTATACACTGTATGGACTATTCCCCTGTGTAACAGGCAGTATTACACACTGTATGGACTATTACCTGTGTATCAGGCGGTATTACACAGTTTGGACTATTCCCCTGTGTATCAGGCGGTATTACACACTGTATGGACTATTCCCCTGTGTATCACGCGGTATTACACACTGTATGGACTATTCCCCTGTGTATCAGGCGGTATTACACCCTGTATGGACTATTCCCCTGTGTATCACGCGGTATTACACACTGTATGGACTATTCCCTGTGTATCAGGCGGTATTACACACTGGACTTTTCCCCTGTGTATCAGGCGGTATTACACACTGTATGGACTATTCCCCTGTGTAACAGGTGGTATTACACACTGTATGGACTATTCCCTGTGTATCAGGCGGTATTACACACTGTATGGGCTATTCCCTGTGTATCAGGCGGTATTACACACTGTATGGACTATTCCCCTGTGTATCAGATGGTATTACACACTGTATGTACTATTACCCTGTGTATCAGGCGATATTACACACTGTATGGACTATTCCCCTGTGTATCACGTGGTATTACACACTGTATGGACTATTCCCTGTGTATCAGGCGGTGTTATACACTGTATGGACTATTCCCCTGTGTAACAGGCGGTATTACACTCTGTATGGACTATTCCCCTGTGTATCAGGCTGTGTTATACACTGTATGGACTATACCCTGTGTATCAGGCGGTATTATACACTGTATGGACTATTCCCCTGTGTATCAGGCGGTATTACACACTGTATGGACTATTCCCCTGTGAATCAGGCGGTGTTATACACTGTATGGACTATACCCTGTGTAACAGGCGGTATTACACACTGTATGGACTATTCCCGTTTCTCAGGCGGTATTACACACTGTATGGACTATTCCCCTGTGTATCAGGCGGTATTACACACTGTATGGACTATTCCCCTGTGTATCAGGCGGTATTACACTCTGTATGGACTATTCCCCTGTGTAACAGGCGGTATTACACTCTGTATGGACTATTCCCCTGTGTATCAGGCGGTGTTATACACTGTATGGACTATACCCTGTGTATCAGGCGGTATTATTCACTGTATGGACTATTCCCCTGTGTATCAGGCGGTATTACACACTGTATGGACTATTCCCCTGTGAATCAGGCGGTGTTATACACTGTATGGACTATACCCTGTGTAACAGGCGGTATTACACACTGTATGGACTATTCCCGTTTCTCAGGCGGTATTACACACTGTATGGACTATACCCTGTGTAACAGGCGGTATTACACACTGTATGGACTATTCCCGTTTCTCAGGCGGTATTATACACTGTATGGACTGTTCCCCTGTGTATCAGGCGGTATTATACACTGTATGGACTATACCCTGTGGAACAGGCAGTATTACACACTGTATGGACTATACCCTGTGTAACAGGCAGTATTACACACTGTATGGACTATTCCCCTGTGTATCAGGCGGTATTATACACTGTATGGACTATTCCCCTGTGTATCTGGCGGTATTACACACTGTATGGACTATACCCTGTGTAACAGGCAGTATTACACACTGTATGGACTATACCCTGTGTAACAGGCAGTATTACACACTGTATGGACTATTCCCCTGTGTAACAGGCAGTATTATACACTGTATGGACTGTTCCCCTGTGTATCAGGCGGTATTATACACTGTATGGACTATACCCTGTGTAACAGGCAGTATTACACACTGTATGGACTATTCCCCTGCGTAACAGGCAGTATTATACACTGTATGGACTGTTCCCCTGTGTATCAGGCGGTATTATACACTGTATGGACTATACCCTGTGTAACAGGCAGTATTACACACTGTATGGACTATTCCCCTGCGTAACAGGCAGTATTACACACTGTATGGACTATTCCCCTGCGTAACAGGCAGTATTACACACTGTATGGACTATTCCCCTGTGTATCAGGCGGTATTACACACTGTATGGACTATACCCTGTGTAACAGGCAGTATTACACACTGTATGGACTATACCCTGTGTAACAGGCAGTATTATACACTGTATGGACTGTTCCCCTGTGTTTCAGGCGGTATTATACACTGTATGGACTGTTCCCCTGTGTATCAGACGGTATTATACACTGTATGGACTGTTCCCCTGTGTATCAGACGGTATTATACACTGTATGGACTGTTCCCCTGTGTATCAGGCGGTATTATACACTGTATGGACTATATACGTCCCAGGGGCTTTTCTTCTTCAGTTCCTATTGTCTGAAGCGTCTGCGGATTCACTAAAGATTCCTTATTTTCGTGGCCTCCGGCCTCATTACTTTGTGTGTAGCAGACATGACTTCATCTAGATAAGACCACTGATAACGGTAAAAAACCAGTCCCTCCAGGTAACATGCAGGTAACACGCCCTTAAAGGGACAGTACACAGTAAGTGCAACAAGCAGTGGTGTTACACATCACACTTCAGCCAGCAGTCCCCCCTCCAGCCTCCACATGGCAGAATTGCGGTCAGTAGTAGACCCCCATGTTCCCGGTAGATGGAGGTCTCAGACGTGGAGGCTCTCGGGCAGGAATCCTATGGAGAAGCCACGTGTGGCTGCAGTAGGTTTGCATGATATCTCCTGTCCTGAGGAATACAGAGCTGATCTCCGGAGTATGAGACACCTGAGATATGTACACAGTGATAATGGCTCCTTATCTGTGACCGACAATATGGCCGAATGCCAGATAGCGGCATAGTAACTCGTGAGTGTGACAAGGTCATTCCTATTATAGTAGGTGGATGAGGCCTATCGTCATCTCCCGCTCACACAGGAGGGATCGCCATAAAAGACATATGCAGGAAAGCACTCACCGAATCCTGCTCACTATGATTATTCCTGCGTCTTTACCCACTACACTGAATCCTGCACCCTTACTCACTACACTGAATCCTGCACCCTTACCCACTACACTGAATACTGCGCCCTTTCCCACTACGCTGAATCCTGTACCCTTACTCACTACGCTGAATCCTGTACCCTTACCCACTACACTGAATCTTGCTCCCTTACTATGCTGAATTCTGCACCCTTACCCACGACACTGAATCCTGCACCCTTTCCCACTACGCTGAATCCTGCACCCGTAACTCACTACATTGAATCCTGCACCTTTACTCACTACACTGAATCCTGCGCCCTTACCCACTACACTGAATACTGCGCCCTTACTCACTACACTGAATCCTGTACCCTTACTCACTACACTGAATCCTGCACCCTTACTCACTACACTGAATCCTGCACCCTTACCCACTACACTGAATACTGCGCCCTTTCCCACTACGCTGAATCCTGTACCCTTACTCACTACGCTGAATCCTGTACCCTTACCCACTACACTGAATCTTGCTCCCTTACTATGCTGAATTCTGCACCCTTACCCACGACACTGAATCCTGCACCCTTTCCCACTACGCTGAATCCTGCACCCGTAACTCACTACACTGAATCCTGCACCTTTACTCACTACACTGAATCCTGCGCCCTTACCCACTACACTGAATACTGCGCCCTTACTCACTACACTGAATCCTGTACCCTTACTCACTACACTGAATCCTGCACTCTTACTCACTACGCTGAATCCTGCACTCTTACTCACTACGCTGAATCCTGCACCCTTTCCCACTACGCTGAATCCTGCACCCGTAACTCACTACACTGAATCCTGCGCCTTTACTCATTATGCTGAATCCTGCGCCCTTACCCACTACACTGAATCCTGCACCCTTACCCACTACACTGAATCCTGCACCCTTACTCACTACGCTGAATCCTGCACCCTTTCCCACTATGCTGAATCCTGCACCCGTAACTCACTACACTGAATCCTGCGCCTTTACTCATTATGCTGAATCCTGCGCCCTTACCCACTACACTGAATCCTGCACCCTTACTCACTACACTGAATCCCGCACCCTTACTGACTACACTGAATCCTGTGCCCTGACCCGCTACACTGAATCCTGCACCCTTACCCACTACACTGAATCTTGCACCCTTACTCACTATACTGAATCCTGCCCCCTTACTCACTACACTGAATCCTGCACCCTTACTCACAACACTGAATCCTGTGCCCTGACCCGCTACACTGAATCCTGCACTATTACCCACTACACTGAATCTTGCGCCCTTACTATGCTGAATTCTGCACCCTTACTCACTACGCTGAATCCTGCACCCGTAACTCACTACACTGAATCCTGCTCCCTTACCTACTACACCGAAACATGCGCACTCACTATGCTGAATACTGCGCCCTGACTCACTACGCTGAATCCTGCACTCTTACTCAGTACACTGAATCCTGCACCCTTACTCACTACACTGAATCCTGCACCCTTACCCACTACTGTACACTGAAACATGCGCACTCACTATGCTGAATACTGCGCCCTGACTCACTACACTGAATCCTGCGCCTTTACCTACTACACTGAAACATGCGCACTCACTATGCTGAATACTGCGCCCTGACTCACTACGCTGAATCCTGCACCCTTACTCAGTACACTGAATCCTGCACCCTTACTCACTACACTGAATCCTGCACCCTTACTCACTACTGTACACTGAAACATGCGCACTTACTATGATGAATCCTGTGCCCTTACTCACTACACTGAATCCTGTGCCCTGACCTGCTACACTTAATCCTGCACCCTTACCCACTACACTGAATCTTGCGCCCTTACTATGCTGAATCCTGCACCCTTACCCATTACACTGAATCCTGCACCCTTAACTCACTACACTGAATCCTGCGCCCTTACCCACTACACTGAATACTGCACCCTTACTCACTACACTGAATCATGCATCGTTACCGACTATACTGAAACAAGTATATATGTAAAAACTCAGGAGGGCACTACTGAATAAGATATGCGGATCAACCAGCAGTCAGTATAAACACAAACTGAGAAAATGGAGAAAAAGCTACTGACCAAAATGCAGGGATCACTGCAAAATTACAAATTTTATTGGTAACAAAAAGACAACATCCATGTAAAAACATTTATGCTGAAACATGCGCACTTACTCTCTACACTGAAACCTGTGCCCTTACCCACTACACTGAATCATGTGCCCTTACCCACTACACTGAATCTTGTGCCCTTACCCACTACGCTGAATCTTGTGCCCTTACCCACTACACTGAATCTTGTGCCCTGACCCACTACACTGATTCCTGCACTCTTACTCACTACACTGATGCCTGCACCCTTACCCACTACACTGAATCTTGCGCCCTTACTATGCTGAATTCTGCACCCTTACTCACTACACTGAATCCTGCACCCTTACCCACTACACTGAATCCTGCACCCTTACCCACTACACTGAATCCTGCACCCTTACTCACTACACTGAATCCTTTGCCCTGACCCGCTACACTGAATCCTGCACCCTTACCCACTACACTGAATCCTGTGCCCTGTCCTGCTGCACTGAATCCTGTACCCCTACCCACTACACTGAATCTTGCTCCCTTACTATGCTGAATCCTGCACCCTTACTCACTACACTGAATCCTGCACCCTTACCCACTACACTGAATCCTGCACCCTTAACTCACTACACTGAATCCTGCACCTTTACTCACTACACTGAATCCTGCGCCCTTACCCACTACACTGAAACATGCACACTTACTATGATGAATCCTGTGCCCTTACCCACTACACTAAATCCTGCACCCTTACTCACTACACTGAATCATGCATCGTTACCGACTATGCTGAAACATGCGCACTTACTCACTACGCTGAAACCTGTGCCCTTACCCACTACACTGAATCTTGTGCCCTTACCCACTACACTGAATCTTGTGCCTTTACCCACTACACTGAATCTTGTGCCCTGACCCACTACACTGAATCCTGCACCCTTACCCACTATACTGAATCTTGCGCCCTTACTATGCTAAATTCTGCACCTTTACTCACTACACTGAATCCTGCGCCCTTACCCACTGCACTGAATACTGCGCCCTTACCTGCTACACTGAATCCTGTGCCTTTACCCACTACACTGAAACATGCGCACTCACTATGCTGAATACTGCGCCCTGACTCACTACGCTGAATCCTGCACCCTTACTCACTACACTGAATCCTGCACCCTTACCCACTACACTGAAACATGCATCGTTACCGACTATGCTGAAACATGCGCACTTACTCACTACACTGAATCCTGCGCCCTTACCCACTACGCTGAATCTTGTGCCCTTACCCACTACACTGAATCTTGTGCCCTTACTCACTACGCTGAAACCTGTGCCCTTACCCACTACACTGAATCTTGTGCCCTTACTCACTACGCTGAAACCTGTGCCCTTACCCACTACACTGAATCTTGTGCCCTTACCCACTACACTGAATCCTGCGCCCTTACCCACTACACTGAATCTTGCGCCCTTACCCACTACACTGAATCCTGCGCCCTTACCCACTACACTGAATCCTGCACCCTTACTCACTACACTGAATCCTGCACCCTTACCCACTACACTGAATCCTGCGCCCTTACCCACTACGCTGAATCTTGTGCCCTTACCCACTACACTGAATCTTGTGCCCTTACTCACTACGCTGAAACCTGTGCCCTTACCCACTACACTGAATCTTGTGCCCTTACCCACTACACTGAATCCTGCGCCCTTACCCACTACACTGAATCCTGCGCCCTTACCCACTACACTGAATCCTGCGCCCTTACCCACTACACTGAATCCTGCACCCTTACCCACTACACTGAATCTTGTGCCCTGACCCACTACACTGAATCTTGTGCCCTTACTCACTATATTGAGTGAAGATAACCACTGTGCCTGGTGATGCTCCCTGTGTGTATATTGCACTGCACTGTTCCTGTGTCACATGACTTTCTTGTATAATCTGTAAGCAGCCGTTGCAGCTCCGCACCTCGCCTTCCCGTGGTCAGCACCTCACACACCCACCACAACATCTCAGTTATACATCTGAGTGAGCCCTATTAGCGAGCACTCAGCACGACCACGGGGACTTTTACTGGGGCCGTCCTCCTGTGTGACACACTTGGCAGCAGTATGTGGGGAGAAGAAAATCCAGAGAGACCCGCGGAGATGATGGGATTTACACCTTGTGGAGCAGCTGCCCGAATCCCCCCTTAAAAAAGAACAAGTCATAGGGACCCAATAATAGGATCCTAAAAGATTAATCCACAGTGCCCCCATAATAAAAAAAAAATCCACAGTGCCCCTGTAACAGTGCCTATAACAGAGGTTTGGTGCCCATTACCAGTACCCACCTCCTGCGTATGCAGTGCTGTTTTGTGGGGCGACCAATAATTTTGTTTCCGTCACCCTAAAGGTTTAGCACCGTATGTTCTGGGATGCGTTGGTTAGGTCAGAGCTCCAGTCTCTAGTAACTCGATGCCTTGTCCCTAAATCTCAGATGACCTGGTGCCCTGTAGGTAGCGTCCGGTGCATTTACCTAAGGGGTACGGCCAACTTAAGAGTTAACCGCAGCCGCCCAGCACATACACAATGATCTGCCAGAGAATATTTTGTACCGAGTCTGTCGTCTGGGATTTGTTATCTGGAACAAAGATTTCATACAATGTTGCCAGAACATTTCAAATCCACAAATTCTTTCTCAAGTTCTGAGCCGGAGAGATTAATGGCCAGGATTGCACTTGGCGGAAAGGTTTTGACGAGGGTACTGCACCGTGTCTACCATCAGCCGGAGGGGGAAGTTCTGGAGAATTTCTATGACACATTAACATAATGTGCAAAAGATGTAACTACGGTAAGTAATAAGCAAACCAAGGACCAGACCCAGTGCTTGGACATCAACTAGGGGTCTTCATTAGAAAGTTATCAATGCTACAAGTGTGAAGGTAATAACTACATGATGCCCATTGCCCCTGCCAAGTGGCCCGTAGACCGAAGAATTGGTGATTGAGGAAATATCTGCTTTTCACTTGATCCTGATCAGTGGACGTCGGTCTTCAGTCCAAAGAGGAGGTCCAAAGAGGATCATGTTCTTGGCAAGGGCTAGTTGGATAGTGGGAGGACCTGGCATCTAAGGTGGCCTACTAGAGGAGGAACAATCTGCTTTCAATTTGATCCTGATCGGTGGCTATCAGTCTGTAATCCAAATAGGACATGACCATACTCATAGGAAGGACTGACTGATTGAAGGGAGGGACATTTGAGGTGATCTCATAGGAGCAACAACCTGCATTCCTCTTCATCTTGATTAGTGGAAGTCAGTCTTGAATTTAAAATGACCCGATTATGCTCAAAGGAAGGGCAGGACTGGCTAGTTGGAGGGTCTGGCATTTGAGGAGGCCTCAAGGGAATCCTGAGTTGATTTGAATCGAGTAGGATAGATTTGCTACGCTCCAGATCCTGATCATGGATATCCGTCTTCAATCCAAAGAGTACAAAATGATGCTCTTAGGATGGTCCCGATTGGCTAGTTGGAGGGCCTGCATCTGAAGAGGCCTCAAGGAGATCCTGAGTTGATTTGCTATTTTCCTGATTGAGAGGGATGGGTGTCAGTCTTCAAAACAATGAGGACACCATCACGATCTTAGGAAGCTGAGGTCTGACTAGCTGGCGGGTCTGGCATCTGAAAAGGCCTCATTGAGGAGAAAAGATTGTCTACTCATCTGATCCTGATTGATGGATGTCAATCTTCAATCCAGTTAGGACACCATCATGCACCTAGGGAGCTGAGGGCTGACTAGTTGGAAGGCATGGGTTCTGCGAAGAACTCATTGATGAGCAAAGATCACTTTCATCCTGACCCTGATTGCTGGACATTAGTGTCCAATCCAAACAGGACACTTATTATGCTCTAAGGAAAGGGAAATCTAGCACTTCAAGAGGCTTCATAGAGGAGAAAGATCTGCTCCAATTCTGATCAGTGCTAATCCGTTTTCGTAGACATGATCCTGCTCGTGGAGATGGGACCATTGCTTTCTTGGAGGGTCTGACATCTGAGGAGGCCTTCTGCCCAGTGTAGATGATAGATAGAGCTTTATGATGCTCAGTTTACATAAGACCATCTTTTTGGACATTACCGTTACATCCCAATTTTCATTGCATAATCCCTCCTCAATGACTAATTTTCCATATGTGCTAAAATATCAGTCCAACTGCTTGAATCAGTTGTGATGTTGCAGTTTGTACTAAAACTCTAAAATCAAGCATTTGTCTCCAACAGTGACCACTTGATTGTGTGATCTTCATCTTATATCTGATACTTTATGTCCTTCAGATGCTGTTGGATGTGTCGTCCCGGAAGAGTGTGTGAAAGTTTGTGGGGCTGAAGTTGGTTGCTCCAACATTGCATACCCAAAGCTGGTGATCGAACTGATGCCAAGTGGTAAGAGAACACCAGACAGACGTGATAACGGACTGTCTGTAGTAATATCCCACAGAAGACAGCACCTCCTTTATGTGCCCTTCTTTTTTTCTCATTCTTGTTTCCATTATTCTGAAAGGTCTTCGTGGTCTGATGATTGCAGTCATGATGGCAGCTCTCATGTCTTCCTTGACCTCCATATTTAACAGCAGCAGCACTCTATTCACTATGGACATCTGGAGGAAGATCAGGAAGAACGCCAACGAGAAGGAGCTTCTTCTGGTGGGAAGGTGAGGTTACCCTATAGACCATCAATGTTAGGACCCATAGACTTTATAGGATCTAATGGCAGCCTCCACCTTTAACACGATTTGTACTGATTTGGGTTCCTACAAGCAAATCCTGTCCCTTTTGGAAATAAATACATATAGCTAAAACTCAAACATTACCGGTGGGACACGGCACTTACCCCTGGTGGATTAAGCCATAAGCCGCCTTCATTATGGCCATTAAGCCCACAGCAATCTGTGGTGGACAGCTCATATATTTGTTCAGGAGCCACCTCCTTTAGCTGAAGCGGAGAGATCGTCCATTGTATATCTGGAAAGAAGTGGCTTCAAATCATTGAATTGCAATGGAAATCCAGAATCGGGGTGTCTGAAACGTGTTGGTGAAGCGGTATGCTCTCCTACCGTGTTTGCATCATGTTTGCAAATTATTGGAGAATAAAGAGAGATCATGTTATCTAGCGTTCCTGTAGATCATTATTGGACCTTGGATCATCGTCTGTATAGCCGGTAGGATCCTTTCCACTCTAGCATGGAGCAGTAAGCTATATTGGACAAGAGGGGGAAAACTGCTTTTAAATTGTACATTAGTTATCACCCAGATTACTTAGATTAGATACAATCTAAGAGGGTTGTCCAAGATTTATGATAGGACATCAATATCACATCAATGGAAGTCAGACATCCAGCACCTGCATCGGCGACGGCCATGTGAGTTAACAGTGTACAGAGCTGGAACAGCACAGCTTTATACACTGTGTAGTGATTTTCTTCTGTAGCTTAGCTCCCATTCAATTAAATAGGAGCTAAGCTGCAGTAACCGATATCCCTGACTTCCGAGGACGTCTCAGGGCCCCATACATGTTAGGTAGCTGTAGACCAAACTATCATTCGCCCGACTCCCCGATACACAAGAACGGTTAGCTCAGCCGATCGTTCCTGTCTTCTCTGTGAGAGAGGTCAATCCAAACTGCCCAGGTGACAGTCGGGAGGTCCTCTTGTACAGAAGACCTGTCCGTTGAACCCCTCTATATTGGTGGGTTTGTCCCACCCTTAGCCTATTGTGTATGGGGCTCCTCATATTTACTGGCGATTCGTTGCCTTTTGGCTCTTTATCTTTTTCGGGCAGCCCTTCCATTCTCCTATTACTGGCGGCTCCTGACGTGAGGTGTAGATTAGTTTACATCCACCCTTATTAGCGTTCTCGGTTTTACGAGTTCTCTGCAGATAAAAGGAAGATTTATATCTAGTTATTATGAGGGGGATGGGATGAGGATTTTTTTTTTTTAAAGGAAAGAGAAGAATAGTTGATGTTTTCATTGTCTGTTTTCCTATCGGGTGTAGACTGGTGTCAGATGTGATCTACTATCTAACTCGGCTGAGTAGGTGGTAACTTACTGATCGTGGGGGTTCGACCACCAGTGCCCCGCACTGATCAGTAGAAGAAGAAATTTTTATTCCTAATGGGGCATTTTTATCCCCATTCCAACATTCATTCTCTATGGGGCAACCAGTTTGGTGGCACGGCCATTTAATTTTGTGACTGGGTTAAAAAGTGCCCCGTTCTGTCAACTGGTGCCGATTCCGGCAGTGATAACCCCACTAATCGACAAGATATCATCTGTCCTGTGGATTGGGAGGTCTCTATACACATTAGATGCTCTACCGGTGCTGATGAAATTGTTCGGTTTCTCCGACTTTAATGTGTATTATGGTCTTTACACTGCCCAAACACATTAGATTGATGATGGCTGAACCTGCGGATTTTTGGTGGGAGTCACCAATCACCTACTACTGGGGAGATAAAGATTTTTAACTGCCCCATCTTTTCATTCTCCTAGGAATAAGCCTCCTCCATGGTGGTCTGGCATCGGCGTTCTCCCTAATGAAAACACAGACATGCTGAGCCAAGCATCCGTGTGTACACGGAGAGGACGGGTATTTAATGTGTACGGCAGCTTTATTGGGGTCTCATCCCCACAATATCACAGAGGTGTAAGAGTTCAAAAGAATGGCAGGAAAAGACCAAACCACTGGAACTAAAACTTCCCACACAGCGATGAAACTAGATTTGATGCACAGCCTGGGGAGCGCTCTAGAGAAGAAGCTAGAAAGACATCTTCTATTATTTCCAGCTTCACTTTCTTTATCCGAGACTGAGCAAAGTGCCACCTTTCCTCAGATACAGTAGTGACACCTTTCCTTCTATACAGTAGTGCCACCTTTCCTTAGATACAGTAGTGCCACCTTTCCTTAGATACAGTAGGGCCACCTTTCCTTAGATACAGTAGGGCCACCTTTCCTCAGATACAGTACTGCCACCTTTCCTCATATACAGTAGGGCCACCTTTCCTCAGTTACAGTACTGCCACCTTTCCTCAGATACAGTAGTGCCACCTTTCCCCAGATACAGTGGTGCCACCTTTCCTTAGATACAGTAGGGCCACCTTTCCTTAGATACAGTGGTGCCACCTTTCCTTAGATACAGTAGTGCCACCTTTCCTTAGATACAGGAGGGCCACCTTTCCCCAGATACAGTAGTGCCACCTTTCCCCAGATACAGTGGTGCCACCTTTCCTTAGATACAGTAAGGCCACCTTTCCTCAGATACAGTGGTGCCACCTTTCCTTAGATACAGTAAGGCCACCTTTCCTCAGATACAGTGGTGCCACCTTTCCTTAGATACAGTAGGGCCACCTTTCCCCAGATACAGTGGTGCCACCTTTCCTTAGATACAGTGGTGCCACCTTTCCTTAGATACAGTAGGGCCACCTTTCCTTAGATACAGTAGGGCCACCTTTCCTTAGATACATTAGTGCCACCTTTCCTTAGATACAGTAGGGCCACCTTTCCCCAGATACAGTGGTGCCACCTTTCCTTAGATACAGTGGTGCCACCTTTCCTTAGATACAGTAGGGCCACCTTTCCTTAGATACAGTAGGGCCACCTTTCCTTAGATACATTAGTGCCACCTTTCCTTAGATACAGTAGGGCCACCTTTCCCCAGATACAGTGGTGCCACCTTTCCTCAGATACAGTGGTGCCACCTTTCCTTAGATACAGTAGGGCCACCCTATGATCCGGCCACAGATGTGGCCGCGTATTATGTCTCCCACTTCTTGGTATCAGGACGATCTGTGACGTTTGCTGCCGTTCTGTGTATTAAACCCTGAGGGCAGCGGCAGTGAGTTCTCCATCCGGAGCCGGTCCGGTCAGTCTGGGACGGAGGTTTGTTTCCTCGTATCTTCTCTATTTCGAGATATTTTAATTAGGTTAATTACACATTGTCTGATAAGTCACCGCGTCTCAGGAAAACCACAGACTGGATTTATTTCCTGTATTTAAGATTGTAAGCATCAGTGTGCGGTCCCCATAATGACATCCACACATAGTGGACAGACCCCAGTACAGTGCCTGCCACGCTCCCCCTAATCATAGCCATTGTGTACAATACCAGTGCCTACCCCAATATATCTATAACTAGCGCCCCCTAATGTTCACCACAATGCACCTACACAGAGACCCCTTAAATAATGCACCGATAAGGAGGGCCGCCATAGTGCCCCCTGATAATAGCTGCATTGTCTCCATATCGTTCATGTCAATATTTTTGGACGGTACCATAAAAAGTGAGATGTAATGGAAGGACTCGTATTATTCCTTGTGATTAGTCACACGTGCTCCATCCTGACATAATCAGTGGCATTGAGTGACCTGTCGGGCATCATCGACTTCCTAGAGCATTTCCCATATCCATCAATGACAAACCACACGTTGCTTCTTGTCTGGGACCTCCAGAGGGTCTCATAGCAAAACCAAAACCTTCTAATTCTGGACGAGACGGTCCCCATTCTCCCTCCTAAACTTTGGGTTCCTTGCTTTGGCCGTACTGCCTGGTGGGTGCACTAGGGAAGAAGTTTTTTTTTTAGCTTTTTTTACTTCATCCACTACATATTTCCTATGGGGACTGGCACTTGTGCCGTGTTTTCCTTAAATCCGATAGTACATCACTTATCCAAAACTTCCTGATAAACCTGAGCCCGGGATCCCGGCTGTAGACATACTGTAATTATTCCAGTCTTCCAGTGTTATTCCACTAAGCTGCACCTGCTGCCATTGTGTGCATTAATCCCTATGTAGCGGGGTGTCTCAGTGCCCCTACCTGCATCCGCAGTTTGTGTGGGGAACTAGAGGCCTTCCATAGAGAGACAGACCTGGACCTGATTCCACACAACAAGGTAAAACTGCTCTTAGGCTAGTTTCACACTTGCTTTTTTTTGCAGCGCGTTTTTCCCGCAAAAAAACGCATTGAAAAAACGCATACAAATGCATACAAACGCTGCGTTTTTTTCAAGCATTTTTATGCGCATGCAGGAAAAAAACGCAGCGTTTTTGCGCGTTTGTATGCGTTTTTTGTGCGTTTGCGTTTTTTTACAGATTTTGGAAAAACCCCACAAAAAAGAAAAAACAACCATTCAACAACACACAAGACCAATGGGACTTCATTGTGGGTGTGGTATGTTAATATATAGACCCTGTCTACAGTATTCTTCACATTTGCTTGATTCTTCTCGTGACCATGGATCTGCGCTGGAAGAGTTTTCACTTCAACTTGGATTTGGACATCGCGATGGCTCAGGCGTATGCAGTTGCTTGCCATGAACAAAGGAAGAGAGAGAGGCAGCGAAGACGGCGGCGTATGTGGATACATCCGATTGTTGAACTCCGGGAGAGCCGTGGGGCATACCACACCCTCTACAGCGAGCTACAGGCAAACCCGGAGAAATTTACAGATTATATCCGGATGTCCCACGAAAGTTTCATGGATTTGCTTGCTTGTGTCCAACAATCCATCCGGAGACAGGACACACAGCTCCGTCGTGCGATTCCTCCTGAGGAACGGCTACTGGTGACATTACGGTATGTTTTAAAAACCAAGGGGTGCGGTCTGATGTTTTTTTTTTAAATTTAGTATTCAAAACCTTGGGTAATTAGTTTTCGTGAATGTACTAATATTTTTTTTTATAGTTTTTTAAAATAATATACATAAATATTAATTTTACTTCTTTGTCTGTTCACAGATTCCTGGCGACTGGAGAAACCCTATCTTCACTACACTTCCAGTACCGTATTGGAATCTCTACCTTGTCTGGAATTGTTGCTGACACCTGCCGGGCTCTCTGGAATGTTCTTTGTCCAGAATTTATGCCCCTGCCCACCGCTGAAAAGTGGATGGAAATTGCTGACAAATTCTGGACAGTATGCAATTTTCCCAACTGTTTGGGAGCTGTTGATGGTAAACACATACGGATCATCAAACCCCAAAGAACGGGATCTGAGTACTATAATTACAAAAAGTACTTTTCAATAGTACTCATGGCGATTGCGGATGCCGGATGTATGTTTGTAGCAGTGGACATTGGAGCATTTGGCCGTGGTAATGACTCACAGGCTTTTAAAAACTCAGACATGGGCCGGAGGTTGTATGGCAACCAATTTAATTTCCCTATGCCATGGCCTCTTCCTCACACCGAAGCTCCGCCACTGCCCTTTGTAATGGTTGGCGATGAGGCTTTTCAAATGTGCGGAAACTTACTGAAACCCTACTCCAGCTGGGACTTGGACCACACCAAAAAAATATTTAATTACAGGCTGACCAGGGCCAGAAGAACTGTCGAGTGTGCTTTTGGGATTCTTGTCTCCAGATGGCGAATTCTGGGCACGGCCATTAATCTTAAACTTGAAACAGTCGATGAGGTGGTGAAGGCCTGTGTGGTTCTACATAACTTTGTGATGGCTAAAGAGCACCCGACCTTTGAACTGGACGATGATGCTCCTAACCCATTGCCTGAATTCACTCAGCACACTCTCAGGTCATCCGTTGAAGTTGGCCAAATGAGGGACCAATTTGCGGCCTACTTTATTTCTGATGTAGGACGGGTGCACTGGCAAGATGAAATGGTGTAATGTTTTTGTTTGTTTATGGTAATAAAAAACCTTATTTGATACCATTACTGAGTGCACTATATTTTTTAAACTCCAATTAAATAAAAAACTTCCCATGTATAACTTAATTTTTTGATGTTCACACACCTGGGCAGGTAAATACACATATGAGTTAAAATGCAGCATTGCTAGTCTGCGTGAAATATATTGGAACGAGCAAAGCTGCAGGCCATGAATCAGGAAACCAATTTTTTTCAAGAGAAAATTGTGCAACTAGTTGAAAAAAAAGTATGTGATTTTCTCAAAACACAACCCTCAAAACCCAACCCCAATGAAAGTCCATGGGGAATACAAGTCAGCATTGAGTGGATGAATGTAATCTGCTCCATTCCAACTTACAAGTTATTACACTAGGCCTTGGAATGACTATACTAGGCCGTGGTATTTCAAATATGAGTATATATTACGCCTTGTGCCTACTATTATAGTCATATGTGAAATACCACGGCCTAGTATAGTCATACCAAGGCCTACTCGATTTTTGCCAACTACGATCTTGTTTCACAAAAAACAAACTGGTGAAACTTGACAAGTTTCACCAGTTTGTTTTTCATGAAACCAGATTCTAGTTGGTAAAACTAGAGTTATTACACTAGGCCTTGTAATGACTACACTAGGCCGTGGTATTTCAAATATGAGTATAGTAGGCCTTGGGGCTAGTAGTATAGTAATATGTGAAATACCACGGCCTAGTATAGTCATACCAAGGCCTACTGTAATAACTCGATTTTTAACAACTAGCATCTTGTTTCACAAAAAACAAACTGGTGAAACTAGAAAGAAACTTATTTTTTAGACAAGTTTCAACAGTTTGTTTTTCATGAAACCAGATCCAAGTTGGTAAAACTCGAGTTATTACACTAGGCCTTGGTATGACTATACTAGTCCGTGTTATTTCACATATGACTATACTAGGCCTTGGGTTGGTTTTTAACATGTATTTACCCATCAGTGTGTGTGAGCGGCGCAAACAACATTAATGAAACTTTGTAATGGTGAACCACAAATGTAAATTTATTTTTAATCACAAAAATAAACCAAAAAATTATTTTTTCCGGCGTTTGGGGGCAGATGGTTTCAATTTGGGGGTGTGCAGGGAATATGCAACACTTGCAGTTGAAGACGGTGTTTGAGGGGAAGGGGCAACAAAACTTGTGGGGGAAGGTAGTCCAGTTAAGGGAATTAAACTAGGAACACTTGGAGGAGAGGAAATCTGTTCAGGTACATTAGTTGTAATGGCATGTCGCCGTAGGCTTGTGTGCCTGGACCGACTTTGGCCCAATGCCCGCCTTGATAGATTTCGCCTTGAACTAGGGGCAAATATTGAGTGTAGGTCCCCCGTCTGCTGGTGTGGCTGCTGCTGCTGCTGAGGTGGCTGCTGCTGCTGAGGTGGCGGCTGCTGCTGAGGTGGCTGCTGCTGCTGCTGAGGTGGCTGCTGCTGCTGCTGAGGTGGTTGCTGCTGCTGCTGAGGTGGCTGCTGCTGCTGCTGAGGTGGCTGCTGCTGCTGCTGAGGTGGCTGCTGCTGAGGTGGCTGCTGCTGCTGAGGTGGCTGCTGCTGCTGCTCTTCGTTGGCAGTGCTCGTCCTTGCAGGAGGACTGGTGGCGGCAGTGATGGTCCAGGTTTGCAGAGTGGTGGTGGCAGGGCTACTACATGTTGTTGTAGCGGCAGGGCTGTTCCATGTTTGCCTAGTGGTGGCTGAGCTCCACGCATGCATGGGAGTGGCGGTGGTGCTCCAGACAGGAGCAGCGCTTGCCATGGTGGTGTCGGTGAAGTGACCAGCTGCACTCAGACTTGTGGTGGTGTAACAGTGGGTGTCCTGGCTTTGAATAGAGGTGTCCGTGCAGTGGTATGCAGCACAAGTCGGTAGTGAGGTGAAGCGAGTCAATGGTGGCACAGGTGGAAATGACACCACTGACTGCTGACCGTACCGATTATGCTGCATAGCCTGCAAGAAAGCATTGTTGCAGGCCTGCAGCACATTCAGCTGTTGCTCAGGACTAAGGTGTTCCGCCATGCCCTTTTCAATCTTACTAAAAAAATGGTGTGCTGGTCTGTTGAGGTCGGCCTCCAGACGGTCAAGGCGCTGTTCTACAGAATTGAAGCGGTGTTCAAAGTGGTTAAAACCACGTTCCATGAGTGCAAAACCGCTTTCAACTCTGTCGGACAGTGACTTGAGGCTGGAATTAAAGGCCTCGCTCAAATGCATAAACTCGGGCAAGACATTCCTGTCCAAGGCCCTCTGCCGCTGGCGGGTAGTGCCCGCATAACCAGTGGCAGAGACCTGGGACAGGGGAACACCTGATGGCCCAGCTTCCTGGTCACCAGCTGTGTGTGTGGCTGACCTGCAAGGTGCTTCCTGGCTGTCGGATGGCTGGGACGGGTCAGAGGACGTCCGAGGAAGGACCGCTCCAGGGCCAGGTTGCAGGGTGCTGCTCCAGGTGCTGTGGAAGAAAGGAAAATCATTACTACCATGCCTTTACAAGAAGCATCAACTGTGGATTAGAAAAACACAGATTAATAAAAATAAAAACCAAAAATTTATAATACTTACGATCTCGTGGCAAGGACCGGTCTTAGGAACTGCAACGCGTGATAGTGACGGTATCTAGTTCTGGTCCTTGACGCAGATCCACTGCGAACCTGGCCCTCAGCACGAACATCACTGTTGAAGCGGTCCTTGATCGAACGCCAACGTGTTCGGACTTTGTCCACTGTTGTTAAAAAAAAAACAGTGCCGTCAAGGACAACAGTCACTGCGGCACAATATAGCAATACAATACTCAAAGCAGTCACTGTAGACCCCGATGACACTGTTGGGTTTCCTGCTAGAATACACCTAGCACGAAACCCAACAGTGCCGTCAAGGACAACAGTCACTGCGGCACAATGTAGCAATACAATACTCAAAGCAGTCACTGTAGACCCCGATGACACTGTTGGGTTTCCTGCTAGAATACACCTAGCACGAAACCCAACAGTGCCGTCAAGGACAACAGTCACTGCGGCACAATGTAGCAATACAATACTCAAAGCAGTCACTGTAGACCCCGATGACACTGTTGGGTTTCCTGCTAGAATACACCTAGCACGAAACCCAACAGTGCCGTCAAGGACAACAGTCACTGCGGCACAATGTAGCAATACAATACTCAAAGCAGTCACTGTAGACCCCGATGACACTGTTGGGTTTCCTGCTAGAATACACCTAGCACGAAACCCAACAGTGCCGTCAAGGACAACAGTCACTGCGGCACAATGTAGCAATACAATACTCAAAGCAGTCACTGTAGACCCCGATGACACTGTTGGGTTTCCTGCTAGAATATGCCTAGCACGAAACCCAACAGTGCCGTCAAGGACAACAGTCACTGCGGCACAATACAGAGCAGGGAAATACTCACTAAACGCCTTTTTGGAGGATGCTGTGGCGCTGTCCCAGCCATCCATCAACGCTGCGGCCACCTCATTCCATAGCCGCCGGGTCACCACAATGTCCTTGTGCAGCCGGTCACGGCTGTCCCACAACGGCGAACGCTCCTGGACCAGGCTGATGAGCTGCTCATTATCCAGGTAGACGTCTTCATCCCGTTGTGGAACCTAGACAAAACACATTCATTAGAATAATCAAATTTAAATTGAATAAAAAGTTACAAAAAAAGAAACATAAAAAAGAGTAAAAATAGAAGATAAAAAATAAAGAACATTACAAATCATTTGATACATACATTCCGTATCACCACCGGGACTTGGCTTCGCTGCTCCTGCTCTTCGCCCTCACTAGTCCCGTCCGCAGAAGAAGATGATGATGACGATGTCTTAAAAAAGTTGAAAAAAACGTAAGAGATTTGGAGAAGCAGCAGATATACTTACCAGATGCACGAAAATAATCACCTCACGGTCTGCTTGCGCCAATTCCTGCCGCGATGGGGAATACTCGGATTCTGAAGACATACTGCATGTAAAAATAATAAAAATCATTAGTACATACAGTGCCTACAAGTAGTATTCAACCCCCTGCAGATTTAGCAGGTTTGATAAGATGCAAATAAGTTAGAGCCTTCAAACTTCACACAAGAGCAGGATTTATTTACAGATGCATAAATCTTACAAACCAAAAAGTTATGTTGCTCAGTTAAATTTTAATAAATTTTAAACATACAAGTGTGGGTCAATTATTATTCAACCCCTAGGTTTAATATTTTGTGGAATAACCCTTGTTTGCAATTACAGCTAATAATCGTCTTTTATAAGACCTGATCAGGCCGGCACAGGTCTCTGGAGTTATCTTGGCCCACTCCTCCATGCAGATCTTCTCCAAGTTATCTAGGTTCTTTGGGTGTCTCATGTGGACTTTAATCTTGAGCTCCTTCCACAAGTTTTCAATTGGGTTAAGGTCAGGAGACTGACTAGGCCACTCCAACACCTTGATTTTTTGCCTCTTGAACCAGGCCTTGGTTTTCTTGGCTGTGTGCTTTGGGTCATTGTCTTGTTGGAAGATGAAATGACGACCCATCTTAAGATCCTTGATGGAGGAGCGGAGGTTCTTGTCCAAAATCTCCAGGTAGGCCGTGCTATCCATCTTCCCATGGATGCGGACCAGATGGCCAGGCCCCTTGGCTGAGAAACAGCCCCACAGCATGATGCTGCCACCACCATGCTTGACTGTAGGGATGGTATTCTTGGGGTCGTATGCAGTGCCATCCAGTATCCAAACGTCACGTGTGTGGTTGGCACCAAAGATCTCGATCTTGGTCTCATCAGACCAGAGAACCTTGAACCAGTCTGTCTCAGAGTCCTCCAAGTGATCATGAGCAAACTGTAGACGAGCCTTGACATGACGCTTTGAAAGTAAAGGTACCTTACGGGCTCGTCTGGAACGGAGACCATTGCGGTGGAGTACGTTACTTATGGTATTGACTGAAACCAATGTCCCCACTGCCATGAGATCTTCCCGGAGCTCCTTCCTTGTTGTCCTTGGGTTAGCCTTGACTCTTCGGACAAGCCTGGCCTTGGCATGGGAGGAAACTTTCAAAGGCTGTCCAGGCCGTGGAAGGCTAACAGTAGTTCTATAAGCCTTCCACTTCCGGATAATGCTCCCAACAGTGGAGACAGGTAGGCCCAACTCCTTGGAAAGGGTTTTGTACCCCTTGCCAGCCTTGTGACCCTCCACGATCTTGTCTCTGATGGCCTTGGAATGCTCCTTTGTCTTTCCCATGTTGACCATGTATGAGTGCTGTTCACAAGTTTGGGGAGGGTCTTAAATAGTCAGAAAAGGCTGGAAAAAGAGATAATTAATCCAAACATGTGAAGCTCATTGTTCTTTGTGCCTGAAATACTTCTTAATACTTTAGGGGAACCAAACAGAATTCTGGTGGTTTGAGGGGTTGAATAATAAATGACCCTCTGAATAAACTTTTCACAATTTAAAAAAAAAATTAAACAAAGAAATAACATTCTTTTTTGCTGCAGTGCATTTCACACTTCCAGGCTGATCTACAGTCCAAATGTCACAATGCCAAGTTAATTCCGAATGTGTAAACCTGCAGGGGGTTGAATACTACTTGTAGGCACTGTACATAATTTAAAAGGACAGGCATATAATGTAATATACTCACATTCTTCGCTGATATAATGGGTTCTTGGTTGACTGTCTGCTCTCCAATCTGTCAGTGTAGTAGTGGCAGAGTTTTGGCAGGCACCTCCTTTTATATAGACTTTTTTTTTTTGACTTTAGAAGATTATAACTAGTACAACAAGTGGACACCACCAAAAAAACGCAGCGCTAAAAAAACGCATACATGAGCATGCCAGTGCGCACGTATGCGCATCCATAGGCTATAATGGCCATTTTTAGCGCAAAACGTGCGCATACGTGCGCATGCGCTTTTTTGCAGGGCCAAAAAATGCAACATGCTGCGTCTGTAAAATACAAACGCACACCCCAAAAAAACGCAGCGCATGAAAATCGCATACGTGCGCTTGCCAGCGCGCAGGTATGCGCACCCATGTTAAATATAGGGGAAAAAACGCATGCGCACATATGTGTTTTTTTCCAGCGCAAAAAAATGCAAATGTGAAACCAGCCTTAGTGCACATGGCAGGCTAATTTGTCCAGTCAATGTACTAATTATTATGTTTTCTAACTTGCCACCCACTCTTTTTAGGTTTATATTTTCTCTCCATTCTGCCAGCACTATAGGAGCTGGAACTTTTTTTTTCCATCACTTCATGCATTGCTTCTGCCAGTTTTCAATGACTTGCTTACCCTAAACTGAGAGACTTTGTTGCGCCTGTATGCAGTTTGACAGATAGTAGGGCAGAAGCAGAAAGATAAAGGCCCACTTCGACTTCCTCTAGGGAGACAGCCGCCCCCACTTCTATCTCTTGTAGAGAGATACCTGCCCCCCACTTCCTGCAGAAAGAAAGACCTGCCCCACTTCCTGTAGAGAGTCCAAGACACCCCCCCACACACACTTTCTGTAGAGCAATACTCATCACCACAAAAATCTATCCCCACTTCCTATAGAGAGATACTGGCCTGCTTCTACTTCTTTAGAGAGACAAAGACCCAACATGGCTTCCTGTAGAGAGGTAAATCCCCGCCCCCCACTCGCTGTAGAGAGACAAAGCGCCACCACTTCCTGTACACAAAGCCATGCCCTCACTTCCTGTGGAGAGAGAAATCCCTGCCCCACTTAAAGTAGACAGCCCACCCCACTTCCTGTAGAGAGGAAGCCCCACCCCCATTTCCTGTCGAGATAACCTCGCCCCACTTCCTGTAGAGATAAAGACCTGCCCTCTCTTCCTGTAGAGATAAAGGCCCATCCCCACTTCCTGTAGCGAATAAGGCCCGCCCCCACTTCCTGTAGAGATAAAGGCTCGCCCCCACTTCCTGTAGAGAGAGAGAGGCCCGCCCCTACTTCTTGTAGAGCGATAAAGGCCCGCCCTCACTTCCTGTAGAGAGATAAAAGCCCGCCCTCATTTCCTGTAGAGATATAAAGCCCCGCCCCCACTTAATGTAAAAATGTAAATACCCACCCCACTTCCTGTAGAGCTATAAAGCCCCACCCCCATTTCCTGCAGAGAGATAACGCCTCGCTCCCACTTCCTGTAGAGAGATAAAGCCCCGCCCCCACTTCCTGTAGCGAGAGAGAGCCCCGCCCCCACTTCCTGTAGCGAGAGAGAGCCCTGCCCCACTTCCTGTAGCGAGAGAGAGCCCTGCCCCACTTCCTGTAGCGAGAGAGAGCCCCGCCCCCACTTCCTGTAGCGAGAGAGAGCCCTGCCCCACTTCCTGTAGCGAGAGAGAGCCCTGCCCCCACTTCCTGTAGCGAGAGAGAGCCCCGCCCCCACTTCCTGTAGTGAGAGAGAGCCCTGCCCCACTTCCTGTAGCGAGAGAGAGCCCCGCCCCCACTTCCTGTAGCGAGAGAGAGCCCTGCCCCACTTCCTGTAGCGAGAGAGAGCCCTGCCCCCACTTCCTGTAGCGAGAGAGAGCCCCGCCCCCACTTCCTGTAGTGAGAGAGAGCCCTGCCCCACTTCCTGTAGCGAGAGAGAGCCCTGCCCCACTTCCTGTAGCGAGAGAGAGCCCCGCCCCCACTTCCTGTAGCGAGAGAGAGCCCTGCCCCCACTTCCTGTAGCGAGAGAGAGCCCTGCCCCACTTCCTGTAGCGAGAGAGAGCCCCACCCCCACTTCCTGTAGCGAGAGAGAGCCCTGCCCCACTTCCTGTAGCGAGAGAGAGCCCTGCCCCACTTCCTGTAGCGAGAGAGAGCCCTGCCCCACTTCCTGTAGCGAGAGAGAGCCCCGCCCCCACTTCCTGTAGCGAGAGAGAGCCCTGCCCCACTTCCTGTAGCGAGAGAGAGCCCTGCCCCCACTTCCTGTAGCGAGAGAGAGCCCTGCCCCCACTTCCTGTAGCGAGAGAGAGCCCTGCCCCCACTTCCTGTAGCGAGAGAGAGCCCTGCCCCCACTTCCTGTAGCGAGAGAGAGCCCTGCCCCCACTTCCTGTAGCGAGAGAGAGCCCTAGCCCACTTCCTGTAGCGAGAGAGAGCCCTGCCCCCACTTCCTGTAGACAGCAGCTTACACAGAAGGGAGACTCCTACTAGAATTTTTGGGGGCTGGAGACATAACTTTGGGTATAAAGTTCTCTGATTTCACTTCCCTCCGGGGCCTCACAAGCTTCGTCTTTGCACATTGCCATGACCGATCCTCAGCTTCCAGTTACCCATGACAGTAATGGCCGTCGTTCCACCCCTGGCGGTATTTGTTTTGCGCTATATAAAATCATCAGCCCTCATAAGAGAAGATGATGGTGACTACTTTCATTATTAAAAAGACATTTTCTCTTAAGCTCGTTATTCAGGATTAATGAAGAGATGTAAAGTTGATTCCATCTGTCTGGAGATCACACATCTAGGTCAGCGATTATACCGTAAGTGCCGAACCTGCGTGAGATATCTATCAAGACGTGAGACACGGTAAAAATGCAGACAAGTCGCTGCATGACGGAGTCTGCTACCTGAAAGTGCATTGTTCACCTTCAGCCTAAAAATTACTGTCAGGAGGAACTGCACCGTCTATCACCCCAGGACTATGGGAGATGATCTGGGGTCAGAGACGTGGAGCAGGGAGTCCACTAAGGTCTTCTCTTGGTCTGGAGGACCCTGATGTCAATCGATCGTCCAGGAGTTCAATGTGTGCTGTGTAATGCTTCAGTTCTCCTGTGGGGGCACTGTTATGGATTTGAACACTTTCCCTACAGATCACAACAGATTGCAGTCAGTAGTACTCTGTTATCAGAGCGCAGTTTTTTTTTAGTATGGATTTTATAATGTCAGCACAGATGTGTGCTTACGTTGCTCACCAAGTTCCCAGCGCTGAATGTTTACTTAAAGGGTTATATACCTTCTTCACAATTGGGATATTGTCGGATTGTGCTTGTAAATGCAAGCTATTTTGCAATTTAGTGCTTATTAACATTTTCAGCCGTCCTTGAGATATTAACACATTACTTTTGTTTACAGCTGGTTGCCTTGGAGACCGACCACCACACCTAGACAACAGAACAATCACAGAGCTTACAAGATAATTTCTATAGAGTTTGTAAGCGCTGTTTTGAAGCTTGAATGCACTGTTACCTCCTAATCCTGGACAGCTATAGCTCAGCGTTACAAGGTAGACAGCAGCGGTGGTCGGTCTCCTAAACAACAAGCAGAAAAGTAAACAAAAGAAAAGTGTTAATATCTCAAAAAACGGCTGCAAATTGTAATAAGCAGTAAATTGCAATAATGCTGCTATTTACAAGCTCCATCTGATAATGGCCATTTAGGAGGACCGGAATAACCCTCTAATACTTAGAAATAGAGAAATTGCACCAAAGTATAAAATCTTTCTTTGAATTCAGCAGATCATTATCGGATGTGACCAATTTTACATTCTAAAGGCTGGGACAATGGATATTAATTAACAATTAACATATCTGTCTCATTAACGGCTCTAATTATGGGAGGTGTCAATAATTATTTACTTTCTCATCAAAACCGGATTACAAAGATGTGTTCAAATTCCTGCAATGGAGTTTTGTTAAATATAGCTGTTGGTCGGCACTTTGGTATGGTTCTTTCCTGGCTTAATTTCTGGCTTCTTTCTGTAACTGGTTCAAACTTGGTTCCCGTCTTGGCTATGTTCATAATTCACATTTGTCACATTTGAGTTGTGAGGGTTCAAGGAAAAACACAAGGAAATCCTAGTTTCACTCAATAGTTTTGCTGCCACGGTCACTACTTCCAGCCCTTCTTGTCTGGGTTAAGGATAATGAGGTGGCCAAACTTGACTTGGTCTCATCACAGATCGATTCGGACAAATTTGACTTTACCCCATCACAGATCAATTTTGCCATGTTTGACTTGACCGCATCACAGATCGCTTCGGCCATATTTGACTTGGTCCCATCACAGATCGGTTCATCCATATTTGACTTGGTCCCATCACAGATCAATTTTGCCATGTTTGACTTGACCGCATCACAGATCGCTTCGGCCATATTTGACTTGGTCCCATCACAGATCTATTCGGCCATATTTGACTTGACCCCATCACAGATCAATTCGGCCATATTTGACTTGGTCCCATCACAGATCGATTCGGCCATATTTGACTTGGCCTCATCATCACAGATCAGTTCTGCCATATTTATTTGGCCCATTACAGATCAATTCGGCCATATTTGACTTGGTCCCATCACAGATCGCTTCGGCCATATTTGACTTGGTCCCATCACAGATTGATTTGGTCATATTTGACTTGGCCCCATCACAGATCGGTTCATCCATATTTGACTTGGTCCCATCACAGATCAATTTTGCCATGTTTGACTTGACCGCATCACAGATCGCTTCGGCCATATTTGACTTGGTCCAATCACAGATCGATTCGGCCATATTTGACTTGGCCTCATCATCACAGATCAGTTCTGCCATATTTATTTGGCCCATTACAGATCAATTCGGCCATATTTGACTTGGTCCCATCACAGATCGATTTGGTCATATTTGACTTGGCCCCATCACAGATCGGTTCAGCCATATTTGACTTGGTCCCATCACAGATCGATTTGGTCATATTTGACTTGGCCCCATCACAGATCGGTTCATCCATATTTGACTTGGCCCCATCACAGATCGATTCGGATATATTTGACTTGGCCCCATCACAAATCGATTTGGCCATATTTGACTTGGCCTCATCACAGATCAGTTCTGCCATATTTATTTGGCCCATTACAGATCGATTCGGCCATATTTGACTTGGTCCCATTGTAGGGAAGGTGACCGGACGGACGGACTAGTCAGAGTGAAGAAGGAAAGGTTTGCACAGTGTAGGTAGGTGTCAGTTATTACAGTGGGGAAACAGCTAGGAAAGTGTAGTGGACGTGCAGTACCTTGGGTTGACCATTAGATGGCAGGGAGGAGTGTGAGCAAAGGACTTGACATCAGCTTAGGGCTTTAGAAACCGTAGGTCATGGGGGGCAGGGTCACAGTGACAGGGGACCGGGAGAGCTATAAATACTGAGGGAGGGTTCCAGAAGGTTCCAGTCCCTAGGGGGAGCTCCAGTGACAGGAGGACTCCTGACCTGTCAGGAGCGTCGATGATCGAAGAGGGGACGGTGTATGCATACACGTCCCCAGTGTAACGTACGGTGTGTAAGAAGCGGCCCTGGAAACGGAGGGCCGTGAGGTAAAGAAAGAGCGGTGTGCTCTGAGGCCGTCAGACGGACGGCAAGTGAGAAATAAACTTGGACTTGTTGCACCCAGAACCTGCCTTCATCTTGTCTCTGTTTCTTCTCTGCGCGGTAAGAATTGGGACCACCCCCCCAGCACCGACCCTACATTTGGCGTAGTCGGCAGGATTGCCGCCGCTAATACGCTATCTTCCGCGGCAGGCCTGCGTCTGAAGGACTGAGAAAAACTTGGGCTGCTCTATTTTGGATTTTAATCATCTGTGGATTACAATTGGCTTACCTGTGGATTACAAATTGGGAGCGCTGTGGTGACTCAGTGGTGCTGACAGAAGATCCGGGGCGGTACCAGCTGCTGCGCAAGATGGCGGCATTGCTACAACGCAGGGGAGAGGTCCGAGTGTTTCCAGTCGTGTTGAATGGACTGGGGCCCCCTCCAAGGTACCCCCGTGGACAGCAGTATGTGCCCGGAGGCCGACGCTCCCATGTACTGGACCCTGGCAGATGGGTGGAAAGGTCTGCCAATGCCCCACCCAGCAGGAGGAGTGGCACAGAAGAAAAGCTTGGCTGCGGCTGTCTGGCGCCATTCGATTGCTGCCCAACGGACGGTATGAGACGCTGCGGGTGTCGGGGCATCGGCCACCTAGAGTGGCAGTGGCGGCGGGAGACTGAGTTGCGCCAGAAAATGTCACCCCCAGGGCCCCGGACAGGCAGCGGGGTGCTGAGCTGGGAAGCGGAGCCTGTGCGGAGCCAGCGAGAACGGCCGCCAATACCAACGGAAGGCCTCTCTGTGGAGTCCCTGATCCTGGAGGCTGACTACGCTGAGCAGCGGATCGCGGAGCGTAGACCACGGAAGGAGCCGCATGAGGACATGGTGGAGGTCACGGTGCCGGGGAAGGTGAGAGTACCTCCAGCCCCACCAGCGACCTCACAAGCGGCCCCCACTTTTCTGCCACAGCGCGCCGTCCTCTGCGCCCCGGAAGGCCTAACTACACCGGGCCCTGTGTCGTACGCGAAGTTGAGCGAGGCCCCCGCCCACGTTCCCGAGCTACCCTGCCCGGAGCCACCAGTGCGGAGCTCGATTACAGACGACGCTGCTGTGCTCTCCTTACCGGCAACAGCGGTTTCAGTGGAACTGGCAGTCACTCCGGCCCCGTTAAAAGTTCTGAAAGAGGCCTGTTCTGTGGCCGTGGGAATGCCGGTGCTAGAATCGGTAGCGACCTATGTAACCGGCCTGGATAAGCAGACCCCTGAAAGCACGGCTACCCCCGTTCATCATCCGGCTCCAGCGGCTGCTGGGCCGCAGGTATCATCGGCCGCCTCTGCCCCACGCGCTCTTTTGGCAAAGTCCCGCCCACCGGACTCTGAGACTGGCGCGACACCCTCCGTTTGAGTTGCGGAGGTTATTAAGGGGAAGAAGGCTCGGGAGCAAACGATTTGGAAACAGCTGCATGAAAAGGGGGAGGCTGGCATGGTGGTAAAGAGATCACGGGGACGGCTGGTATACACCAACATCGATAGAGGATACGGTTTTATCCGGGATGAGACTGGACAAAAGGTCTATCTTAATGTGGCCTCTATTCGTCACGGCCGGGCTCTACATGAGGGGAACTGGGTGTCGTACTACAAGGAGTACTGCCCCCGTGGCTACTACGCGATAGCTGTGGTTGCTGAGCCAGAGGGCCGTGAACCCACGTAGTAAGAACTCTTAGGACACTCCCTATACCCCGGGTGCTCCACGGCTGTGGGGCCCCTCGCTGCCAGCCATCTGGGAGTGGTTTGAACTCTCGAAATTTCGTTGCACCGTTGTGCCAAAGCATAAGGACAGTTGATGTATATGTTAATGAAAATTTGATATAAGAAGTTAAAGTTGTTGGTTGTAGTAAGCCTGGCAAAGCGGGGTGTTAAGAAGCGAGGGAGTGCATATGTCCATGGAAGGGGGGGAGAAGAAAAAAACATGTGATGTTTATGTTGTTATATGTTGGTTTTAAAATGAGCAAAAGAAAATGAAAAAAAATATATAAAAATGGGTACTTGTGCTATTATAAAGTTGTTTAATGTATAATATGCCAAAGTAAAATGCAACAGGTCCGGGTAAGGGAAGGTCTGCGGGACCAAAGGAAAGTGTGAGATCCGGTAGGGGTCTAAGAGTTGAGGAGGTCTGGGAGACCGGGACGCCGACCATGACATGTAATTGAAAGAAGGGTAGATGAGTTGGAAGACGTGAGAGACAGCCGTCCTAGGTCAGGTCCCCAACACCACGGACACCCCTGAAGGAGGAAGGCGGGCGCTGGTAATGATCTGGAAGGTAAGAGACCTTGATCATGGCGTACCGAATAGTGGAAGGTGACAGTAGGGGAGAGTAGGGGAAGGTACACGCCATAGAGAGAATATGGGTGTACCTAGCCCAATTTGAAAGACGTTGTCATGTGGCGTGCGCTCTGGTGAGTAGCAGTAGGTGCTCCCAGTATGGTTTGGCCCCCGCAGATAGTGGGTTTGGCTCAACAGCTGGTCCGACAACAGAATGTAGGTGTAGCTTCAGAACGACGAAGGCAGGGATGACGATTGTCGAGGACGACAATGGACAAAGGAAGGGCGAGTGTAGGGAAGGTGACCTGACGGACGGACTAGTCAGAGTGAAGAAGGAAAGGTTTGCACAGTGTAGGTAGGTGTCAGTTATTACAGTGGGGAAACAGCTAGGAAAGTGTAGTGGACGTGCAGTACCTTGGGTTGACCATTAGATGGCACGGAGGAGTGTGAGCAAAGGACTTGACATCAGCTTAGGGCTTTAGAAACCGTAGGTCATGGGGGGCAGGGTTACAGTGACAGGGGACTGGGAGAGCTATAAATACTGAGGGAGGGTTCCAAAAGGTTCCAGTCCCTAGGGGGAGCTCCAGTGACAGGAGGACTGTGACAGTCTGTGCGCTGTGAGGAGAATCTAAACCAGGGGGACTGAGGAGAGAGAACGTCAGGGGGGTGGTCCTGACAGGAAGAACCGCAGAAGGGACGAGGCACTGGGTGTGAGACACCGTATTTGACACGACGACTGATCAGTGGAAGCGCTGTTGGTTTACGGGCCTAAGGGGGCCACAGTGATGGACCTGTCAGGAGCGTCGACAAGCAAAGAGGGGACGGTGTATGCATACACGTCCCTAGTGTAACGTACGGTGTGTGGAAAGCGGCCCTGGAAACGGAGGGCCGTGAGGTGAAGGAAGTGCGGTGTGCTCTGAGGCCGTCAGGCGGACGGCAAGTGAGAAATAAACTTGGACTTGTTGCACCCAGAACCTGCCTCCATCTTGTCTCTGTTTCGTCTCTGCGCGGTAAGAAGTGGGACCACCCCCCCAGCACCGACCCTACACCATCACAGATCGGTTCATCCATATTTGACTTGGCCCATCACAGATCGGTTCATCCATATTTGACTTGGCCCATCACAGATCGGTTCATCCATATTTGACATGGCCCATCACAGATCGGTTTGGCCATGTTTGATTTTACCCCATGACAGACTCGGACAAATTTGGTGGGAAAATGTACCATGATGTAACGCAGTGAAAACATTGTTGTTCATCACGTGTGAACTCTTACACTGCACCAGGGTCGTCAGATGTCCTTCCTCTGTTCACCTCGCCATCTTGCTTTCTCGTAGAGAGTCAGTGATTTGTGAGGACACATCCTGTGACTGTAGAGACTCTCTATGATGGTAGATTGGAAGAGGCATAAGTGGGGAGTAGTCTGCACTTATCTCCGTGTGTCATCACCCACAATCCTTACCTGTCGCGATTGTTCGCAGTCTGTCTGGATTGAGCAGCCCAGTGACGCCCGCTTATCGTGCATTCAGGTGACGGAGAACGACAATTGTACCAAGTGACCTGGATTATTTTTTTATTGAATTTAATGAGTGTTGTTGAGGTTGGGAAAAAACAATATGATGACTCATGGCGAGTGGCGAGGAGGGCGGGGATACAAGTGGCTATATATTATCTTAAAGTGGAAGTAACAGATTCATTACTTATAATGATAAGCATTTATTTAAAGGAAAGTTTCTGTCATCGCAAAATGTTGCATAGATGACTGAGAACAACTAAGATGGAGAGTAAAGCGAGTCCCTTTAAATGTCTTTGTCTATGGGGCTCACTCAGAGTAATTAGAGAGGGTAATTGCACTAAGCTGTGGGAGGGGCAAAGAAAAGACTTCCTGGTCGTGTGGAATCACATGATCCCTCTTGCCCAATCAGCAGTTCAAGGAACACGAGAGCGGCGTCTACATGTGTTTTGCTTGGCCTCTTAAAGGGCCAGTGCATTCTAACTTTAGCTCTGTTGCGCCAGGTTTTATTAAGACCCTTCCTAACATTACATTATCCTGTGCCGCTCCAACTTTGATGTGATATTATTTTTACGGTTATGATTTTCATTTTTTTTCTGTTTTGAGGGTAGGACCTTAACTTTCCCATTGTTTTGGTCCGTGCCTCTTTTTTGGGGTATGCATGCCAAATTTTCAAAATTTGTCTACCGGGAATCAGGGATAAGCTGCTTCCCGTGCAAGCCTTATTTCTGCCTCCTAAATCTGCTTCTGATTGTCAGGGTTTGTCTTCATGGCAATGCAAAGGGTTTGAACTGCTCCATGGAAGACGTCTACCATGTCCAGAAGATTTGCCGCCCATGTCAGGAGTCTGGAAGGTCTTCAGTTTTTCTGCTGGCCTCCTGGACATCCTGGGAGAGTTGGTTTAGGATGAGGAAAGAACGATCCCAATGACTCCGCTCCATTGTTTTGGTCTAAGCCGTGCCCCATTTCCAGACTTTTGCAGAAAAAGTGGACGGGGATCAGAAGACTTGATAGATATGGCAATCTGATGCTGCGGTTCGGCCGCTCAACGTGGCTTTCTTTCCTCTTCACTGTCATGTAGACTGGATCTTGGCTCTGAAAAAAAAAACACCTCTAGATCCTGCAGACGATCATATCACTCAGACTCCCCACCAAGCATCGTCAGCACCGGCACACCCCGGCAAGCAACAGCGTTTTAATTCCACCCAACGCCAAGGAAGCCACTAAAATGCCACACCTCGGTAATTGTTTTCAGCTTTTGTCTCACGCGCAGAGCTTTCAATTAAACTTCCCCCGTGAGGGAGCAGACCCAGGACGACCCAGCTGTAAATGAAGGAATCTTGGCGCCGGCACAAAGGCGAGATACAAGAAGCGGCTGAAGACTCCTGATGGCTGCAGGGTTCCTTATCTCATCGGATTCGGGAAGCGTACAATGAGGATTTCACTTCTGTATCTCCCGTCGTACCCTCCGAATTCTGCCAGCAGCTGCATATGTTGCGCAAAGCTTTAGTCGGATTTAATAGAAAAAAAAAATAAGTCACGTGATGATGGAGTTGGCATTGTTATCAGTCTTACTTTTTTTGCTGGATATGCAATAATGGCTTCAGCTAGGAAATAATGTGGCGCGTGATCCATAAATGAAGCCACATCCTCAACTGAAAACTCGAAAGCCGTCAGAACTCGCAAAAAAAAACAAAAAACGAAGGCTTAACGCTTTTTTTTTTTTTTTGGAAGCGTTCCTTGATACATCTCCTTTGTTCCCTGGCATAAACCATATAGATCCTTTGTCTATGGAGCTAGTAAAAAAAAAATGCCTTTTTCAAAATTACTTCCAAATCTGTGGCGCTCGGAGTTCTGATTTTCATGTATAGACATAGTGTTAATGTATAGGCGTCAGGTTACTATTGAGATATAAAATGCCTAGAGCCAAGCTTGTCTGGATCAAGGGCTCTTGTCTCGGGGATGGGACGCGATTACAACATGACAGGTCCTTCAACCTCTTGCTCAGACCGTTGTAATTAATGGCTGTTTTTTCCATTCTGTGGTTTGAGAACCAAGTGTCTCTCCATCCACCCCGAGGTCACATCATCGATGTAACATTGTATTATTGTACTGGTAAAGAATCCGTTCTGGAAATCCATAGAAGTTTCATCACGTATGAAGATGACTTCATTTGAGCCCTACGATTGGAAGGTGCATAGAAAAAAGGACAAACGCATACATAACGTCCTTTTTTTGGGGAACAGGTAGCAGCGATATTTTTTTCATCCATCTTGGTGTACCAACAGGTCTCGTCACCGAACTAAGTGTGCCACGTGGTATGAGGGTTTGTAACATGTTAACCAGTGGAGGTTGGATGATATCATATGCATATACAGTGGCATTCTACATCAGTCTTCCTCTTCCTTTCCTAACTTATTCTTCTGATGAAGGGCTCAAATATTGAACAAGTAGTAGAAAATGAAGTCCGGCGAAACCCTTGGAAGGCATGATAAGATGGGTATGCGGCTCACTCTTGCCGTTTTCCTTTTGGAGCATTGCGTAAGAACTCCACTAGGAATATCTATCTTTGGAATGAATGATATGCGGAGCCTGCCGGCGCTGCAACGAAAGGAATAATAGTCAAAATATTAAGTCACCCGACACAAAGAATGTGACATAGGTACATCACCGCTGAAATATGTGGCATTGTGATTATAACAGACAACTATCCTCATCTGTCAAATTGAGCTGTCGTGAGTGGGACCTCTAAAGATGGAATTTAGCTGAAGAATGGGAAGAATCTCTACAAAGAAGTAGCTGAAGATGGAGCCTAGCCATTGAAGGAATGATAGGATGAAGTAAAAACTCAAAGACTGGTAGAAAGTGAACCTGACCAAAAAAATGGCACAGCCAAAGAAAGGATCTGACTCAATGCCAAAGATAGAACATAGCCAACGGCTGAACAAAACCAAAGACTGAACATAGCCAAATACCGAACATAGCCAATGGCAGGACAAAACGAAAGACTGAACATAGCCAAAGACCGAGCAAATCCAACGGCAGGACAAAACCAAAGACTGAACATAGCCAAAGACCGAGCAAATCCAATGGCAGGACAAAACCAAAGACTGAACATAGCCAAAAACCAAACATAGCCAATGTCAGGACAAAACCAAAGACTGAACATAGCCAAAGACCGAACATAGCCAATAGCAGGACAAAACCAAAGACTGAACATAGCCAAAGACCGAGCATAGCCAATGGCAGGACAAAACCAAAGACTGAGCATAGCCAATGGCAGGACAAAACCAAAGACTGAGCATAGCCGATGGCAGGACAAAACCAAAGACTGAACATAGCCAATGGCAGGACAAAACCAAAGACTGAACATAGCCAAAGACCGAACATGGCCAATGGCAGGACAAAACCAAAGACTGAACATAGCCAAAGACCGAACATAGCCAATGGCAGGACAAAACCAAAGACTGAACATAGCCAAAGACCGAACATAGCCAATGGCAGGACAAAACCAAAGACTGAACATAGCCAAAGACCGAGCATAGCCAATGGCAGGACAAAACCAAAGACTGAACATAGCCAAAGACCGAGCATAGCCAATGGCAGGACAAAACCAAAGACTGAACATAGCCAAAGACTGAGCATAGCCAATGGCAGGACAAAACCAAAGACTGAACATAGCCAAAGACCGAACATAGCCAATGTCAGGACAAAACCAAAGACTGAACATAGCCAAAGACCGAACATGGCCAATGGCAGGACAAAACCAAAGACTGAACATAGCCAAAGACCGAACATAGCCAATGGCAGGACAAAACCAAAGACCGAACATAGCCAATGGCAGAAGAAAGCCAAAGACCGATCATAGCCAATTGTAGAACATAGCCAATGGCAGGACAAAACCAAAGACTGAACATAGCCAAAGACCGAACATAGCCAATGGCAGGACAAAACCAAAGACCGAACATAGCCAATGGCAGAAGAAAGCCAAAGACCGAACATAGCCAATTGTAGAACATAGCCAATGGCAGGACAAAGCCATAGACTGATCATAACCAATTATAAGACAAAGCCAAAGACTGAGTGTGGCCAATGGAAGGATAAAGCCAAAGAGTGAACTTAACCAATGGAAGTTAATGATCCAAATAAAGAAACAAGACGATCCGCACCACACAAACCAATGCGGCCCTGCCAGGAATATAGTATGCAATGTCACGACAGCCATCTGCATGGAAATCTGGGCATTCAACCTGGACTCTCGGGTGGTCAATCAGATATAGCAGTGAAATGAATGATTCTTGAGAAAAAAGAGATGGCACTCACCGGTCTCAGTTATCCATATTTTTATTGAAGACGGTTAAAACATGTTGCCGGGGGAAATGGCAGGATAAAACCAAAGACTAAACATAGCCAATGGCAGAAGAAAGCCATAGACTGATTATAGCCAATGATAGGACAAAGCCAAAGACTGAGCATAGCCAATGGTAGGACAAAGCCGCAGAGTGAACATAACCAATGATAGGATAAAGCCAAAAAATGAACATAACCAGTGGTAGGATAAAGCCAAAGTGTGAGCATAGCTAATGGCAGGACAAATTCAAACACTAAACATAGCCAATGGCAAGACAAAGCCAAAGACTGAGCATAGCCAATGATAGGACAAAGCCTGAGAATAGACAATGATAGACAAAGCCAATGGAAGAACAAGAAAACCCATGGTTTTATCAGTCAGAATAAAATAATATTTCTTCAGCAGAAATCTAGCGTTGAACTGCTGAGATTTTCTTTCACAAGTTTACATGTTTTTTTTGTCATTATTTGCAGGATTGTGACCGTGGTCCTTGTGATAATCAGCGTGGTCTGGATTCCCATCCTGCAGAACGCCAACAGCGGACAGCTCTACGTCTACATCCAGTCCGTCACCAGCTACCTGGCTCCCCCGGTCACAGCCGTGTTTGGCTTGGCAGTCTTCTGGAAGAGAGCCAACGAGCAGGTAAACCCCATCTGTGCCGATCCCGTACACACCATACTGAACAATAGTCATACCACAATAGGGCGCACCCAACCAACACAATGTATCCTCCTCACACAATGTATGGAGTCACTTTCTGTAAAGTAAATAAGGTCACTGATCACAATGAACGAGAACGTGGAGTCTCCTGTCAGAAAAATCACTCTAATGACTTAAATGGGGATGATTGGGGAGTGGATCACGGTTGTGTCATTGTTCTTCGCTTTTAGTCGAGAGTTTTCTCTGTTTTCTGGACGTGGATGTCATTTGTCATATATTAGCAATGCTTAATTACCCTAAAAACACAGGATTTAAGAATAAGTAGACAAAATAGCGCAGTACGACAAGTCAGACGGCTTACTAAGCAATGAAGTCATGGAACTTCTCATTCCACTTGCTTCATATTGAGCTTGTGTTTGCACCGGCTGAGAAGGGTTTACACCAGTGTTCCCCAACTCCAGACCTCAAGAGCCACCAACAGGTCATGTTTTCAGGATTTCCCTTAAAATTGCACAGGTGAGATCTGCTCACCTGCACAGGCAATAATTCTACCACCTGGGCGATACTAAGGAAATCCTTAAAACCTGACCTGTTGGTGGCTCTTGAGGACCGGAGTTGGAAAACACTGATTTACACATTACGGATGGCACGTTGGATACCTTTCGTCTATATGAAGCCTAAGGGGTTCACCAAAGTTCAGATGACAGGACAACTGTGGTGGCTCAACTGGAGGACAGCCATGTTGTTTAATGGGAATCCTCAAGTCAGTGGTGGCACTAACAGATTGGTATCACTGATTAGAGGAGGTTATCTGATGAAGAAAGCCTTTTTTCAGTATCAAGTGATCAGCAGGTCTCCTAATCCATTCCTAACCTAATCCTTGTTTCTTGACTACACTTCAGCCAAGCCCCTTGGCTACTACATCTGGCACTTGTAGTGCCACTCCTAGATGTTTCTGACTATGTTCCTGACTTCCATTGGCTTGTCGAATCCTGTCTGATCACATGGTAAGAAATCCCGGCTCCATTATTGACCTAGGTTCTGCTTCCACCATCACTAATATTTTGACTTTTTTAGAAGAATCCTTCTTCCGCAACGTCCATACCCTTTTCCACTGGGTTACAAGTGGAAAAACAAGGAACCCCTCCCTGACTCCGATCTAGCCACTGCTAAACCGAAAAAGGCTTCTAGAGTCCCCATTCTGACCACTGGTCCTTTATGGAGAACCCTATGGTCCTTCCATTTCTGATGATGATGGAGAAAACAGCTGGTCCTTTAGGACTTACTTGGTTCCATGAGGACCATATGTTGACTCCTAGTTTAGAAAACCCACATTTGAATACCGTATTGGGCGCTTCAACCCTAATACAGGTGGTTCGCCCCTTTTAGTTTCCTTATGGAGCAGAGAGTGACTACAAAGGATAGTTTAGTCAGCAGTTCAGTGCATGCTATATCATACGTAGCTTCCCGGGATGTGTCTGTCCTGCAGATTGTCGGCATTTAACAGGCGTTAAAAGCCAGAGGCAAAAAGCTCAATAATCCGGCGTTAATGCGACAGGCAGGATCCAGGAGTGTGGAGTGAGAGAGAGTCGTCATCTTCATTTGGGATAATTGCTGCATTGTGAAAACAGGTGTGTGCAGATTCCTGGGTTCAAAATAAATCCCAATCCTCCTATTAATCCCCCCTCCCCTGATAAAAACCCATTTATAACCGCGTCTTGTGGGGGGGGGGGAGTCGTATCTGGTAAAATTCATTCCGGCTTGTTCTGCTGTTCTGAGGCACTGAGTATCAGTGTTAATGTTTGTAAACCTTCACATTCCTGCAACAATTGTCTCCATGGTAACAGACTACAAACAAACCCTGCGTAGTCTGAGCCTACAGAGGGGGAGCAACTTTTTTTTTTATCATCAACCATGTAAACTATTTCTCTATATACTGGTAACTGAGACAGTTCTCTCTCGTTCTGTTCTTCCAGGCAATCTATCATGTAAGAGATTCCTCTTTTTCCCATCCCCCTCCCTTTGCCAATACATGCTTGATTGGCTCTTTACCTGTAGAATATGACAGATACTTTTCAACATGTTCAAGCCTAATTTCTAGGACCCTGGCCATAAAACTTCCGAGAAAGTTCAACATTTTTGCCTTTGTGCATCAGTTCCTGCAAAAAAAAATGCTGATGTTGAAAGGGACATACAGGATCAGATTCAGCAGCCGAATATGTACAGTGGGGAAAAAAAGTATTTAGTCAGTCAGCAATAGTGCAAGTTCCACCACTTAAAAAGATGAGAGGCGTCTGTAATTTACATCATAGGTAGACCTCAACTATGGGAGACAAACTGAGAAAAAAAAATCCAGAAAATCACATTGTCTGTTTTTTTTTTTCATTTTATTTGCATATTATGGTGGAAAATAAGTATTTGGTCAGAAACAAAATTTCATCTCAATACTTTGTGATATATCCTTTGTTGGCAATGACAGAGGTCAAACGTTTTCTGTAAGTCTTCACAAGGTTGCCACACACTGTTGTTGGTATGTTGGCCCATTCCTCCATGCAGATCTCCTCTAGAGCAGTGATGTTTTTGGCTTTTCGCTTGGCAACACGGACTTTCAACTCCCTCCAAAGGTTTTCTATAGGGTTGAGATCTGGAGACTGGCTAGGCCACTCCAGGACCTTGAAATGCTTCTTACGAAGCCACTCCTTCGTTGCCCTGGCGGTGTGCTTTGGATCATTGTCATGTTGAAAGACCCAGCCACGTTTCATCTTCAATGCCCTTGCTGATGGAAGGAGGTTTGCACTCAAAATCTCACGATACATGGCCCCATTCATTCTTTCATGTACCCGGATCAGTCGTCCTGGCCCCTTTGCAGAGAAACAGCCCCAAAGCATGATGTTTCCACCACCATGCTTTACAGTAGGTATGGTGTTTGATGGATGCAACTCAGTATTCTTTTTCCTCCAAACACGACAAGTTGTGTTTCTACCAAACAGTTCCAGTTTGGTTTCATCAGACCATAGGACGTTCTCCCAAAACTCCTCTGGATCATCCAAATGCTCTCTAGCAAACTTCAGACGGGCCCGGACATGTACAGGCTTAAGCAGTGGGACACGTCTGGCACTGCAGGATCTGAGTCCATGGTGGCGTAGTGTGTTACTTATGGTAGGCCTTGTTACATTGGTCCCAGCTCTCTGCAGTTCATTCACTAGGTCCCCCCGCGTGGTTCTGGGATTTTTGCTCACCGTTCTTGTGATCATTCTGACCCCACGGGGTGGGATTTTGCGTGGAGCACCAGATCGAGGGAGATTATCAGTGGTCTTGTATGTCTTCCATTTTCTAATTATTGCTCCCACAGTTGATTTCTTCACTCCAAGCTGGTTTGCTATTGCAGATTCAGTCTTCCCAGCCTGGTGCAGGGCTACAATTTTGTTTCTGGTGTCCTTTGACAGCTCTTTGGTCTTCACCATAGTGGAGTTTGGAGTCAGACTGTTTGAGGGTGTGCACAGGTGTCTTTTTATACTGATAACAAGTTTAAACAGGTGCCATTACTACAGGTAATGAGTGGAGGAAAGAGGAGACTCTTAAAGAAGAAGTTACAGGTCTGTGAGAGCCAGAAATCTTGATTGCTTGTTTCTGACCAAATACTTATTTTCCACCATAATATGCAAATAAAATGAAAAAAAAACAGACAATGTGATTTTCTGGATTTTTTTTTCTCAGTTTGTCTCCCATAGTTGAGGTCTACCTATGATGTAAATTACAGACGCCTCTCATCTTTTTAAGTGGTGGAACTTGCACTATTGCTGACTGACTAAATACTTTTTTCCCCACTGTATACGTCCATCAGACCAGAGGCTTCATATATAATCTCCTAGGGGTCTTTAAGACACATTGGAAACAAGGAATGCTGGGACGTGTCCTCCACTGGTGACAAAAGTGAGGGTGGAAGCAGCGAACTTCTCATCATCCTTTGATCCTTTTCGCTATAATGTGTAGAACAAATAAGAACAGATCTGTGGTGGGTCACTGAGTGAATAAATGAGGCTCCTCCTTTGTTTCTGCTCCCTTAGTAGGAGGAGCATGAAACAAGTCTGTGCGGCAGAGAGAGGCAGTCCACTGTATAGCACATAGAACTTCCCATGCCCACCAGACAGGCAGTTACTTTGTGTCTCGGAATCCAGAAGCAACTTATTCTGTACAGACGTATGATGATGGATAACGTAACGGTACAATATACGGTATAATACTACGACCTGATGGTGGTATAATCAGCATGAAGTCTACTAGCTCCTGCACACGTCACGTCTCGTCTCCTCTCTCCTCACAGGGAGCGTTCTGGGGTCTTATGGTCGGCCTGGTGGTCGGACTGGTACGGATGACTATGGAGTTTGTGTATCCCATCCCCCGCTGCGGCGTTCCCGACGAGCGTCCGTCCATCCTGAAGGACATTCATTACCTGCACTTCGCCATCATTTTATGTGCATTGACAGTGGGAGTAGTGGTCGGGATAAGCCTATTATCGGAGCCGCCGCTGCACGCTCAGGTAGGTGTAAAGCCGCGTGACATTATACAAGACACCAAGAGATCGGGGGGGGGGGGATGGCGTCCTGTAAAAACCGTACCGCGCCTGCGTTACAGATGTCTTACAGCTATTTTAAGGGGGAAAAAATAAGTAAGAAGACATATTGGGCATGCATCAGTCTCCACCATCGCTGGTGAGATACAGAATGTGTCGCCATATCCTGCACCAGCGGTGACACCATGTGCAGAGGAAATTAGCGTGTTTCCGGGTTAGGATGGGGGTGTAATGACGCGGCAGCGTTGGCTCTTTGCGTATAGTTGCAGAATCTGACACTCTACCACTAAGAACTCTCCTCCTCCTCCAATGTATGGGTTCACATAGTTTTGCTGACTGACCCAAGTGTTTGGAATATATCAGTCCTCGTGGACACGATGGGTTTTCTTCTGCTCTCAGATTAGAGCAGAGGATGTGATCACAAATAGCGCCCTCTCTCTCCTCCACCTTATCATCCATTGCCGACATAATACCGCCATACAATGCTCAATAATAAAAGTACAATCCAGCTCCCCTCGGCTTATCCATCTCCTGCAGCTGGTGGGGCCATTGCATCTTTTGCTCACCCTACAATCTGTATTTTTAAGGGGGTTGTATTGTGTTTTGCTTTATTTCTCCAGTGAGACAAGTTGAAAGCTGCCTTTCTTTTCTTTTTTTTTTTTTATTTATTGCTGCCTGATCTGATGCCAAGTGTACAAGAGCTGGCGCCAGGGAAAACAGCGCAATATTTAATGCCGAAAAACGGTGCCAAAGCCAAACGCTAATCTTGTTTTGTGCGACAGAAATATTTTCTGTTTTTAGCCAGTTTTTCTGTTTGTCCTGGCTCAGTGGGTAAGCAGATGTGCCCTGCTGCACAACTAACCAATTTCTTTATGATCACCTGGCGCTCAAGGGGTAAAGGTATAAAGGAAGTCCTCAATCTACCATCATGGCTGCCACCCAGCATCTCGGGTCTAAGAACTGTAAGGGTCATTTAAAGGGGTTGTACAGGACTTAGATATTAATGGGCTATCCTTAGGGCATTAGTGTCGGTGGTGGTCCAACACCCAGCACCCCACGGTCAGCTGCGACCGGACATATAGAGGCGAGAAAGCACAGCTGCATACACCGTGTAGTGGCCGTACTCGGTACTGCAGCTCAGATCACATTCACTTTAATAGGAGCGGAGTCGCAGTACCCCAGAATGTCCTCTACACTGTGCACTGAGGACGGATGGGGGTCGGACCCCCACTCATCTCAAGAAAGGGTCATCATTATATAACCCCTTAAAGAAGAGCAATGATCTGTATATATCTCTGCTCCACAGGTAAAAAACCTCACCTGGTGGACAATACCCCGCGGAAGAAGCCCACCCGAGATCACACTCAGGAAAGTGTCCACTCGTAGCCACTCAGCCCCTGGAGAAATTGATGGTGGGTTCAGTTGTGCCCATTTGGTACCGTAGGGTAATTTGTGTATGGGTGGGTTGGTAGGGCATTCTGGATACCATTCGATATATATATTTTTTTTCATTTATTTGTACAGGCCCAGCCAACTGTCCCCCCCGCGGCCGGACCTGGAGCACAATGTTGTGTAAACCCCCCACAGAACCAGTGGAATCTTCCTCCCCCATTCAACAAAGAAGCATTCAGGAGGAACCATTCTGGGCGCGGGTGTGCTGCATTAATGCCATCATTCTCATGTGCGTCAACGTTTTCTTCTATGCCTATTTTGCTTGAAGACCAAGAGGAACAGGGAAAAAAAAACCAAAAACACTGCAAAAGCATTACCCACGAGTGCCCTTTATATTAACCACTTCATTGCCAGCCATCAGTACATAAGGTCACAGAGCGGCCTCCATTGCCAGCGTGTGCCAGGGTGAATCACATGCCCAATGAAGGACGGCACCGCACACATGTGTAGAAGTCAGCAGATTGAGTTTCCTGCCCTTTTAACCTCACATGACGCATGCTTTTTATACAGGAGCCAAGATGGCGGCCCACCAGCGGCACGTGACATTCCTGACAATGTGCCCTCGTAAAGTACAATTATCGAATAAAAGGTGTTATTAGTGGAGCTGCCGCCTGCCCGTCACTGACAGCGGGGGCTCATACTGACGGCTTTTTACTGCGATGACTCTCAGAAAATCATGACAGTCACAAATAATTCCCACTCTCCAAATAATGAATCACTGACCGAAAGCCGCAAAGACGGACAATTAAAGGGAAAAGTCATCAGATCCTATTAGTCTACAAAGATGTCTGACCCGGGGGAGGGGAACAGGCCAGTGCTGCCTGTAACAGCGATGACCGAAGCGTCCCCCTGAAATAGAGATGACCGAAGCTTGCCCCCATAACTGTGATTACCATGGTGTCCCCCCATAACTATGATGGCTCTGCATCCCCCCATAACAGCGATGACCCGGCATCCCCCATAACAGTGATGACCACGGCGTCCCCCCCGTAACAGTGAGAAAAACCGTAGCATCCCCACATAACAGGGATAACCTTTGTGCCTCCTGATAACAGCAATGACCACAGTGTCCCCCTGCATCAGCAATAGTTGCAGCTTCCGCCATAATAGAAAAGGACTGCGGTGTCCCCCCATAACAATGACCACAGTGACCCCCCCATAATAGTGATGACTGCAGTGTTCCCCCCCATAACAGACCGCACCATTCACCCATGACAGCAACAACCATGGTTTCCCCTCCATAACAGTGATGGCCACAGCGTCTCCCGTAACAGAGATAACCACAGCATCCCCCATAACAACGATAACCGCAGGGTCCCCCCATAAGTGATAACCACAGCTTCCCCCCATAGTGCACTGTAGCTGTTGCGGCCAGTGTCGCACTGTAGCTGTTGCGGTCAGTGTCGCACTGTAGCTGTTGCGGTCAGTGTCGCACTGTGTAGCTGTTGCGGTCAGTGTCGAACTGTAGCTGTTGCGGTCAGTGTCGCACTGTAGCAGTTGCGGTCAGTGTCGCACTGTAGCAGTTGCGGTCAGTGTCGCACTGTAGCAGATGCGGTCAGTGTCGCACTGTAGCAGATGTGGTCAGTGTTGCACTACGGTGGTTTTTACAGGTGGCTGTTACTGCGATTTCCTGTAGTAGCAGATCAGGACACATTCCCTAATTTCTCCATGACAGACGTGATCGGTGATATATTAGTTAGATATTGTGGGGGCTCTGACTGTGGGGACTTGGTAACCCGTTTCTCAGGAATAGTCAGAAATCTATGGAGCCATATTGTACAACTATTGACAGATTTCATAAGGAGGCATATGGCGATTGGGGAAGTAATCACCCTCTATACAGTACAAGTGAAGGCAGGACTTTGTATAATGCAGGTAACCCCCTATATACAGTACAGGTGGAGGCAATACGCTGTGTTCTGCAGGTAACCGCCTATATACAGTGGAGGAGAAGGCAAGACTCCGTATTACACAGTTTGTCCCCTAAATACAGTGCAGGCGGAGGCAGGACCCTGTATTATGCAGGTAACCCCCTATATACAGTGCAGGCGGAGGCAGGACTCTGTATTATGCAGGTAACCCCTATATACAGTGCAGGCAGAGGCAGGACTCTGTATTATGCAGGTAACCCCCCTATACACAGTGCAGGTGGAGGCAGGACTCTGTATTACGTAGGTAACCCCCTATACACAGTGCAGGCGGAGGCAGGACTCTGTATTACGCAGGTAACCCCCTATATACAGTGCAGGCGGAGGCAGGACTCTGTATTATGCAGGTAACCCCCCTATACAAAGTGCAGGCGGAGGCAGGACTCTGTAATATGCAGGTAACCCTCTATACACAGTGCAGGCGGAGGCAGGACTCTGTATTACGTAGGTAACCCCCTATACACAGTGCAGGCGGAGGCAGGACTCTGTATTACGCAGGTAACCCCCTATATACAGTGCAGGCGGAGGCAGGACTCTGTATTATGCAGGTAACCCCCTATACACAGTGCAGGCGGAGGCAGGACTCTGTAATACGCAGGTAACCCCCTATACACAGTGCAGGCGGAGGCAGGACTCTGTATTACGTAGGTAACCCCCTATACACAGTGCAGGCGGAGGCAGGACTCTGTATTACGCAGGTAACCCCCTATACAAAGTGCAGGCGGAGGCAGGACTCTGTAATACGCAGGTAACCCTCTATACACTGTGCAGGCGGAGGCAGGACTCTGTATTACGCAGGTAACCCTCTATACACAGTGCAGGCGGAGGCAGGACTCTGTATTACGCAGGTAACCCCCCTAAATACAGTGCAGGCGGAGGCAGGACTTTGTGTTACGCAGGTAACCCCCCTAAATACAGTGCAGGCGGAGGCAGGACTTTGTGTTACGCAGGTAACCCCCCTATATACAGTGCAGGCGGAGGCAGGACTCTGTATTACGCAGGTAACCCCCTATACACAGTGCAGGCGGAGGCGGGACTCTGTATTACGCAGGTAACCCCCTATACACAGTGCAGGCGGAGGCGGGACTCTGTATTACGCAGGTAACCCCCTATACACAGTGCAGGCGGAGGCGGGACTCTGTATTACGCAGGTAACCCCCTATACACAGTGCAGGCGGAGGCAGGACTCTGTATTACGCAGGTAACCCCCTATACACAGTGCAGGCGGAGGCAGGACTCTGTGTTACGCAGGTAACCCCTATATACAGTGCAGGCGGAGGCAGGACTCTGTATTATGCAGGTAACCCCCCTATACACAGTGCAGGCGGAGGCTGGACTCTGTATTACGCAGGTTAACCCCCTATATACAGTGCAGGCGGAGGCAGGACTCTGTATTACGCAGGTAACCCCCTATACACAGTGCAGGCGGAGGCAGGACTCTGTGTTACGCAGGTAACCCCCTATATACAGTGCAGGCGGAGGCAGGACTCTGAATTACGCAGGTAACCCCCTATATACAGTGCAGGCGGAGGCAGGACTCTGTGTTATGCAGGTAACCCCCTATATACAGTGCAGGCGGAGGCAGGACTCTGTATTACGCAGGTAACCCCCTATACACAGTGCAGGTGGAGGCAGGACTCTGTTACGCAGGTAACCCCCTATATACAGTGCAGGCGGAGGCAGGACTCTGTATTACACAGGTAACCCCCCTATACACAGTGCAGGCGGAGGCAGGACTCTGTATTACGCAGGTAACCCCCTATATACAGTGCAGGCGGAGGCAGGACTCTGTATTACGCAGGTAACCCCCTATACACAGTGCAGGCGGAGGCAGGACTCTGTGTTATGCAGGTAACCCCCTATATACAGTGCAGGCGGAGGCAGGACTCTGTGTTATGCAGGTAACCCCCTATATACAGTGCAGGCGGAGGCAGGACTCTGTATTACGCAGGTAACCCCCTATACACAGTGCAGGCGGAGGCAGGACTCTGTTACGCAGGTAACCCCCTATATACAGTGCAGGCGGAGGCAGGACTCTGTGTTACGCAGGTAACCCCTATATACAGTGCAGGCGGAGGCAGGACTCTGTGTTACGCAGGTAACCCCCTATATACAGTGCAGGCGGAGGCAGGACTCTGTTACGCAGGTAACCCCTATATACAGTGCAGGCGGAGGCAGGACTCTGTATTATGCAGGTAACCCCCTATATACAGTGCAGGCGGAGGCAGGACTCTGTGTTACGCAGGTAACCCCCTATACACAGTGCAGGCGGAGGCAGGACTCTGTTACGCAGGTAACCTCTATATACAGTGCAGGCGGAGGCACGACTCTGTGTTACGCAGGTAACCCCCTATACACAGTGCAGGCGGAGGCAGGACTCTGTTACGCAGGTAACCCCCTATATACAGTGCAGGCGGAGGCACGACTCTGTTTTACGCAGGTAACCCCCTATACACAGTGCAGGCGGAGGCAGGACTCCGTATTACGCAGGTTAACCCCCTATATACAGTGCAGGCGGAGGCAGGACTCTGTATTACGCAGGTAACCCCCTATACACAGTGCAGGCGGAGGCAGGACTCTGTGTTACGCAGGTAACCCCCTATATACAGTGCAGGCGGAGGCAGGACTCTGTGTTATGCAGGTAACCCCCTATATACAGTGCAGGCGGAGGCAGGACTCTGTATTACGCAGGTAACCCCCTATACACAGTGCAGGCGGAGGCAGGACTCTGTTACGCAGGTAACCCCCTATATACAGTGCAGGCGGAGGCAGGACTCTGTGTTACGCAGGTAACTCCCTATATACAGTGCAGGCGGAGGCAGGACTCTGTGTTATGCAGGTAACCCCCTATATACAGTGCAGGCGGAGGCAGGACTCTGTGTTATGCAGGTAACCCCCTATATACAGTGCAGGCAGAGGCAGGACTCTGTGTTACGCAGGTAACCCCCTATATACAGTGCAGGCGGAGGCAGGACTCTGTGTTACGCAGGTAACCCCCTATATACAGTGCAGGAGGAGGCAGGACTCTGTGTTACGCAGGTAACCCCCTATATACAGTGCAGGCGGAGGCAGGACTCTGTGTTATGCAGGTAACCCCCTATATACAGTGCAGGCGGAGGAAGGACTCTGTGTTACGCAGGTAACCCCCTATACACAGTGCAGGCGGAGGCAGGACTCTGTTACGCAGGTAACCCCCCTATATACAGTGCAGGCGGAGGCAGGACTCTGTATTACGCAGGTAACCCCCTATACACAGTGCAGGCGGAGGCAGGACTCTGTGTTATGCAGGTAACCCCCTATATACAGTGCAGGCGGAGGCAGGACTCTGTGTTATGCAGGTAACCCCCTATATACAGTGCAGGCGGAGGCAGGACTCTGTATTACGCAGGTAACCCCCTATACACAGTGCAGGCGGAGGCAGGACTCTGTTACGCAGGTAACCCCCTATATACAGTGCAGGCGGAGGCAGGACTCTGTGTTACGCAGGTAACCCCTATATACAGTGCAGGCGGAGGCAGGACTCTGTGTTACGCAGGTAACCCCCTATATACAGTGCAGGTGGAGGCAGGACTCTGTTACGCAGGTAACCCCCTATATACAGTGCAGGCGGAGGCAGGACTCTGTATTATGCAGGTAACCCCCTATATACAGTGCAGGCGGAGGCAGGACTCTGTGTTACGCAGGTAACCCCCTATATACAGTGCAGGCGGAGGCAGGACTCTGTATTACACAGGTAACCCCCTATATACAGTGCAGGCGGAGGCAGGACTCTGTATTATGCAGGTAACCCCCTATATACAGTGCAGGCGGAGGCAGGACTCTGTGTTACGCAGGTAACCCCCTATATACAGTGCAGGCGGAGGCAGGACTCTGTGTTACGCAGGTAACCCCCTATATACAGTGCAGGCGGAGGCAGGACTCTGTATTATGCAGGTAACCCCCTATATACAGTGCAGGCGGAGGCAGGACTCTGTGTTACGCAGGTAACCCCCTATACACAGTGCAGGCGGAGGCAGGACTCTGTGTTATGCAGGTAACCCCCTATATACAGTGCAGGCGGAGGCAGGACTCTGTGTTATGCAGGTAACCCCCTATATACAGTGCAGGCGGAGGCAGGACTCTGTGTTATGCAGGTAACCCCCTATATACAGTGCAGGCGGAGGCAGGACTCTGTATTACGCAGGTAACCCCCTATACACAGTGCAGGCGGAGGCAGGACTCTGTTACGCAGGTAACCCCCTATATACAGTGCAGGCGGAGGCAGGACTCTGTGTTACGCAGGTAACCCCTATATACAGTGCAGGCGGAGGCAGGACTCTGTGTTACGCAGGTAACCCCCTATATACAGTGCAGGCGGAGGCAGGACTCTGTTACGCAGGTAACCCCTATATACAGTGCAGGCGGAGGCAGGACTCTGTATTATGCAGGTAACCCCCTATATACAGTGCAGGCGGAGGCAGGACTCTGTGTTACGCAGGTAACCCCCTATACACAGTGCAGGCGGAGGCAGGACTCTGTATTACGCAGGTAACCCCCTATACACAGTGCAGGCGGAGGCAGGACTCTGTATTACGCAGGTAACCCCCTATATACAGTGCAGGCGGAGGCAGGACTCTGTGTTACGCAGGTAACCCCCTATATACAGTGCAGGCGGAGGCAGGACTCTGTATTATGCAGGTAACCCCCTATATACAGTGCAGGCGGAGGCAGGACTCTGTGTTACGCAGGTAACCCCTATACACAGTGCAGGCGGAGGCAGGACTCTGTTACGCAGGTAACCTCTATATACAGTGCAGGCGGAGGCACGACTCTGTGTTACGCAGGTAACCCCCTATACACAGTGCAGGCGGAGGCAGGACTCTGTTACGCAGGTAACCCCCTATATACAGTGCAGGCGGAGGCACGACTCTGTTTTACGCAGGTAACCCCCTATACACAGTGCAGGCGGAGGCAGGACTCCGTATTACGCAGGTTAACCCCCTATATACAGTGCAGGCGGAGGCAGGACTCTGTATTACGCAGGTAACCCCCTATACACAGTGCAGGCGGAGGCAGGACTCTGTGTTACGCAGGTAACCCCCTATATACAGTGCAGGCGGAGGCAGGACTCTGTGTTATGCAGGTAACCCCCTATATACAGTGCAGGCGGAGGCAGGACTCTGTATTACGCAGGTAACCCCCTATACACAGTGCAGGCGGAGGCAGGACTCTGTTACGCAGGTAACCCCCTATATACAGTGCAGGCGGAGGCAGGACTCTGTGTTACGCAGGTAACTCCCTATATACAGTGCAGGCGGAGGCAGGACTCTGTGTTATGCAGGTAACCCCCTATATACAGTGCAGGCGGAGGCAGGACTCTGTGTTATGCAGGTAACCCCCTATATACAGTGCAGGCAGAGGCAGGACTCTGTGTTACGCAGGTAACCCCCTATATACAGTGCAGGCGGAGGCAGGACTCTGTGTTACGCAGGTAACCCCCTATATACAGTGCAGGCGGAGGCAGGACTCTGTGTTATGCAGGTAACCCCTATATACAGTGCAGGAGGAGGCAGGACTCTGTGTTACGCAGGTAACCCCCTATATACAGTGCAGGCGGAGGCAGGACTCTGTGTTATGCAGGTAACCCCCTATATACAGTGCAGGCGGAGGAAGGACTCTGTGTTACGCAGGTAACCCCCTATACACAGTGCAGGCGGAGGCAGGACTCTGTTACGCAGGTAACCCCCCTATATACAGTGCAGGCGGAGGCAGGACTCTGTATTACGCAGGTAACCCCCTATACACAGTGCAGGCGGAGGCAGGACTCTGTGTTATGCAGGTAACCCCCTATATACAGTGCAGGCGGAGGCAGGACTCTGTGTTATGCAGGTAACCCCCTATATACAGTGCAGGCGGAGGCAGGACTCTGTATTACGCAGGTAACCCCCTATACACAGTGCAGGCGGAGGCAGGACTCTGTTACGCAGGTAACCCCCTATATACAGTGCAGGCAGAGGCAGGACTCTGTGTTACGCAGGTAACCCCTATATACAGTGCAGGCGGAGGCAGGACTCTGTGTTACGCAGGTAACCCCCTATATACAGTGCAGGTGGAGGCAGGACTCTGTTACGCAGGTAACCCCCTATATACAGTGCAGGCGGAGGCAGGACTCTGTATTATGCAGGTAACCCCCTATATACAGTGCAGGCGGAGGCAGGACTCTGTGTTACGCAGGTAACCCCCTATATACAGTGCAGGCGGAGGTAGGACTCTGTATTACACAGGTAACCCCCTATATACAGTGCAGGCGGAGGCAGGACTCTGTATTATGCAGGTAACCCCCTATATACAGTGCAGGCGGAGGCAGGACTCTGTGTTACGCAGGTAACCCCCTATATACAGTGCAGGCGGAGGCAGGACTCTGTGTTACGCAGGTAACCCCCTATATACAGTGCAGGCGGAGGCAGGACTCTGTATTATGCAGGTAACCCCCTATATACAGTGCAGGCGGAGGCAGGACTCTGTGTTACGCAGGTAACCCCCTATACACAGTGCAGGCGGAGGCAGGACTCTGTTACGCAGGTAACCCCCTATATACAGTGCAGGCGGAGGCACGACTCTGTGTTACGTAGGTAACCCCCTATACACAGTGCAGGCGGAGGCAGGACTCTGTTACGCAGGTAACCCCCTATATACAGTGCAGGCGGAGGCACGACTCTGTGTTACGCAGGTAACCCCCTATACACAGTGCAGGCGGAGGCAGGACTCTGTTACGCAGGTAACCCCCTATATACAGTGCAGGCGGAGGCAGGACTCTGTGTTACGCAGGTAACCCCTATATACAGTGCAGGCGGAGGCAGGACTCTTGTTACGCAGGTAACCCCCTATATACAGTGCAGGTGGAGGCAGGACTCTGTTACGCAGGTAACCCCCTATATACAGTGCAGGCGGAGGCAGGACTCTGTATTATGCAGGTAACCCCCTATATACAGTGCAGGCGGAGGCAGGACTCTGTATTATGCAGGTAACCCCCTATATACAGTGCAGGCGGAGGCAGGACTCTGTGTTACGCAGGTAACCCCCTATATACAGTGCAGGCGGAGGCAGGACTCTGTATTACACAGGTAACCCCCTATATACAGTGCAGGCGGAGGCAGGACTCTGTATTATGCAGGTAACCCCCTATATACAGTGCAGGCGGAGGCAGGACTCTGTGTTACGCAGGTAACCCCCTATATACAGTGCAGGCGGAGGCAGGACTCTGTGTTACGCAGGTAACCCCCTATATACAGTGCAGGCGGAGGCAGGACTCTGTATTATGCAGGTAACCCCCTATATACAGTGCAGGCGGAGGCAGGACTCTGTGTTACGCAGGTAACCCCCTATACACAGTGCAGGCGGAGGCAGGACTCTGTTACGCAGGTAACCCCCTATATACAGTGCAGGCGGAGGCACGACTCTGTGTTACGTAGGTAACCCCCTATACACAGTGCAGGCGGAGGCAGCACTCTGTTACGCAGGTAACCCCCTATATACAGTGCAGGCGGAGGCACGACTCTGTTTTACGCAGGTAACCCCCTATACACAGTGCAGGCGGAGGCAGGACTCCGTATTACGCAGGTTAACCCCCTATATACAGTGCAGGCGGAGGCAGGACTCTGTATTACGCAGGTAACCCCCTATACACAGTGCAGGCGGAGGCAGGACTCTGTGTTACGCAGGTAACCCCCTATATACAGTGCAGGCGGAGGCAGGACTCTGTGTTATGCAGGTAACCCCCTATATACAGTGCAGGCGGAGGCAGGACTCTGTATTACGCAGGTAACCCCCTATACACAGTGCAGGCGGAGGCAGGACTCTGTTACGCAGGTAACCCCCTATATACAGTGCAGGCGGAGGCAGGACTCTGTGTTACGCAGGTAACCCCCTATATACAGTGCAGGCGGAGGCAGGACTCTGTGTTATGCAGGTAACCCCCTATATACAGTGCAGGCGGAGGCAGGACTCTGTATTACGCAGGTAACCCCCTATACACAGTGCAGGCGGAGGCAGGACTCTGTATTACGCAGGTAACCCCCTATATACAGTGCAGGCGGAGGCAGGACTCTGTGTTACGCAGGTAACTCCCTATATACAGTGCAGGCGGAGGCAGGACTCTGTGTTATGCAGGTAACCCCCTATATACAGTGCAGGCGGAGGCAGGACTCTGTGTTATGCAGGTAACCCCCTATATACAGTGCAGGCAGAGGCAGGACTCTGTGTTACGCAGGTAACCCCCTATATACAGTGCAGGCGGAGGCAGGACTCTGTGTTACGCAGGTAACCCCCTATATACAGTGCAGGCGGAGGCAGGACTCTGTGTTACGCAGGTAACCCCCTATATACAGTGCAGGCGGAGGCAGGACTCTGTGTTATGCAGGTAACCCCCTGTATACAGTGCAGGCGGAGGCAGGACTCTGTGTTACGCAGGTAACCCCCTATACACAGTGCAGGCGGAGGCAGGACTCTGTTACGCAGGTAACCCCCCTATATACAGTGCAGGCGGAGGCAGGACTCTGTATTACGCAGGTAACCCCCTATACACAGTGCAGGCGGAGGCAGGACTCTGTATTACGCAGGTAACCCCCTATACACAGTGCAGGCGGAGGCAGGACTCTGTTACGCAGGTAACCCCCTATATACAGTGCAGGCGGAGGCAGGACTCTGTGTTACGCAGGTAACCCCCTATACACAGTGCAGGCGGAGGCAGGACTCTGTATTACGCAGGTAACCCCCTATATACAGTGCAGGCGGAGGCAGGACTCTGTGTTACGCAGGTAACCCCCTATACACAGTGCAGGCGGAGGCAGGACTCTGTATTACGCAGGTAACCCCCTATATACAGTGCAGGCGGAGGCAGGACTCTGTATTACGCAGGTAACCCCCTATATACAGTGCAGGCGGAGGCAGGACTCTGTGTTACGCAGGTAACCCTCCATATACAGTGCAGGCGGAGGCAGGACTCTGTGTTACGCAGGTAACCCTCCATATACAGTGCAGGCATAGGCACCCGATCCTGTGTCAGCAGTTTTATACTAATATTTCCTCCTGGCAATTGAAGGCTTTGTAACAATGAAGCGACAGCTGAGTATAATAATGTAATGGGGGAATATCACAGGACGGGGGGCCCAGCGCTGCCGAGTGACTGCCACAGTGTCACGACCCCGCTGCTGAAACGGAGCGATGATAACATCTGCTCTTGCTCTCCTCCGGCCTTCTCCATCAGTGATGGCCCGAGACCCTGGTGTAAGTGCAGTGTGTAGGTGCACGTTCACACTGTGGCCAAACAACAGACAAAACCTAAAGCAAAATGAACAAATACCCTGAAGTAAGGAATTGTAGAGAACACACAGGATACTTAGAGCAAAAGCCATCCGACAAGGTGACCCATCGGGGTGGCCCCGAACTCCTGTAGATAGCCTCACTATGTGTCAGCAGACGTCAAAATAGTCGGGCGGCAGGGCGGGACCCAAATCCAACTGTTCAGACACCTGCCCATGGAAAGCTACGTGAACATTAGCAGCAATGAACCAACTCTGACCCTATCGTTTAATGAGCATTGTAACCTGTTTACAGGATGGGGAGGAGGTAAGCTGTGATATCAGCTATTGTGAATGGTGGATCCTGTGTTATCTACTGTATGTAGAGGTGTTATCAGTCATTGTACAGGAGGAGGAGGTGAGCTGTGATATCAGCTATTGTGAATGGTAGATCCTGTGTTATCTACTGTATATAGAGGTGTTATCTGTCATTGTACAGGAGGAGGAGGTGAGCTGTGATATATAATATTGTGAATGGTGGATCCTGTGTTATCTACTGTATGTAGAGGTGTTATCAGTCATTGTACAGGAGGAGGAGGAGGTGAGCTGTTACATCAGCCATTGTGAGTGGTGGATCCTGTGTTACCTGCTGTAACATGTCTCTGTAGATGATGAGATTGCTGAAAACTGTTCCGGAAACAGCAGGAAGTATGACTCTAAAATAGCCCCAGTGACTCACTGATGAAGACATCAAATAAAAAAAAATCATAAAAGGCCATATTTACCAATACCTGGTTACAATAACAATGTACTAAAGGGTGCAGACAGGCCCCAGTGGTAAAAGGCCAAATACTGGGGAACAGCCGGTCACACACCCATCATTCATGGCTGCTTAGTACTAATAATGCACACGGAAACGACTTGTATACAGCTCCAGTCACACTTATACGTGTAGTGCACCATGACGGATGACAGGCTATAGGTTATTTCCATACTATTAGATCAGGCCAACTGCCCAGCACTATGTAAGTGCACCGCACAGGAACAAACACCCCAGTTACCCCACCAACACTACGGGGCCTGGCTGCATCCTGCAAAGATAAAAGAGGGATTGGTAGTTGATATTTTGGTCAAAATACACAAGCTTGCAACCACCTCCATCATTATCTTGGAAGTCCTTACCTAACATTAAAAGCAATTCTCTGAAAAGGACATAAATCCCAAAAAAAACATTACAGAAAAGCAGCCACGTACCAATACCTGGTGACGATACTGATCTACTGTAGACAGGCCCCTGTGTTACATGGTGCAGCAGCACAGGTGCAGAGTGATGATTAATAATTGCTCCTACATTGACCATCCATGGGGGCGGCTGCTTAGTATTATAGATGCAGACAGGTATAATACCAAGCAGCACCCCCCTCCATGGATGGTAGGTGTTCTAGTGGCTGTTCATCAGTATTTTGCACTTATGCTGCTTTCGCCCCATGACACTGGGGCCTCTCTGCACCCTGTTTATTGGTACTAGGACCAGCTATTGAGAAGTATGACCTTTCCTTGCAAAATTACTAGTTTAGTTTTTTTTTTTGTTTTTTGTTTTTTTAATAAAGATCGTATTCTGAAAAAAAAAAAAAAATATTGTCAAATTTAAAAAAAAAATTCTAAATCAAATGTTCCCATTAAAAGAGAATTGTAGTCTCTGCAAATAAAGGGTGTATTGACAAGTTATATTATGTTCCCATATACTTTCTGTATAAATTAAATTCATAAATTAATGAAATGACAGAAAGCAGAGATCTCGGGTATGACGTCCATAGCTGCGCCGTTATTGAACCGGACTGTACGACACTGAGCCGGACGTATCCACAGCCGGACACTGGCATCAAACAACACATAGCAAGGAAAGGATTGTCCAGGATTGCAAAAAATGGTTTGCCCCCCCCCCAACCCCCTTTTTTTTTTCCAGAAATCATGTCCCAATTATCTACAAGCCACGTCTGGTATTGCAGCTCATATTGTCTAGGGATAAGCTGCACTACCACACAGTGTCCATGATCAATGGTGGCGCTGTTTCTCAAAAAAAGCAAGACCCTTTTTTTCTATTCTTCTAATTTTAGTAGTTACTTTGCATAAAGAACGAAGACAGTGAAAGAGGAAGTTTGGCGGGATTCCAGAAGTCATCACCCCGTCCTTCCCGATAACTCGTCCACACAGATGCAGACACCCACACTCTCTCGGGTACATTCATGGAGCAATGTACTTTCCTTTTGCCAGCCAGCCACGACACCCCGATGTTTCCGTATAATACAATATTGTAATTTTAGGCTTCATATATTTGGGGGGTTTCTGGTGGGTTCTTACCTACAGTGACACATCTGGGGTCTGGCGGATGATAGAAATCTATTATCCGTCCTTTCATGGTTCAGAAGTATCCGCGTCTATGGTGGGATACTTTACGGGAACTCGTGGGCTCATGTGGTAGAAAAGATGGATGCCTGATATACAAGAAGAAGGCAAAAACTCAGGTTTGAATTAACACAACTTGTCAGTTCACACTCGGTAAGACCCGTGCCCTAAATGTGGCGCTCCCCGTTTATGGTTGGGTAGTAAAAGTAAGAATTTAACCCACAGAATCCATTATAATGTGACACAGAGGTTGTAAAGCAACCACACTAAGTACAATATTTCGGAAGGGGTATAGTAACGGCCATAGAGCGGTAGATCACGTTGAATCTGATGATTGGCGAGATCTGTCCATTTATTGACCCCCGATAAACTTTAAATGACTTTTCGACATTTTTGGACGATTCTTCCGCTATAGTTCTTCTATAAAAGCCTATACCTAGGTGGCCCAACTTGAGGAAGGCCAATCCTTGAAACTATGGGGTGGACTAGTCTTGACAGCAAAAAATTGGAAGCCAAGTCTAAATCTATAAACCATATATCCATTATGTAATGATCATTGTAGGTCTGCGGTTAGAACAGATTTAATAACCACCTCCAAAAATGTAAAATAACCCTTTCTTTTTGAAAGTCTCTTGCGAGAATGAAGAAAAGATATATTGAGCTCAGACATAATGTTCTCCACCTTATCTAAGTGGCTGCCTCTTATCAAAGAATGGTCTCCTCCACTGGAAGTATGATCCTGACAATGGCGGTCACTGGTGGATCTGGTTGACATAGTTCCTAGGAAAAAGACCAGTCCTTCCGGAAATTCTTCCACTCCACCAATTGGGATCCGAATTGTCCATGACTTCGATTATATCTCCTCGTTGAAAAGACAGTTCTGATGATTTCTCCGAGATGAAGTTGTACTGAGCCTGGACAAACTGCTTCATTCTCTGTTGGAACAGAAGACAGAACATAACTAGCATCTACAATTCCATCACAGGAAATCAGCTGGTGGAATGAACTGGGGACGTTCATGGGTGAGATGTTTGGTTCATCTAAGACACGTTAATACATTATATGCCTCGCTTTATATTTTTAGATATAGATGCTTTTTCTATTTTCGAATTTCATTTTATTTTGTGAAAGACACGTGACTCAAGAAAGCACAAAAATACTGTTTTATTTCCCAGAGAGCTTAAGGCTATGGCTGCTCCCAGACGTCTTTATCTTTATCTAACACGTGACTACAACCACTCCCTATACATTGAACAGAATCAGCAAAAAAAATGTACATCAGCCAGTCTCCTGCAGAGTTACATAGTCCTATTTTGGCTGGAGGACGGTATGAACCGAAAAGAAAAAATATATATTTTGGCTGACAGCCACCTTATGTAGCCCCATCTGAAGCTGTCAATAGAGGAAATAATTTTTTTCTATACTAGTTTGCACCGATGATAACCGCATCAATGAAAAAAGGGGTTCTGATATAAGAACACAGTTTGGGATCCATGCATGTTTGAGTTTAAGCACAGTTTAAAGCTGAATTACAAATATAAAATCGGTACCATAATGGGAGCAAATATCACCCCACAAATTGGAAGAGGCTTACAATGTAAGTTTAGCGGCATTATTAAATTAAAGGCATCTGTTTTCTTTAACCCTATATTTATGAAGTCCTACCAGCACTTTTACCAAAATAAAGACTTTAATCCTTGAAAATCTGACATTTCTCATATTGTTCAGTAGACCGGTTTTATTGAGACCAGACTGATTCCAGTTTATAAGACATTGTTATTATTATTGGACTAGCAGGAAACATATATAAAACTCACTTGTTACAGTAGAGGAGCTTTAGGAAGTAAACTCAAAATGTTGATAGAAAATCTTAATACTTTTTTTCTTGAGTTACATGGAGGGACTTTATATATATACATATATGTGTGTGTATATATCAGGAGGTGGTGAGTTCTCTGTCTTAATTGCTTAAGAGATTGCATCAGATAAAACATTGTCCTTCACAGCCGTCAATCTCGGCTCATAACTTTCACAATCCCAGCGTGGCTTGCAGCCCTGTGGCCGGGGAGGGAGCTTCCATTTTCTTCATTATTGTAAATTAATTGATGCTGAAAAACAGATGTTAAACATTTGATGTCCTGCCAGGTGTGAGGTGATTCTGGAGAATGCTAGTTCTAATGAATACGCCAGTTGTTAATAATCCTGCACTTTTATTACACCGGGCCCTGGGGGGGACACGAGGCGATAATCATAGAGCAGGAGCTGACTAAAACATGTGTATCTGGTCACGTGGGCACAGAATAAAGTGGGGTAAAATCTGCAAGAACTAGTGTACACTAGGAAGACCCATGGTGTTATTATTTAAAGGGAAAGTACACCATAACATCACCGCCCACAAATACAGGCCATAAATTGCACGGTGCATGAACTGTTTGATTTACTGTGTATCGGACCCAACTCCGAACCGTTTTACATTCTGCCCATTGAATAATCCAGAATATTTGATATTCTGACTTCCATAAGACTAAATTTAATTCCTGTACTGCAGTATCAGTCATATAGAACATGGTGGTGATGAAATAAGAGTTAATACGCTTATCATGCCTGGCTGACCCCACCTGTGGCCACAACCTGTAAGGTCCCATGAGTGTAACTGGCAGTAGGCGGTGGCTGTTGCGATACAAGAAGTGAAACTTCACGTATATTTCCAGGCATAAATGCGAAAATATGTTTAAAGGGCTCCGAAAAGTTTAGGGTATAGTGAACTGAATACGGGTAGGGGGTGTCCAACCTTAACGTAGCATATACAGTGAATGCATGCACAGTCCCAGTTAGGGAGCCCAAACACTGGACATAAGTGTCAAATAAAAGTTGCGAAAAAGGGAAAATTATCATCCACCATGTATGTCATGTATGAAGCCCAGTGTCCCTATGACAACTCTGAACTACCAGAGAACAAGAATAGAAAGGGTTGTTACGGGGTCACAAAAAGAGAAGCTTTTCTCACAAGAGAGCCATCAAACAATAATTCATCTGGACAATAAAGGGATGCAACGCTGCACCCCTGTGTATAGGAGAAGAAGTTGAAAGTTTTAATCTCAATTCCTTTTTGTTTTGCTGATGTTTACAAGCACATTCCAGGGTGTAATAAAAGCCCTGGCTGCAGAGCATTGTCATTATTGTGCTAAAACACCAAAGCCAATCAGATGGCAACGTTGCCTTTTATAAGTAACAATCCCTAGCTATATAATTCAGGGAGGTATTCAACCACTAAAATCGCAGTGTAATCATTACACTTATTTACATGCTCCAGGCATTGTGACCTGCCCATATTACACACACGCCAGTACACTCGTTGCACACTTTGGTGAAAACATGTTTTTAGACAAATATATTATGTGCATGTAACGTGAGAGCCTGGAGCCTTTATGAGAAAGATGTAAGGTCTGATAGGAATACAGAAAAAGGAAATGTCAACCAATATTCTTCTGGGCCCCTTTATTCCTGCAGATTACAAACTAGAAAAAAACAGGCACTGCAATGGGGTCTACAACTATGCCTCTTGTGTCTTTTGGTTACTGCATGGGCAGAATAATCTTTCCATGTACTTGTTTGGTCTGAAAACCATTTATTCCTTATACTGGGACTTCTCAGAAAACAGATATACTAACATTTATGTCTAATGGGAAACTTAGGGGACTGCCAATGCTTCCATGCACCCTAGATAAAATCCTACCACTGCTCCATTCATCGTTAAAAGAAGGATTTAATAGCTGAAACATAAAACCGGGGATTAAACAAGACTTTTTTACATATATCCTATTTAGCGTTTTTAACCCAGGCATTATAGTAGCATGTGCCTGCATGGTAGGGAGACTATACAGGCTATCATATAGATTGTCACTTGGGAAATATTAGGTGTATCTATCCTTTCAGGTGACTTTTTAGAATAGGATGTCATGTGTGACTATGTACAAGAGGTATAACACATAATACTGACTGTGACATGACGTGGATTCTGATTTTTTTCACCAGATTTCCTCTGTTAAGGCTCTAATTTCCCTTTGTCTCTGAGCTAGTGGGTGGAGACTACCACAGACACAATGTATTCCTGCTCTTCTGTTTCTGTGTAGCTCAAGTTTAGAAGCAGAGACAAGGAGGGCATTAAACAGCAGTTCAGAGCAGAGTAGCTGTGAATCCCGCTATCCAGTGAGATAAAACACTTACTAGAAAGCTGCAGCAGAAGTTAGTGTGTGTCTATGATTCTCTCTCTCACTGTGCGTCTCCCTAATTCCCTCTGCATAGTCTTTAATAGGAAACTGTAATCTGAGCCCTCGTGAACTGGTATCCTGTCTTGTTTTGACGAAGACGGATTTTAGCTATTTATCAAAGTGACCATTTAAGATCCTCAAAGTCCTAATGGGTAATATGAGATGAGTCCAGCATAAGATGATAATATTAATGTTATATTAAGGAACTGCTTAGCTTAACTCAAAACCCGAGCTCCCCTGTGATGTACCCCAAGTAGTACCTCGTATTCTTCCGGTTATCTCTCACCCAAAAACTAGTTGAACGGCTGATGACAAATCGGAGATTTCACTTTCAGTTGTAATTAGTAAAAAGGCCATAATGAAATAATGATAGTGTCTATGTGGCTAGTAACGATGGCTACAGAGAATACTGTGATTGTAGCCCCCCACCCAGCATGTCTACCTTCTCCTCCTCGTCTCGTAGGAGCACTTGATGGGTTTTGGCGATGGAATTCGACTTGTAATAATCCACCAGCTCATTGAGGGAGCCGAACTTCATTTCCCACAGGTAGTACGTGCCATTTCGCTCCCTCAATACCTTGAAGTGCTGCACGTGGTGCCCGTAACTGGAGAGAAAATAGAAAACAAGCACGAAAAGAGTCAACTTTGGGTGGATTTCGGAATGACAAAATTCATTTTTTATAACATTGATGTCACTCTGACTCTCGTTCTGTTGATTATGAATCACAATAAGTGTTTCATAAATGTTTGGCTCCTACTAGTTTTCCCCTCCAAAAAAATTGCGAAAAAACAACCTGGCACGACGATACGATCCAAGCTTCGTAATAAGGAGTTTAGGATCATGGAAAGCAGTTCTATTGGAAAACTAACGACATTATCATACTGGTAATAATGAAAACAAGCAATCATCGGACCGCTCTTATCAAGGACGGGTGTCAATCGTCTTGTGGTCATAGTAATGGCTGCGGCTCTGGATCCAAATTGTAGGCATGGGCAAGCAACCTGGGCCTCTCCTGCCAGAACTACAATTACCGTCATGTTCTGACAGCTGCCGTGCTGTAGAGGCCACCGCTGTTGCACCATAGGAATACAACAGCACGACCCTAGTAGCTGTGGACCCCATTACCAATTTTGCACTTAGGCCTAGGAGCTTCATATTGCACCTTTGGGCTCCAGTTAGTATCTGCATCATCTGCACCCCTCTGGTCACCTCCACGGTCTGTATATTATTTGTGGTCTTATCGTCACTCATCATTTATCTGTTTTTTAATCATTTTGAGAATGTTTCCTTTCCAGGAAGAAAAATGAGAAGACGATATAAATTATACACATATATAAATACAAAAAAAAAAATTATTCTATAACAAAACAAAAAAATTGGGATGCAAAAACACTCAATACTGCCTCAGAATACCAATTTTTGGGGCATAAAATAAAATTCTGCGACCCAAAATCTATTTTTGTAAGTGAATATTTGTAATGTGGCGGCAGTAACCTCTGACGATACCGATAATTCTCTGCGGTTCTGTACATGACGTCACTTGGGCTCCGGCTCATCTCATTATATGAAGCTGTAGGTAAAATGAAGGATAATGAGGCGCAGGGCTGTGACCCGATGATAAAGGCTTTATACGCTGGGTGTTGTGGGCTCATTAACAAACACCATTTGGTGATGGTGAAAGATGAAACAAATCCTGTGGAATTATCTGAGTGGGTGTGGATTGGGCAACTCTGCTACTGTTCTCTATAGACGGATCATGGAATTGGGAGGCCACAAACCCGAGCTGTGAAGTGATCATCGGCTTATTGCAGGGGAGGACTGACGCAGTGGATTCTGCAATCACTTGCATAGGACTGCTGCAAGGTTTTGCGACCATCAAAATGGCTAATGATGGCAATCTGATGGCTTCTTCCATTGCCTGCAAGTATTTCCTTTTTTTTTTTTGAGAAAACATAAAAAAGGTGCAAAAGGGCTTCAGTCTACAGGATTGTGCTGGGACGTGTGCGTGATACCTGCTGAACGTCCCGTAGTTGCTTCAGCGCGCTCAGTGCAGCAACGTCTCTCAACTGCAGGTGCTGTGCAACCCCTTTAAGAGCATGCAGTAGGATTACCTAGCTGCAGTCCTATGCAAAAATCAGATTTCTCCATACAGTATATTGTAATATGGGCAAGGTATAAGACCCTACTTAATCAGTGAATTTCGGGTGGTCATTCATTCCCATCGTCCCCAGTGTATAACATTCGTCCCGGACCCTCGCCCCTGGTGTATAACATCTGGCTCCTCACTCCCCTGGTGTATAACATCTGGCCTCCCGCCTGCAGTGAATAACATTTGGCCCGGCCCCTCGCCCCGATGAATAACATCCAGCCCCTCGCTCCTCCAGTGTATGACATCCTGACCCTCGCCCCCGGTATATAACCTCTGGCCCCCCACATGCCGTCTGCATTTACCACCATGTGACAGAATGGCCGGCGGTGCACCGGGGTAGCAGGTCCATTCATGACATTTATCACTCCTAAATCTTCCCCCATCACCTGTGAGTGATATTATTGAGAAGTGGAAGGAACCGCAGCAACTCAGCCACAAAGTGGAGACCCAGCAACATTACAGAGCGGGGGGGACTAGTGCTGAGGAGCAAAAGGTGGAAAAGTCACCAATACTCTACTGACCCCATAACTGCAGAGTCCAAACCTACTTTGGTAATAGCACAAACACTGCGCCCCCCACTGGGAGCTTCATGGCCGAGCAGCTGCATGCAGCCATACATCACCAAGCACAATGACGAGCGTCGGATGGAGTGGTATAAAGCCGCCACCACTGGACTCTGGAGGAGACGTGTTCTGTTCAGTGACGGGTCACACTTCTCAATCTGTGTCTGATGGAGGAGTCTGGGTTTGGTGATTCCAGGAGGATGTTACCCCATGAATGCATTGTACCCCCTGTATGGTGGAGGAGGATAATGCTATGGGCTGCTATCAGGGGCCCCGGCACAAGACATTGTGGACAGTTGTATCTTCAGCTTTGTGGGAACAGTTTGGGGAAGACCCTTTTCTGTTCCCCATGACGGTGCCCAGTGCACAAGCTCCATAAAGATGCTGTACAGAGTGACATCGAATCATAGCGGTCACTGACCCCATTGTGGCTCACAATTGATATTCCGGTATGTTTCTGGAGGTTTGTAGGGAGAAGGAGAAAGACCACGCAAACTGGAGAACAACCTCAGGACCCCGGTGGCAAAAGGAATAAAAACCACTGACCTACGCGACGAGCTCCGCTCTGCTATGTGTACTGATGTTATTTCAGAGGCCATTTTTCACATTCTGCCATCTCTTCCCCCAATCTCATCACAGAATATCCCCGATCACAAATAAACAGAGGAACCATGGAAATTAATCTGACATCGAGATGATATAACTGTGACATAATAAAGGTAAAGAAGATGCGCGACTGACAGGACGGATTAGCCAAAAAGCGACGGCTCCTCTTCACTTCCTTGTCTGGAGAAGATTTCTCAGAACTTTCTAGAGGTGATGGGTAATTGATCGGTGAAGTGATTCCAAGCACAGTCATGGGTGGATAAAGGTCTGTGGAAGCTCCTGGTGTAAGCGCCTGGGTGTGGGGGGCGCTGTTCTCACCCCTTCACTATAAGTCCCCGAAATCTCTGTATGGATTGAGACCCTCCATCATTCACTCTCAGTCCCTTCCAGAGCCACCAATTTATTTTTTTCCTCCTCTTTTCCAAGAACCATAACTGTTTTTATTTTCCAAGACTTTTTGATAAATATCTTTTTGGGGTACAGATGACATTTTGACCCTTTTTTTATTGCTTTTTCTAGAGAGACGCAGTGACCGAAAAACCGCAATTCTGGCCTTTTGAATTTCTTCATCGCGCGGGTAAATTAACTTTATAGTTAGACTTTTACGGACGCGTAAATATCAAACATCTTTTTTTATTTTGGTTTATGTCTACTCCATTTCATTACTGCTTTTGTGTCTTTTTTTTCCTCTTATTTATGCACCAAATTCTTCTTTTAATTTGCACCTTTTTAAAAAGAATTTTATATATGGTTCGCCTGTTTGGGTTTTCTTTTTTTATGTTTTTTTTTCTCTCCCCCAGCTATTTGCGACCGAGTTCATTAATTGTGACTTTTTAAAACGTTGCAATTTATTATTTTTTTTAACAAGACTGGAATTTTTTTTGTGTTTTAGTTGGCAACTTTTTGCTCTAAAAAGGTGCAAAATAAGGTAAACAACAAAAATAAACAAAGGTTTATTGGGTATTTTGCTCAAAATTTTAATCGCCTGCTCCAGAAGAATTTTGCACAAAAAAGTTGATTGATACGAGACGAATAAAGTAATTTCCAAGTTGATTCTAAGTTGTTCTTTTTGTAATACTTTTTAATGCTTCAGATCATTCTAAATACTTTTTTTTTTTTTAGTCCCAAGACAAATAAAGAAAAGTAACTTCTAAGTTGATGCTAGATTTTCGTTTTTGTTTTTTTTTAATGCATGAAGTATATTTAAACCCATTTTTTTAATCTCTTTATGGGACTTGAACTTGATCACATGTTCTATATTTCTATATGGTGCAATTCCAATACTGCCTCCGCCAACATGGCTGCCCCCGCTGTGACCAGGCGGTGGTACCTGTAGAGGGCGCTGTGTCTGCAGTCTGCGGCATCTACCCGCTCAGGACAGACATTTCCTGGTGACTAATCTGCTTCTCGGCTCGGCCTGGATGTTGTTTCAACTCGCTCCGCACTCGCTATCATTCACAAGGGGAATTTTTTTTCTAATTTCCTGACTCGTGATTTCTATAATTACTGCACATATCTTACCGCTCCCTGACAGATCTGGGTTAAAGATGGCCGTGTGTGGTCTTGCGAGAGGCCATAGTACTGGAAGGACAATATTGCTGTAATGTGATCCCGCAGTGATTGCCGATCAGGAGGAAGAAAGCCGCTGTAAAGATGGCAATAGCTCCTTCTTCGGTCAAGGATTAGATTGGCTTTTCCATTGAAACATTTGTCTTAAGCCTTACCTGCAAAAGTGATCACACCCATTATTAATAAGTGGTGAGAGCCGCGTAAAATGAAGACAAGTAGCAGATTATTGAGCAACAATGGCGTGCCACAAATTATAAAAACCATGAGCTGGTCTATGAAGGAATAGGGTTGGATGATGATGATGACTCACGTAAGTTTCTTGGATCCATGTTTGTTTTTGCAGCAAAATCTGTCTGCACTATAGAGCGGGGGAGCAGAGGAAGCAAAGCTGTAGGCACATGAGGTTCGGGCAGCAGCTGCTCCAGCTTTAAAGCATGTCTAAACTGTGAGCTCACATGACAGCCGTCATTAATGTTTTATAGGATGTAAAACACAATGCACAGATTAGTGTCACCATTGATGTGGTTAATCCCCGACATCATGGATCAAAGCCAAGGAGGGAGCACCACCATGTCACATCCAAGGGCAAAAAATCTTCTCACCTCTCTGGTTATGGAGGTGGCAGTAATCTGCTGAAGAGCAATTCCTCCCAATATGGGATTAAACAAGCCATCCATGGGATCGCCTGAGGAGATGATTCAGGAGGCCACCCGCCATCTATACAAGTCGCGCTCAACTATATCAAGATCTAATAGGTTATTTGCAAATCTCGTAAGCAATAGACCCTAGTAGGAAAGTGATGGGCTCTGAGACTAACTTCAAGTGTGACTGTCTTCTGCTGAACATTTAGGAATAATTATTGAGTAGGAGCCCACCTGAGGTTCCTCCAATATACCGAAGGTCCAGTCCAACCTTGGTGACAGCAATCTTCCCGATATACAGACAGCATTAGAAACTAGAGTTCCCCTGCCTAAACCAAGATTATTTGTTTAGAGGTCAGATTGAAGATCTCAAGAAGACTGAATCAACACTTTATGGAAATAGAAAGTGAGGATGAGCATAAAAGGTGATAGGTCAGCGTAGTAAGTAGAGCTGGTTGTGGTAAAGCATACATACTAGGTGCAAATGTTTAGATGTGCGTTCACCTTGGAGATGTCATCTTGGCTAATGGAAAAGGTCAGATTGCACACCTCGTTGCCGAAACCAGTGTTTTGCCCATTTGGTGGGTGGTCCTGTGTAATGGTGCTGAAAAAATTGCACAAGGCATCGTGTTTGAAGGCAGTTGTACATGTTATTTTTTCCTGTAGCATGTCACAGTTTACCTGATGAAGGCCCTGGTACATTGTGAAAACATCTTATATGACTGGATCCAATAATGGTCTTAACAGAGGCAACAACTTTCATGTTTGTATCGCTATGAAGGTCCACAAGTAGCTCCAATAGAGGTTGCCCTCTCCATTATTCACCCCATCATCACTCAGACTGAAGATTTATCATCTCCTGGATATATTATTTTAGGACCGAGCTAATTGTAAAAGAGTGATATAATGGGAGGAGTTGTAAGGAAAAAAAAAAAGCTAAGAGGACTGTTAACACCAAGATGGATGGAGACAATGGAAAAAGTCATGAACGTATCAATGAGAAGCTTCACCACCCAAGGAGTAGATGGGACCTTCTGAAGAAACACCATAAGGTCAACGGAAGTTGAATTTAAGAATAAGGTTTTTCACCAGGTACCACAGGCTCGAAGACCCAAATCAAAGTTGGGATAAGACCCCCTGGTTCACGTCATTGCTCCCTTCTATTGTAGGAAAGAAGTTTGGAATCTTTTAACTCCAAGGAAGAGAAGGATGGTGTGACCCCTTGATTGCATTCCTCCTCCCATGTTTGGGTGCCTATGGAAGTTGGATCCTGCATTTTTATGGGCCACATGTCACCCTTGGTCACTGGATGGGCCACATTCTTGGTCATCGTTGGTTGTGGTAGGACACGGTTGTCCTCTAATAAGTTATAGACTCTAGAAGAATATTCAAAGTCCATGTATACTAAACTTGGCTGCCAGACCACCCTCCAGTGAGCCATTTAGTGATGTCTTAGCTGGACTAATGTATATCCAGCACTAATGCTGCCAAAGAAGATAGGATTGTTTGGCAGACAATCTGTTTTTTTGTGGAAGGCAACTGACTGCACCACGAGCTTTTCCCCACTGCTGTTTTCCAAGACCCACTGCCTTATTGAGGCTCAGTCATCTAGAAGAGATTTCTGCAAGACTTCTACAAGGTTGATCCTTAACCCCCAGCCATCCCCGATCTCCGCTACAATTCTTTCATTGGCCGTAACCCTATTTGACTCCTTTGATTGTTTATTAGTTCACCAGGGGCCACCAATGTATCCTGAGATGACTACACAGATGACTTAACACTATTTGTCTTGACTTCATCTCCCTTGGAATAACACTTTGCATGTTTATGTTTTATGAAACTTTCCGGTGAGCTAATTACTGTACGTCCTCGATCTGGGAATACGAGCGCTGTGTTTTGGCAGGTGACATGAGGTGGAGCGTGATACACTACAATTTCATCTCCTAGTGAAGGTTCCGAGGAACGAAGAGTCTACAGATGGGAACATTGTGATTGATTATTGTTATTGAGCAACCAGGACAGGCAATGACATCGCTACAGGGAGGAATGAATGGAATTGGATGAAAAAACAATACATGATCGTTGTGCATCGATCAAAATGTTTTTAGGAAAGGTCACGAGCCATCACGCGTGGTGGTAACTCCATCCGCCGTGCCACGCAACCACTGTGTGCATGTTACGGACAAGTGTGGGTTCCCGCTACTAAAACGCGACATATATATATTATATATATATACACACACTCATCAACAAAGAAACTGTAACACCAAGAAGGAAAAACAAGGAATTATGTAAATCACAGGATGGATAGACATATTCTTGATCTGCAAATAATGGAAAAACGTAAAAAAAAATTTGGAAAAATTTCAATTGATTCAGTATCGTGCAGAAATCTGGGACATCATTGGTCGGTGATCACACAGGAGCTGCCAGCAGCGGATCTTGATGATTTGATGACTGAACTCCTGGTGTTTCCTCCCTCTACTAATGTACCTATACCCGAAATTGCCATTTCTGTGTGTGGTTCCACTATTACTCCCCAGCAACAGGCCCGCTGTCTTGGGGTCATACTTGACTCCGAGCTTTCCTTTGCCCCCCACATTCGATCACTGGCTCGCTCTTGTCATCTGCACCTCAAAAACATTTCTAGAATTCGACCTTTTCTTACCTTTGACTCTGCAAAAACTCTTACTGTTTCTCTTATTCATTCTCGTCTCGACTATTGTAACTCTCTTCCAATCGGTCTCCCTCTTACCAAACTCTCCCCTCTCCAATCTGTCTTGAATGCTGCAGCCAGGATCATATTCCTCACCAATCGTTACACCGATGCCTCTACCTTGTGCCAGTCATTACACTGGCTACCCATCCACTCCAGAATTCAGTATAAACTTATTACCCTCACTCACAAAGCCCTCCATGGCTCAGCACCACCCTACATCTCCTCCCTTGTTTCAGTATACCACCCTACCCGCGCCCTCCGTTCTGCTGATGACCTGAGGTTAGCATCCTCAATAATCAGAACCTCCCACTCCCGTCTCCAAGACTTTACACGTGCCGCGCCAATTCTTTGGAATGCACTTCCCAGGTCAATACGATTAGTCCCCAATCCCCACAATTTTAAGCGTGTCCTGAAAACGCATTTATTCAGACTGGCCTACCGCCTCAACACATTAACCTAATCTATCCCTGTGTGGCACAGCAAAAAGTTTTACCATAACCAGGTTCCCCGCATCATGTTCCCACATGCTTTATGCATCCATTAGCCCTCTGTGTCCGTACTGTCACACACTTAACATTATGGCTGGTCCATACAATCAGGGCAACTGTTACCACCCACCTTTCGTGTCTACCTCTTTCCTCATAGACTGTAAGCTTGCGAGCAGGGCCCTCACTCCTCTTGGTATCTGTCATAATCTATGTGATTATTGTTATGCTGTAATGTCTATTGTCTGTACAAATCCCCTCCGAAATGTAAAGTGCTGCGGAATATGTCGGCGCTATAGAAATAACATTTATTATTATTATTATTATTTGCCCAAATTCATTCAGCGCGGCCAAACCTTCCTCAGATGACCATTAACTTCCTGAAGGGGGGAATTCTCCTTTTTTTGTGCTTTTGCTTTTTCCTCCCCTTCTTCCCAAAACCATAACTTTTTTATTCTTCTGTCCCCATAGTCGCATGATGGCTTGTTGTTTGCCGGGCGAGTTGTAGTTTTACATGACATTGTTTATGTTTACACATGATGTACTGGAAAGCGAGAAAAAAAAATCCAAGTGCGGCAAAATATTGAAAAAAGCGCAATTCTGCAATTGTTTTTTCTTTTTTTTTATTAACAATATTAACTTTACGGTATAACTGACCTGACAATGTAATTCCCCAGGACAGTGTGATTATGCAGATACCAAACATATATAGTAGTTTTTTTTTTTTTTTAATTTAAATGGTGAAAAAAAACCCCAGAAATTATCGGATCGGACTTTTAAGAAAACAATATCAAATATATGTATTTTTTAAATTTTTAATTTCTCTATTTTTAATGGGGGAAAAACAGGGGTGATTTGTATTTTTACTGTATATATATATTTTTTATTTTTGTCATATTTTCCTTTCTACCGTATTTAATAGTCCCCTTAACCTGCGATCGTCTGATTGTTTCTTCTACCACACTATTGCTATGTAGAGAAAAAATCATGGTCTGCTATGAGTGCCGGCTGCAGTTGCAGACCCTCGGCCGCCATGGTGACTCATTGACGCCCCTCGATCATGTCATGGACACGTGGAATGATGCGCCCCCGTACCGGTGCACATTAAATGTCGCTGTCACAGATTGACAGGGGCATTTAACAGGTTAATAGCTGAGGCTGGAGTAGATACTTTCCTGAATAAATCGAGATGCTTTGAATATTTTTTTTTTTATTTTTTTTACTTAAATGCATAAAGTCATCTTTGTAATTGGATGGGTTTTTAAAAAACTGTTTCCCATTTTGGCTTTTATAGGCTCTTTGTTTCCCTGACGGTTAGGTTAAAAAAGGCATGATTACAGGGGTTATACGCATTTTCATAAATGGTTATCAGATTGTCCTTGTAAATGCAACCAATTTTGCAATTTACTGCTTGTTAAAATTTTCATCCGTTCTTGAGATATCAGTATTTTTCTTTTTTGTTTGTTTACAGCTCGTTGCCTTGGAGACCGACCGCCGCTGCTAGAAAGCACAACATGCCCAATGCTTACAAACTCTTTTCTTTTGAGCTTGTAAGCATTGTTTTGAAGCTGACTAGGATCGTTGGGAGCACGCTTTTACTTCCTAATCCCCAGCCAGTGCATACAAGCCAGACAGCAGCGGTGGTCGGTCTCCTAGGCAACGAGCTGTAAACTAAAAGAAAAGTGTTAATATCTCAAGAACGGCTACAAATTTTAATAAACAGTAAATTGCAAAAGTGCTTGTTTTTACTTGTACTATCTGATAATACCATAATATGAATATGGGGTAAAAACCCTTTAAAGTGTCTTACAGCCTGACAGGGGTCTATTTACGCCAACAGTTTTGTATAACAAGGGGTAGATTGGGTATAATATTTCTAAAATATTCTCCACGCCGCAACTCCCCTTTACGTGAGCATTCCCTTTAATTGCCGCTGCCCAGATTGGAATCAGTTATTAAATCATAGGGCAATTAGCATTTTAAACACAGGACAAGCCCTGCGCTCTATTCTTAGCATTGCTAATGAATAACTCAGAGATCTTTTACATGATAGACGATAACAACATCTATGAAGAGACGTCCCTTCCCAGCGCGGCAGCTCCGGAGCGCAGATCTGTCTCCTGATACCCGCGCTCCACCCCATCTGTAATACCGCTGTAATATATGCAAGGGACATTATTGTCTTAACCCACCTGGAGCCGCGCCAGGCACCACAACCCGACTCATCGGGCCCCGGGTGTGTGGGTGGTCACCATGGGATGGTGCATTTATAAGGGGTTTGGTAATACTGGTTTCCCGCTCCAGTGACTCAGCTCTCGCGCTCATGTTGGGACTAGACACCGGCGAACTCCACATGATCAGACAATACAATGACTATTGGGGAAAACCTAAGTTTACCAGACATTATCGAAAGTGGTCGGCTTTCGAGCTTATTGTATGGAGGGTGGAGTTCTTTTTTTTTTCAACAAAGAGATGCAAATTCCCTGCAGAGACCTGGAGAGAAATTACAACATTCTGTCTGCCTGCAGCCGCCACTAGGGGGAGCTCAGGAGCTTTCTGCAGACAGTGCAATGTATAGCAAGAACTCGCATATATACCTACAGCAGCCGCCATGTACGGTGGACCTCGTATATATACCTAAAGCAGCCGCCATGTACGGTGGACCTCGTATACATAACTACAGCAGCCGCCATGTACGGTGGACCTCGTATACATAACTACAGCAGCCGCCATGTACGGTGGACCTCGTATATATAACTACAGCAGCCGCCATGTACGGTGGACCTCGTATACATAACTACAGCAGCCGCCATGTACGGTGGACCTCGTAAACATAACTACAGCTGCCGCCATGTACGGTGGACCTTGTATATATAACTACAGCAGCCGCCATGTACGGTGGACCTCTTATATATACCTACAGCAGCCGCCATGTACGGTGGACCTCGTGTTCATAAATACCGCAGCCGCCATGTACGGTGGACCTCGTATATATACCTACAGCTGCCGCCATGTACGGTGGACCTCGTATACATAACTACAGCTGCCGCCACGTACGGTGGACCTCATATACATAACTACAGTAGCAGCCACGTATGGTGGACCTCGCATACATAACTACAGCAGCCGCCATGTACGGTGGACCTCTCATATATACCTACAGCAGCCGCCATGTACAGTGGACCTCGTATACATAACTACAGCAGCTGCCATGTACAATGGTCCTCGTATACATAACTACAGCTGCCGCCATGTACGACGGACCTCGTATATATACCTACAGCAGCCGCCATGTACGGTGGACCTTGTATACATAACTACAGCAGCCGCCATGTACGGTGGATCTCGTATACATAACTACAGCAGCCGCCATGTACGGTGGACCTCTTATATTTACCTACAGCAGCCGCCATGTACGGTGGACCTCGTATATATAACTACAGCAGCCGCCATGTATGGTGGACCTCGTATACATAACTACAGCAGCCGCTATGTACGGTGGACCTCTTATACATAACTACAGCAGCCACCATGTACGGTGGACCTCGTATACATAACTACAGCAGCCGCCATGTACGGTGGATCTCGTATACATAACTACAGCAGCCGCCATGTACGGTGGACCTCGTGTTCATAAATACAGCAGCCGCCATGTACGGTGGACCTCGTATATATACCTACAGCTGCCGCCATGTACGGTGGACCTCGTATACATAACTACAGCTGCCGCCACGTACGGTGGACCTCATACTGTATACATAACTACAGTAGCAGCCACGTATGGTGGACCTCGCATACATAACTACAGCAGCCGCCATGTACGGTGGACCTCTCATATATACCTACAGCAGCCGCCATGTACAGTGGACCTCGTATACATAACTACAGCAGCTGCCATGTACAATGGTCCTCGTATACATAACTACAGCTGCCGCCATGTACGACGGACCTCGTATACATAACTACAGCAGCCGCCATGTACGGTGGACCTCGTATACATAACTACAGCAGCCGCCATGTACGGTGGACCTCGTATATATACCTACAGCAGCCGCCATGTACGGTGGACCTCGTATACATAACTACAGCAGCCGCCATGTACGGTGGATCTCGTATACATAACTACAGCAGCCGCCATGTACGGTGGACCTCTTATATTTACCTACAGCAGCCGCCATGTACGGTGGACCTCGTATATATACCTACAGCAGCCGCCATGTATGGTGGACCTCGTATACATAACTACAGCAGCCGCTATGTACGGTGGACCTCTTATACATAACTACAGCAGCCGCCATGTACGGTGGACCTCGTATACATAACTACAGCAGCCGCCATGTACGGTGGATCTCGTATACATAACTACAGCAGCCGCCATGTACGGTGGACCTCATATACATACCTACAGCATCCGCCATGTATGGTGGACCTCTTATATATACCTACAGCAGCCGCCATGTACTGTGGACCTCGTATACATAACTACAGCAGCCGCTATCTACGGTGGACCTCGTGTACATAAATACAGCAGCCGCCATGTACGGTGGACCTCGTATACATAACTACAGTAGCCGCCATGTACGGTGGACCTCGTATACATAACTACAGCAGCCGCCATGTACGGTGGACCTCGTATACATAACTACAGCAGCCGCCATGTACGGTGGACCTCTTATATATACCTACGGCAGCCGCCATGTATGGTGGACCTCGTATATATACCTACGGCAGCCGCCATGTACGGTGGACCTCGTATATATACCTACGGCAGCTGCCATGTACGACGGACCTTGTATATATACCTACAGCAGCCGCCATGTATGGTGGACCTCGTATATATACCTACAGCAGCCGCCATGTACTGTGAACCTTGTATAAAGTATATATGGGCGGCACGGTGGCTCAGTGGTTAGCAATGCAGCCTTGCAGAGCTGGGGTCCTGGGTTCGAATCCCACCAAGGACAACATCTGCAAGGAGTTTGTATGTTCTCCCCGTGTTTGCGTGGGTTTCCTCCGGACACTCCGGTTTCCTCCCACATTCTAAAGACATACTAATAGGGAATTTAGATTGTGAGCCCCATCGGGGACAGTGATGATGATGTGTGCGAAAATGTAAAGCGCTGCGGAATATGTTAGCGCTATATAAAAATAAAGATTATTATTATTATTATATCTACAGCAGCTGCCATGTACGGCGGACCTCGTATATATACCTACGGCAGCTGCCATGTACTGCAGACCTTGTATATACCTACAGCAGCCACCATGTATGGTGGACCTTGTAGATATACCTACAGCAGCCGCCATGTACTCTGGACCTCGTGTGTATACCTACAGCAGCCGCCATGTACGGTGGACCTCGTATATATAACTACGGCAGCTGCCATGTATGGCGGACCTCGTATATATACCTACAGCAGCCGCCATGTATGGTGGACCTTGTATAAATACCTACAGCAGCCGCCATGTACTGTGGACCTCGTATATATACCTACGGCAGCTGCCATGTACGGTTGACCTCGTATATATACCTAGAGCAGCCGCCATGTATGGTGGACCTCGTGTATATACCTACAGCAGCCGCCATTTACTGTGGACCTCGTATATATACCTACAGCAGCCGCCATGTACTGTGGACCTCGTATAAAGTATATACCTACGGCAGATGCCATGTACGGCGGACCTCGTATATATACCTACAGCAGCCGCCATGTATGGTGGACCTCGTAGATATACCTACAGCAGCCGCCATGTACTCTGGACCTCGTATATATACCTACAGCAGCCGCCATGTATGGTGGACGTCGTAGATATACCTACAGCAGCCGCCATGTACTCTGGACCTCGTGTGTATACCTACAGCAGCCGCCATGTACGGTGGACCTCGTATATATACCTACAGCAGCCGCCATTTATGGTGGACCTCGTATATATACCTACAGCAGCCGCCATGTACTGTGGACCTCGTATATATGCCTACGGCAGCTGCCATGTACGGCGGACCTCGTATATATACCTAGAGCAGCCGCCATGTATGGTGGACCTCGTATATATACCTACAGCAGCCGCCATGTATGGTGGACCTCGTATACTGTATATACCTACAGCAGCCGCCATGTACTGTGGACCTCGTATAAAGTATATACCTACGGCAGCTGACATGTGCGGCGGACCTCGTATATATACCCACAGCAGCCGCCATGTATGGTGGACCTCGTAGATATACCTACAGCAGCCGCCATGTACGGTGGACCTCGTATATATACCTACGGCAGCTGCCATGTACGGTGGACCTCGTATATATACCTACAGCAGCCGCCATTTACTGTGGACCTCGTATATATACCTACAGAAGCCGCCATGTACGGTGGACCTCGTATATATACCTACGGCAGCTGCCATGTACGGCGGACCTTGTATATATACCAACAGCAGCCGCCATGTATGGTGGACCTCGTATATATACCTACAGTAGCCGCCATGTATGGTGGACCTCGTATACATAACTACAGCAGCCGCCATGTACGGTGGACCTCGTATACATAACTACAGCAGCTGCCATGTACGGTGGACCTCGTATATATACCTACAGTAGCCGCCATGTACGGTGGACCTCGTATACATAACTACAGCAGCCGCCATGTACGGTGGACCTCGTATACATAACTACAGCAGCCGCCATGTACGGTGGACCTCGTATATATAACTACAGCAGCCGCCATGTACGGTGGACCTCGTATATATAACTACAGCAGCCGTCTTGTACGGTGGACCTCGTATATATAACTACAGCAGCCGTCATGTACGGTGGACCTCGTATACATAACTACAGCAGCCGTCATGTACGGTGGACCTCGTATACATAACTACAGCAGCCGCCATGTACGGTGGACCTCGTATACATAACTACAGCAGCCGCCATGTACGGTGGACCTCGTATACATAACTACAGCAGCCGCCATGTACGGTGGACCTCGTATACATAACTACAGCAGCCGCCATGTACGGTGGACCTCGTATATATAACTACAGCAGCCGTCATGTACAGTGGACCTCGTATACATAACTACAGCAGCCGCCATGTACGGTGGACCTCGTATACATAACTACAGCAGCCGCCATGTACGGTGGACCTCGTATATATAACTACAGCAGCCGCCATGTACGGTGGACCTCGTATATATAACTACAGCAGCCGCCATGTATGGTGGACCTCGTATATATACCTACAGCAGCCGCCATGTACGGTGGACCTCGTATATATACCTACAGCAGCCGCCATGTATGGTGGACCTCGTATATACACCTACAGCAGCCGCCATGTACGGTGGACCTCGTATATATACCTACAGCAGCCGCCATGTATGGTGGACCTCGTATATTTAACTACAGCAGCCGCCATGTACGGTGGACCTCGTATATACACCTACAGCAGCCGCCATGTATGGTGGACCTCGTATATATACCTACAGCAGCCGCCATGTACTCTGGACCTCGTATATATACCTACAGCAGCCGCCATGTACGGTGGACATCGTATATACACCTACGGCAGCTGCCATGTACGGCGGACCTCGTATTTATACCTACAGAAGCCGCCATGTACGGTGTACCTCGTATATTTAGCTACAGCAGCTGCCATGTTCGGTGGACCTCGTATACATAACTACAGCAGCCGCCATGTTCGGTGGACCTCGTATACATAACTACAGCAGCCGCCATGTTCGGTGGACCTCGTATACATAACTACAGCAGCCGCCATGTACGGTCACTTAACTGTGGCCGACCATTTATTGTATATGGGGGCACCTCAGCTTACTTTGCTCTCCCCATTAAAAACACATGCACGCTTGGCTCAGATGATCGTGGTAGCTGTGAGCAAATACACATCTTAGTATCTTAGGCCGGTTACACACTAGCGTTTGTGTCCGAAACGTAGGGCTGCGTACTTCTTTCCTTAAGATCCGCATGCGTCCTGCGTACCTATATGTAACATTGTGTATGCAGGGACATGTTTTGTGTGCGGATGCGTTCCCATGCGTCGTTTTGAAGTGCCCACCGAACGTAACATGTTGCGTTTGTAGGACACTTCAAAACGACACACGGGAACACATCCGCATACAACACATGTCCCTGCGTACACAATGTTACATATAGGTACGTAGGACGCATGTGGATCTTAAGTACGCAGACCTACGCTGCGGACACAAATGGTAGTGTGTAACCGGCGTTAGACATGTTGTCTTTTTTTAAAAAGGTGAGTAATAGATGAATTTGCTGCCATTACAGCTACTGCGGGGGGCGCCATTCAGTATTCTGTGATTTTTTGGATTGTTAAGATGAGATTCATATGGGCATTATGGCTGGCACTATTATCGGCACTGTGGTTGACACCGTTATGGGGCACTGTGACTGCCACTATTATTGAGCACGGTGGCTGGCACTGTTATCGGGCACTGTTATCGGGCACGGTAGCTGGCACTGTTATCGGGCACGGTAGCTGGCACTGTTATCGGGCACTGTGGCTGGCACTGTTATTGGGCACTGTGGCTGGCACTGTTATGGGGCACTGTGGCTGGCACTGTTATCGGGCACTGTGGCTGGCACTGTTGTTATCGGGCACGGTAGCTGGCACTGTTATCGGGCACGGTGGCTGGCACTGTTATCGGGCACTGTGGCTGGCACTGTTATCGGGCACTGTGGCTGGCACTGTTATCGGGCACTGTGGCTGGCACTGTTATGGGGCACTGTGGCTGGTACTGTTATCGGGCACTGTGGCTGGCACTGTTATTGAGCACGGTGGCTAGCACTGTTATCGGGCACGGTGGCTGGCACTGTTATCGGGCACTGTGGCTGGCACTGTTATGGGGCACTGTGGCTGGCACTGTTATCGGGCACTGTGGCTGGCACTGTTATGGGGCACTGTGGCTGGCACTGTTATCGGGCACTGTGGCTGGCACTGTTATCGAGCACGGTGGCTAGCATTGTTATCGGGCACGGTGGCTGGCACTGTTATCGGGCACGGTAGCTGGCACTGTTATGGGGCACGGTGGCTGGCACTGTTATCGGGCACTGTGGCTGGCACTGTTATAGGGCACTGTGGCTGGCACTTTTATGGGGCACGGTGCCTGGCACTGTTATCGGACACTGTGGCTGGCACTGTTATTGAGCACGGTGGCTGGCACTGTTATTGAGCACGGTGGCTGGCACTGTTATCGGACACTGTGGCTGGCACTGTTATTGAGCACGGTAGCTGGCACTGTTATCGGGCACTGTGGCTGGCACTGTTATCGGGCACTGTGGCTGGCATTGTTATGGGGCACTGTGGCTGGCACTGTTATGGGGCACTGTGGCTGGCACTGTTATCGGGCACTGTGGCTGGCACTTTTATGGGGCACGGTGCCTGGCACTGTTATCGGACACTGTGGCTGGCACTGTTATGGGGCACGGTGGCTGGCACTGTTATGGGCACGTTGGCTAGCACTGTTATCGGGCACGGTGGCTGGCACTGTTATCAGGCACGGTGGCTGGCACTGTTATCGGGCACTGTGGATGGCACTGTTATTGAGCACGGTGGCTGGCACTGTTATGGGGCACTGTGGCTGGCACTGTTATCGGACACTGTAGCTGGCACTGTTATGGGGCACGGTGGCTGGCACTGTTATGGGGCACGGTGGCTGGCACTGTTATCGGGCACGGTGGCTGGCACTGTTATCGGGCACTGTGGATGGCACTGTTATTGAGCACGGTGGCTGGCACTTTTATGGGGCACGGTGCCTGGCACTGTTATCGGACACTGTGGCTGGCACTGTTATGGGGCACGGTGGCTGGCACTGTTATGGGGCACGGTGGCTGGCACTGTTATCGGGCACTGTGGATGGCACTGTTATGGGGCACAGTGGCTGGCACTGTTATCGGGCACTGTGGATGGCACTGTTATTGAGCACGGTGGCTGGCACTGTTATGGGGCACGGTGGCTGGCACTGTTATCGGACACTGTGGATGGCACTGTTATGGGGCACTGTGGCTGGCACTGTTATCGGGCACTGTGGATGGCACTGTTATTGAGCACGGTGGCTGGCACTGTTATGGGGCACTGTGGCTGGCACTGTTATGGGGCATTGTGGCTGGCATTGTTATCGAGCACGGTGGCTGGCACTGTTATGAGGCACTTTGGCTGGCACTGTTATGGGGCACTGAGGCTGTCACTATTATTAGGCATGGTGGCTGGCACTGTTATGGGGCACTGAGGCTGGCACTGCTATGAGGCACTGTGGCTGGCACTGTTATGGGGCACGGTGGCTGGCACTGTTATCGGGTACGGTGGCTAGCACTGTTATGGGACACGGTGGCTGGCACTGTTATCAGGCACGGTGGCTGGCACTATTATCAGGCACGGTGGCTGGCACTATTATTGGGCACGGTGGCAGGCACTATTATCGGGCACAGTGGCAGGCATTGTTATGGGGCACGGTGGATGGCATTGTTATCGAGCACGGTGGCTGGCACTGCTATCAGGCACGGTGGCTGGCACTGCTATCAGGCACGGTGACTGGCACTATTATCAGGCACGGTGGCTGGCACTGTTAACAGGCACGGTGGCTGGCACTGTTATCAGGCACGGTGGCTGGCACTGTTATTGGGCACGGTGGCTGGCACTATTATCAGGCACGGTGGCTGGCAGTGTTATCAGGCACGGTGGCTGGCACTATTATCAGGCACGGTGGCTGGCACTGTTATTGGGCACTGTGGCTGGCACTATTATCAGGCACAGTGGCTGGCATTGTTAAGGGGCACGGTGGGTGGCATTGTTATCGAGCACGGTGGCTGGCACTGTTATGAGGCACTTTGGCTGGCACTGTTATGGGGCACTGAGGCTGTCACTATTATTAGGCATGTTAGCTGGCACTGTTATGGGGCACTGAGGCTGGCACTATTACGAGGCACAGTGGCTGGCATTGTTATGGGGCACGGTGGCTGGCACTGTTATGGGGCACTGAGGCTGGCACTGTTATCAGGCACGGTGGCTGGCACTATTATCAGGCTCAGTGGCTGGCATTGTTATCCGGCACTGAGGCTGGCACTGTTATGAGGCACGGTGGCTGGCATTGTTATCAGGCACGGTGGCTGGCACTGTTATTGGACACGGTGGCTGGCACTAATAACAGGCACAGTGGCTGGCATTATGGGGCACGGTGGCTGGCATTGTTATGGGGCACGGTGGCTGGCACTGTTATGGGGCACTGAGGCTGGCACTGTTATGAGGCACTATGGCTGGCACTGTTATCAGGCACGGTGGCTGGCACTGTTATTGGACACGGTGGCTGGCACTAATAACAGGCACAGTGGCTGGCATTGTTATGGGACACGGTGGCTGGCATTATTATGGGGCACGGTGGCTGGCACTGTTATGAGGCACGGTGGCTGGCACTGTTACGAGGCACAGTGGCTGGCACTGTTATGAGGCACGGTGGCTGGCACTGTTATGAGGCACGGTGGCTGGCACTGTTATGGGACACGGTGGCTGGCATTGTAATGGGGCACGGTGGCTGGCACTGTTATGAGGCACTATGGCTGGCACTGTTATCAGGCACGGTGGCTGGCACTGTTATTGGACACGGTGGCTGGCACTAATAACAGGCACAGTGGCTGGCATTGTTATGGGGCACGGTGGCTGGCATTGTTATGGGGCACGGTGGCTGGCACTGTTATGAGGCACGGTGGCTGGCACTGTTATGAGGCACAGTGGCTGGCACTGTTATGAGGCACTATGGCTGGCACTGTTATCAGGCACGGTGGCTGGCACTGTTAACAGGCACGGTGGCTGGCACTGTTATTGGACACGGTGGCTGGCACTAATAACAGGCACAGTGGCTGGCATTGTTATGGGGCACGGTGGCTGGCACTGTTATGAGGCACTATGGCTGGCACTGTTATGAGGCACTATGGCTGGCACTGTTATCAGGCACGGTGGCTGGCACTGTTATTGGACACGGTGACTGGCACTAATAACAGGCACAGTGGCTGGCATTGTTATGGGGCACGGTGGCTGGCATTGTTATGGGGCACGGTGGCTGGCACTGTTATCAGGCACGGTGGCTGGCACTGTTATTGGACACGGTGGCTGGCACTAATAACAGGCACAGTGGCTGGCATTGTTATGGGGCATGGTGGCTGGCACTGTTATCAGGCACGGTGGCTGGCACTGTTATGAGGCACTATGGCTGGCACTGTTATCAGGCACGGTGGCTGGCACTGTTATGAGGCACTATGGCTGGCACTGTTATCAGGCACGGTGGCTGGCACTGTTATCCGGCACAGTGGCTGGCACTGTTATGAGGCACTGAGGCTGGCACTGTTATGAGGCACTGTGGCTGGCACTGTTATGAGGCACTATGGCTGGCACTGTTATCAGGCACGGTGGCTGGCACTGTTATCCGGCACAGTGGCTGGCACTGTTATGAGGCACTGAGGCTGGCACTGTTATGAGGCACTGAGGCTGGCACTGTTATGAGGCACTATGGCTGGCACTGTTATCAGGCACGGTGGCTGGCACTGTTATCCGGCACAGTGGCTGGCACTGTTATGAGGCACTGAGGCTGGCACTGTTATGAGGCACTATGGCTGGCACTGTTATCAGGCACAGTGGCTGACACTGTTATGAGGCACTATGGCTGGCACTGTTATCAGGCACGGTGGCTGGCACTGTTATCCGGCACAGTGGCTGGCACTGTTATGAGGCACTGAGGCTGGCACTGTTATGAGGCACTGTGGCTGGCACTGTTATCAGGCACGGTGGCTGGCACTGTTATCCGGCACAGTGGCTGGCACTGTTATGAGGCACTGAGGCTGGCACTGTTATGAGGCACTATGGCTGGCACTGTTATCAGGCACTATGGCTGGCACTGTTATCAGGCACGGTGGCTGGCACTGTTATCAGGCACAGTGGCTGGCACTGTTATGAGGCACTATGGCTGGCACTGTTATCAGGCATGGTGGCTGGCACTGTTATCAGGCACGGTGGCTGGCACTGTTATCAGGCACAATGGCTGGCACTGTTATGAGGCACTATGGCTGGCACTGTTATCAGGCACAATGGCTGGCATTGTTATAGGGCACGGTGGCTGGCACTGTTATACTGGGTAACTGGTTGTGAGGGCAGGTCGCTCCCCGTCCATAGGGCAGCTCGTAGTTCTGCTTGGGCTGAAGCAGAGCAGTCATTTGCTAATTACATATAGGCATCGCTTGTTAACGTGACTGCTATTAATGCCCAATTTCATGGCAGCCACGTTGATCCGCTCCATTTACTCCATGCGACATGACTATGTTGCCTATTTAGACACTGACTCACTGGAAAATGACAGCTAAAATCCTCATTATAATGAATCACATTGTGGAGTGACATCGGTATGAGATCCAGACCTAATCCTGGCACGCACCGGATCATACTGGGGCGCTGGTGGGAACAATCCCCATATGTTTCCCTAAAAAGAGGAGTGAAGAAGAGTCACCCCAACCTCAGGCGTTACTGCCCCCTGCTGGCAGAACAGGAGCCTCACATGGGTACAAGGTGGTCTCCACCACTACATTGTGTGGTAGACGGGCGTTCCTGGGCAATGAGACGTCTCCTCTGAATTCTCCTTCTATGGCTGCAGCCCGGCTGGTGATGGTGACCGGTTCACAGAGCCAAAGCCAACATGTCAGCAGATACCAGTGCTCTGCGGGCTTCTCTCCGTTCAGTACTGGGACACAAAACATTTTATTTTTCTCCTGACTACAAATGCAGAAACTACTAAAAGTGATCCAGAGGACCACCACCGAGGCGTAACATACAGGGGGCTAGCCATTTATCTGGAATGTATCATCAGAAACGAGCTGCTATTTAAGGAGGTTTTTATGTTCAACTTACATTTTTAATTTTTGATAATTTCCTTATGACTATATGAAAAGAATCTTGTAATTTCCACACGGGCCACTAGGCCCAATAATATACTCATACTTCCTGTTCTGTGCAGGAGACATTTCATCAGTCTCAATATCATCACAGACAAGATTACAATGACTGATAACACCTCTATATACAGTAGATAACACAGGATCCAACATTCACAATAGGTGGTATCACAGCTCACCTCCTCCTCCTGTACATTGACTGATAACACCTCTATATACAGTAGTTAACAAAGGATCCACCATTCACAATATATAATGTCACAGCTCGCCTCCTCCTCCTGTACAATGACTGATAACACCTCTATATACAGTAGTTAACAAAGGATCCACTTTTCACAATATATGTCACAGCTCACCTCCTCCTCCTCCTGTACAATGACTGATAACACCTCTATATACAGTAGATAACAGGATCCACCATTCACAACAGGTGATGTCACAGCTCACCTCCTCCTGTACAATAACAGATAACATAGCTATATACAGTATATAACACAGGATTCACCATTTATAATAAGTGATATCACAGCTCACCTCCTCCTCTCCTGTACAATGACTGATAACACCTCTTTATACAGTAGATTTAAACAATAGGTCATTGTCTGATGATACATTGTCTTTAAGAACAAATTGCAAAGTGAAATAGTGGCTTATCAGGCAGATAACATCCTCAAGGCTTTATGTGAGTGATATAATACCGCAAAGCATATAAAAAATACTGCCAAAAGCTATTAATGACCCCTGGTCATCCTTTTGAACCGTTCTTAGAGAATCCCACTAGGTTTGGAAAATTTGTGTTTGTTCATGTCACCTGGAGATTGTCTGTGTTCCTATTCTGCCCACTAGTGGCAGGAGCCCATAATTCCGAATTTCCAGACTATGCTGGATGTTGGGAAGGGGTTGTAATCAGGACACTAATCTATTAGCCGCAGGAGAGAGAAGTTTCAAGAGCATCACCTCTCCTGGAGGACCCGACACTGTGAGATCAGTGTGATTCTTCATCTCGCCTGTGGTGGCGCTGCAAGGAAATGAAATACTTCCAGCTGGATCGCACCACAGATGATCGCTGTGATCAGAGATCCTTCTACATACAAACTAGAGAAGAAGGTGGATCAGAGCTCGTGTTTATTTATAAGAAGGGACGATGAGCGGCTAAAGACCAAAAATGGCTGATTATGGGTGAAACTACCAAACCCCTAGTACAACATGTAGGACAAGAAACTCATTCTCCTGCCCTAGAACGTCTCCGTTGTTTCCTTGGGGGGGATATTTTCTTTATCATTGTTTTCGTGATTACTTTCCTATCAGTTTTACTCTCGAGGAGTAGACTTGGAAACGTCTAACGCGACCATAAATACAGAATAGTAAAGATTTCCCCAAACTAAATGAAAATCATTGACAACTTACTTGACAGAGATGGAGAATTCCCCCGGGGAGCTCTCACTGTCTCTGAGCAGGAAAGCTCCTATAAACCTCCGATTCAGCAGGATTCCTTCAGCCACTTGTCTGGAGATCCGGCCGCTATACCACCTGTAAGGAGAAACGTAATAATCCTGTATATCGTGACATGGAGGAGGCTGGTATAACATGAGCATATGCTGTATATATTTATATACTGTATATAGAGCTGGTATGTTGCTTTCTCTATCAGAGAACCTGTTATCTCTGGCATATCCAGGTTCCTATCGGGCCTCCTGATGAACCGCATGGACGGGGAAACGCGTTGAGGCGAGATCGCCTACATGGGATAAGTCCCCTTACTTTAGGGCCTCCTGATGAACCACATGGACGGGTAAACGCGTCGAGGCGAGATCTCCTACATGAGATAAGTCCCCTTACTTTAGGGCCTCCTGATGAATCGCATGGACAGGGAAACGCGTCGAGGCGAGATCTCCTACATGGGATAAGTCTCCTTACTTTAGGGCCTCCTGATGAATCTCATGGACAGGGAAACGCGTTGAGGCGAGATCTCCTACATGGGATAAGTCCCCTTACTTTAGGGCCTCCTGATGAACCGCGTGGACGGGGAACGCGTCGAGGCGAGATCTCCTACATGGGATAAGTCTCCTTACTTTAGGGCCTCCTGATGAATCGCCTGGACAGGGAAACGCATTGAGGCGAGATCTCCCACATGGGATAATTCCCCTTAGTTTAGTTGTGTATACCTTATCTGTTTGTATCTTGTACATTGGGTTACACTTCTTATTTTTGGGCTGTGTATTCAGTGCACTATGATGTGCTTTTTCCCCACGGAAGATTTTCTGGTTGCTCCACAAGGACATTATACCTGTGGTCGCTCTGATTACAGGGACATATTGAACCTGAGAATGTATTCTTTATAATATTCTGAAGTATACATTGGGGTTTATTGATTTTCCGGGTCATACAAAAAAGATTATCTCTAACATATTGCTGTAGTATAATTATTTGCATATCTATAATTCATCTCTTCTCTAAAGCTATATGTTTTCCCACCTGTTTATTACAGGGACTACTAAGGAGAGATTGGGACAGTCGTCGCTGAGTGGGGGTGCCAAACAACCGTCCTCTTTAAGGCACCAACCGCCACGGGATCTCTGCTCCTTCTCCAGATTGAATAATCCAGATGATTTATTCCAGCTTCCATTTCTCCCTCATTTGCAGATCAGTAACCTGCCTCCCTCCGGGGATTCCCAGAGCTGATGAATACACCTTACAGCAGCTCCGCTCGGCCTCTCTACACATAGCGTATCACATATTTCAGGCTTTGCACTGGTCGTTGTGGTTTTAGTTTCCTATTCATGATATCTGTGACTTCAGGGAAATACAGCAGAAAAGGACGAGCCGGGTCGGGGGAAATACAGCAGAAAAGGACGAGCCGGGTCGGGGGCGGTTTGGATGTGGACAGGTGCAGACGATGAGATAAAACGTTACTTACGGATGGGGCTTCACTCTGATATAATTTTTTGGAACAAAACCTTCCAAGCCGTGAAGTTCTGCCTTGTACCAATTCTGGTCATCCTCCATATTAAGAATCTGAAAGAGTTACAAATATTAAGGCTACAGAGGATAAACCTTCTATTTATTATCTGTCTGTCTATTATCTATCTATCATCTATTTATCATCTATTTATTTATTTATCTATTTATTATACATTTTTATAGCGCCATTTATTCCATGGCGCTTTACATGTGAAAAGGCTATTATCTATCTATCTATTATCTATCTATTTATCTATCTATCTATCTATCTTTCTATCTATCGGTCTATCTGGAAAAAAAGGAAACAGCACAGCACTTAACTTCGGGTGCCCGGCCCCTGGCAGAAAGTCCCGTTTTCAGCCACAATTTCAATATTCACTCCAAATAAAGGCAGCGCTCCATGGTAATTGTTTTCAAGCGGTAGTGAGTTTTAATCAGCCCACATATCAAGGCAACTGAGCCTTTCTCAAGCTTGATATGTGGGCTGAATAAAACTCACTACCACTTGAAAACAATTACCATGGAGTGCTGCCTTTATTTGGAGTGAATATCTATCTATCTATCTATCTATTATCTGTATCTATTATCTATTTATATATCTATCATCTATTTATTATCTATCTATTATCTATCTATTATCTGTATCTATTATCTATTTATATATCTATCATCTATTTATTATCTATCAGTCTATCATCTATCATCTATCTATGGAGAAGTGGGCAGCAACTAACAGAATGGTTTTTAACAGGGAGAAATGCAAAGTACTACATCTGGGCAATAAAAATGAAAAAAGCATATACAGAATGGGAGAAATAGGGCTAAGCAACAGCACATGTGAAAAAGACTTGGGTATACTAATAGATCACAGACTGAATATGAGTCAACAGTGTGATGCAGCAGCAAAAAAGGCAAATGCAATTCTAGGATGTATTAACAGAAGCATACAGTCTAGATCACGTGAAGTCATTATTTCCCTCTACTCCTCTTTGGTCAGACCTCATCTGGAATATTGTGTCCAGTTTTGGGCACCACATTTTAAAAAAGACATCAACAAACTGGAGCAAGTTCAGAAAAGAGCGACCAGAATGGTGACCGGTCTGCAAACCCTGTCTTATGAGGAAAGGTTGCAGGATTTGGGAATGTTTAGTTTGCAAAAGAGAAGACTGAGAGGAGACTTAATAGCTGTCTACAAATATCTAAAGGGCTGTCACATTGTAGAAGGATCAACTTTATTCTCATTTGCACAAGGAAAGACTAGAAGCAATGGGATGAAACTGAATGGGAGGAGACACAGATTAGATATTAGAAAAAACTTTTTGACAGTTAGAGTGATCAATGAGTGGAACAGGCTGCCACGAGAAGTGGTGAGTTCTCCTTCAATGGAAGTCTTCAAACAGAGGCTGGACAGACATCTGACTGGGATGATTTAGGGAATCCTGCTTTGAGCAGGGGGTTGGACCAGATGGCCCAGGAGGTCCCTTCCAACTCTACGATTCTATGATTCTATGATTCTATGATTCTATTATCTATTATCTGTATCTTATCTATTTATCTATCTATTATTTATTTATTATCTGTCTATTATCTATCTATTATCTGTATCTATTATCTATTTATTATCTATCTACTTTTTATCTATTATCTATCTTTCTATTGTCTATTTATCTATCTACTGTATATGTGTATTATCTACCTATTATTTATCTATTTATCTATCATTCTATCTATCTATCTGTATCTATTATCTATCTATCTATCTACAGTCATATGTAAAAGTTTGGGCACCCCTATTAATGTTAACCTTTTTTCTTTATAACAATTTTGGTTTTTGCAACAGGTATTTCAGTTTCATATATCTAATAACTGATGGACTCAGTTATATTTCTGGATTCAAATGAGGTTTATTGTACTAACAGAAAATGTTCAATCTGCATTTAAACAAAATTTGACCGGTGCAAAAGTATGGGCACCATTATCATTTTTTTGATTTGAACACTCCTAACTACTTTTTACTGACTTCCTGAAGCACTAAATTGGTTTTGTAACCTCATTGAGCTTTGAACTTCATAGCCAGGTGTATCAAATCATGAGAAAAGGTATTTAAAGTGGCCACTTGCAAGTAGTTCTCCTATTTGATTCTCCTATGAAGAGTGGCATCATGGGCTCCTCAAAACAACTCTCAAATGATCTGAAAACAAAGATTATTCAACATAGCTTTTCAGGGGAAGGATACAAAAAGTTGTCTCAGAGATTTAACCTGTCAGTTTCCACTGTGAGGAACATAGTAATGAAATGGAAGAACACAGGTACAGTTCTTGTTAAGCCCAGAAGTGGCAGACCAAGAAAAATATCCGAAAGGCAGAGAAGAAGAATGGTGAGAACAGTCAAGGACAATCCACAGACCACCTCCAAAGACCTGCAGCATCATCTTGCTGCAGATGGTGTCACTGTGCATCGGTCAACAATACAGCGCATGCATAACGCCTTTTTGTATGACCAAACAACTCAATCTTTGTTTCATCAGTTCACAGGACCTTCTTCCAAAATGTAACTGGCTTGTCCAAATGTGCTTTTGCAGACCTCAGGTGACTCTGTTTGTGGCGTGCTTGCAGAAACGGCTTCTTTCGCATCACTCTCCCATACAGCTTCTCCTTGTGCAAAGTGCGCTGTATTGTTGACCGATGCACAGTGACACCATCTGCAGCAAGATGAGGCTGCAGGTCTTTGGAGGTGGTCTGTGGATTGTCCTTGACTGTTCTCACCATTCTTCTTCTCTGCCTTTCTGATATTTTTCTTGGCCTGCCACTTCTGGGCTTAACAAGAACTGTACCTGTGTTCTTCCATTTCCTTACTATGTTCCTCACAGTGGAAACTGACAGGTTAAATCTCTGAGACAACTTTTTGTATCCTTCCCCTGAAAAGCTATGTTGAATAATCTTTGTTTTCAGATCATTTGAGAGTTGTTTTGAGGAGCCCATGAAGTCACTCTTCATAGGAGAATCAAATAGGAGAACTACTTGCAAGTGGCCACTTTAAATACCTTTTCTCATGATTTGATACACCTGGCTATGAAGTTCAAAGCTCAATGAGGTTACAAAACCAATTTAGTGCTTCAGGAAGTCAGTAAAAAGTAGTTAGGAGTGTTCAAATCAAAAAAATGATAATGGTGCCCATACTTTTGCACCGGTCAAATTTTGTTTAAATGCAGATTGCACATTTTCTGTTAGTACAATAAACCTCATTTGAATCCAGAAATATAACTGAGTCCATCAGTTATTAGATATATGAAACTGAAATACCTGTTGCAAAAACCAAAATTGTTATAAAGAAAAAAGGTTAACATTAATAGGGGTGCCCAAACTTTTACATATGACTGTATCTATCTATCTAGGCCATTATTTAGCACACTAGTGCCCATTCTAGACAATCCCTTGAAGTTGTGGGTCCCGGGTGTCTCTAGCTCCCATGTTGTGCCTCTATACATTTCAGATCCAATCACCAGACTAAACAAGGCAGGTAAACACCATAGAAAGCATCTAAGAATAGCGCTTCTGTGTAGTGACCCAGGGAGGAAAAGAAACATCCTGTTTGTGCGGACATTTCATATTTTTGGCCCACGTCTTGCAGTGGACTCCTCCTCGTAACCAGCTACCGTAGATGCCGCACCTTCAAAGATGCAAAGAAACCTGTTATGATAATTCTGTAACATCTTGGTAGGATCGAGACAATGTGTAGTCCGTAGTGCCCAGTCCATTTCACAGTGGAGAACAGCGGCCACCACTGATGATGCTGCTGAAGCCAATATTATGGCGTATCCTGATGAAGGCTGCTAGATTTGCCCACTGAACCCTCTACCAGTACCACTGTCTCAGTGTTGGTCCTTATAAGATCCACCAACAATCTGACATTATTAATGAGAAATGGCTGACATCCATTGGCAAAAAGTCAAAATAAAGGATGGATCTCAAAAGTGTTTGGCTCATTTTGCAGTAACATAGACCTTCAAATGACCTGGTAGTGAGTGTTTAAAGGAAATCTGTCACTGAATCAATAGTGACCCATTTTTGCTCTAATTTTATTCCCCCTGATCCCCAGACTATTGCATTTTTTGTTTTATTAAGATCCGCCATACGGTTTCAGAGATATGATTGTTTTTACTTAGTATTAACTTTCATGGTCTCTGCCGAGGGGGTGTGACTATACAGTGCCACGCCCTCAAAGGACCCTGTGAGCCACACCCCCCTTGTAAAGATCCTAAAAATTACAACTTAACTAAAAGGTTTATATCTCTGGAACCGTATACTGTATTTGAAAAAAACAAAAAATGCAATAATCTGGGGATCAAGGAGAGTAAGACAAGAGCAAAAACCCGCCACCTTTGTCCTGAAGGCATATCCCCTTTAAAGGGGAAATCTAACAAAAGACATCACTTAATGTATTGTAAATCTACAAAATAAGAGTGCTCTATAGAGAGAGACACTAAATCCCTTTGACACCGCAGAGAGCCTCAGATTACTGGAAGTCTTATCCAAGGCATATTACAAGATCAGCATGAAATACATATTCCCTTTAAAGGGATATAACAGCTGGTCCTTTTCTAACTAATTTTTTTACACTATAATACTCATATCCTTGTATGCTGGGAGCTGTGGTTTCCCAACAGATAGACAGCCACAGATTGGATCTGATCAATCATCCAATACAAATCACAAAGTCAGACGGAGTCTTAGGGAGCGGCCCCTTTAATCTTGGACCTGCAATTTAATTGTGGACTTTACCTCTTGGATATATCTAATGACTACGATTCTCTTACCTTCAAAGTGTCTCCCTTGCTGAATGGCAGCTCGTCCCTTTCGGTGGTCTTAAAGTTGTACATGGCCATAGCCTCCATGACTTCTAGTCGGGGAACCTCTGACTGACGCTCTGTGGGTTGAGTGACCACTAGCAGCAGATGACTTGAACTGGTGGAAAATCCGGGGGTGGATGGGTGACGGCCCCCAATGGGCTCTCAAATGGTGAGGAAGCAAGCAGAGCTCTTGGTAGTGGAAACCAAGTCATGCATGTCTAAGACCGAAGGTCGGGCCTCGGAAATTCAGAGGGGGCTACCTATAACGGGTGATGTGCCAGTCACCAGCCCCTACCTAGGTTAAAAGAAAAAATGTGATTAGTAAGAGTAGCAATTCTCAAATTGCTGCAATTGCACCATGGAATAGTCTTCACTTTGCGGCAGCAGGTACCGCAGTCCGTCAGGGCCATACCGAGAGGTGTAGTTTTGGAAAAGAAGGGAGTTGGAGACCATGGTCCCAGTGGGCGAGGGCGAGTACCTGGTGCAAAAGTGGACAGACAACACGAAGAGCACATGTAGGATGGTAATGAAAGCCGAAAACATCACAGTCAGGGTATAAATAGTGCACCTGTGACATAGAGGAGCGCACTAACAGCACGGACCTCCAGTACTACTCACCCAAGAGCCGCTCTCAGGCCTCCTCCGATGGGGACCTGAAATCTCAGCCGCAGTTTTATCTCCGCTCTGCTGAGTCTGCAAAGGAAGAGGCTCTTCTCTCACAAAGTCTTAACCTTTTTTTTTCTAGATAAAGGCAAACAGGATGTTAGTGTAAAACACTCCGACAAAACACCCGGCCTCATGACAGGCCAGCATAGGCGGCACTGAAGGTCCAAAATGCGAGTCCCCTCACAGCGGGGTAACTGCAAAATCTCCCAGTGTTATGCCTAACGGTACATAACGTACATCACTGAATGCCGCAATGCCAACATCAATTCATTATCGACATATAATTAGTATGATTAGCATTATGGCAGTTTAATGTTTCCACTGTAGTGGCAGTATTATAGTAGTTATATTCCTGTACATAGGGGCAGTATTATAGTAGTTATATTCTTGTACATAGGGGGCAGTATTATAGTAGTTATATTCTTGTACATAGGAGCAGTATTATAGTAGTTATATTCTGGTATATAGGGGGTAGTATTATAGTAGTTATATTCTTGTATATAGGAGCAGTATTATAGTAGTTATATTCTTGTACACAGGGGACAGTATTATAGTAGTTATATTCTTGTACATAGGAGCAGTATTATAGTAGTTATATTCTTGTACATAGGGAGCAGTATTATAGTAGTTATATTCTTGTACATAGGAGCAGTATTATAGTAGTTATATTCTGGTATATAGGGGGTAGTATTATAGTAGTTATATTCTTGTATATAGGAGCAGTATTATAGTAGTTATATTCTTGTACACAGGGGACAGTATTATAGTAGTTATATTCTTGTACATAGGAGCAGTATTATAGTAGTTATATTCTTGTACATAGGGAGCAGTATTATAGTAGTTATATTCCTGTACATTGGAGGCAGTATTATAGTTGTTATATTCTTGTACATAGGAGCAGTATTATAGCAGTTATATTCTTGTACATAGGTGGCAGTATTATAGTACTTATATTCTCGTACATAGGGGCAGTATTATAGTAGTTATATTCTTGTACATAGGGGCAGTATTATAGTAGTTATATTCTTTTACATAGGAGCAGTATTATAGTAGTTATATTTTTGTACATAGGGGCAGTATTTTAGTAGTTATATTCTTGTACATAGGAGCAGTATTATAGTAATTATATTCTTGTACATAGGGGCAGTATTATAGCAGTTATATTCTTGTACATAGGAGCAGTATTATAGTAGTTATATTTTTGTACATAGGGGCAGTATTATAGTAGTTATATTCTTGTACATAGGAGCAGTATTATAGTAGTTATATTCTTGTACATAGGAGCAGTATTATAGTAGTTATATTTTTGTACATAGGAGCAGTATTATAGTAGTTATATTCTTGTACATAGGGGGCAGTATTATAGTACTTATATTCTTGTACATAGGGGCAGTATTATAGTAGTTATATTCTTGTACATAGGGAGCAGTATTATAGTACTTATATTCCTGTATATAGGGGCAGTATTATAGTAGTTATATTCTTGTAAATAGGGGCAGTATTATAGTAGTTATATTCTTGTACATAGGGGCAGTATTATAGTATTTATATTCTTGTACATAGAAGCAGTATTATAGAAGTTATATTCTTGTACATATTATAGTAGTTATATTCTTGTACATAGGGGACAGTATTATAGTAGTTATATTCTTGTACATAGGAGCAGTATTATAGTAGTTATATTCTTCTACATAGGGGGCAGTATTATAGTAGTTATATTCTTGTACATAGGGGACAGTATTATAGTAGTTATATTCCTGTACATAGGAGGCAGTATTATAGTAGTTATATTCTTGTACATAGGAGCAGTATTATAGTAATTATATTCTTGTACATAGGTGGCAGTATTATAGTAGTTATATTCTTGTACATAGGGAGCAGTATTATAGTAGTTATATTCCTGTACATAGGAGGCAGTATTATGTTAGTTATATTCTTGTACATAGGTGGCAGTATTATAGTACTTATATTCTTTTACATACAGTCATGGCCAAAAGTATTGACACCCCTGCAATTCTGTCAGATAATATTCAGTTTCTTCCTGAAAATGATTGCAAACACAAATTCTTTGGTATTATTATCTTCATTTAATTTGTCTTAAATGAAAAAACACAAAAGAGAATGAAGCAAAAAGCAAAACATTGATCATTTCACACAAAACTTCAAAAATGGGCCGGACAAAAGTATTGGCACCCTCAGCCTAATACTTGGTTGCACAACCTTTAGCCAAAATAACTGCGACCAACTGCTTCCGGTAACCATCAATGAGTTTCTTACAATGCTCTGCTGGAATTTTAGACCATTCTTCTTTGGCAAACTGCTCCAGGTCCCTGATATTAGAAGGGTGCCTTCTCCAAACTGCCATTTTTAGATCTCTCCACAGGTGTTCTATGGGATTCAGGTCTGGACTCATTGCTGGCCACCTTAGAAGTCTCCAGTGCTTTCTCTCAAACCATTTTCTAGTGCTTTTTGAAGTGTGTTTTGGGTTATTGTCCTGCTGGAAGACCCATGACCTCTGAGGTAGACCCAGCTTTCTCACACTGGGCCCTATATTATGCTGGAAAATTTGTTGGTAGTCTTCTGACTTCATAATGCCAAGCACACGGACAAGCAGTCCAGTGCCAGAGGCAGCAAAGCAACCCCAAAACATCAGGGAACCTCCGCCATGTTTGACTGTAGGGACCGTGTACTTTTCTTTGAATGCCTCTTTTTTCTCCTGTAAACTCTATGTTGATGCTTTTGCCCTAAAAGCTCTACTTTTGTCTCATCTGACCAGAGAACATTCTTCCAAAATGTTTTAGGCTTTTTCAGGTAAGTTTTGGCAAACTCCAGCCTGGCTTTTTTATGTCTCGGGGTAAGAAGTGGAGTCTTCCTGGGTCTCCTACCATACAGTCCCTTTTCATTCAGATGCCGACGGATAGTACGGGTTGACACTGTTGTACCCTCGGACTGCAGGGCAGCTTGAACTTGTTTGGATGTTAGTGGAGGTTCTTTATCCAACATCCGCACAATCTTGCATTGAAATCTCTTGTCAATTTTTCTTTTCCGTCCACATCTAGGGAGGTTAGCCACAGTGCCATGGGCTTTACACTTCTTGATGACACTGCGCACGGTAGACACAGGAACATTCAGGTCTTTGGAGATGGACTTGTAGCCTTGAGATTGCTCATGCTTCCTCACAATTTGGTTTCTCAAGTCCTCAGACAGTTCTTTGGTCTTCTTTCTTTTCTCCATGCTCAATGTGGTACACACAAGGACACAGGACAGAGGTTGAGTCAACTTTAATCCATGTCAACTGGCTGCAAGTGTGATTTAGTTATTGCCAACACCTGTTAGGTGCCACAGGTAAGTTATAGATGCTGTTAATTACACAAATTAGAGAAGCATCACATGATTTTTCGAACAGTGCCAATACTTTTGTCCACCCTCTTTGTTATGTTTGGTGTGGAATTATATCCAATTTGGCTTTAGGACAATTCTTTTTGTGTTTTTTCATTTAAGACAAAGTAACTGAAGATAATAATACCAAAGAATTTGTGTTTGCAATCATTTTCAGGAAGAAACTGAGTATTATCTAACAGAATTGCAGGGGTGTCAATACTTTTGGCCATGACTGTAGGAGCAGTATTATAGCAGTTATATTCTTGTACCTAAGGGCAGTATTATAGTAGTTATATTCTTGTACATAGGGGGCAGTATTATAGTAGTTATATTCTTGTACATAGGGGGCAGTATTATAGTAGTTATATTCTTGTACATAGGAGCAGTATTATAGTAGTTATATTCTTGTACATAGGGGCAGTATTATAGTAGATGTATTCTTGTACATAGGAGCAGTATTATAGTAGTTGTATTCTTGTACATAGGAGCAGTATTATAGTAGTCATGTTCTTGTACATAGAGGGCAGTATTATAGTAGTTAGATTCTTGTACATAGGAGCAGTATTATAGTAGTTGTATTCTTGTATATAGGAGCAGTATAATTGTAATGTAAAATGTCTATAAAGTATGATGTTTCTAGAACCTTCTAGAAATCTCCCATTTCACACTACTGAGGACATTGTCCACTGTCAGCTGGCAGCACTTCCCCCCTCCCTTACAGCCCCCTCCTTTTGCCCCCCTTAGCAGCTGTCTGTGTGTGCTTTCTGCCGGCATCTGAAACCTCATACCGGGCATTTCCTCTCGAAGCACAGCTAGGGGGAAAAGATCTCTTTGTTCTGGCCGAGGCTGGATGCCAGTATATGGGAAGTATTAAAACAAGTCATATTGCAAAAACCATACAACTCAGAGATATAATAACCATATCACTGCGTAGGCAACAAAAGCAGCTTACCAATCTCTAATTTTCATAATCCTAATCCCTCCAGAAACTGAGATATGGCTTGCTCCCAAACAGAGTGCCCTAAGTATGGCATGCTTGGTGTCTTCGGATTCTATTCGGTAAATCACAAACAATGATGCCCTATGTGTGTTGGTATGGGCTTTTCTCGTTTAGATATAGTTATTCTAAGTTTTGCAGCCAAATCATAACTTGGAGAGAAGGAGGTTGGACCTCTCCAGACTGCCCATTTCGTGAGGTCACAGACCCTAGGCTATAGGTATTCCCTACCTAATTCCAGTCAGTTCAGCTGGAGTCCTCCTGCCAGAGAGACGTGCCGATGAGTGGGGACGTTTGGTTAAGCGCCCCTCCCCCCAGCCACATGGTCTGTCTAATACCAACTACACACATGTGAGTGTTACTTTCTGTTCTCTCATCCACTTTGTTTTATATTTGTATTTGTACATATGTAATGTCTCAACTTTATAGCAACTTTTATCTATGTAATCACTGCCCGCATTCTTTTGGGAATAAATGATAAATCTATTAGCTCTGTCTCCATGCTCTAAGAAACGAACTATGCACCTTCTTTAGATGATCGCTACTAATTTGGGGTTTGTCACGGACCCTCTTAATTAACTCTGTGATTAAGTAAAGCGTGGCTGGTGGCAGCGTGGTGTGCACGGCTGGCTTGGCTAGCTGGCAGGACGGACGGGTCTTACATGCTGAATGAGGGGCTGCGGCCACAGCATTGATAATTCCCTTACTGCAGTAGTCTAGTGGCCCGTGCACAACAAGCAGCCCGTCCGGCGACTAATTATCCTAGGTGCAGTTCCCTGACTGACCTGAGGGTAAGGGGGGCGCCGGAGGGCTGCGAGTTCCAAAGTGGAACTGAGAAAGTGGGATATACATAAATCCCCGCAGTTCTTGGAAGGTTGTTAGCAGTGGTGGGGCATCCAAAATACCCCCCTGTGGTAAATTGTTAGGGCAAGATTAGCTTGCTGTATTTTTGTCACGTGGTGCCGGTGGTGGGATAACTAAGATAAGCCCCCACTGTGCCTGTGATAGCCGTGTGCCGGCAGTGCATCACGTCCCTCCGTCCGCTGACCTACTGGTGCCAGTGGTGGGATCGTGACGTTTTGGTGGCACCGGCCGTGCCGATCGTCACAATTTGGTGGCAACGGCGTGCCTCCTGCTTGCGTTTCTGACATATTGGTGGCAGAGCGGTGGGATAATCCTAGAGCATTAGTGATTTGGTTTGAGCAATCATTCCTCTCACTAAAAACCTGCACGGTTCCTGTGGGAATCCTGCATCATAGGTTTTGGAGAACAGACTCAGTGGTTACTAGTCCTGAGACATTTTTGTGTACTTGCAAGTATTCCCTCCCTTTCTCTTCGTTTTTCTTTTCTATCTTTTATTTGGCAACCATGGCGGCAAAAGGAGAACACTGGTACAGACAGCAGAAAAAGGAAAACCTTGCTGCAGTATGCACGTACCGAGGCATTGACGCCACAAGCAAAACCAGAGATCAATTGATCGCGGCTCTGGTGCAGCTGGACAACACCCAGAGTCCAGCGGGCGCAGAAGTTGGCCCAAGTGACAATGGGGCTGCAGCAGAGGCTCCACTCCTGAGCGCTGGCCCCACATTCAACCAGAGCACGCTGGACCCCTACCTGCAAGCGGCCTTGGACGCACTCCCTGCCGAAGACAGTGAGGGACGGGTGAGGCTGATCCAGCAATATCGGCAGGAGGCCCGAACCGAAAGAGAGGCTGAGCGAGAGGCTGAGAGAGCTGAACGTAGGCGCCAAGCAGAAGCTCAGAGGGCCCATGAGCTGGAGAAGCTCCAGCGGGCGTGGAATGCCCCCACAGCCCGAAGCACTGAGCCCAGCAGCGTCCAGACTCCTAAACCCCGGCCAGAGCATTTTCCCGTGATGGAAAAGGACGAGGACTTGGACACGTTTCTGCGAGCCTTTGAGAAAGCCTGCCGACAGTACCGGCTGGATAAGGTCCAACGGGCCAGGTACTTGACCCCAGGGCAAAAAGGCAAAGCTCTGGAGGCGTTTGCTTCTCTCCCGTCAGAAGACGACGATGACTATGATGCCATAAAGCAGGCTCTGATCACCAAATACCAGCTGACACCTGAGGTATACCGAAAGAAGTTCCGGAACCTCCAACGTGGCCCACACGATAACTATAGTGATGTGGTCCAAGGACTCAGGACCCACTTTGACCAGTGGATCCATGGACTGTCCATTGATTCCTTTGAGCTGCTACAGGACCTGATGATCAAAGACCAGTTCCTGCATCTCTGCCCAGCTGAGGTCCGACAGTTCATCCTGGACTGCGAACCAACGAACGCGGACAAAGCGGCGCAGATCGCCGACAACTATGAGGCCAACCGGCAGCCAGAGACGCGGAGGCCAGTCACCACCAGCTGGAGAGGGGGTAAGCCTGCAACCAAACCCAGTGCTCCAGCTAGCCGTCACTCCGGAGGCCCTGTCCCTGTTGCCAACACCAGGCCTACTACTGACAGTCGCCTGTGTTTCAACTGCAATCGGACTGGTCACTTCCGTCACGCCTGTCCGGAAAAGCCGAAGAACCCCCCAGCCAAGGCCTCTGTTCTTTTGGTGGGAGGTGTGGTTGGGAGGATTGACGACAACATTCAACCTGTCCAGGTGGAGGCCCGTCTTGCTACCGGCCTCAAGGACACAGGGGCTGAGCGAACCCTCATCCGTCCTGGACTGCCGACCCCTGAAGAGTTTGTTGAGGGGAAAACCCTGACTGTCACCGGGATCGGGGGTACTCGCTGTCCCTTGCCAGTGGCCCGGGTATTTCTTGATTGGGGTGCTGGGAGCGGGTTGAGGGAAGTGGGAGTGTCTGAAAACCTGCCCACTGATGTTTTATTGGGGACTGACTTGGGGAGGATGGTTGCATACTATGTCCCTGACACCCTTCCCCAATCTGATAATAAGGGTAACGTTAACCCTGGTGTTGATGAAGATGATGGAAAACTGAATGTGTTACCTGCTAATGCCTTGATGAGTAACGATGCAACTAACAACCATTCTTTCCCCAGGAATGATGCTGATGGTGATGTGAATGTACCAAAGCAATCTGATAACCATTCTTTTCCTAGGAATGAGTGCATCTGTGCCGACTGAACCTGTTAACCATTTCTTTGAAACGGTAGATGTGTCCACAGGTACCGAAGTGCTCAGCCACGTCACTCTGCAGAGTGAGACGGCTGAGGAACCCCTGGCAGGAGCAAGCAACGGTGCTCAAGGAAATGGGGAGGTGCATGGGGACCATGAGGAAGGTAATGCCATGCAACTGACCAGTGCCACCGAGGAAGGTAACTGGCCCATAAGTAGCACTGCTCCTGGAGTGTTGGGGGTGGATGGGGAGGTAGGGCCCATAGCAGCACCGATTGGTGGGTCTGTAGAAATCCTCAGGGAGACAGCATACATAGCAGCTGTCACACGCAGTCAGAGTGCCCAGATCGCAGGTAGCGCCCTGTCTTCTGGACCCTCTTCTGCTACAGGAGAGACTGAACCAGAGGTGACCCCAGAGCCGGTTCCAGAGGGTCCCAGTAAGGAAGGAACCCTGACGTCACTTCTGGCAGCCTCCAGCAAGGAGTTCCAGGCTGCTCTGCACTCAGATGTGAGCCTGGAGAAATTGAGAGGTCTCGCTGAGACGCCCACCTCCGAGTCTGATAAGGAGAGGGTGTTCTGGGAAAGAGGAAGGTTGTACCGGGAGACAGTACCCGGAGATTCCCAAAAGGAGTGGTTGAGGGAAAGACAGCTGGTCGTCCCCCTACAGTTCAGAACTGAGTTGTTGCCGATTGCCCATGAGATTCCACTCGCTGGACACTTGGGGATCAGCAAAACAAAGGCACGGCTGTCTCAACACTTCTATTGGCCCAAGATGGGGACAGATGTAACACAATACTGCCGCACCTGTAACACCTGTCAAAAAGTGGGTAAGGCGGGGCCTGCTCTTAAGGCTCCCTTTATTCCTTTGCCGGTGATAGAGGAGCCTTTCCAGAGAATCGCGGTGGACATTGTAGGCCCGCTGGCCATCCCCAGCAGCTCTGGAAAGCAATACATTCTCACCGTGGTAGACTATGCTACCCGGTACCCAGAGGCAGTAGCTCTGTCTTCAACCAGGGCAGATAAGGTGGCTGACGCACTGGTGACCATCTTTTCAAGGGTAGGATTTCCCAGGGAGATGCTTACCGATCAAGGGACCCAATTCATGTCTCGCCTAATGGAGGCTCTCTGTGAGAAAATGCAGGTGAAGCACCTGGTATCGAGTGCGTATCACCCACAGACTAATGGTTTGTGTGAACGCTTCAACGGTACCCTCAAACAGATGCTACGCATGCTGGTTGAGACCCAAGGGCGCGACTGGGAGCGGTACCTCCCACACCTGCTGTTCGCTTACAGAGAAGTTCTGCAGGCCTCGACCGGGTTCTCCCCCTTCGAGCTCCTGTATGGCAGGCGAGTCCGGGGACCCCTTGGGTTGATAAGGGAAACCTGGGAAGATGAGCCAAACCCCACAGAAGTGTCCATCATGAATTATGTCATGCGCTTCCGTGACAAGATGCAGACCTTGACGCAGTTGGTGCATGACAACATGACGCAGGCTCAGGCTGACCAGAAGCACTGGTACGACCAGAACGCCCGGGAGCGGACCTAACAGGTGGGTCAAAAGGTGTGGGTGCTGGTCCCCGTACCAACGGATAAGCTTCAGGCAGCCTGGGAAGGCCCATACGTCGTCCACCAACAGCTCAACCCGGTCACCTACGTGGTCACGCTTGCCCATGCTCGGGGTAGGCGCAAGGCCTTTCACGTCAATATGCTGAAGGCGCACCACGAACGTGAAGCTTGCATCCTACCGGTCTGCAACCTGCCCGAGGATGAGGAGGAAGATCCCCTCCTAGACATGTTGGCCCAAGCCAAGGCCGATGGGTCCATTTAGGACATGGAGATAAGTGGTTTGCTAACTGTATCCCAGTGGTCGCAGTTGGTGGAAGCCCTGGAACCCTTCCGGGCCGTGTTCACCAACCGACCTGGGAGGACGGAGTTAGCGGTTCATAAGGTGGACACCGGGAATCACGCCCCACTACGGCGAACACCTTATCGGATCTCTGAGGAGGCGCAACAAGTCATGCGCCAAGAGATCAATGAGATGTTAAGGCTGGGGGTGATTCGACGGTCAAAAAGCGTGTGGGCCTCACCTGTAGTCCTCAGGCCTAAAAAGGATCGAACCACCCGATTCTGTGTGGACTACAGGGGGCTCAACGCCATCACAACCTCTGATGCCCACCTGATGCCGCGCATTGAGGATCTGCTTGAGCGGTTGGCAAAAGCAAGGTACATATCAATCATGGATCTGAGTCGGGGATACTGGCAGATTTCCCTGAGCCCTGAGGCGCAGGAGAAATCCGCCTTTATCACCCCCTTTGGACTGTATGAGTTCACGGTTATGCCCTTCGGCATTAAAAATGCCCCTGCCACTTTCCAGCGGATGGTCAACCACCTGCTTCGGGGATTGGAGGAGTACGCAGTGGCGCACTTGGACGACATCGCCATCTTCAGTTCCACCTGGGAGGAACACCTTCAGCATCTCCACGAGGTGCTCAAGCGTCTTCACCAGGCAGGCGTGACTATCAAGCCGGGAAAGTGCCAGATGCCAGACGGGCATGAGCGAGGTCCACTACCTGGGGCACCGGGTAGGCGGGGGTTCCATGAGTCCGGAACCAGAAAAGGTGGACGCGTCCTGGCCCACCCCCAGGACCAAGAAACAGGTGAAGTCCTTCTTGGGCACTGCAGGGTACTATAGGCGGTTCGTGTAGGACTTTAGCTCCCTTGCAAAACCCTTGACCGACCTCACCAAGCAGAGGCTACCCCAAACAGTCATCTGGACAGATGACTGTGAGGCAGCCTTCCAAGCTTTGAAAGCAGCCCTGTGCAACTCTCCAGTGTTGAGAGCAGTCGACAGCAGTCGCCCGTTTCTGGTACAGACCGACGCCAGCGAGTTTGGCCTCGGTGCTGTGCTCAGCCAGGTCGACTCGGGGAACCAGGAGCACCCCGTGTTGTACCTGAGCAGGAAACTTTTGCCGAGGGAAGTGGCATACTCGACCATCGAGAAGGAGTGTCTGGCCATGGTGTGGGCACTGCAACGCTTGCAGCCCTACCTGTATGGGCGCACCTTCACGGTGGTAACCGACCACAACACTCTGAGCTGGTTGCACACAGTGTCCAGCACCAATGGAAGGTTGCTCCGCTGGAGCCTTGCCCTTCAACAGTACGACTTTACTGTACAACACAAAAAGGACAGTGAACATGGAAATGCTGATGGGTTGTCCCGCCGGGGCGAACCCGCTGAGGTGCGCATGGCCGATTACCGAGAGGTAATGCCTCCATAGCGCCCTCTAAAAGGGGGAGGTGTATTGTAAAATGTCTATAAAGTATGATGTTTATAGAACCTTCTAGAAGTCTCCCATTTCACACTACTGAGGACATTGTCCACTGTCAGCTGGCAGCACTTCCCCCCTCCCTTACTGCCCCCTCCTTTTGCCCCCCTTAGCAGCTGTCTGTGTGTGCTTTCTGCCGGCATCTGAAACCTGATACCGGGCATTTCCTCTCGAAGCACAGCTAGGGGGAAAAGATCTCTTTGTTCTGGCCGAGGCTGGATGCCAGTATATGGGAAGTATTAAAACAAGTCACATTGCAAAAACCATACAACTCAGAGATATAATAACCATATCACTGCGTAGGCAACGAAAGCAGCTTACCAATCTCTAATTTTCATAATCCTAATCCCTCCAGAAACTGAGATATGGATTGCTCCCAAACGGAGTGTCCTAAGTATGGCATGCTTGGTGTCTTCGGATTCTATTCGGTAAATCACAAACAATGATGTCCTATGTGTGTTGGTACGGGCTTTTCTTGTTTAGATATAGTTATTCTAAGTTTTGTAGCCAAATCCTAACTTGGAGAGAGGGAGGTTGGACCTCTCCAGACCGCCCATTTCGTGAGGTCACAGACCCTAGGCTATAGTTATTCCCTACCAAATTTCAGTCAGTTCAGCTGGAGTCCTCCTGCCAGAGAGACATGCCGATGAGTGGGGATGTTTGGTTAAGCGCCCCTCCCCCCCAGCCACATGGTCTGTCTAATACCATCTATGCACATGTGAGTGTTACTTTCTGTTCTCTCATCCACTTTGTTTTTTATTTGTATTTGTACATATGTAATGTCTCAACTTTATAGCAACTTTTATCTATGTAATCACTGCCCACATTCTTTTGGGAATAAATGATAAAATCTATTAGCTCTGTCTCCATGCTCTAAGAAACAAACTATGAGCCTTTTTTAGATAATCGCTACTAATTTGGGGTTTGTCACGGACCCTCTTAATTAACTCTGTGATTAAGTAAAGCGTGGCTGGTGGCAGCGTGGTGTGCACGGCTGGCTAGGCTAGCTGGCAGTACGGACGGGTCTTACATGCTGAATGAGGGGCTGCGGCCACAGCATTGATAATTCCCTTACTGCAGTAGTCTAGTGGCCCGTGCACAACAAGCAGCCCGTCCGGCGACTAATTATCCTAGGTGCAGTTCCCTGACTGACCTGAGGGTAAGGGGGGCGCCGGAGAGCTGCGAGTTCCAAAGAGGAACTGAGAAAGTTGGATATACATAAATCCCCGCAGTTCTTGGAAGGTTGTTAGCAGTGGTGGGGCATCCAAAATAACCCCCTACGGTAAATTGTTAGGGCAAGATTAGCTTGCTGCATTTTTGTCACGTGGTGCTGGTGGTGGGATAACTAAGATAAGCCCCCACTGTGCCTGTGATAACCGTGTGCCGGCAGTGCGTTATGTCCCTCCGTCCGCTGACCTACTGGTGCCAGTGGTGGGATCGTGACGTTTTGGTGGCACCGGCCGCGCCGTTCGTCACAATTTGGTGGCAATGGTGTGCCTCCTGCTTGCTGTCGTCACAATTATAGTAGTTCTATTCTTGCACATAGGAGCAGTATTATAGTAGTTATATTCTTGCATATAGGAGCAGTATTATAGTAGTTATATTCTTGTACATAGGAGCAGTATTATAGTAGTTGTATTCTTGCATATAGTCTGTAAAGCGCTGTGGAATTAATGGCGCTATATGAGTAAAAGGTTGTGTAAGAAAATATTATGTTAAGGGTACCATCATTTCTGTCCAGGCCTATTTCATGAGTTTTATTTTTATAAAATTCTATGGAAGCATGGCTGAAAAGCAATGTTTGACTTTCATTTGTTTATTTTCATAGATTTTTTATTCATTATTGCTTTTGTCAGATTCAAGTTATTTCTGTGACCATTGTGGGTTTTTCTGCCATTAAATGAGGGGTACAGGGGCGTAACTACCACGGTCACAGCAGTCGCCACTACGATCGGACCCGGGGAGTCAGGGGCCCGGCAGGTCAGACCATGATATCTCCCAACCGTCCCGATTCTCGCGGGATAGTCCCGTTATTGACTCACCCCCCCCCGCGTCCCGCCCGGGAGTCTATTCTTCCTGCACTGCACTGAGCCGCCACACCTCCCCATGCACCCCATCCTCGCCCCCCCGGATAGACCCACCGCAGCCCCCATAGCCTGCAATGGCCTCCTAGGCTGTTATTTTCTGTGCGCACAGGACCTGTGACGAGGTCAAAGGAGGGGAGGAGTCAGGGGTCACATGATCAGGAGCCTCAATGTCTGCAGGACTCTGCTGTGCTGTTGTCATGGTGGATGAGGGTAAGTTTATGTGTGGGGTCAGGAGGGGTTTACAGGGTGGATGAAACAGAGCTGTGTGTACAAGGTGTACGGAGCGGAGCCATGTGTGTACGAGGTGTACGGAGCAGAGCCGTGTGTGTACAAGTTATACAGAGCAGAGCCGCGTTTGTACGAGCTGTACGGAGCAGAACCGCGTGTGTAAGAGGTGTACGGAGAAGAGCCGCGTGTGTACGAGGTGTACGGAGCAGAGCCGCATGTGTACGAGGTGTACGGAGCAGAGCCGCTTGTGTACGAGGTGTACGGAGCAGAGCCGCGTGCGTACGAGGTGTACGGAGCAGAGCCAAGTGCGTACGAGGTGTACGGAGCAGAGCCGCGTGTGTACGGAGCAGAGCTGCGTGTGTACGAAGCAGAGCCACGTGTGTACGAGGTGGACGAAGCAGAGCCGTGTGTGTACGAGGTAAACGGAGCAGAGCTGCGTGTGTACAAGGTGTACGGAGCGGAGCCGCATGTGTACATGGTGTACGGAGCGGAATCGCATGTGTACGAGGTGTACGGAGTGGAGTTGCGTGTGTACGAGGTGTACGGAGTGGAGCCGCGTGTGTACGAGGTGTACGGAGCGGAGCCGTGTGTGTACAAGATATACAGAGCAGAGCCGCGTTTGTACGAGCTGTACGGAGCAGAACCGCGTGTGTAAGAGGTGTACGGAGCAGAGCCGCGTGTGTACGAGGTGTACGGAGCAGAGCCGCATGTGTACGAGGTGTACGGAGCAGAGCCGCTTGTGTACGAGGTGTACGGAGCAGAGCCGCGTGCGTACGAGGTGTACGGAGCAGAGCCAAGTGCGTACGAGGTGTACGGAGCAGAGCCGCGTGCGTACGGAGCAGAGCTGCGTGTGTACGAAGCAGAGCCACGTGTGTACGAGGTGGACGAAGCAGAGCCGTGTGTGTACGAGGTAAACGGAGCAGAGCTGCGTGTGTACAAGGTGTACGGAGCGGAGCCGCATGTGTACATGGTGTACGGAGCGGAATCGCATGTGTACGAGGTGTACGGAGTGGAGTTGCGTGTGTACGAGGTGTACGGAGTGGAGCCGCGTGTGTACGAGGTGTACGGAGAGGAGCCATGCGTGTACGGAGCGGAGATGTGTGTGTATTTTGGCATGGGGGGGCCCATTTGAAAGTTCGCACCGGGGCCCATAACTTTGTAGTTACGCCACTGGAGGGGTACCAACAATTTTGACCACGTGTGTACATAGGGGCAGTAGTTATTCATTTTGCAGTGTCCCAGAAGTGATTTTTAGTACTGTTACTAGGCTCAAGATATCCTGTACCCATTTGACATCATTGCTTTTTGATTATGCAAAAAACTTATGTATAGAGGACGATAACAGGGTCTTTAGTACCACCTCTTGGAGGTAGAAATCTTAGAAGTAAATATCACCTCTAATCTTTGAAAAGATTTTCTCATGTTTCAGATCAGTGATGGTCCGGGTGCTGAGAACGCGAGTGCTGCGTAGCATAGAAACCAGTGCGGCGCACACACATCGGGTTACGGATTCGGATCCTATGCTCTTTATTGAATCTGCACTCCAGCAGGAATGAAGGGAGGAGAGGGTGGGGATTCAGGACCACCACTGGTCTCTTTGTAACTATGAGGGTAATTAATATGCAGAAAGGTTTAGTTACTCTTTAAATCACAAGTTGAATTTAACAAGAAAAAGTTTGCCTTTTGCCGCCATCTAGTGACATTTATGTGGTACTGCAAAAGAAATTTACTGTTCTAATCTTGCAACATGAAAATTCCTTCCATTCTCTGAGCAAGAAAACTAGAAGTGCTGGATCTTCAGCTCTCAGATGCCCTGAATGTTTTCACCTTGGTCTCTTACTCTTCTAATGTGGTTAACAATATAATTTCTCGTAGTCGAAAAGTCTACAGAATGACAACTTAAATTAAGGTCAATATTTGTTGTTATTATTATGCTTTTGCTTACATAGTGCTATCTCATTCCACAGCGCTTTACAGACATTATTTATCATCACTGTCCCCCATGGGGCTCACAATCTAGATTCCCCATCAGTATGTCTTTGGAGTGTGGATGGAAACTGGAGAACCCGGAGGAAACCCACACAAACAGGGGAGAACATACAAACTCCTTGCAGATGTCGTCCTTGGTGGGATTTGATCACCCATACAGTGCTAGCCACTCAGCCACCGTGCTGCCGCATACTGTTATTATTTTCAACACAAAGTTCATGTAAAGTTTCATTCAATATAAATAGTTCCATTCTTATGCGGCCATTCTTCTTTAATATATAATACAAAATACTAAGGATCGTCTGTCTGCTGTCTCTTACATCATGTCCTCCTTCTATCTGAAACTAAATTTCTCTAAAACTGAACTCCTTGTGTTTCCACCCTCCACTATCCTAACTCTACCTGACATTGACATGACCTTGGAGGGTGCAGCCATAACTCCTGAGCAGCATGCCCGTTGTATGGGGGATTATATTTGACACAAAACTTTCCTTTATTCCTTATATCCGATCACTGACTCGCTCATGTAACCTGCATCTTAAAAACATCTCCAGAATCCGACCTTTTGTCACCTTTGAAACTGCTGAAACTCTTATTGCCGCTATTATTCACTCTCGCCTGGACTACTACAACTCTCTACTGATCGGTCTCCCTCTTACTAAGCTTTCTCTCCTCTAATCCATCCTGAATGCGGCAGCCAGAGTTATAATTCTGTCCAGCCGATACACCGATGCCTCCGCCTTGTGCCAGTCATTACACTGGTTACCCATTCACTACAGAATACAATATAAATTCATCTTTCTCACCCACAAAGTCCTCCAGAGTTCTGCAACACCCTATATCTCCTTCCTCATTCCTATCTATCACCATATAAATGCCTTCTGTTCTACAAATGACCCAAGACTAACGTCCTCCATAATCCAAACTTCGCACCTCCATCTCCAAGTCTTCTCCCGTGCTGCACCAGTTCTCTGGAATTCACTACCCCGGACAATCCGACTGTTACCTAGCACCCATGTTTTTAAACATGCCTTAAAAACACATTTCTTTAAACAAGCCTATCATCTCACCTGACTAAACTAACTCTTCCCCATTCCTTCCTTCTAAATATTCTTCAGAATCTGCTCCCTCCTATTCATCTGTCTCCACACCCTTCATGCAAACGATAACTGCACTTGATAATTGCACTTAAACACACTGGCTGATGAACGGATCATGCAGCTTTTTTATAATTGCTTGACCTGAAATAACAAGCACTTTCACCTATTGTGTCCCCCTTATTTCCTTGTAGATAGTAAGCTTGCGAGCAGGACCCTCATTGATAATGTAACTGTATAAACGGACTCACCTGATACGGAATTATTATCTGTATATGTCACCACAAGTGCTGCGGATTATATTGGCGCTATATAAATAAAATTATGATTATAATATATGCAGCACCTAGTTGTGACCACTAGGGAGCGCTGTGTGATTAATATTTGCTTATGGCATGCGTCAATCTGCTGCTCCCAGACCTCCTGGCAGAGCTTTTTGTCAGCTACTTACCAGCCTAGCGCTCAGGTTTTTCCATGGTATTAAAGCCATGTGCTGGCACATAAATCCAGGGATCTGCACTAATCCTTTCCAGACTCGTTGAATATCTATTTTTATGGATGTGATTCATAATAAAATGGAAATATGCTCTTGTGCTGCAGAAACAAACAATACAGAGTCTGTCTATATAATGTTCATTCTACGCCTAATGCATAGACCCAAAGCAAGGGTCAAGGTTTGTGGAGGCTCCAAAAGACAGGATGAGGAGTACTTCACCTTAGCAGTAATGTGCCCAAAATACCGCAATTCAGCACCACATAACACTGCAATACACTGCTAACATAGCACTATAATATGACGCCAATATTATACTGCAATACAGTACACTCATATAGTACTATACCACAGTGCCCACATACTACTGCAAAAGAATGCATAAATTATACTACAATGCCCACATAGTACTGTAACATATCTCCTAAATAAAACTGCAATACAGTGACTATATAATGCTACAAGATCTACAAAATACTGAAATACAGTGTCCACATACCTAAAACCTGCGCCGATATACTATTATAATATAGCTCTATACAATACTGGAACAGAGTGGTGACGTAATACAACAATACAGTGTCCACGTAATGTTGGAAGACAGTGAACGTAGTACTGTATTACAGTATACACCTAATATCACAATATGGCATCCACATACTGCTGTCATACAACACCCACATAATATTATAATAGTACACCCACATAATACAGGAATGTAGCACCCGCATAATAGTCCTGTACAGAGTTCACATAATACCACTATACAGTGCGTACATAATATTGCAGCACAATACCCACATTACACAGAGTCAGTGATCATATAATACTGTAATAAAGAGTGCAAATACTACAGTAATAGAGTGCAATCATAATATCTCAATACGGAATCCACATAATACCGCAATACAACATCCACATAAATATGGCAATAGAGCACCTACATACATACATCCGTACTTACAAAATCCACATAATACCACAATACAACACCCACATAAATATGGCAATAGAGCACCTACATACATACATCTGTACTTACAAAATCCACATAATACTGCAATACAAAACCCACATAAATATGGCAATAGAGCACCTACATACATACATCTGTACTTACAAAATCCACATAATACTGCAATACAAAACCCACATAAATATGGCAATAGAGCACCTACATACATACATCTGTACTTACAAAATCCACATAATACCGCAATACAACACCCACATAAATACTGCAAAAGAGTACCTACATACATACATCTGTACTTGCAAAGTCCACATAATACTGCAATACAACACCCACATAAATACTGCAATAGAGCACCTACATGCATACATCTGTACTTACAAAGTCCACATGATACCGCAATACAACACCCACATAAATACGGCAATAGAGCACCTTCATACATACATCTGTACTTACAAAGTCCACATGATACCGCAATACAACACCCACATAAATACTGCAATAGAGCACCTACATGCATACATCTGTACTTACAAAGTCCACATGATACTGCAATACAACACCCACATAAATACGGCAATAGAGCACCTTCATACATACATCTGTACTTACAAAGTCCACATAATACCGCAATACAACACCCAAATAATACTGCAGCATAGTACACACCCATTATACTGCAATACACTGTTATAATACGGCCAAGCACAGATAATACCGCCAGAACAGAGCACAGCCTTGCAGTGTTTGTAGTGGCCCAGTGTGACGGGCCTTGGTTGTGATGATGACTTTCGTGCTTCTCGTCCATCAGCTTTAGATGCCAATTGCCCAACATGTGAGTTGCGACATTTTTAGGGGCCATAAGCCACAAAACTCCTGACCCTTGTGAAATATCCTTCAGATGGCAGCTATGAGTGACAGCAGCAGAACCACTGATCAGTCTGATGTCATCTCCACATTTCTTGTTTTGTTTTTTTTTCCATTATCTTGACTGATAAATAATCCTAATAATAAATTATCTAAGTGCTGCTAAAAACATGATGTCATGTGCGGGCCCCGGGGCCCCAGGGGGTTAGACTGACAGTAAGTGGATCATTTTAGCAGCTAATGGTGGGTGTGAATAATCCAGGAGATCCCTGGAGGGGCGACCAGCTGGGGCTTGGTGACCTACGGCTGTGCTAAGTGATGTGTGCAATCAATGGCCAAGAGGACCAGACTTCACTGTACACCAGGGGCCCCAGGCGCAAGGGCCTAAAGTGGTCGGACGTTCAGGGGGTCACATCTCTGGATCCAGATGATGCTGGTGACTTTTTGACACTTTTTATAGGATTTCGGAACTCTTCCGGGAACGCGGGAGGTCTCTCCATTTTCAGGAGCCTCACGGACTCTCAGGGAGAGTTGGTGGGAACAATAATGTGTGTATATAGATAGACCATAGCAATCGATAGACTCTAAGGGAGTGTTGTGGGCATGCTCTGTGATCTGTTCTGAGCAGGAAGGGAGAGAAGGTGAGCTGTGAAAATCACCTATTGTGACTAGTGGATTTTGTGGTATCTATGCATAGCTGTTACTGATCATTAGACTGTGAAAGTGTTGTGGGCATGCTCTGTGACCTGTGCAGAGGTCATTGTGCAGGGAGAGGGAGGAAGAGAGCTGTGACCATCAGATATTGTGAATGGTGGATCTGGGGTGATATATCTATGTATAGGGGTTAGCTGCCAATGTGATGGGACAGTTTTATGGGCATGCTCTGTGACCCGTGCAGGGAAGGGGACACCTGAGCTGTGACCATCTGCTGCTGAAATTGGTGTATCTGCTGTTCTCTATCTACATATAGGTGTTACCTTTTAATGTAATGAGACAGTTTTATGGGCATGCTCTGTGACCTGCGCAAAGAAGGGGGAGGAAGTGAGTTGTGATGGAGGAGTGTTGTGGGTGTGCAGAGGTCATTGTGCAGCTTGGAGACTGAGGTGAGCTGTGACAATCCGCTAATGGAATGATGGATCCAGTGTTTTCCATATATAGTGGTTACTTGTAAATAGTATGTAAAGGTTTCATGGACATGCTCTGTGACCTGTGCAGGAAGGAAGAGGAAGTGAGCTGTAGCCATAACCTATTGTGAATAGTGGATCCTCTGTATTTTACATTTAGGTAGGCGTACCTGTTAATGTAATGGGAAAGTGTCATGTGTATCTATGTTCTGTGAACTGTGCAGGGAGGAGGAGGAAGTGAGCTGTGACCGTCACCTATTGTGAATGGTGGATCCTTTATAATATAATGGTGTTACCTTTCATTGTAATTCTGCCATACACAGTAGTGAGATGAGTACTGAGAAATCACCTCTACAGAGCAAGAAGCGTCAGACCAGTATAAGACTTAGTGGTCAGACTCAGAGAACAAACTTCCAAGTATTCACGCTTCTATTAATATAGGTAGATTGCGATGAGGAACATTATAAGGGTCACAGATAGCAAGCATGCTGCTAGCCATATTGACAAAAAAATGTAACCCCCCAAGTTAATGACAATTTGAGACTGGTGCTGGCAGTGAAAGGGTTAACTTGCATGGCTTCTTCTCTGAGTAATGTGTTTACATGGAAGCGCCCAAGAATGCGGCACACCTGCTCCCTCTATTGTTGTGCTGGAGCAGTGCGGCCTATGGAGGATTGGGTGTGTCTCCTGAGTGACACCCCGGCCAGCCGCAGTGTCTATATGCCTGGGGTGCTGTAACCACACTGACATCCATTGTCACAGTCATGTGTAATGCACCAAGTGCAGCCATTGTCAGGACATGATTACAGGAACTCACGGAAAGCGCAAAGATGAAGCGTACAAGGTGGACTAGACGCTACCTACACTGACTGACGTAGAAGGACACCGCCGGCATAAAGACCCTCTGATCGTGGTCTGTTTTACTTAAAGGGCTTGTCCCATAAACAACATATAGGATCTATCCATAATATAGATGATAGACATGTAATAGCAGGGGATTCGGAGGCTGAGACCCCCCACCAATCGTAAAAACAGGTCCTCAGTGTGAATGATGCAGGAGCGAGCATCTGTGACCACAGCGAAGACAGCAATGGTTGAATATGTCTACTACCACTTTATACACGCAGTGGACCTTCCTGCACTAATTTGAATGAACTGTGGGTGTCCCGGAAGTTGGAGCCCAAATATTTATACCTAATTATCCCATCTAGCACTTGATTTTCCATGATTTCTTCTACTGTCTTATCTTCTTTTTGACCTCTTTCACAACCAAGTCTTCAAGCATGACTATTTCCAGTTTCTGCTCTTCCAACATGACCTATTCCAGCTCCTGATCTGCCAACATGACCTCTTCCAACTCTTGGTTTTACAGTTTCTGATCTGCCAACATGACCTCTTCCAGCTCTTGGTCTTCCAGCTCCTGATCTGCCAACATAACCTCTTCCAGCTCTTGGTCTTCCAGCTCCTGATCTGCCAACATGACCTCTTCCAGCTCTTGGTCTTCCAGCTCCTGATCTGCCAACATGACCACTTCCAGCTCTTGGCCTTCCAGCTCCTGATCTGCCAACATGACCTCTTCCAGCTCTTGGCCTTCCAGCTCCTGATCTGCCAACATGACCTCTTCCAGCTCTTGGTCTTCCAGTTCCTGATCTGCCAACATTACCTCTTCCAGCTCCTGATCTGCTAACATGACCTCTTCCAACTCTTGGTCTTCCAGTTCCTGATCTGCTAACATTACCTCTTCCAGCTTCTGGTCTTCCAGCTCTTGATCTGCCAATATGACATCTGCCAGCTCCTGGTCTTCCAGCTCCTGATCTGCCAACATGACCTCTTCCAGCTCCTGGTCTTCCAGCTCCTGATCTGCCAACATGACCTCTTCCAGCTCTTGGTTTTCCAGCTCCTGATCTGCCAACATGACCTCTTTCAGCTCTTGGTCTTCCAGATCCTGATCTGCCAACATGACCTCTTCCAGCTCTTGGCCTTCCAGCTCCTGATCTGCCAACATGACCTCTTCCAGCTCTTGGCCTATCAGCAGCTGATCTGCCAACATGACCTCTTCCAGCTCTTGGCCTATCAGCAGCTGATCTGCCAACATGACCTCTTCCAGCTCTTGGCCTTCCAGCAGCTGATCTGCCAACATGACCTCTTCCAGCTCTTGATAGGGACTAGGGTAATAAACAAACACCAGACACAGAATAATAAATACTCTGGGCCACTAAACTCACCTAATAGGCCCTAGCAGTCCCTGCCTAGCCGCGGAGGTTGGCACCCTAATTGTAGACGATAGTGGCGCCCCCGCTCAACGTCGGTGACCCTAATACACCCTAAAAAACCCTAGTCCACGGCGATGATACACAGAAAAACACAAACACACAATAAACACCCGAAAAAAAAAACCCTGGTGGAGAGACTGTATAACGTCTCTAAGATAATTGACTTATCTCGTACTAGAATCATGGGCATGTAAACCCACCCTAGATAATATCTCGTAGTAAAAAATACTGATATATAGCAGCTTTTGATGACTTATCTCGTAATAAAAAAGGCTTATGCTGCAAAAAGTGACAGACCAGATATAGCCCCCAAAAAAGGAAAAAAAAAAAAAACGTTTATACAGAAAAAAGTGCAGCCATAATAATGCACAATCAAAGCACTTCAGGTTAAATAACCACAAAAAATATCCACCTGATGGACCTCATATCTCCTGATGGCTGATAAGTATTAATAATCTCATAACGCTGATAGACCTACTGTTGGGCTGGGCCTCATATTTTTTGATGGCTGATAAGTATCAATCTCATAACGCTATTGTTTATATGTAGGACTATTATGTCCACTATTCATGACTTAAGAAGCGTTCTGTATATTATTTCTATGCCACTAATTTCCATCTGGTGGATATTTTTTTGTGGTTATTTAACCTGAAGTGCTTTGATTGTGCAGCATAAGCCTTTTTTATTATGAGATAAGTCATCAAAAGCTGCTATATATCAGTATTTTTTACTACGAGATATTATCTAGGGTGGGTTTACATGCCCATGATTCTAGTACAAGATAAGTCAATTATCTTAGAGACGTTATACAGTCTCTCCACCAGGGTTTTTTTTCGGGTGTTTATTGTGTGTTTGTGTTTTTCTGTGTATCATCGCCGTGGACTAGGGTTTTTTAGGGTGTATTAGGGTCACCGACGTTGAGCGGGGGCGCCACTATCGTCTACAATTAGGGTGCCAACCTCCGCGGCCAGGCAGGGACTACTAGGGCCTATTAGGTGAGTTTAGTGGCCCGGAGTATTTATTATTCTGTGTCTGGTGTTTGTTTATTACCCTAGTCTCTATGAACTGGGATTGTCCAGATTTTAAATATTGATTAAAAGTGAAGTTTTAGGGATCATTTTCTCTGTTGCTACCTTGGTTTTCTTTTTGTCTTTGATCCTATAAATATTTTTTGGAGGTTTTTTTTCTCTTCCAGCTCTTGGCCTTCCAGCTCCTGATCTGCCAACATGACCTCTTCCAGCTCTTGGTCTTCCAGATCCTGATCTGCCAACATGACCTCTTCCAGCAGCTGATCTGCCAACATGACCTCTTCCAGCTCTTGGTCTTCCAGCAGCTGATCTGCCAACATGACCTCTTCCAGCTCTTGGCCTTCCAGCTCCTGATCTGCCAACATGACCTCTTCCAGCAGCTGATCTGCCAACATGACCTCTTCCAGCTCTTGGCCTTCCAGCTCCTGATCTGCCAACATAACCTCTTCCAGCAGCTGATCTGCCAACATGACCTCTTCCAGCTCTTGGTCTTCCAGCAGCTGATCTGCCAACATGACCTCTTCCAGCAGCTGATCTGCCAACATGACCTCTTCCAGCTCTTGGTCTTCCAGCAGCTGATCTGCCAACATGACCTCTTCCAGCTCTTGGCCTTCCAGCTCCTGATCTGCCAACATGACCTCTTCCAGCAGCTGATCTGCCAACATGACCTCTTCCAGCTCTTGGCCTTCCAGCTCCTGATCTGCCAACATGACCTCTTCCAGCAGCTGATCTGCCAACATGACCTCTTCCAGCTCTTGGCCTTCCAGCTCCTGATCTGCCAACATAACCTCTTCCAGCTCTTGGTCTTCCAGCTCCTGATCTGCCAACATGACCTCTTCCAGCTCCTGGTCTTCCAGCTCCTGATCTGCCAACATGACCTCTTTCAGCTCTTGGTCTTCCAGCTCCTGATCTGCCAACATTACCTCCTCCAGCTCCTGGTCTACTAGCTCCTGATCTGCCAACATGACCTCTTCCAGTTCCTGATCTTACAACGTCCAATTTTCAAAAATGATCTTTCACTCAATCTTTTAAAGTGACCTCTTTCCACATCTCACAATTACCACAATAATGCTTAAATGTTAACATATACATGGTTCTCTAACAAAGCCTTTTCCACTTCCACACCTTACAACATGACTTCTCTCAGCTCTCTAATTACCAACATGACTCCTTCTACCACCCAATCTTCCAACATGACCTTTTCTCCACTCAATCTACCTCTTCCAAGATGATCATTTCCATCTTTCAGCATGGTGCCTTCCAATATTATGTAGGTCAAAATCAGGTAGTCTTTTACATGGAAATGACCCCTGTCTTGCTAGAGGACACTCATGCTGTTTTCCAATTTAGTTATTTCCAAAATATAACCAATAACCAAATACAACTTCAACCTAGAAGCAGAACCGTTGTTTTTTCAAAATGACCTCCTTGATATAGCAGGCACTTCATGCCTTACGTCAGTGACATCGATAGTTTTTGTACACTTCCAAGAATATCAGGTTGATTCATAATTTTACACAAATTCCCCTGTGCTTGCACATTATATCACAGTTTGTATCACCACTTATTTCCAGTACAAATAACAGTCATCAGAAAATGGGAATGGGTCTGTTCCATGCACGTAGGAGGATGACAAGTCCTGGCATAATGAACTGTCTACTACTTTGTTTAGCCTCTAGCAATTATGTGTTGGTACTTCTCATGCACTTACATGCACAGGACGCCACAACAGAGTAAAATGAGAGTCATAAAGTAGCTTATAATATTTCATCATAGTTATCCTCTATTTATTGTTGTCTGTAAGTAGCAGTAATATAGTAGTTATATTCTTGTACATAGGGGGCAGTATTATAGTAGATATATTCTTGTACATGGGGGGGCAGTATTATAGTAGTTATATTCTTGTACATAGGAGCAGTATTATAGTAGTTATATTCTTCTACATAGGGGCAGTATTATAGGAGTTATATTCTTGCACATAGGGGGCAGTATTATAGTAGTTATATTCTTGTACATAGGGACAGTATTATAGTAGTTATATTCTTGCACATAGGAGCAGTATTATAGTAGTTATATTCTTGTACATAGGGGGCTGTATTATAGTAGTTATACTCTTGTACATAGGGGCAGTATTATAGTAGTTATATTCTTGTACATAGGGGACAGTATTATAGTCGTTATATTCTTGTACATAGGAGCAGTATTATAGTAGTTATATTCTTGTACATAGGAGCAGTATTATAGCAGTTATATTCTTGTACATAGGGGGCAGTATTATAGTAGATATATTCTTGTACATAGGGGCAGTATCATAGTAGTTATATTCTTGCACATAGGGGGCAGTATTATAGTAGTTATATTCTTGTACATAAGGGCAGTATTATAGTAGTTATATTCTTGTACATAGGGACAGTATTATAGTAGTTATATTCTTGCACATAGGAGCAGTATTATAGTAGTTATATTCTTGTACATAGGGGGCTGTATTATAGTAGTTATACTCTTGTACATAGGGGCAGTATTATAGTAGTTATATTCTTGTACATAGGGGCAGTATTATAGTCGTTATATTCTTGTACATAGGAGCAGTATTATAGTAGTTATATTCTTGTACATAGGAGCAGTATTATAGCAGTTATATTCTTGTACATAGGGGGCAGTATTATAGTAGATATATTCTTGTACATAGGGGCAGTATCATAGTAGTTATATTCTTGCACATAGGGGGCAGTATTATAGTAGTTATATTCTTGTACATAAGGGCAGTATTATAGTAGTTATATTCTTGCACATAGGGGGCAGTATTATAGTAGTTATACTCTTCTACATTGGGGGCAGTATTATAGTAGTTATATTCTTGTATATAGGAGCAGTATTATAGTAGTTATATTCTTGTACATAGGGGCAGTATTATAGTAGTTATATTCTTGTACATAGGAGGCAGTATTTAAGTAGTTATATTCTTGTACATAGGGGCAGTATATAGCAGTTATATTCCTGTACATAGGGGGCAGTATTATAGTAGTTATATTCTTGTATACAAGGAGTAGTATTATAGTAGTTATATTCTTGCACATAGGAGCAGTATTATAGTAGTTATATTCTTGTACATAGGGGCAGTATATAGCAGTTATATTCCTGTACATAGGGGGCAGTATTATAGTAGTTATATTCTTGTATACAAGGAGTAGTATTATAGTAGTTATATCCTTGTACATAGGGGCAGTATTATAGTAGCTATATTCTTGTACATAGGGGCAGTATTATAGTAGTTATATTCTTGTACATAGGAGCAGTATTATAGTAGTTATATTCTTGTACATAGGGGCAGTATTATAGTAGTTATATTCTTGTACATAGGGGCAGTATTATAGTAGTTATATCCTTGTACATAGGGACAGTATTATAGTAGTTATATTCTTGTACATAGGGGCAGTACTATAGTAGTTATATTCTTGTACATAGGGAGCAGTATTATAGTAGTTATATTCTTGTACATAGGGGGCAGTATTATAGTAGTTATATTCTTGTACATAGGGACAGTATTATAGAAGTTATATTCTTGTACATAGGGACAGTATTATAGAAGTTATATTCTTGTACATAGGGGCAGTAGTATATTACTTATATTCTTGCTAAGCACAAAACACCCTGATTCATCAAGCAGTTTTCAACGTAATTGTGGCGTAAAACTGCTTGAAATGTCACAAAATATTTGCGCAACTCAAAGTTACACAGAAACATTGAGCCAGTCCCTGCCAACTTTTAGAAAAGGAGTTGGAGCTTGGGCGTGGCTATATGTGTTTGACAAATTCATCATACATTTCTCTATTGGGGGCTCACAGGAATTTAAAATATGCGCTAAATTGATTAAGACCCTCACACCTTTTAACGAATTAGGCGCATGTTACTCCCTTCATTACGGCTGTCATACAAAGTGCCAGCGTTAAACGTTAGGGCTCATAGAGCGCTTCATGCTATTACAGCGCCAGAGTGCAGCATTACTCCAACATAATACGATAAAAAGGGGGATCACAGCACGAATATAATTCGAGTCTAGGCCTACGCTTTTGCCAGGGCAATAGTGCACATCCGATGAGTTCATGAATAGTATGCAAGCCCCTACAGTGACAACTGACACAATGGGAGAAAGTGAGCAGGGTGAGTGCAATCAAGTATTTTTTTTTTATTATTTTCTAACGAATTGCTCTCATACCTTACAACACGTCAGCAGCTGGAATTTGCAAAATAATTTGCTTATGCTTATAGGTCACAGACGTTAAGAGCGCGCCCAGAAGTAGTGACAAGTGATGTGCGAGCAGAGACACAAAGTGTAGGTTGCGAGGAGACGCGCCCCTGCGACCGCTGACAGCTGTCACCACACTGCTTCCTGCAGCTGGGTCTTGGGTGACATGGTGAGTGATTGTTACTCAGCTAGGTGCTGGGCTGCAGCACTGGGGACCTCATAATAAGGCTATTTTTTTTTATTTTTTGCACTGTTTTATGTCAGACTGTTCCCAGGAAAGGAGAGCGGTGACCGGCGCACGCTGCAGGGACACACGCCATGGCCCGACAAGTCACAGGCAGCTGTCACCTCTGAAACAAGGTGGGTGCTAAATATAAACCGGCACTGTACATGTCATCTGCTGTAAACCTGCCGGCGGCGGAGGACGGTGAGGCCCTCTATTATTCTTACTTGTAAGCTGCGGTGATCCGTTTCCAATCAAATAGCAAAACTGAACTGTCATGGTTGGGTAAGAATAAAAGTTTGGTGATTTGAAAGTTTTGGAACTTTTTATCAAACTTTGAATTTTTCAACATTTTTCAAGATCTCGGCTTCCAGTCTGCGAATTGGAACTAGTGCTTTTAGAAAGCGTTGAAAACCTGTCCTGATTATATCGTTAGGTCACACTAACCGACGCAAAATACGGTTTACAGGCGTAATACGGATGAATGACCCCTAAATAGTGCTCCGTATGTCCCCTAAAAACGTCGCAACTCACACGTTGGCAATTGGCATCTAAGGCCGGAGTCACACTAGCCGACGCAAAATACGTTCCGTAGTTTACATGCGTAATACGGATGAATGACCCCTAAATAGTGCTCCGTATGTCATCCGTAAGCAAGGTGCGGTCGCGTATTTTGCGCGTGTCAGCATCCGTATGTAATCCGTATGGCATCCGTATGGCGAGATTTTCTCGCAGCCTTGCAAAATGGACATTTAACGGTTTTGAGGCCTGCTATCTATTTAAATCATTAGCCTGCACCCTATTTATTGGCTCAGGAACAGGTGGCTGCCTCCACTCTGTCCATTTGTCACCTTGCCTTCACTAGGTGTGTTGCTGTTGTATGTGCAACATGGCAGACAGTCTGAGTTTCAACACAACTGAGCAGGTTCTCTTCAACTGGCTTTTGTCACGCCGCTTTGGCCAACCATACCCAGTGATAGTGGATCCGCGGAGGAGGAGACGCATGTGGGTCCATCCACTTTTGAGGCAACGACTCACAAGAGGTCATTTTCACCGCCTCTATTCTTCTATGCGTGAGCATCCTGCAAAATTCTACCAATACTATCGCATGAGCCTCGCAACATTTGATCGACTCATGGAGACAGTGCGCCCTGGGATAACCTTTCAGGACACAAGGATGCGCAAAGCGATATCTGCAGAGGAGCGACTTCTACTCACAATACGGTATGTACTACACAACCACATTCTCTATGTTCATAATGTGTTGGGCAAAGTTTGAATTTTTGCCTTCTTGTAGTAAGTTTAATGCCCTCATCTTAGTCCAGATATGTTTCAACTTACAGACCCGAATGTTATGTGTAATATGTACTGAATATCACTTAGTCATTGTGCAAAGCAAGATGTGTGTGTTATTTGCTCTTAAATCTTACCAAGTTTGGTATGTATGGACCTGTTTGTTTTGTAAATGTGTGCATTCGACAATCATCCTTTTCTGTTGTTCGTCAGCTTCCTGGCCACTAGCCTGTCTTATGCCGCCCTCCACCATGAGTTTGGGATTGGAAGATCAACCATATCTGGCATAGTCAGGTCAACATGTAGTGAAATATGGACAAGACTACATCAACTCGTCATGCCCGAGCCCAGGATGGAAGACTGGTTGAGGATATCAAGGGACTTTGAGGAGGAATGCCAGTTTCCAAATTGTATTGGGGCCCTTGATGGTAAACATATCCGGGTGCGTAAGCCGCCAAACTCTGGCTCCCAATTCTTCAATTATAAACGATACTTTTCTGTTGTATTGTTGGCTCTGGTCGACCCTCAATACAAGTTTATAATTGTTGACATTGGGGCCTATGGAAGGGCGGGAGACTCTAGAGTCTTCATTACTTCCATTATGGCTCGGCGGCTACGCACCAACCAGTTGGATCTACCACCACCACGCCAGCTACCAGGCTCCACTCAAGAATGTGTCCCTTATGTCCTTGTGGCAGATGAGGCCTTTCAGTTAACGCGCAATGTCATGAGGCCATATCCCCGACGCAACCTTCACCACAGGCGCAGGATATTTAACTTGCGCCTATCACGTGCCAAATGGCGGGTACTCCAGTCTGCCATTCAGCTGAGTGAACAAAATGTTAATGAAGTTGTTAAAGCCTGTGTGGTTCTTCATAACTTCACCAGGATACATGATTGTTCCTCCTCTGCTGGTGTTGGGCATAGGCCGGACAATGTGCGTAGGGTGAGACCACCTATCAACCATCAACGTAGACAGATCTCTGGCCTCAAAGTGCGTGATATTTTCACTAATTACTTTATGGCACCTCAGGGGGAACCTTCTTGGCAAGAGCATGCTGTATCTATGTTGGCAATGTTGGTTTGATGTGTGTCAAAATATATATATTTCTACCCCTTCTGAATCTATGACTGTTGAATTGATTTGGTAAGCGTATTTTGATAGGGGTTTGGACAATTAAGACAGAGGCGTAAAGTGTAGTTGCCAAATTTTTACTTTTGCCTTTTTTTGGTGTTTTTTTTTAGTTTGTAAGGCAAACATATTCTTGCCCTATGAAAAACTTGGGCAATGGCCCAAATTGGCCTTTTGGCATATTTCAACATTGTTGTTAAAACAAAATTACAAACATATCCAACAACATACATAGTGCAATAACAACATTGCAACTTTACACATTTGTAATCCAAAGTAAAAAAGAGGAGTTATCCATCATCAAAATGAGCTACACAAGATACTAACATTTATTATGAATGTTTTCAAACTAGATTAATAAGCCACCATGACAGGCAAGGCTACCTTACGCGTTTCTGACACATATTACATGTCTGCAATAAACACAATATTTCACCGCACTATACTGGGAAAGTCAAAGGATCAAATTAGAAGACTGACTTGATAATACATAGAGAGAGCGTGATGGTCTTGAGGCTGTTTGCCTTGATTTTGGAATATAGTTAGCTGGCCTAAATTGGACTAAGAGAATATGGACAGCACGCCTTTTCTATGCATTATCAAGTGAGTACTCTATTTTGATCCTTTGACTTTGCCAGTATAGCCCCGTGAAATATTGTCTTTTTTACAGAGATGTAATATGTCTCAGAAACGCATAAGGTAGCCTTGCCTGTCATGGTGTCTTAATCATCTGATTTGAAAACCGTCATAAGAAATGTTAGTATTATCTGTTTTAGCTCATTTTGATGATGGAGAAAACCTCTTTTTTACTTTGGATTGGGATTTTGAGCACCAGTTCAAACACACTGGACATCTCCTCCCATCAGACTGATTAAGAACACTCATGTACAGTATGGGTTTACAATTTCCATGTTTTTAGCCACTTATAAATTGTGGAATGTTGGGGAAGGAGAAGGCGGAGGAGCAGTCTGTGGTTGCTGCTGACTACTTTGAGAAACATCGCCCTGTGTGGGTGCATACTGTTGTCCATGCTGTTGGTACTGACCTTCCTCCTGTGCTTGTTGGGGGTAGTGGCCATAGTAATACTGCTGACGGGCATCTTGTTGGGGCGGGTAGGCCCGTGGCTCATACCCACCAATATAGCCATGTAGTACAAAAACTTGGCTCTCAAAAGAAAAATTGATTTGACAGTTCCTTTATTGTAAAAGGCATCCAGTTAAATATACTTCTTTTACTTGGGGCCGTGATAGGCTATCATTCTCCACTTATACCTGGATATACTTCCCTGCAATACAGCGTCTCTCATACCAGCAGCACATGCGTCCAGCCACAGACCAAGGGAACATTTTAAGAGATCCAGCTCATTTCTTGCTGGTTCTCTATTTTATCACATTGACAGCATTTACTCATTTTTTGCAGCGCTATTCCTCTGCACCCTCAGTGCTTCTCCCTGTGACACACTTGCCTCCCTGGGCAGGACAGACCATTTGGAGAATCACAGGTGACTCTCGCTCTTCCAGACAACATTAGGGCACCACTATTGTACCAACTCGTGCCTTTTTGCTTATGCTTTCTTCTCTTTCAATTTTAGCACCCAGTTGTGGACATTCATGCCTGTCACAAACAATACAGGATAGTTTCCTGCATATATTACAGGTGATTTTACACTTCTTAATACAGTGTTCACCTCACATTCTTTGCCCTCAGGGCTACTCATACCTTCTACATGTTTCAATTGCAGTACAAATTTCTGGACACCCACACCAATCATTGGATCTACCGGCCCCTGTATACAGAGGCGTATCCAGGGGGGGGCAGCCGGGGCAGTTGCCCCGGGCGCAGCCAGCAGGGGGGCGCAGTCGGGCCGCCTAATGCAGCGGTCCGCAGTGTCTCCCCCGGCGGCTGCGTTCTGCCGCCCCCCCGGCCTGAGAGTCGGCGGTTCTCTGTGACGGCTGACAAGCTGACAGCCGGCGCAGAGAAGGAGGCCGCGCCGCCTCCCAGGCAGCAATTGTACTGGCGTCTATACAGACGCCTGTACAATTGAAGCTCTGACCGCCGGGTCAGAGCGACGTCAGCAGCGTGATCATGACATGTGATCACGCTGCTGACGTCACTCCCCGGCGCCCAGAGCAAACGCTGGTGGTAAGTGTGCTCCTCTGTGGAGCTGAAGAACCACCGAAGATGGGAGATGGGGGGGTGTTAATGAGTGGGGGGGTTAATGAGTGGGGGTTAAAGTGTGGGGGTTAATGAGTGGGGGGTTAATGAGTGGAGATGGGGTTTAATGTGGGGATGGGTGTTAATGAGTGGGGGGTTATTGAGTGGAGATGGGGGTTAATGTGGGGATGGGGGTTAATGAGTGGAGATGGGGGTTAAAGTGGAGGGTTAATGAGTGGAGATGGGGTTTAATGTGGGGATGGGTGTTAATGAGTGGGGGGTTATTGAGTGGAGATGGGGGTTAATGTGGGGATGGGGGTTAATGAGTGGAGATGGGGGTTAAAGTGGGGGGTTAATGAGTGGAGATGGGGTTTAATGTGGGGATGGGTGTTAATGAGTGGGGGTTATTGAGTGGAGATGGGGGTTAATGTGGGGATGGGGGTTAATGAGTGGAGATGGGGGTTAAAGTGTGGGGGTTAAAGTGTTGGGGTTAATGTGGGGATGGGGGTTAATGAGTGGGGGGATAATGAGTGAAGATGGGGGTTAATGAGTGGAGATGGGGGTTAATGTGGGGATGGGGGTTAATAAGTGGGGGGTTAATGAGTGGAGATGGGGGTTAATGTGTATGGGGTTAATGAGTGGAGATGGGGTTAATTAGTGGGAATGGGGGTTAATGAGTGGGGATGGGGGCTAATGAGTGGAGGGGTTAATGAGTGGGGATGGGGGTTAATGAGAGGGGGTACATAATGTGTGGGGGGATTTGGGAGTAGGGACGAGGGATTATTGAGTGGGGATGGTGGATACTTAATGTGTGGGGGGATTTGGGAGTAGGGACGAGGGATTATTGAGTGGGGATGGGGGATACTTAATGTGTGTGGGGATTTGGAGTGGGGATGGGGGGTACTTAATGTGTGTGGTGGATTTGAGATGGAGGGGATTTGGAGTGGGGATGGTATTTAACGTGTGTGGGGAGATTTGAGGACACAAAATGAAGAGTATGTATGAGGGCATATATGAGGAAGCAGTATGGGGGATGGGTGCAGACAGTAAGGGGTTCGAACGGGTGAATGTATGTGGGCACAGTATGGGGAGTGAGGGTGATGGCATGTGTGCAGACACAGTATGGGGAGTCAGGGGTATGTGTGAGCAGACAGTATAGAGAGTGAGGGGGTAAATACAGTATATGAGGAGACAGTATAGTGAACAGGTGGAATGTTAGAGGAGACAGTATGAGGAGGGAGGGGAATAGCGTGAGGCGACAGTATATTGCAGACAATTTTATTTAGGAGCATTATAATGACACTTCTATCTTTGAGGGCGTCGTGTGGAGAGTTGCTGCAGAAGACCGGAGAAGATGGAAGTCTGCAGAGACGAGATGTGGATGAGAAAACTCATCATGGGGTCGGGACAAGAAGAAGAAAAGGAGACCGACTGCAGAGACGACGTCATATATAAGGTACCTGGATGTAAATATTATTAGTGATACTAATTCTCATGTTTTTATTTGTTAGGAACATTAAAGGGGTTGTCCAGGTTTGTGCTGAGTCTGCAGACATTCTATGTGACTGCAGACTTCTGAATTCTCACAGTGCTCACTGAACGCTGTCAGGATTCTCTCGTGCCGGTAATTTACATACATGCGGTCACATGCTGACTAGACATGTGTGGCCTCACTCAATGAAAATGAACAGAGCGAGGCCGGGCACGTCTAGTCGGAATGTGGCCAGAAGTATACAAATCACATACTTGTGCTGACATGACTGTACATCGGCAAGGGAGAATCCTAAAAGTGTGCAGTGCATTCGTTGTGAGAATTCAGAAGCTGCAATGTCAGGACTCAGCGCTGCAGGTTCCAGTAGTCATCACATGGACACTTCACTCATATGCGATTTTCATAGTTATGGTCTTGTGACAACGAGCTTCTCATCCTGCTTTCAGTTTTTTACTGAACATTGAGAGGATTAGGGAGAGCAGCTCGTGGCTACATGGCTAAGTGTGCAAGTCACATATGTACTTTTTTTTTTGGGGGGGGGGCGCCGAACCAAATTCTTGCCCGGGTGCTAGAAAGCCTAGATACGCCTCTGCCTGTATAACCCAAGGTGTCAAACCCGTGGGTCTGGTGATTTCCTACATGAATGGGTAATTCAGTTCACATTACGTGAATATCCTCAGCCTCTCTCAGTACACACATTTATACTCTTTTTATCATCCTCAGTGTCCTTTCATCCTCAGTAGCTGCTGCTTCCCAGACGTCTGTTTCTCCACATTATTAATGAATATACCCAGGTATTAATTGACTGTTTTGGACTTTTTCTCCTTCCTCATTCACATAACATCGCCCAATATGTTTATGTGCCATAGTCACTCACCGTCTGGTTCTTTTTTCCCAGTACTGAATAGTGCCTACTTATGACAGTGGTTCTTTAATAATAATATATGGAATTTTCCATTACCGTTCCTCTCAGGTACCTGTCTTGGCACTCATTCCAGTCGGCTATCACCTTTCATGTGGTATTGCACATCCAGTAGCACCAGCCGACCTCGAATCTCACTGTATCCTTTATTGACCAGTGTCACACTTGTTGTTTGTTTTCAACCTCCTAGGGCACGTCTTTTACATATGTTCCTTACATACCATCACAGCATGGACTCTCTATCACCTCCCATGGAACCTGTGGAGCTTCACTAAGCTCACTTGAACCTTATCTCAGGATTCGCTATTTCAGTATTTATCTAGTTATCAACCTTTCGTCTAAACTTAAAGAAGTAAAAGAAGTATATTTAACTGGATGCCTTTTACAATAAAGGAACTGTCAAATCAATTTTTCTTTTGAGAGCCAAGTTTTTGTACTACATTGTTAGTTGGCTGGATACCCAACTTGTGCACCTCCCTACACACTGAGTGCCATGTTTTTTCTATTCACCAATATAGCCATGTCGTCCCCAACAAGGTTGGGACCAGCCTCCAACACTGGGTGGGAATAAGTGGCCATATTGGTGAGGTTGGCTAGAGCCAGACATATGTGGCTGCTGTTGGGAAGGTTGGGTAGGGGGAGGAAGGGGGTGAGGTGTAGGCCCACGTATTTGAGGATGTTCAGACCCTGCTTGACCAAGCATCTGTGTGGGTAGTCTCATGCGCATTAGATTTCTGGGGGAAAGCTGCCACCTCTCCAGATATTCGAAAAGCTCATATGGGGTATTGGGGGGGGGTGCTTGCATCAAGCAGGATCTGAAAACATCCCCGAATATGGAGCCTGACCTCACGGGAAAGGGCACGGAGATAAATGGCCAGGCTACGTGAGTAGGCCTCCTCCCCATCATCTGTAGTGACTTGAGATAAATAATTTAGGACCCCTGTGTCCACATTGGTCCTGCTCTCTTGAACAGCGACCTGGCGCCTTCATCGGCCTCGCTGGGATGTAACAGCAGCCTGTGGGGAGCCCCGGATCTGGGCAGTTGGGCTGCTGCTCAAGTTGCCCGGCTCCTCCAGGATGGGTGATGGGGCAGCAGCAGACGGTCCTGGTGGTGTGGTTTGTTGGGCAGCCAATGGGTTCTCCTGTGATGACTCATCTTCACCCATGCATCTTGTAGGGGGAGAGGATGGGCCAGCCACCTCATCCCCTACAGGGTCAATTATGGGCTCTGTCTCTGAGCCAGTTCCTCGATCCGTAAGGTTGGATTGAGTTCTGTTATGAAATAGAACAAAGGCAAAAATACATCAATATTTTTGGCCCTGTAAAGTATCGATGTAATGTGGTGTGAGGTATCTACTTACGGTCTCAGATCCAGAATTGGGGCGAGGAAGGAGAGGCGGTCATAATACACATATTTGCGTTTCACGTAGCCCGCATCCCCACTCCTGGCCCGCTGCTGGCGTTCCCGGCGGTATTGGTCCCGGATGCTTCGCCAGCGTCTCATCACATCTTCCACTGCAATGTGACAGGAAATATTATCAATTTCACATATTTGATAGGTCACATTTGCTACCAGTAGTCTAGGCATGTGGCCTTCTAGGGTGTGCTTTCTACCCAGGGTGGCATATGTAATTGGGGCATCCAGGCCAGATACACAGGGGCACAATAGTTCAGGTATCAAGTAACTACACCTAATAACTTGGTTGCCTAAGAGGAAGAGAAGCTTGTGGCCTGGGCAAAATTATGGCAGTGTCAAACCATGTGTCACATCAAAATCTACCCGCCTCATGAGGCAAAAAGGACAGGAAGGGGAGGGAGGCAGAATCTGTATGCATTTTTGTTTGTGAGGTAATCTAAATCATTTTTTGACTTGTACTTACTCATTTTCTGCTGCTCCTCACGTGGCCGATCACCAAAGTCATGGAACATCTGGCGACATATGCGCCTCCATGACGCCTCCTTTCTTGCCCGGTTGGCATAATTGGCATCACGTTGGTCCCAAAGTTCTGGCCGCTCCTGCATTAATACTATAAGCATCTCCACATTGAGGAAATATGGCGCCATGACGCTGCTGTACTCGGTGGCGGCGTACTTCCGGGATGTCTGCAGCGCTTTTTGAGCTCATTTGCAGGTCTAGGCTTCCTGATGATGGATTGGCCCATTTCCTGTCACCAGCCAGAAGACCTGCGTATTTCTCGCCAGTCACACGTCTGGTCCGTGTGTAATCCGTATTTTTTGCGCACCTATAGACTTGCATTGGCGTACTACGGGCGTAGTACACTGACAGTCCCAGCATGCTGCGATTGGCACGGACCGTAGAAAACGGACAAGAAATATACGGCTGGTGCGAGGGACCCCATAGAGAATCATTGGTCCGTGTTTAATGCGTGCTTTTAGCGCCTCTCACTCGTGCGTATTCCTCGCCAGTGTGACCCCGGCCTTACAGTGTGTGACAGCTTTGTTCTTGGTCTTTGTTCTTGCTCATGAGACAGGGCATGTCGGATCTGTACTTTGGATCTTTTTCCGATCCCGCTCTGGCCTTCTTGTGACCACAAGTCAGAGCTAACAAGCTCTCAACGGGAGGACATTAAAGCCTCGTTCTGCCCTCATTCTCTCTCTGATAGATATAGGGCTCATTCACACATCCGATTTTCTTGTACGAGAGCGGTCCCTAGTTGTCGCAGATAGCGCTCGTACCTGTGATAGTCTATGGGGCCGTTCACATGTCCAAGTTTTTTCCTCTGACCGAGTGGTCGGCTTAAAATATTGGCAACAAATCTGATTTTGAGCCAAGGGTCGTCTTAAAATTGACAATGCAAATCTATGGGTCAGTGAAAACAATTAGACTGCACTCGGATGGCATCTGAGTGTGGTCTGATCTTCACAGATTGTTGGAAAGGAGGAGAAACTTTTTTTTATTCTCTCTCCACGTACGAGAAAAACTGATGACACTCAGGACAAACTCTGATCAGAATAACTGGTCCGCTTTTCTTGTATGTGGAAAATACTGATGTCTGAATGAGCACGTAAATTGAGAAGAGATTTCCTGTCCGCTTAGCAAACACTGGAGTGATCCGGCAGGTCACCACAAGCAGAAGACGACCGGAGCGGCACTGACAACAGAAGACGGCAGCCGGTGAGTATATTACTAGCGGCAGGAACTTAGATTAGTGAGACATTAAAAAAACACAAAATGCCGGAGTGGTGCTTTAAATGTGTAAAAGAGATATCTTAGAAATGCATCAAATCGGACGTATGGACGTGAACCATCTGGGTGCAAAATCATCTGGAGGAAAAATAAAAGATTTTTCATACTATTGTCTGAACCTTAGATCGTATGTTGCGTCCATTGAATGGACTGCTTCAGATTAGCATTACCGATTAGGTGCACAGAAGAAAAAAACAAACATATACCAGGCTGACACGATTTGTATTTGGCCTTTTATTATTTCGGAACTCATATGAGAATAATAGGTGATTGGTAAAAACAGACATAAAAACAACAAAAAAAATTGCATCCAGAAAAAAAAAGTGAAAAGAAATAATAATACTTTTCTGTTGATTGCCAGCAGCTTCAGCGCTAAGCCTCTGCTGATACCCACTTTTCTTTGTTTGCTTTCATGCAGGTAGGACGTGCTGTACATGATTGGCTGCCACAATCACATGGGTGTACGTGACATCATCACTGCAGGGAAGTCAGCACAGGCTGGATCATCAACTTTTATTTTTGCAAAACAAGAAAAGCATCTATAGAGGGGATAGAGGGGGTTCCTCAAAAGTAGATAACGCCTTATCACATGTTCTTGAACGCACCTTTTAGACCTGCGCTGAAGTGATGTCACAATCCTGATGATGTCACATTAAGCCGTGTCCTTGGTCTGACGATTCCACTCAAGTAGTGTCACCATACCGACCTTGAGAAAGACGAGATCTTGAAAGTGGCGAGAAATCAATCTTGTGTATTAGGTATGTGCACATTATAAAGCTACTTGGATGCTACATACTGTAGGTGTGTACTGCTCTATTGCACCTTGCTCCTTCTATTCTACCGGTGTCAGTCTTTACTGCATTTCTAGCATTCTACTCTTGATTCAGGATGACGGGCATTCCTCTCGGAATATCGGATACTATGCTACAGTCATGAAACTGCGGTAGATTTCCTACTCATAGGGTCCTTCTCCGTGCTGATATTGGCACCTTCAGGAGTCACGATCAGGAGAAGGTGACGTCATGTGAAAGCGGACGGACACGAAGGTCCCCACTCATTCACGGTGGTTTCCATATGGGCCGAACTGTAGTAAAAAGGCTTCGTAAGTTGCCAACGCAGATGGGGGGTGACTCATTCAGGACCACAGGTTTTTTGGAAGAGGGCGTCAGGAAGGAAGGGTGAGAAATAATGGGTCTTCCTGAGGCATCGGTGGCTTTCAGCCTTCCATTTTCCTGCACAGAATCTCTATAGATAAGCAGGCGGTGGACGAGAGACTGGGAACGGTGCCAGGGCTGCCCATGATTCCTGGCTACGCCAGACACTAATTGGGCATCTGGTTAATCTGTCAGAAGCCAAGGGCCGCTCTGTAAATGCACAATTCATTAATGAAAGGGGAAGGAGGAATAGACCCAGGTGGGTGGCACAGATATTAAGCACATGAATGGTGCACAGTCTGCGGAGAAAATGCCTATATTGGCCATGAATGCCCACCCGCTTATAGGGCTGCGTTCCCACACGCAGGTCGGCTGCCCAATATTCGGATGCATTAACCTCTTACTTACCAATAATGCCGGTATTACTGGGTACATGAAAACACAAATGAAACCTATGGGGATGCCAGAGAATACATGGGCATTGATGCCAAGGCCAGAGCTGTAATTGTCGTAGTGTTTTTTCTACCTTTGGAATAAAGTGTATGATAGGGACAGACAGATTGCATTGCTAACTCCCAAGGTTACGTGGGCTATCATGTGGCCTTTCCTATGGAGTATACCTGTAACGTATGCCAAGGTATAGGCATAGGGTGGCATATGTTGCCATAGGGTCTTATGGCACAAATTGCATGTCTTTTTTCAGTAGCCCTCCGCATGCTGCACTTTTCCTTACCGATAAAAAAAAATATGGCAACAAGAGATGAGAAAAATGATTTACCAGGACCTAGCGGCCATATCAGTGGTCCTACAAGCCTCCTCCTACCTGCCGGCTTCTCCAGCTCCTCTATTAATTAGTCAGCATAACTAGTCGTTCCCCATCACAACGGCATCGTAATCAAAAATGGAGCTCAGGTCTCACCTTTGTAGTCTGTGGCTGTTGGATCAGAATTCTGAAAATCTTTTTTCTCAGTGTGCTGACCCAACTTTCCCAACAGAGGCTTAAAAGGGATGAGGTCCCGTGTGAACGAGCCATAGGCAAGCTCCGATGGGCTTGTATGTAGTCGATCTTCTCTCGTGAATGAGTCCACGCTGGCCTTTAATCTCGGAAGTCAGCGCCTTTTTTCTTTCTTTGCTCTATGCAATCTCCATGATTTCTTTCTCATTGTATTACAAGGCTTTTATCTCTCCTTCCATGGGCGAGGGAGCTGACTGTGTACAGATATACAATGCATGGTGATGGGAAGCTTCTCGATGTGATAACCTTACTGCTCGCATTATCAGGGGTGTGGGGGGGAGACGAATGGCGGGACAAGTAGATTAGGATTATCACCCAGACGCAGCACACTCGTTATTATACGTATATTTTGAGCACCAGCAATGCTAATCCTTCTGTCCCTCTTTTTTGCTACCAATCCGAGTGCACCCCTATATCCCAACTTTGTAGGTTTCTGTGAATTAAAATCTAGGAAAAAGGTTAAAAACACCCAAGTAAGGTCAGAGCCCATTGATGTTGCTTTATGAGTTTGGGGTTTTTTAAGTTTACGAAAAATGCAAACTGTTGGCAAAAATTCATGGAGAATTGTGAGAAGTCCCAGGCCAAATAGAGTGGGTGCCGGCGGCATATCTATAGTGGGTGCAGGAGTTGCAGTCACACCCGGGCCCTGAAGCCTAAGGGGCTTTAAAAGGTTCCTTTGAAGAACCAAAAAGACCAATACTAATAAAGGCCAGTGATAGTTGTCAGCCAGTGTTGAGACTTTGCATCAGGGTCCACAATGTTCAAGTTATGCCACTGGTTGGTGCTTCACAAAGCAATATGCCGTTCCATGTGGTATTGCTGGAGTAGGTGTCACAAGTCCCAAAGTTGTCAACACCAATGTTAATAACTAATCACATTGGAGTAATGGAAGCATTTTTTTTCCAGACATAATATATATGGTCCAGTAATTTGTACCTAACGTAGGCGACCAGTGTTCTTGGAGACTATTTCTTAGGGCGCAGTCGGATACTGTATAACATTGACGACGATTGCATCGCAATGCTCGGACTGGCTGGCAGCTCTCCTGAATCGAGCATGATAGCTGCATAGGACATGCTGTCATGCTCGGGTCAGGAGAGCCACCAGCCAGTCCGAGCATTGTGATGCTTTTGTCGTCTGTCCGTGTTATACGGCCGTCTGATTGCACCTTTACATTGCGGCTTGGGTAACGGCGAAGCCCTCCTTCTAGTAGTGTTTACAGCCTGGTCCTGGCCTGGATTTTCTCTTGCTGGGGGGATTATGGTAAAATAAATCCCATAGTGTGGAAAAAGGAACTAGAAGCTGCTCTATAAACACAAGCGGGCCCTAAAAGGAGACCTGGCATGTGTTAATCGAAGGGCATGAGACCCAAATGTAAGTGACACGGCAGTGTCACCGAACCACCTGGCAGAGGGCGAGAGGGGCCTGTGGTCAGAGGACTGCAGATATGCCCATGGTAACTGAGCTGGGATTTCCTTCTTCACCCCCATCCTACATCTGCAGAAACTATTGGATCACACGTACTTGCAAACACGTGTGTGCAATTCTCGGGGACACATTCTTGCATTAATGCAACGTTGGGCACAGTGGCTTAGGCAGGGCTGCAATAATCAGCTTACCATTAAAAATGTATCAGACATGGCGATGTCTGCATGGTATTATTTTCATATTTTACAGCTTGTCGCCTAGGTTACTGGTCACCGCTGCAGTTTACCAGAAGTGGCCAGTTTCCTAGACAAGAAGTACAGGGCTTGCAAGCGCTTCTCTGAATCCAACCTGTGTCAGTGCGCCTCCAAAAGCAGCATCTGATTGCGGCATCGGAGAGCACACAGTTCACGACAGCGGCACAGCCATCTGCACCTCTCCTCTGCCTCCCGACTTCCTGTTTGCCGGAGCGGGTGCACTCCTGAAAACACAAAACAACCATTTAATGCCTTCATGACCAGGGAATTTTTATTTTTTATTTTTTATTTTTTTTAGATGTTATTTTTTACAACCTCTTCTTCCAATCGCCATAACTTTTTTATTTTTCCATTGATATATGATAGCTTGTTTTTTTTGTGGGACAACCCCTTTAATTAATTTTACACTTTCATACATCGGACTTCCTGGAGGCGGTAAAAGTATATATATATTTTAAACTAATATTTTTTTTTATAGTCCCTGTAAGGGATTTGAACCTGCCATCGTTTGGGCGCTTGCTCTATGTAGTGCAATAATATTGCAGTATATAGAAGAAATGACGATGTCCTAGTCTTGGGAGTACAAACATGGCAGCCATGGTTTGTGGATTTTGTTTCAGATTTGCTGTGGATATCTATAGAAATTCTCATAGTGAAGACATAATTGTGCCATACAGTGCTAACATAGTAGTGCCGTAATAGTAGTATATAAATAATACCTCTACAATGCAGAGAAATTTGACGATGAGGTTTGGCTTCAGACGCAGATTTTTCGATCAGTGGGGAGCGGGCGTTGGAGACCACAAGGAAGGAAATAGGTCTCGAATTTGGATCGTCCCCAAAAATTGCTGAAAAACATAATAATATCAAATTTACACCAAGTAATTTTAGATAAATTCTGTGCCCTTGACCTTCCCCATCCAATACAATCCATGTTTTTCGACAGACCAGTTATAATACACTGTCCCATGCTACCAGCCCTGTATCCTGTTTCCTGAGGGGCACAGCTGTTTGATGCGAATCCGATGGCCCCTGAGTGCCCCCCTAAGTAGACCACTTTATAACCACAGGCCTTTTATCAAATTCTCCATTGCACACAGTTACCAGGAGGTCAATGCGGCAGCTCCATCTCCTTCCCGGCCTCCGCTGTCTGATTTTATTATATTTCCATTAGTTCAAAATGCTGGCGACATCTACTCCCTGTCATTCTCTATTGTCCGGGAAGTGAGGAAATAAAAACAGGCTAATGATGGTCTGGGGGGTCCCCGAGAGACCCTCCCCCCCGGATAATCAGACTTGGCATTATCACTTGGATTATACACGATTTTATGTCAATTTGTCTGCCGCTTGTCAACAAGTAGAAAAGAAAGGTGAAGAAAATGAAAGGGGAAGTCCATCTTTATAACACTGATCTATTCCCGCCGCAGCCGATGTTTGCTTCTTTGTGCTTTTGTTTTTTCCTCCCCTTCTTCCAAAAGGCCACAACTTTTCAATGGTGTTTTTTTTTTTTTATTTTGTGGAACGAGTTGTAGTGTTGAATGACGCCATTCATTTTACCATATATTGTACTAAAAAAAAAAAAAATTGAAAAAATAATCTGTTGAGTTAAATGGGGGAAAAAAAAAATCCCCCACAAATCCGCCATCATTTTTCGCTTTTACAGCGTTCATTGTGCGGTAAAAAAAACCCACAGTAATATTATTCTTCTGGAAAATATAATTATGGCGTTAGCAAACTTTTTATATTTTTTTTTTGTAATTTCGGCAAAAAAAAAAATTCAGAAATTTGTAAAAAAAAAAAAAAGTTAAATAATAAAATTGGTTTTGTGACCCATGACTTTATGTTTCTGTCAATGGAGCTTGAGTGAGGATTTAAACCATTTTGGGGTAAATTAAAAGATTTGATCACTTTTTTATTTCATTTTGGGGATGAGGGGGAGTGAAGACCAAAAATTGGCGATTCTGGGGGCGTTTTTTTTTTTTTACGTGGAACCAAATATGTTTATTTTTTAATTTCTTTATTCGAATATTTAGAATATATTTTTTTGTATTTTTCACTTTTTTTCCCAAGTCTCACCAGAGAGTTTGATTGCAGTATATATATTTCTCAATATATAATGAAAACCTACGAAACCCAGCCTGTGGCAGCGACAGGAGCCATCAGTAGGCTCTCATGAAAATCCATCGGCACCCAGCGACTGAAGAGGCTAATGGGCACCCGAATTGGCACACTTGGGTATCTCAAATGCCACTTTAAGCCATTTATGGAGTCAAACAACAGCGATCGGTCCCAACTAATATGGCGGCCATTTAGTCTTTCAAAAGAGTTGCCAGACCCCTGAATGGCAAATCTGCCTAATCATTCATCTCTCACTTCCATACTGGGTCATAATTACAGTATATATCATGCAGAATCTAACACATTTACATGAAAGGTTTACTTTGGGAAACTCCAGAAACACAGGCCTCACCTGCTTCAGAGGAGAAAAGGCCTTGTTACCGATAGCAACCAATCAGAGATCAGTTTACATTTGTCCAGTGCATTTTATAAAATGAGAGCTGATTTCTGATTGGTTGCTGGAGCAACAGGCTTTGATTTTGTTTGAGGCCTAGAAATTTTCAAATCTAACCATTAGACATTTCCTTAGTAACCCTTTGTAAGGAATGAGAATTATTAATTCTATTTTATGTGACTGTGGGCGCCCTTTTACACAGCTATTAGGGGTATCAAATTAATAAATTGTAGGTCTGGCTTCAAAGCAAAAATTTGTAGTAGGGTCCCTATCTGCCAAAACATATGTCTTATAACATGGCAAAGAGGTCTTTGGGCCCTTTCAAGTACGGAGACCTGTAACTGTGCACCCTGTATAGCTATGCCCCTGATAGGCAGTGGTAGTAGTCACACGTGGCCCCTAAAGAGAGCCAGGGGCCCATCTGTCCCATAAAAGACATTAATATTATAGAAGGCCAGTGGTTGGACCCCCACTGATGACTACACTGGTGGGGCTGCTACAGCACAATCATTATGCTTGCTTATGGCCTTATAGCGGGTAAACCCCTACTGACCCCACTGTTAGGACGCAGCCATATTGTGCAATTTGCAAAAATCCTAAGGCCATGTTCAGACAACTATAATTGTGCTGAATTATTATGCTCCAATTTTCCAAAATCTCCGTAAGGCCCCCATGACATGTATGTGTGGTATCCATTTTTTTGTCACAGATAATAATAATAATAATAATAATAATAATAAATTTTATTTTTATAGCGCCGACATATTCCACAGCACTTTACATTTCAGAGGGGATTTGTACAGACAATAGACATTACAGCATAACAATAATCACATACAGTAGATTATAACAAATACCAAGAGGAGTGAGGGCCCTGCTCGCAAGCTTACAGTCTATGAGGAAAGAGGGAGACACGAAAGGTGGGTGGTAACAGTTGCCCTGATTGTATGGACCAGCCATAATGTTAAGTGTGTAACAGTACAGACACAGAGGGCTAATGGATGCATAAAGCATGTGGGAACATGATGCTGGGAACCTGGTTATGGTAAAACTTTTGGCTCTGCCACACAGGGATAGGTTAGGTTAATGTGTTGAGGCGATAGGCCAGTCTGAATAAATGCGTTTTCAGGACACGCTTAAAATTGTGGGGATTGGGGACTAATCGTATTGACCTGGGAAGTGCATTCCAAAGAATTGGCGCAGCACGTGTAAAGTCTTGGAGACGGGAGTGGAAGGTTCTGACTATTGAGGATACTAACCTCAGGTCATCAGCAGAACGGAGGGCGCGGGTAGGGTGGTATACTGAAACAAGGGAGGAGATGTAGGGTGGTGCTGAGCCATGGAGGGCTTTGTGAGTGAGGGTAATAAGTTTGTACTGGATTCTGGAGTGGATGGGTAGCCAGTGTAATGACTGGCACAAGGTAGAGGCATCGGTGTAACGATTGGTGAGGAATATGATCCTGGCTGCAGCATTCAAGACAGATTGGAGAGGGGAGAGTTTTGTAAGAGGGAGACCGATTAGAAGAGAGTTACAATAGTTGAGACGAGAATGAATAAGAGAAACAGTAAGAGTTTTTGCAGAGTCAAAAGTAAGAAAAGGTCGAATTCTAGAAATGTTTTTGAGGTGCAGATGACAAGAGCGAGCCAGTGATCGAATGTGGGGGGCAAAGGAAAGCTCGGAATCAAGTATGACCCCAAGACAGCAGGCATGTTGCTGGGGAGTAATAGTGGAACCACAGACGGAAATGGCAATGTCGGGTGTAGGTACATTAGTAGCGGGAGGAAACACAAGGAGTTCAGTCTTTGACAGGTTCAGTTTCAGATATAGTGAGGACATGATATTAGACACAGCGTTTAGACAATCGCCAGTGTTTTCTAGAAAGGCTGGCGTGATGTCAGGAGAAGAAGCGTATAATTGGGTGTCATCAGCATAGAGATGGTAATGGAAACCAAATCTACTGATTGTTTGACCAATAGGGGCAGTGTACAAGGAGAAGAGGAGGGGGCCTAGAACCGATCCTTGAGGAACCCCAACAGTAAGGGGAAGGTGAGAGGAGGAGGAACCGGCAAAAGAAACAGTAAAGGAGCGGTCGGAGAGATAGGAGGAGAACCAGGAGAGAACGGTGTCCTTGAGGCCAATGGAATGGAGCATAGTGAGGAGGAGCTGATGATCCACAGTGTTGAATGCTGCAGAGAGATCCAAGAGAATTAGCATGGAGTAATGACCATTTGATTTAGCTGTTAGCAGATCATTAGAGACTTTAGTGAGGGCAGTTTCAGTGGAGTGTAAAGAGCGGAAACCGGATTGGAGAGGGTTGAGAACAGAGTTTTCTGAGAGATAGCGGATAAGACGGGAGTGGACCAGGCGTTCCAGGAGTTTAGAGATGAAGGGAAGATTAGAGACAGGTCTATAGTTAGCGGCACAGTTTTGGTCGAGGGATGGTTTTTTAAGTAGTGGATGTATGATGGCATGCTTAAATGAGGAGGGAAAAATACCAGAAGAGAGAGAGAGGTTAAATATTTTAGTTAGGTGAGGGGTGACAGCAGGGGAAAGGGACTGGAGGAGATGTGACATAAATGGGTCACTGGTGCAAGTAGTTGGGCGAGAAGATGCAAGGAGCCTGCTTACTTCTTCTTCTGTGACTGGTTCAAAATCAGAGAGTGAGTTAGATGCAGTGGGGGAGGGAGGACAGTGCATGGTATGAGGGGATTTGGAGATAATTTCCTGTCGGATCTGGTCAATTTTTTCTTTGAAGTAATTGGCCAGATCGTCAGCTCGGAGCTCCGTGGTTGGGGCCTGTACTCTTGGATTGAGTAGAGAATGAAAAGTGTCAAAGAGACGTTTCGGGTTATTGGACAGTGAGATGATGAGGGTGTTGAAATAGGTTTGTTTGGAGAGGTGAAGGGCAGTGTTGTATGTTCTAAGCATAAACTTAAAATGGATGAAATCTTCGTGTAGATTGGATTTTCTCCACAGACGTTCGGCGCACCTGGAGCACCGCTGCAGGAAACGTGTTTGCACCGTGTGCCAGGGTTGTCGCCATCTGCGTTGTGGTGTTCTATTTATAGGGGGTGCAAATTCATCCAGGGCAGTTTGAAGTGTTTCATTGTAATGCTTCAATGCAGAATCAGGACATGAGAGGGAGGAGATAGGGGCCAATGAAGACTGCAAGTTCTTCAGAAGTTTCTGGGTGTTAATGGCCTGTATGTTTCTATAAGTCTGGACAGTGGGGGTGACCTGAGCAGCCTGGCAGTTCTTTATAGAGAATGAAAGAAGATTGTGGTCAGAGAGCGGGAGAGGGGAGTTTGCAAAATCATCCACTGCACAAAGCCGAGAGAAGACCAAGTCGAGGGAGTTTCCGTCTTCATGCGTTGGAGAATTAGTAAGCTGCGAAAGGCCAAATGAGGAGGTTAGAGATAAAAGGTGAGTAGCAGATGGGGAGAGGGGAAGAGCAATGGGGATGTTGAAATCTCCCATGATGAGGGTAGGGATGTCACAGGAGAGAAAATGTGGAAGCCAAGTGGCAAAATGATCCAGGAACTGATGGGAGGGGCCGGGAGGACGATACACCACCGCCACTCGCATGGAGAAGGGGGTGTAGAGTCTGACGGCATGGACCTCAAAAGAAGGGAAGACAAGTGAGGGTACTTGAGGGATAACCTGAAAGGTACATTTTGGTGATAGGAGCAGACCAACGCCTCCACCAGCTCAGATACCACATGTACCCATTATAACATTATAACCTATGGTGCTTTGCGCATTTCTATGTTTTTTTTACATGGAGCAAAACACATGGAAACATGTCAGGTTTTTCCCGGCGGCACGGATGACAAGCGCCAATACAAACACGTACGGCACTTGGATGGCATCAGTGTACAATCCGAGTTTCTTTATCCATACCAGAAAAACCCTGATGGTAAAAATGGACACAAGAATGACGCCCTGACGCCAAACACTGATGACACTGGTACCGGTTTTTCACGTACGTGTTTTATCCAAGTATTCTATTAACTCTTAGTAGTTCTTCACTACAAATGCATTAAAAGACGCTGTCGTATTTCTACCAAGAAAAGGAAAAAATCATTAAAAAAATGCAACAAAATTCAATAATCGGATAGATTGCTATCGTGTATTTTGGTGGAGACACCTGTAAAAAAAAACATGCAGAAAAAAACCCCGTATGGGAACATCTCCACTATCTTACATTACCGTCCTGCCCATGTTGTGTTTTATTATACGTGCCATTGAAATAATAATCTCATAAAGTGAAGGTATTGGCCTATAAAACGTGTCTGGATAAGGCAGAGTAACCTTGGGGAGTGATGGGATGGCCGATGGGGATTAAAGTAGCGGTCGGCCTGCCAGAGCACAAACATTTACTGGAGCTCCTTCCAATTGAAAGGGACATTTATCTAGGTGGGGTCGGTGGCTTTGGGGAAAAAGTTTCAGTCTTCTACCCAAGACATGTGTCACGGGGTCCTTCTCTGGTATCAGACAATCAACAGAGCAAGCGAAGAGTGAACAATTCCAAGACCTTTATTCCGGCAAAAATACGAAAAGGTCCATATTCAGTTCACCACACAAAGGATAAGATAGTCCAGAATAAGAATGCAGTCCAGTAACAGGATAAAATGTCCAGGGAAACGAGATTCCAAAACTCTTGCACCAGAGGATAAAATGGGTTCTTCTCTCTGAAATGCAGTCTTTACACAATCCTGTCCACACCGGAACTGACTTGCCCAGCCCCTGTTCTCCCCCGACCCCCTTACTTGTCCAGGGAAAGTCAAACAAGTTGAGGCGGTTTCCAGACCTCCCAGAGGAGAACAAAGGGCCTTAGGGATTAATGCACTACATGGGGGTCATCAAGAGACAGATACAGTGAGGCTGTAGACTTACAATGTAATAAGAAAAACACTATGAAAATAACTGAAATATAAAAATAGGAATATACAAAAAATGACATCCACATAGCATATCACACCATCACAACATGTAATACCCTACGGAGTGGTTTGTTGGTACCCCACTGGCATCCCCCTATCTACTCTACCACCGCCTTGTACAGTAATTTCCCTTTGTGCCCCACCCAGATATTGAGGCATCGTCCCATGAGATGACCATTACGATGATGATTACGGTTTAGAACACGATAATAGTCACATAATGCAACAATTGTCAAACATTCTCTGGGTGCATGGGCAGTTTCAGACTTGGCAGTACCAGGACAGCTGGCATGCCACTGGTGCCCTACAAGGCGCTGTCACAAGGCATTGCATTTCCAGAATATCTCTCCTTCTGCAGTGTCACAGCCCCACTTCTATAATCCTCTGTGACACCACAAGGCCATGTGCAATGCTCTGCAGCCTCACTATATACAATGCATCAAGTTTATCTGCAGAGCAGCCCATGTGAGCTGATACCTAGTAACAGCACAGTATGACTGGCACCCCAGGGGGGTGTATGGAATTAGGACCCCTGAGCACTTGCTTTCCCTTCCTCCTCCCTGCTCTTCCCCTCCCTTCCTTGCAGGCTCTTGTTTCTCTCCCTCCTCCTCGCTTCTCTCCACCCCTCATCCTTCCCTGGCTGCCTCACATCTCCCTGCCGCCCGTCTGGGGCTCAATAGACACCCGATCCCTCCTAACCAGTGACCCTCTGAGGTCTCCCCCTGAGTTGAGAGGGGTGGGGGGAGAGGAGCACCCTCCCTGCCCCCTCTGTACACAGTCACAGGAGACCCTTGCTTGGCACAGAGAAGACCCCAATAGGAAGGAGAGAGTCCAGTGGGGTGAGTTGTGGGGGGCTTTTCCTTTATTAGGGTGTGTGGGTTGGGGGGTGTTTATATGCAGGTATGGGGGAAGGAGTGGGCCCTCTCCCACCCTGCTGATGCCCAGGGGCCTGTTGCACGAGCTGTCTGGATGAAGAGGCCTCTTCTTTAGGGGGTGAGGTTGCCCCCCTCCTCTTCCATCCTTGTTTATTATTTCTGTAGTGATACATTGTATCTTCATTGTATTTCTCTCCCTTCCTCTAGTAAGTTGCATGCAGGGCCTTCCCTCTCTGCACCATGCCCTTCCATCTGAAGAATTCCAGTGGGCAGAGTATGCTGGCATGTAACTCAGAGCTTGTTAAAATATCCTTCCCTCCCTAAAATACCTCCTGGCACAGTGAACTGTTTGTGCTGGATGCACTGTTACCTCTGCAACTTCTACCCTAATTCTATGCCACTTGCCCCTACCCAAGAAAATGGCATCGGTTGCCCACCTTCAATGCCAGATGAAGACCGCTGCTCCTTTTTAGATGTATACATTACATATATTGGTGGGTACCATAACGCTTTAGGGTCTTGCAGGCTTGTACCCTTTTCTTCCCTGGAGTGTCTCAGAGCCTGGGGTTGGGGGGAGGTTGCATGCAGGAAGTTTAGCTTGTGGCAGCACTTATTCCTTGGTGATGGCAGTATTGTTAGCAGGGTCTTCTCATTGGGTGGGCATGGTTCACCCTCTTTTTATTTTACCCTTTACTTTTAGAAATATGGCTTTTTGGAACTCATTAACCCTCTGTGGGCTAGGCAAATCTACTTCATATTCGTAGTCCAAACTTTTTTTTTTGGGGGGGGTTGCTATGGTTGTCACGCAATGTCTTTCTTTAGCTTGTAATCTATAGCATAAAAGGGATGGCATCTGCGGCGCACAAGAGGAATTTTTTTGGGGTGTTGTATCTTTTAAAAGTACGCCTCACTCCGGATTGTGATTTGCAACACACGTGAGGGTTGTAAACATTGGGCAGATGTAGGGATTGTTGGGTAGGAAGGGGTGGCTCAGCTGGCTGACAATTAATGTCATCCATTACAGGTACCACAGAACTTGAAGGAAAGTTGTAAAAGTTCCAAAAGAGCATACAGACCTTGTGCAGATGGTGTCCTTTGTTCCCCAGTGATGGCAACTACTGTGGTGATAATTATATATTTATATTACTGCCATAGCAACAGAATATATATATATATATATATATATATATATATATATATATATATATATATATATATATATATATCTTTCAACATACGGTATTCCCCAAGTATCTATCTCTGGCAGGTCTTTTATGGCTAGTGGCTAGATTTGCACCCATGCAGCACTAGTGAGATCTCAGCTGTGTTTTTCTTTTATCTTAAAGCTACCAAGATACAATGTTTGCGCGTCTTGGTTTCTTGTGTCAGTAAAGCACCAAGGAGATGTAAGCCCAGGAGGATTGTCCTCTGTACAATGACATTTCTTATGAGTCTTGTATTAAATACTCTCATCTGAGAGGTAACTCACAATCAGTACAGGATCAGTAATGTAATGTATGTACACAGTGACTGCACCAGCAGAATAGTGAGTGCAGCTCTGGGGTATAATACAGGATGTAACTCAGGATCAGTAATGTAATGTATGTACACAGTGACTGCACCAGCAGAATAGTGAGTGCAGCTCTGGAGTATAGTACAGGATGTAACTCAGGATCAGTAATGTAATGTATGTACAGAGTGACTGCACCATCAGAATAGTGAGTGCTGCTCTGGGGTATAATTCAGGATGTAACTCAGGATCAGTAATGTAATGTATGTACAGAGTGACTGCACCAGCAGAATAGTGAGTGCAGCTCTGGGGTATAATACAGGATGTAACTCAGGATCAGTAATGTAATGTATGTACACAGTGACTGCACCAGCAGAATAGTGAGTGCAGCTCTGGGGTATAATACAGGATGTAACTCAGGATCAGTAATGTATGTACACAGTGATTGCACCAGCAGAATAGTGAGTGCAGCTCTGGGGTATAATTCAGGATGTAACTCAGGATCAGTAATGTAATGTATGTACACAGTGACTGCACCAGCAGAATAGTGAGTACAACTCTGGGGTATAATACAGGATGTAACTCAGGATCAGTAATGTAATGTATGTACACAGTGACTGCACCAGCAGAATAGTGAGTGCAGCTCTGGGGTATAATACAGGATGTAACTCAGGATCAGTAATGTATGTAGAAAGTGGGGTACAACTGTTACTGTTGATAGGTGTTACATGTGACATAGTGGTCATTAGTGAACACACCATTTAGGCATGCAACACATAATTCTTGTTAATATATTAAAGTTGAGCAAAACAAATTGCAGGATGCAGATCTGGCCTAACAACCCCAAAAGAAGTCCAATGTGTCTACATTCGCTGTGCCATGGTCCAGGGAATCTTCTTTGCTCAACCCTATCATATATGTAGCTTGGATGTGTGTATCTATAATATTTTCACATATAGAGAAGATTGCTGGAGTCCTATTCATGCTCCTCCATAGATGCTGTTAGCATGTAAAAATAATTCCGATCCCTTGGATTTTCCATGTATATGAGCAGATTTTTTTCTTTTACTTATGTGCAGTTTAGTTTGGAGATTGAGAACACATAATAGGGTTCTGGATTTAAAAAGGCGCTGAAGTTACGCTGCCCGGCAACCTGTCAGACGTCACGGAAAGTAATCATGGCACCGTGATGATATACTGATCATGTTCATTAATGAAAAAACATGGAAAGACATTGCACAGCCTGACTGGTAAAGGTACACAGAGGAGAGCATGTTATACACATCTCTTCGTCACTTGGTTTATATATTTGTGATCCAACTAGTTCAGTGTTTCAAAAAGAGATTCCCAGAATAACAAGAGCAAAAACCTTCAACACCTCACACTATCATATGCTAAATATTTGTCCCACTGTGCCGACTAGAAATGAAAATAAAAAGTGTCTGAGTGTAAAGTAGAATTCTGGTTTACTTATTCCTGCCATATTCTTATATATGCCATTAATATCTAACTAGTACACATTCTAGTCTATAGGGGGCAGTATAATAGTAGTTATATTCTTGTATATTGGGGCAGTATTACAGTAGTTATATTCTTGTACATAGGAGCAGTATTATAGTAGTTATATTCTTGTACATAGGGGCAGTATTATAGTAGTTATATTCTTGTACATAGGGGCAGTATTATAGTAGTTATATTCTTGTACATAGGAGCAGTATTATAGTAGTTATATTCTTGTATATCGGGGCAGTATTATAGTAGTTATATTCTTGTACATAGGAGCAGTATTATAGTAGTTATATTCTTGTACATAGGAGAAGTATTATAGTAGTTATATTCTTGTATATAGGGGACAGTATTATAGTAGTTGTATTCTTGTACATAGGGAGCAGTATTATAGTAGTTGTATTCTTGTACATAGGGGCAGTATTATAGTAGTTATATTCTTGTACATAGGGGCAGTATTATAGTAGTTATATTTTTGTACATGGGGCAGTGTTGTGAGTTCATTTTCCCCTTCACCATTGAGGTCTGATGAACTCCCTCTTCTGGTGAAGGAAGGTAGTGAGGCTGATTACCAAGCATCTGGGCAGGATGATGATGACTGGGTGATGGGAATTGCTGACTGGATATAAGGCAGCCGACGCCCTTCTGCCTTGCTGGTGATCTCTCTGAGGGATTCTGGGAGACCAGTCTGGTTCCTGCTCCTCAAAGGCTAGGTTTTCTGCTCTGCCTTTTGCGTTTTGGTTTTGTTTTTCCTTGTTTTTCTGGATTTCTGCCATTCCCTGCAGGGGTGAGCTGAATTCCTTTTTACTCTGTCTTCAGAGGATACCTGAGTGCTGATGTAGTCTTTTTGAAGCCTAGCGTCTTCAGGGTTTTTTTTCCCTATCAGCTGTTGGCTCTTGTTTTGATGGGGTTTTGGCGGATTACAGACAGCAGCTTTTCTGTCCTGTCCTGTGTAGTTAGCTTGGGCCCCATCTTTTGCTCAGCCTGTCTTTCTATCTGTGTGAGTGTTTTTTCATCTTGCTTCACCGTCATTATCTGTTGGGGGCTGCCTATTGCTTTGGGGTCTGCTCTGGGGCAGTTTAGATTTCCCTTTCTGTCTTTGGGCTGTGTAGTTCTCCGGCTGTGATCGAGGGGTCTAGGGCACCGTAGGAACCCCCCACGGCTACTGCTAGTTGTTGTTGATAGGTTCAGGGGTCTGTAATCTGATAGCTGCCAACTTCTCTGGTTTTCTGGACTTGGCTAGTATTTTTGTTTTTGCCTCCTACGGTGACTCATTCATAACAGGGCAGTATTATAGTAGTTATATTCTTGTACATAGGGGGCAGTATTATAGTAGTTATATTCTTGTACATAGTAGCAGTATTATAGTAGTTATATTCTTGTACATAGGGGGCAGTATTATAGTAGTTATATTCTTGTACATAGTAGCAGTATTATAGTAGTTATATTCTTGTACATAGTGGCAGTATTATAGTAGTTATATTCTTGTACATAGGGGCAGTATTATAGTAGTTATATTCTTGTACATAGTGGCAGTATTATAGTAGTTATATTCTTGTACATAGGGGGCAGTATTATAGTAGTTATATTCTTGTACATAGAGAGCGGTATTATAGTAGTTATATTCTTGTACATAGGAGGCGGTATTATAGTAGTTATATTCTTGTTCATAGGGGCAGTATTATAGTAGTTATATTCTTGTACATAGAGAGCAGTATTATAGTAGTTATATTCTTGTACATAGGGGCAGTATTATAGTAGTTATATTCTTGTACATAGGGAGCAGTATTATGGTAGTCATATTCTTGTACATAGGAACAGTATTATAGTAGTTATATTCTTGTACATAGGAGGCAGTATTATAGTAGTTATATTCTTGTACATAGGAGGCAGTATTATAGTAGTCATTTTCTTGTACATAGGAGGCAGTATTATAGTAGTTATATTCTTGTACGCAGGGAGCAGTATTATAGTAGTCATATTCTTGTACATAGGAACAGTATTATAGTAGTTATATTCTTGTACATAGGGGCAGTATTATAGTAGTTATATTCTTGTAGATAGGGGCAGTATTATAGTAGTTATATTCTTGTACATAGGGGCAGTATTATAGTAGTTATATTCTTGTACATAGGGGCAGTATTATAGTAGTTATATTATTATGTATAGGAGGCAGTATAAGAATAAAAATCTTATAAAAGGGGTAAAAGGGGTATAAAAAGGGGTAGTTATATTCTTGTACGTAGGGAGCAGTATTATAGTAGTCATATTCTTGTACATAGGGGCAGTATTATAGTAGTTATATTCTTGTACATAGGGGCAGTATTATAGTAGTTATATTCTTGTACATAGGGGCAGTATTATAGTAGTCATATTCTAGTACGTAGGGAGCAGTATTATAGTAGTCATATTCTTGTACATAGGGGCAGTATTATAGTAGTTATATTCTTGTACATAGGAGGCAGTATTATAGTAGTTATATTCTTGTACATAGGGGGCAGTATTATAGTAGTTATATTCTTATGTATAGGAGGCAGTATAAGAATAAAAATCAAAAGTGTGAAAAACACTATCCCAAAAAAATGGACCATTGTCTGATAGCAAACATCTGGCTGTTGCATTTTTCTGCGAAATATTGCAATTTGGATAACTGTACCTCTTTTGATTCTGATGTGTTTCCCTTAGAGAACAGAGTGAACACAGTGTACAGATTAATATAAAGTCTTCTATGAATCCACACAGTTCTTGCTCCATTCTTCAAGAAGAAATGAGCAGATCCAATCAGAATCGAAGCGGCACAGCTATTAGACCTACGTTTTAGCAATTTGTTGGGGTCTCTAGCAAGTCACAATGACGTGTTAAACTTTAGGTTGCAGCAGCTGTATCATGGAGGGCCACGAGAGTGTATTTAGGGTCCTCTCCTGGTTGTACTAAATCTATAACATCCTGAGTTTTCTGCCAGGCTGCTGTAGACATTATCCCTACGTCAGAATAAATTCCATGTGTTTGGACGCGAACCAAGAAAATGTGTGGCGCTCTGCTGACAAGCGAGCCTCTGGAACCTGCTATGACTCGCTTCGCTCTCCAAACAGGACGCAGAAGTCGAAGAGACTGTCCTTATAAAGACACCAGAGCGGTGGCACCGACCGGGAAGTGGCCCTAAAATAACGGGATGCGGATTAGGACACGGTGATATTCATCAATAGACTTTTATATAACTGATACAATGAGAACTTAGGAATGAGCCTCGAAAAAAACTTTAATTTTCCATTTTTCATCATTTGCTTGCTGTCAGTGAATTGCAACATTTTTATTTGCCTAATTAAAGGTACAAGATGTATGATGAATTGGGTCTAAAGTATATAAGAAAGTTGTTGCAGAACCGTTCTATAGAATTAAAGGGAATCTGTGGGTAGGATCAACCCGATCATTCCTAAGCCGTCTATATGGGCATGTAGGTCATAGGAAACTGAATAAAATGACACCTTGATATCCTCGATCTGAAGTCTTAATCCCGAGAAATCTACATTTTTCTTAGTATGTAAATGAGCTGTTAAGATCTATGGGTGGGACATAGAGTCTGCCTCCAGAGCTTACAGTAAGTGAGGGAGCATTACCAGTGTGAGATATGTATATCATGTGGGCAGACAGTCAGTCATTACATGTCTCTGCTCACCCTTTCATTTACAATAAGCTCTGGAGGCACATTCTGAGGGAGATCTATGTCCCACCCATAGATCTTAACAGCTCATTTAAATATTAAGAAAAATGTGGATTTCTCCGGAATAAGACATAGGATCGCTGACATCAGGGCGTCATTTTATTCAGCTTCCTATACGTGCCCATTTAGACAGCTTAGGAAGGCTGATGCTACTCAAAACTTTACGTAAAACTTGGAGAACCCAATGGGGCTTAATCACAGGTCGCATGGCAATTTTTGCAGCAATTGTTTCAGGAAAAAAACCCAAGGAAAAAATGTTTTTCTCGCTTCTTCCACAACAAAAGGATCATGGAGATGAGGTCTTTGCTTCATTTAATGAGATTTGCCGTACTCCACCCCAGCTTCAGACCACAATATAGTCACGGGGGGGGGGGGGGGGGGGGGTGCGGCATATTTTCTGCTATTCTGCAAGTTTCTCTTTCAAAGAGCTGCTTAAAAAATGTACAGACATACAAAAACAGTGCGATATTGGGCGAGCTACAACCTGTATTGGTGTTGGAGACGACTAGGGTCATATTGCATATGGAAGTGAGTGCTGTGCACTATATGGCTGTATATATGTGTGGATCAGCGACTGCTTCTATTGTAGTGGGTCTTGTTGGCCTTCCTTTATACATAGGGTTCGGAGATGGGGGCATAATGGCGTTGAGCATTGAGGCCTTTTATGGGGCTCCTTCTTTTCTAGTTAACCCCCTATTTTTGGTTCTCCAATCTTCACCATTTATCAGAAATCTTGATAAAAATGAGGCAGAGTTTTCAAAACGCTTCCATTACTAAGGTTCTTTATTGCCTATCACAACCAATCACAGCACAGCTTTTATTTTTATTCAGCTTTTTTTTTAGACATAAAAGCAGCGCCGCGATTGGTTGCTATGGGCCGTAAACCGTCTAACGCTAAGATTTTGTTTTTATTGCCCATAGCAACCAATCACAGCGCAGCTTTCATTTTCCCCCAGCAGCTTTAGAAAAGAAAGCTGCTCTGTGACTGGTTGGCAACGGGCAATAAGACAGTTTTGATAAATCCGGCCCGGTCTTTATGAGAGTCGGAGGTCTTCCGCGCCTTCACAGACAGGCAAGGCCGCTTCTTTGGTGCAGAATAACCCATGAATGTCTCCATTTACAGAGGCCCATGAAGCATTCTCTGTGTCCACGATGAAACACTGGAGGTTGTATTCAGCATGTCCTCGATACTTTACAATGGTCGCTTGTTCCCCTTCCTGTCTGGATTACATGGGAACGCAGGAGAATAAACAATACTGTAACTTTAGGCCGGACACGTGTAGACAGACACCTGTTGCCACTGCCGGTGGTGAATGTTGAGAGTTGTAGTATCACTCTGAACCTCAGGGTGTAACATGGCCGTGGCCATCGCTCCATCACCCCGTCTCATGACAACCTCCATGGAAGCCATATTGATTATCACCCAACTTTTTCTGAAAAGGGGTGTCCACTTTAGAAAAAAAAAAAACCTACACCCTAATATGGCATTAAAAGTTAATTGAGGCAGATCTTTCGATCTGGAGGACGTGTCTTGTCCTCCATTGCATTGACAGCTCATTTATTACAATAGACACTGTGCAATACTTCATTTCACCTGTGGCGGCACTGTAGGGAAATTGAACACTTACAGGCACCAATCCCCACTGACCACTGAGGGCGATCACTTGTGATCTTCCTATAATAAAGGGATCTTTAGTATAAGTAGGGGTTGTCCAACGCGGAGAAACCCCTTTCAGTTCCCAATACACTCTTCTTCCTATGATTTTGGGACGGTTCTTGATAGCTTCTCCCCGGGGTCAGGTGTTTGTGCCGACATAGATAAAGCTATTACTTAATTATTCAACATTTTTGTCAGGAGTTACCCTTTTATCGATTTTCTGCAGCACAAATCTACTTCCTGTGCTTTGTCTGTGAACCCCCTGGAAGATTCTGAGACTGAAATAAGCCAGTTTTGTCATTTCCTTGACCATTGATATAAACATGGCAGCCGGTTGTGTGTGCCCGCTATATAGGGGTCTGAAAAAAGATGCCCAAGATCGTTTAAAGGGGTTAACCCCTTCCCAACATAGAAAGTCACGTGTTGGATGAGGTACATGGAGCAGCCTCAAGAGCTAACGGCAGCGACTAGAGCTAGCTCCGATCGCTGCTGATTAATCATCACGGGGAGACAATTAGGACCCCATTGCCACCATCTTGGTGCTCCTTGCCTCCATCTTGGTGCTCTTATTTAGCTCAACCATAGTCATTTTACTATACACTGCAATATTATAGTATTTAGAACAAGCGATTAAACTATTGCAGGTTCAAATCCTCTAACTAGGAAAAAAAATGTTTTCAAAATGTTAACAAAATAAAAAATATGTAAAATCTTTAAATAACCCCAGTAAAAAAATGTTTTCAAAAAAGTAAACATAATTGGCATCGCCACATTGGTAAAAGTCCCTCTCGGGTCCTGCACTCGTTTTACCCAGTCTGACGACCTCTCAAAATGAGAAAAATTTGCCGATTTCTGTTCTCATTTTATTCCCGCGGCTCCCCTGGGAATGCTAGGATTTTTAAAAAAATTTTTTTCTTAGTGCTAATTTTTATAGTCTTTCCAACGGGGCCATTGCTCACACAGTAATAATACAGAGCAGGCTAAAGACCCACCCCCAAGGAATACTGTGAGCCACTCCCCCTTGGCAAAGACCATACAAAGTAGTACTAAAAAAGGCCTGTATCTCTGGATCCGTATGGCAGCTTTTAAAAATAAAAACCAAAACAATACTTAGGGGAGCAGCGGGAATAAAATAAGAGCATCGCTGGACACTTTTGACATGTTCCCTTTATAAAAGTTGTAGGAATTCATATCACTGGCTACTTTGGGATGATGTAGAGAGGCAAAATGGGCGAGAAGTGTAAAAACAAGGCCAGGGCTGTTAACTAGTGACTGTTTGCACTCATCAGTCACACTTTCATGCTTTAAGCAAAGAAATGAGGCCCGTCGTTTATTATTTGCGCCGTCAACAAAAACAACTTTATTGCATCTGCCTGGTCTGACAATTGCCCTTTTGTATAAGAAGAGTACACGTAATGATCCGGTAATGGTCGGTATGTGCGCCTTTAAATGTCTGCTTGAGACATGTCAGTAGATGTTATCAGAGGAGTCTCTGAGCTAAAGGAATGAAGGCTCCTCAGGGAAATTTCTAGAACTTTTCTAGTTTTTTTTTTTTTTCTTTTCTATTCACATCCAAAGCTTAATTCTCACAGCTTGTTGTTATCAGAGAGCAGTGCATTCTGGGTGCTCAGTGACATTGTCAGGGTCACATGACTGACGTGGGAAAATGGCGTGAAATAATTCCTGTTGTGGGGTTTTGACCGTCAATTATCTCCGCGGCTCCATGCCTTTAATAGCAAAATTATAGCTGAAACATCTGGCATGTTTCCAACTTCTCCATTTTTCTCTGGTTTCGAGGGCTGCCGGGACGTTCTATGCACGGACAGGCCGGGTCCTCCAGAGAGAGAGACCCCCTTTGTAAAGTTCTGCACTGGGTATTAGATGAATATACTGAACCGTAGACCATCGTCAATTAAAGGGTTGTATCTTATCCATAGTAAGGGGGATAACTTGCTGAAAATTGGGGGTCTGACCACTGGTCCCTCCACCATCGAACCCGAGAACAAGGGCTTAATGATGGAGGTGCGCATGATTGATCTCCGCTCCATTCATTGTCAATAGGGCTGCTGAAGAAAGTAGGTGCCGAACATGATCCACTTATGATGGAGATGCCGAGCCTCTTTCTAGGGATCACTGGGCGCACTCTCCAGCAAGTTATCGGGCAAGCCAAGACCTCCAAAGGGAGAGACAGTCTTTATAGAGTTCTCCACTGGTTAAAAGAATAGGATAGTGAATAGGGAGACCCTTCCCACCCTTTATTAACTCAGAATTCCCAAATAGGGTATTTTATTGGGTTGCTCATGTAGCGAATGGACACGCTGGATCCTCCAGAGCAAGAGACACTCTTTGTAGAGTTGTCCACTGGTTACTAATTGAAGACAGTGAATCCCGACACCCCCTTTAAGAGATTTTTTTTTTATATATTTGGGTGTTTTTTATTTTACCCAATTGTACTGATTTGCCAATTATTTCCTTTCTATAGGTCTTGGGTTGGGTATTTCATAAAGGGGATATCTGGTTTGTAAAATCTATTAAGAACTCTTTTTTTTTTTCAGTTTTACAGATATGACAGTTATTATTTTTTATTTATAGGTTTTGGGACCGCATGATGTACGTTGGCTGAGGAGATGCTTTTAACCAAAGTTGGACCCCATTTCTTGTCATGTGTGGAAACAACAGTGACGACTTCTCCTTGAGAGGATTTCCCTACTTGGCTTTTAACTTTAGGACCCGAGGAATCTCAGACTTTTTGTGATTTCTTTTTTTTTTTAATTTTAAAGGTGCTTTTTTTTTTTTTTTTTTTAAAACCAACACAAAAATGACGACCTCATCCATAAGGAGACAGATGAAGAACATTGTCAATAATTATTCAGAGGCGGAGATCAAAGTTAGGGAAGCCACCTCCAACGATCCTTGGGGTCCTTCCAGTTCCCTCATGACGGAGATTGCCGACTTGACCTATAACGTGGTGGCTTTTTCGGAAATCATGAGCATGATCTGGAAGAGGCTCAATGACCACGGAAAGAACTGGAGACATGTTTATAAAGCTTTGACCCTTCTGGATTATCTCATCAAGACCGGTTCTGAGAGAGTGTCCCACCAGTGCAAGGAAAACATATTTGCCATACAGACGCTCAAAGATTTCCAGTACATCGACCGGGACGGGAAAGACCAAGGGATTAACGTGAGGGAAAAGTCAAAACAGTTGGTTAGCCTCTTGAAAGACGACGAGAGGTTGAAGGGTGAAAGGGCCCAGGCACTTAAGACCAAAGAGCGAATGGCTCAGGTGGCCACAGGAGTCGGGAGCAACAATCAGATCAATTTCGGTCGTGGATCTAGCCAGCCCAACCTGTCCACCAGCTACTCTGAGCAAGACTATGGGAAATCTGGTGGTTCTCCAGCATCGTACCATGGATGTGAGTATCTGCATTACTTTCTGGGCCTATCATTGACCTGATAATAGCACTCTTGGATTCTAAGATTACTTTCAACCTAGCCCACCAGGATGCAAGGTGATCATCTACTTGAGCCCCTTTGACTTCACAATAGTCTCCAAAGATCCTGCAGAAGACAATCCCATTTGTTACTAGAGTCTTTTCCTTATAAGATGAACCACAAGTGACCTAATAGGCCTCAATGATGATATGTCCTGGTGGGCGAGAGATTCCTAGTGTGACCACCAAGTCTACGAAATAATTAGAGTTATTTTTTTTTCCTTTTCTTACATTAGTGCCTAATATAAAGACTAAAACCAGCAGGGGATGCTGGGAAACGGGAGCGCTCTATGCATAACTGTCAATAGTCACGAATTTGCCGAGGATGTGCCGATTAATCAGATACAATATCCCAGCAAATTTGAGGCAGTCCCAAGCCAAAAATGGGCGGATTTTATGTAAACTCCACCCAAAATTAGGCATTACTAGTTGAGCGCCGGTCGTTCCCAGGCAGAACTTAATGCTTTTGTGTCTCATGTATATGTGATGATGGCTGCCTTTATTTGTGGCCTGAGAGTCATTTAGTTTTTAACAATTTTACTTAATGGGGAATTATTTTGGCTCCCTCTCTCCATTCACATCCAGAGCTGTTTTCAGAATTCTGCTGGTTGTTTTTGGAAACAGCAATTTAATCCCAGGCTGTGGTCAGTCATGTGAACTAAGATCTTTAGCTCTAACTTTGCAGCTGTCATTTGATTTCCCACGACGACGCACTCCTTTCCAGTAAACAGGAAATGAGCAGAATTCTGAATTCAGCTCCAGAGATGAACGTCGTGTAAGATCCGGATAAGTGGAGTCTCCTTTGATACAGTTGTGAATCAGTTTGATCAGTGCGGCGTCGGTACGTGTAATGCGCCATTCCTATGCATACGGTGTCAAAATACACAAATCCTGCTCTCCACCCTCCGGCTTTTTCTTTCCCGGATAATCCAATTTAGGCTTCTTTTGAAATGAAGAATGGCGTTCTGCCGGCCAACTTTCAAAGTCGAAAATAATTATCCCTCAAAGAGTCGGCACTACAAGGGATTTCCCTTTTTTTTTTTTTTTTTAGCCTCAGGCAGAAGGAATTTGCTGCAATTTGCACTTACTCTTGTATAATAAATGCCGGGTGTCATGTTGATATTGCACCCAACTTTCCTATAGATCTGAACGGCAAATTTACCTAGTTATGCAGCAAGGGACGTAACAAAGCAGAATTAAGTACATGTGGCCTGCAAGAGCAGGAGGGATATCGGGTGTGAACCATTTTGGCCGTGGACATGTTCAGATGTAGCAGATATGCCGCGGAAAAAAAAAATCTGCCCCAGATCTACATGTGAATCTGCAGCAAAATCTGCGTGTCATTTTTAAAACCCCATTCACATATAGCAGAAAAAAAAAATCTGCATGGAAATCAGAGCATGCTGCAAAACATATGAATCCGCAGCACACTCATTCTTATGTGGCTTTGTAGGGGGGGGAATCTGTGGACAGAGTCATGTCGGGATGTCAGGGCATGCTGGGAGTTGTAGTTTGCCAACAGCTCGGGAGCCTCAGGTTGGTGGCCGCTGAGAGCTCCTATATGGGGGTCTCTCTAGTTTCCCGGCAATGACACAGAGGCCATCATGTGATGACATCAGCACTCCCCATCGATAAGGATATAATATACAGGGCGGATGATCTCTGCGCTCGCTCATTGTGTCTCTGTTGTCTCACCCACCCCCCGCCATCCAGTCATGTGTGATGTCCTATCAGGTAAGTGTGTCGCACTACTGCATGCTTTCTTGTGCAAGGCCGGCGGCCTGCTGCGGTTGCGGAGTTGCATGGCACATCCCCTCCCATCCGCCACCCACCCCATAGCGCTCCATCAATACACAGACCCACTTTTCATAAGAAGCCCGCTGATGCCAGCTCTCATAAACGGCTGATTGTACCAAGACTGGCTCCTATTGTGGCCGCTCCACGTGACCTCCCTGTATGCGAAAATCAAGACCCCCGATATCCAGATCAACGTAAAATCCCTTTAATCCTGCTATATCAGGGTGCATTCACATTGGCTTTGCAGCGCCTGCTTGGGGTATCCGCAGCAGGAAAGACCCCCCGACTAGAGCGGAGCAGCAGGATTCTCAGGACCCTGGTCCAGCTGCCATGTCGGTAGTCCGTGGCCACCAGACCAGAGCCTCCCACCTGCGGCATCCCCAGCGCCTCTTCCATAATAATCAGATTGCCGCAGGTAGGAGGCGGTCTGCCGGGCCCTGTCTGGTGGCCCCGGACTACTGACATGGCCGCTGGACCAGGCTGGTGTGATGCCTTTTGCTCTAGTCCTGACACGTATATCAAATCTATCCCGATTATTATGACTAATCCCCAGCCTAAATGTGGGTGTTGCGGTCTGAATGGACATGGCGTGTGTCTGCTGGTAAGACCTTATGCGCATGACGTGTGAACCCTAAAATCCATCGTGCTGTGTGGGCCTACCCCCAGAAAAGTAATGCCGGATTAAAGGAATTGAATTTTAGGCCTCCCATGTTGAACGAAAGTTCTAGATCCTTTGTTTGATAATTCAGCATCCGTCCTGCCGTTGGCAAAAGGAAGAAATTGTGCATGGAAAGGTCACGGCACATAAGATGCCTCCTTTAAGTGCCACCTGTATGGCCGGTGAAGGGGTGTGGGGCGTAGAGCTTTGCATGGCATGACGTGGCAGCACCTTTACTTACGGTATTACCTATAGTAATCCTTGTTTTATTGTAATATTTTGGGACATATGGGAGCAGAATATTGTGAGAATGTGCCACCCCAGTATTACCGCAGATACCCCAGCATTACCGCAGACACCTCAGTATTATCGCAGACACCTCAGTATTACTACAGATACCTCAGTATTACTGCAGATACCTCAGTATTACCACAGACACCTCAGTATTACCACAGACACCTCAGTATTATCGCAGACACCTCAGTATTACTACAGATACCTCAGTATTACTGCAGATACCTCAGTATTACCACAGACACCTCAGTATTACCACAGACACCTCAGTATTATCGCAGACACCTCAGTATTACTACAGATACCTCAGTATTATCGCAGACACCTCAGTATTACTACAGATACCTCAGTATTACCACAGACACCTCAGTATTATCGCAGACACCTCAGTATTACTACAGATACCTCAGTATTACTACAGATACCTCAGTATTACTGCAGATACCTCAGTATTACCACAGACACCTCAGTATTACCACAGACACCTCAGTATTATCGCAGACACCTCAGTATTACTACAGATACCTCAGTATTATCGCAGACACCTCAGTATTACTGCAGATACCTCAGTATTACCTCAGTATTACCACAGACACCTCAGTATTACCACAGACACCTCAGTATTATCGCAGACACCTCAGTATTACTACAGATACCTCAGTATTATCGCAGACACCTCAGTATTACTGCAGATACCTCAGTATTACCACAGACACCTCAGTATTACCACAGACACCTCAGTATTACTACAGATACCTCAGTATTATCGCAGACACCTCAGTATTACTACAGATACCTCAGTATTACTGCAGACACCTCAGTATTACTACAGATACCTCAGTATTACCACAGACACCTCAGTATTACCACAGACACCTCAGTATTACCACAGACACCTCAGTATTATCGCAGACAGCTCAGTATTACTACAGATACCTCAGTATTACTACAGACACCTCAGTATTACTACAGATACCTCAGTATTACCACAGACACCTCAGTATTACCGCAGACACCTCAGTATTACCGCAGACACCTCAGTATTACTACAGACACCTCAGTATTACTACAGATACCTCAGTATTACCGCAGACACCTCAGTATTACCACAGACACCTCAGTATTACCGGAGACACCTCAGTATTACCACAGACACCTCAGTATTACTACAGACACCTCAGTATTACCACAGACACCTCAGTATTACCGCAGACACCTCAGTATTACCGCAGACACCTCAGTATTACTACAGATACCTCAGTATTACCGCAGACACCTCAGTATTACCACAGACACCTCAGTATTACCGCAGACACCTCAGTATTACTACAGATACCTCAGTATTACCGCAGATACCTCAGTATTACCACAGACACCTCAGTATTACCACAGACACCTCAGTATTACTACAGATACCTCAGTATTACCGCAGACACCTCAGTATTACCACAGACACCTCAGTATTACCACAGACACCTCAGTATTACCACAGATACCTCAGTATTACCGCAGACACCTCAGTATTACCGCAGACACCTCAGTATTACCACAGATACCTCAGTATTACCGCAGATACCTCAGTATTACCGCAGACACCTCAGTATTACCGCAGACACCTCAGTATTATCGCAGACACCTCAGTATTACTACAGATACCTCAGTATTACTGCAGACACCTCAGTATTATCGCAGACACCTCAGTATTACCACAGATACCTCAGTATTACCGCAGACACCTCAGTATTACCGCAGACACCTCAGTATTATCGCAGACACCTCAGTATTACTACAGATACCTCAGTATTACCGCAGACACCTCAGTATTACCACAGACACCTCAGTATTACCGCAGACACCCCAGTATTACCGCAGACACCTCAGTATTACCACAGACACCTCAGTATTACCGCAGACACCTCAGTATTACCGCAGACACCCCAGTATTACCACAGACACCTCAGTATTACCGCAGACACCTCAGTATTACCACAGACACCTTGTATTACCGCAGACACCCCAGTATTACCGCAGACACTTAGTATTACCGCAGACACCCCAGCATTACCGCAGACACCTCAGTATTACCGCAGATACTTAGTATTACCGCAGACACCCCAGCATTACCGCAGACAATTAGTATTACAGCAGACACCCGTGACCCCAGTATTACCGCAGACACCCCAGTATTACCGCAGGACACCTAGTATTACCGCAGACACCTCAGTATTACCGCAGGACACCTAGTATTACCACAGACACCTCAGTATTACCGCAGACACCCCAGTATTACCGCAGACACCTCAGTATTACCGCAGACACCCCAGTATTACCGCAGGACACCTAGTATTACCGCAGACACCTCAGTATTACCGCAGGACACCTAGTATTACCGCAGACACCTCAGTATAACCGCAGACACCTCAGTATTACCGCAGACACCCTTTTATTACCGCAGACACCCTTTTATTACCGCAGACACCTCAGTATTACCGCAGACACCCCAGTATTACCGCAGGACACCTAGTATTACCGCAGACACCTCAGTATTACCGCAGGACACCTAGTATTACCGCAGACACCTCAGTATTACCGCAGACACCTCAGTATTACCGCAGACACCTCAGTATTACCGCAGACACCTTGTATTAGCGCAGACACCTTGTATTACTGCAGACACCTCAGTATTACCACAGACATCTCAGTATTACCGCAGACACCCACCCCAGTATTACCGCAGACACCCCAGTATTACCGCAGACACCCCAGTATTACCGCAGACACCTCAGTATTACAGCAGACACCTCAGTATTACTGCAGACACCTCAGTATTACCGCAGACAATTAGTATTACAGCAGACACCTCAGTATTACCGCAGACAATTAGTATTACCGCAGACACCTCAGTATTACAGCAGACACCCCAGTATTACCGCAGACACCTCAGTATTACCGCAGACAATTAGTATTACAGCAGACACCTCAGTATTACCGCAGACACCCCAGTATTACCGCAGATACCCCAGCATTACCGCAGACAATTAGTATTACAGCAGACACCTAGTATTACAGCAGACACCCCAGTATTACCGCAGACACCTTGTATTACCGCAGACACCTCAGTATTACCGCAGACACCCACCCCAGTATTACCGCAGACACCCCAGTATTACCGCAGATACCTCAGTATTACCGCAGACAGTTAGTATTACAGCAGACACCTCAGTATTACCGCAGACACCCCAGTATTACCGCAGATACCCCAGCATTACCGCAGACAATTAGTATTACAGCAGACACCTAGTATTACAGCAGACACCTTGTATTACCGCAGACACCTCAGTATTACCACAGACACCTCAGCATTACCGCAGACACCTCAGTATTACCACAGACACCTCAGTATTATCGCAGACACCTCAGTATTACTACAGATACCTCAGTATTACCGCAGATACCTCAGTATTACCGCAGACACCTCAGTATTACCGCAGACACCTCAGTATTACCACAGACACCTCAGTATTACCGCAGACACCTCAGTATTACCACAGACACCTCAGTATTACCACAGACACCTCAGTATTACTACTGATACCTCAGTATTACCGCAGACACCTCAGTATTACCACAGACACCTCAGTATTACCGCAGACACCTCAGTATTACCGCAGATACCTCAGTATTACCGCAGATACCTCAGTATTACCGCAGACACCTCAGTATTATCGCAGACACCTCAGTATTACCACAGATACCTCAGTATTACCGCAGATACCTCAGTATTACCGCAGACACCTCAGTATTACCGCAGACACCTCAGTATTATCGCAGACACCTCAGTATTACCGCAGATACCTCAGTATTACCGCAGACACCTCAGTATTACCGCAGACACCTTGTATTACCGCAGACACCTTGTATTACCGCAGACACCTCAGTATTACCACAGACACCTCAGTATTATCGCAGACACCTCAGTATTACCGCAGACACCTTGTATTACCGCAGACACCTTGTATTACCGCAGACATCTCAGTATTACCGCAGACATCTCAGCATTACCGCAGACACCCCAGTAATACCGCAGACACCCCAGTATTACCGCAGACACCCCAGTATTACCGCAGACACCTCAGTATTACCGCAGACACCTCAGTATTACCGCAGACACCCCAGTATTACCGCAGACACCTTGTATTACCGCAGACATCTCAGTATTACCGCAGACACCTTGTATTACCGCAGACACCTCAGTATTACCGCAGACATCTCAGTATTACCGCAGACACCCACCCCAGTATTACCGCAGACACCCCAGTATTACCGCAGACACCTTGTATTACCGTAGACACCCCAGTATTACCGCAGACACCTTGTATTACCGCAGACACCTTGTATTACCGCAGACACCTCAGTATTACCGCAGACATCTCAGTATTACCGCAGACACCCCAGTATTACCGCAGACACCCCAGTATTACCGCAGACACCTCAGTATTACCGCAGACACCTCAGTATTACCGCAGACACCCCAGTATTACCGCAGACACCTTGTATTACCGCAGACATCTCAGTATTACCGCAGACACCTTGTATTACCGCAGACACCTCAGTATTACCGCAGACATCTCAGTATTACCGCAGACACCCCAGTATTACCGCAGACACCCCAGTATTACCGCAGACACCCCAGTATTACCGCAGACACCTCAGTATTACCGCAGACAATTAGTATTACAGCAGACACCTAGTATTACAGCAGACACCTCAGTATTACCGCAGACAATTAGTATTACAGTAGACACCCCAGTATTACCGCAGATACCCCAGCATTACCGCAGACAATTAGTATTACAGCAGACACCCCAGTATTACAGCAGACACCTTGTATTACCGCAGACACCTCAGTATTACCGCAGTCACCTCAGTATTACCGCAGACAATTAGTATTACAGCAGACACCCCAGTATTACCGCAGACACCTCAGTATTACCGCAGACAATTAGTATTACAGCAGACACCCCAGTATTACAGCAGACACCTTGTATTACCGCAGACACCTCAGTATTACCGCAGTCACCTCAGTATTACTGCAGACACCTCAGTATTACCGCAGACAATTAGTATTACCGCAGACACCCCAGTATTACCGCAGACACCCCAGTATTACAGCAGACACCTCAGTATTACCGCAGACACCCCAGTATTACCGCAGACACCACAGTATTACAGCAGACAATTAGTATTACAGCAGACACCTCAGTATTACCGCAGACATATCAGTATTACCGCAGACACCCACCCCAATATTACCGCAGACACCTCAGTATTACAGCAGACACCTTGTATTACCGCAGTCACCCCAGTATTACCGCAGTCACCCCAGTATTACAGCAGACACCTTGTATTACCGCAGACACTTAGTATTACAGCAGACACCTCAGTATTACCGCAGACACCCCAGTATTACCGCAGATACCCCAGCATTACCGCAGACACCTTGTATTACCGCAGACATCTCAGTATTACCGCAGACACCTCAGTATTACCGCAGACACCTTGTATTACCGCAGACATCTCAGTATTACCGCAGACACCTCAGTATTACCACAGACATCTCAGTATTACCACAGACATCTCAGTATTACCGCAGACACCCACCCCAATATTACCGCAGACACCTCAGTATTACCGCAGACACCTCAGTATTACAGCAGACACCTTGTATTACCGCAGTCACCCCAGTATTACCACAGTCACCGCATTATTACAGCAGACACCTTGTATTACCGCAGACACCCCAGTATTACAGCAGACACCTTGCATTACCGCAGATACCCAAGTAATACCGCAGACATCCCAGTATTACCGCAGACACCTTGTATTACCGCAGACATCTCAGTATTACCGCAGTCACCCCAGTATTACCGCATACACCTTGTATTACCGCAGACACCCTTGTATTACCGCAGACACCCTTGTATTACCGCAGACACCCCAGTATTACCGCAGACACCCCAGTATTACCGCATACACCTTGTATTACCGCAGACACCCTTGTATTACCGCAGACACCCCAGTATTACCGCAGAAACCCCAGTATTACAGCAGACAATTAGTATTACCGCAGACACCCCAGTATTACCGCAGATACCTCAGTATTACCGCAGATACCTCAGTATTACCGCAGACACCCCAGTATTACCGCAGACACCCCAGTATTACCGCAGATACCTCAGTATTACCGCAGACACCCCAGTATTACTGCAGACACCCCAGTATTACCGCAGACATCCCAGTATTACCGCAGACACCCTTGTATTACCACAGACACCCCAGTATTACCGCAGACACCTCAGTATTACCGCAGACACCCCAGTATTACCGCAGACACCCCAGTATTACCGCAGACACCTTGTATTACCGCAGACACCTCAGTATTACTGCAGACACCTCAGTATTACCGCAGACACCCCAGTATTACCGCAGACAACCCAGTATTACTGCAGACACCCCAGTATTACCGCAGACACCTCAGTATTACCGCAGACACCCCAGTATTACCGCAGACACCCCAGTATTGCCGCAGACACCCTTGTATTACCGCAGACACCCTAGTATTACCGCAGACACCCTAGTATTACCGCAGACACCCCAGTATTACCGCAGACACCCCAGTATTACCGCAGACACCTTGTATTACCGCAGACACCCCAGTATTACCGCAGACAGTATCTATTGTGTGTTGTTAGACTTCAAAGGGCGATACGTCATTTTACAATATTGTACTACTACACAATTGAAGTCTATTTTACAAGCAATCAAGTGATTGCAGGTTTAAGTCCCCAATAAAAATGATAAAAATTAAAAACATTTTTTAGAAATTAAAAAAAGTTCACATTTCCTTCCACCGTAACTTAGAAAAATCTTAAAAAAAATAAAAAAATAAAATGTCATGTTTGCTGTGACACTGCAACGTGCATAATAAATATCTATAAACAACATTCGTGACATTAAAAAAAATTCAAAACGGCAGAATCACAATTTTATGGTGATTTCACCTCCCCCAGGGGTCCCCAAAGTCATACGGACCCCAAAGTGCTATCAATAAAACCTACAGTTTGCACCACAAAAAAAGAAAAATTACAAGGCCAAGAAATAGAGAAATGATAGCTCCAGGAAGGCAAGGAGGAAAAATCGAAAGCGAGGAGGCCCCTGTGCGGTGTCATCTGTCACCACATTACCTCCTGATTAGATTAGATTTACAGGTAATTCTTCTTCAGATTACATTACTGCGGTTTTTATTTTATTTTCCAGATTATGTATTTCCTGTTTATCACCCCATTATATTTTATTAGATTATTTTGCTATTATTTTATTTAATCGTCCGTTATATGGGATCTGATTATTATTTATGACCAGATTATTGATCGCTCTGTTATATGATGGCAGATTATTTATCCTCATATTGTAAACGATTGGATTATATATTACCAGATTATGTCATCACAGTAGGTTATATCGATTTATTATTATACAGATTGTACATTGATTGTGAGGAAATGATTTATAAAAACGGCGTGAAAGTGCAATGAAGACTGCGCTTGCTTCTGGTGGAGTACAAAAGTTCTTTATTCAGCCAACGCGTTTCCTGAGCCTACTGGCTCACTTCATCAGTGCAGATCCAGTAGGCTCAGGAAACGCGTTGGCTGAATAAAGAACTTTTGTACTCCACCAGAAGCAAGCGCAGTCTTCATTGCACTTTCACGCCGTTTTTGCAAATTTGTCCTAGGACCCTGTGCAGACTTGCTGCTGCTTCTCATGCGTTCATGGGTGTTGTGACTTTCTCACAACCCCAATAGGTGAGCACCTTCCTTTTTCTCTGTTAATGTGTTTTTTGATACGGATTTTACACAGTGGATGCGCCCTGTATTTTTCCTTTCTAGGAAATGATTTATGGCACTTATAATGTGAAAAAATCCACAGCAAACCGGTCCTAATCTCAGACCCCTGTGGTCTAAATCCACAGACACTCATGTTAATGTTTTGTCGCTGCTTTCATATAGATTTCTTCTTTTAAGAACAGATCCGTTCACCATATCGGGGGTAAATCCATGCATCTGCACGCAGCGAATATGGAAAGTAATCCTATGTACAATCCCGACCTCTTAGGATTTGCGTAGAATTGAGTATGTGACAGGTGCCCCCATATGCCATCTCCCCGCCAGCCCGCCTGGTGGCAGCGGCTCTGGCGCAGAGGATAAACAGATGGTGTGTGGGGAATCCTGCTTTAGTGATTAGCAGAATTTGGAAGTAATTTCTCATACGCTGAAGGGCGAGCGGGAGGGAAAAATCGGCCCGTGCTGCCCATCGTTGGGGGCGGGGGAATCCCAGATACAGGATTTTATTTTACGCATGATCACATATTATTATTTATTATTATAGTATCATTTATTCCATGGCTACAAGGGATGGATGAGGATATGGTAGGTGATGGTAGAGGTGGAGGTATGGTGGAACGAGGGTTCCTGCAGGTTGTAGGCTTGTCGGAAGAGGTAGGTATTCAGGTTCCTTTTGAAGGTTTCCACGGTTGGTGAGAGTCTTATATGTTGTGGTAGAGAGTTCCAGAGAAAGGGTGAAGCACGGGAGAAATCTATACGATTGTGGGAAGAGGAGATAAGAGGGGAGTAGAGAAGGAGATCTTGTGAGGATCAAAGGTTGCGTGCAGGTAGGTACCGGGAGACGAGGTCACAGATGGAGGACACAGGTTGTGGGTGGCTTTGTATGCCATGGTTAGGGTTTTGAACTGGAGTCTCTAGGCAATAGTGAGCCAGTGAAGGGACTGTCAGAGAAGAGAGGCGGGGAATAGCGGGGGGACTGTAGCATTAGTTGGGCAGCAGAGTTTAGGATAGAGTGGAGAAGTGTGAGAGTGTTAAAAGGGAGGCCACAGAGCAGGAGGTTGCAGTAATCGAGGTGGGAGATGATGAGGGCATGCACTCGTGTTTTTGCAGATTCTTGGTTAAGGAATGTGCAGATCCGAGAAATATTTTTGAGTTGTAGTCGGCAAGAGGTGGAAAGGGCTTGGATATGTGAGTGGAAAGAGAGATCAGAGTCAAGGGTTACCCCGAGGCAACGAGCTTGCGAGACTGGGGAGAGTGAGCAGCCATTGACTTTGATGGATAGTTCTGTTGGGATGGTTGGGAAAAGACGTTGAATTCTGATTTGTCCATATTAAGTTTTAGAAATTGAACAGAGAAGAATGATGGAATAGACAGACATTGTGGTATTCTGGTTAGTAAGGAGGTGATATCGAGTCCAGAGAAGTAGATCTGTGTGTCATCAGCATTGAGGTGACACTGAAGAAGTGGGACTCTATGAGCTGTCCCAGGCTGAACCAAAGGTGTAGATTAAGAAGAGCAGGGGCCCTAGGACTGAACCTTGGTGTACACCGACGGGACGAGATGCGGAGGAGGTGTGTGGGTAGGAGACACGGAATGTCCGGTCTGTTAGGTATGAGAAGATCTAAGATAGGGCCAACATGTGGAGAAGATGTGTGCCAGCACCATCTGTTGTTCACTCCTCTATAGCGTGAGCTGAGACGAACCAGACCTTCAAAAGACTTTGGGTGTGTTCAAGGAAAACCAGTGGCATAACATCCAAAAATAGAAGGAAAAATCTCACTCACCGTCTCTTTAAAACGTCAACACTTTAATTGAAAAGTTAAACCATCAGGTTGCAGGGGTGAATAGAATACAGGGAGGACAACAGCCGTTTCACACCAGTCTTCAATAGGTACTTGTATAACAACCACTCTTGTCCTTTGTGTACTCCGTTCACATTTGCAACCTGATGTTATAACTTTTCAATTAAAGTGTTGAAGTTTTAAAGAGATGGTGAGTGAGATCTTTCAAGATAGGGCCAAGTCTGCGATGCCAAGAGATGAGAGAGTCTGTAGTAAGAGGGAATGGTCCACTGTGTGGAAGACTGAGGACAGGTCCAGGAGGAGGAGGACAGAGTAGTGTCGCTTGGCTCTGGTGGTAGGTAGGTCATTGGTGACTTTAGTTCAGGTCAGTTTCGGTCTAATAATGTGGTCGGAAGCCAGATTGTAACTGGTGAAAGAGTGAGCAGGAGTAGAGGTGGGAGGACAGATATTGCCCCAACTCATCAACACTATTAAAGGGCTATGGCTGCCTCGAGATTGGAGCTATCATGGATGATTAGATGTCAGGGTATGTCACATTTCTATGTCTGGGAAATCTGGGTGACCACCAAAATGGCACCATTGTGGCTCCTCTAGAGGCTGCCTCCCATCAAGTTTTCTTAGTGACCATAAAGATCATTAGAAGCTGTCATGGCATTTGTCTTGGGTTAAGAAGAGCGTAGCCAACCCCAGGCCCTATTTTGACTTCATTATTAAGCTCTGTCCCCTCATTTTCTGCCCCAGTTGTCATTTAGTGTGAGGCAGGCACAGTCCATTCTCCCTCTCTCGAGATGCTCTGTCCCAGCGTTCCATGTCCTTGTCACAGGAATTCCGGGAATGAGGCCGTGTGACCCCTGTACATCCCATACCCTGGCTCTTGCTTCCTGTCTGGGGGCTCCTAGTATTAGGAGATCTACGATGTATCACTCAGGGGGTTACGTGCTGGTATATTTTGGGAATTCGTATGGTTATACGGTCCCATTACAATGCCATGTCGGACAGCTGTGTGTCTGTTCACAGTTGCACAATACGGTCTGTCCATGACCGAAATTCCCACGGTTTTGTGAAACAGCGAAGGGGACGGGGGTGGATTATTCTTAATCTTACATTTCCTTTCAAAATGCCTCCTCTTGTAAGAAATTCTCTCCGTCGCAACTACTGAGATTAACACCCTGCTTTCCTGACACCCAGAAGGGCATATCTACCCAGTAATACCATGACATAAACACCGCTCAGGTATAAGCCCATATTACCAAATATTGCAGTCAGGATATTGGCTTCAAGGGGTTGTCCATCAGGGGATAAAAAACTGGACAAAGTGCTCAGAGTAGTAAAAAAATAAAAGAAACGTTATTCAGCGATTTCCCCGTTACGCCCATTCCATCGTTTACTGGGTTTCTGCTGGTTTATACGTGTTTGTCTCGTATCGTTACTACTCAGCCAATCACTGTCTGGATCTGGAGCCCGCCTCCGCTACTGATTGGCTCTCCAGCATTTCCTGGCACTTCCTGTCTGTTAAAGCAGGCAAAGGACGGGAATAAATGTAGATTTACGGTATTTTTTATTAACCCATTCTGCTATAGTGTCCCGAAAGTGATGATGTCTTGTTTATTATTCACATGACCGCTGCAGCCAAACACTGGCCTAAGCGATAGCGTTTGTATATATGGCATGTGACCACCGAGGCCAGTGATTGGTCGTGGAAATAATAAACTGGACATCATTTTATTGGGGGCTGCCGAAGCTTTGGTGCTGAAATGACGGCCGATTCCAGGGGTACGTACGGTAATACCTATTTTTTCATTGGCCACTTGTGAAAAATTCCAAAAAACCCTTTAAATTTTAAAATCCTAAATCTCTAAAATCTTAAATTACTTTGCAATATTTTTTTGCATTACCAATTTTTTTTTTTACCTATTTCATTAGTTTTCACCATTCACATCCAGAGCTGCATTCACAATTCTGCTAGTTGAACAGATAACAGTTTAGCCCCACCCTCTGTCACGTGTCATGTGACCCAACCGCTAACTGTCCGTTGAGCTCCCATAATGCACTACAGGCTGGTTAGCAGAAACCAGTTAACTGGTGAATTTAGCTTTTGATGTATATGGAGAAGAAAAAAATTGATAAATTAAAAAAAAAAAAAAAAAAAGAAAATTATGGGATAGTGACAAAAGAGTAATTATTATTAATTTTTTTTCTCAGCTACCTCCCCTCGAGTCTCTTCGGAGCTAGAACAGGCTCGACCCCAAACGAGCGGAGAGGAGGAGCTGCAATTACAACTGGCTCTCGCCATGAGCAGAGAGGTGGCCGAACAGGTGAGCCACCGGCATTACATCAAATTGCACCACATGTCCCAGCATGCCCAGCTCCGAAAGCATTTATATACCCAGGTAATGAAATTGCATTGTGTATTTACAAAGGAGGAGCGCATCCGGCGAGGAGACGACCTACGACTTCAGATGGCATTGGAGGAAAGCAGGAAGGCCACTATCAAAGCCCCGAAAAAGAAAGGGGTAAGATGAGCAGCAGCAGCAGCAGCAGCAGCCCACTCCTCCTCAGCAGTCAAAAAGCAAATCTCTGAGTTATTCAAGATTCGGCAGTGGACTACCCAGGTCTGCTGTACATGTATAGCTGCCGCACGCAGTGTCGGACTGGGCTGACTCAGGCTCACCAGTAACATTGATTCTTGGGGCCCACTGTTCAGCTACATGGAAAAATAACCCGACCCTAGTATGCAAATTTACTTTTAATTCTATGTAATATTAATTTAACTAGCTTGTTTAATGAATCATTAGATTATACCCTTTTTTTCTGAAAATTGTGAATCAAGTGTAACAGCACTGCTCATTAGCACTCCTTCACAGGGACGGCCTACCAGAGAATTCTCCGGTTCAACCGTGGGCCAGTCCGAGCCTGGCCGCACATCACCGGTACCACACATGTTATTTACAAAAATCCTGCGCAATATGGTCCGTGGGATAATACTGTACAAATTGGCTTTGCTGACGCACATAAAAAATGATCAGCATCATGTCTTTTTTGTTGTTTTTTTTTTTTTTTTTAGTAATTTTGCTTTAAATTGACAGCAACAGCATACTACATTGTTGGACCTCATGGACGCTTTGCCTGCAGGAGCCCCAACCTCGCAAAAGTCAGAACCGTGGGCAGCAGCGCCAGCAACGGCAGCAAGTAAACAGCAAGACCCTTGGGGGAAATCGGCCACCCCCACTGCTGGCATAGATCCCTGGCAGTCTTTTGGTATGTCCTACATTGTTTTTAACTGCTCCTATGTACAGGAATATAACTACTATAATACTGCTCCTATGTACTAGAATATAACTACTATAATACTGCCCCTATGTACAAGACTATAACTACTATAATACTGCCCCCTATGTACAAGAATATAACTACTATAATACTGCCCCCTATGTGCAAGAATATAACTACTATAATACTGCCCACTATGTACAAGAATATAACTGCTATAATATTGCCCCCTATGTACAAGAATATAACTACTATAATACTGCTCCTATGTGCAAGAATATAACTACTATAATACTACCCCCTATGTACAAGAATATAACTACTATAATACTACCCCCTATGTACAAGAATATAACTACTATAATACTGCTCCTATGTGCAAGAATATAACTACTATAATACTACCCCCTATGTACAAGAATATAACTACTATAATACTGCCCCCTATGTACAAGAATATAACTACTATAATACTGCCCCTATGTACAAGAATATAACTACTATAATACTGCCCCTATGTACAAGAATATAACTACTATAATACTGCTCCCATGTACAAGAACATAACTACTATAATACTGCTCCTATGTATAATAATATAACTACTATAATACTGCCCCTATGTACAAGAATATAACTACTATAATACTGCTCCTATGTACAAGAATATAACTATAATACTGCTCCTATGTACAAGAATATAACTACTATAATACTGCTCCTATGTACAAGACTATAACTACTATAATACTGCTCCCTATGTACAAGAATATAACTGCTATAATACTGCTCCTATGTACAAGAATATAACTACTATAATACTGCCCCTATGTACAAGAATATAACTGCTATAATACTGCCCCCTATGTACAAGAATATAACTACTATAATACTGCCCCTATATACAAGTATATAACTACTATAATACTGCTCCCATGTACAAGAACATAACTACTATAATACTGCTCCTATGTATAATAATATAACTACTATAATACTGCCCCTATGTACAAGACTATAACTACTATAATACTGCTCCTATGTACAAGAATATAACTACTATAATACTGCTCCTATGTACAAGAATATAACTACTATAATACTGCTCCTATGTACAAGACTATAACTACTATAATACTGCTCCCTATGTACAAGAATATAACTGCTATAATACTGCTCCTATATACAAGAATATAACTACTATAATACTGCTCCTATGTACAAGAATATAACTACTATAATACTGCTCCTATGTACAAGACTATAACTACTATAATACTGCTCCCTATGTACAAGAATATAACTGCTATAATACTGCTCCTATGTACAAGAATATAACTACTATAATACTGCTCCTATGTATAATAATATAACTACTATAATACTGCCCCTATGTACAAGAATATAACTACTATAATACTGCCCCCTATGTACAAGAATATAACTACTATAATACTGCCCCTATATACAAGTATATAACTACTATAATACTGCTCCCATGTACAAGAACATAACTACTATAATACTGCTCCTATGTATAATAATATAACTACTATAATACTGCCCCTATGTACAAGAATATAACTACTATAATACTGCTCCTATGTACAAGAATATAACTACTATAATACTACCCCCTATGTACAAGAATATAACTACTATAATACTACCCCCTATGTACAAGAATATAACTACTATAATACTGCTCCTATGTGCAAGAATATAACTACTATAATACTACCCCCTATGTACAAGAATATAACTACTATAATACTGCCCCCTATGTACAAGAATATAACTACTATAATACTGCCCCTATGTACAAGAATATAACTGCTATAATACTGCCTCCTATGTACAAGAATATAACTACTATAATACTGCCCCCTATGTACAAGAATATAACTACTATAATACTGCTCCTATGTACAAGAATATAACTACTATAATACTGCCCCTATGTACAAGAATATAACTACTATAATACTGCCCCCTATGTACAATAATATAACTACTATAATACTGCCCCCTATGAACAAGAATATAACTACTATAATACTGCCCCCTATGTACAAGAATATAACTACTATAATACTGCTCCTATGTACAAGAATATAACTACTATAATACTGCCCCTATGTACAAGAATATAACTACTATAATACTGCCCCCTATGTACAATAATATAACTACTATAATACTGCCCCCTATGAACAAGAATATAACTACTATAATACTGCCCCCTATGTACAAGAATATAACTACTATAATACTGCTCCCTATGTACAAGAATATAACTACTATAATACTGCCCCCTATGTACAAGAATATAACTACTATAATACTGCCCCTATGTACAAGAATATAACTACTATAATACTGCCCCTATGTACAAGAATATAACTACTATAATACTGCCCCTATGTACAAGAATATAACTACTATAAAACAGCCCCTATATACAAGAATATAACTACTATAATACTGCCCCTATGTACAAGAATATAACTACTATAATACTGCCCCCTATGAACAACAATATAACTACTATAATACTGCCCCCTATGTACAAGAATATAACTACTATAATACTGCTCCTATGTACAAGAATATAACTACTATAATACTGCCCCTATGTACAAGAATATAACTACTATAATACTGCCCCCTATGTACAAGAATATAACTACTATAATACTGCCCCCTATGTACAAGAATATAACTACTATAATACTGCCCCTATGTACAAGAATATAACTACTATAATACTGCCCCCTATGTACAAGAATATAACTACTATAATACTGCTCCCTATGTACAAGAATATAACTACTATAATACTGCCCCCTATGTACAAGAATATAACTACTATAATACTGCCCCCTATGTACAAGAATATAACTGCTATAATACTGCCCCTATGTACAAGAATATAACTACTATAATACTGCCCCCTATGTACAAGAATATAACTACTATAATACTGCCCCTATGTACAAGAATATAACTGCTATAATACTGCTCCTATGTACAAGAATATAACTACTATAATACTGCCCCTATGTACAAGAATATAACTGCTATAATACTGCCTTAATTGTGCTTTTTACTATATTTACCACATGGGCAGGATGAGGCGGGTTCAGGGTGATGGGACAAGTTTGCCTTTTGTCCTTGCACCTGCCCCTTCGGCCCCGTGCTCGGCACATACACAGGAGCTCAGTGTTGGCTTCGGCCTGACATGACATCATTCATTTGGAAAGTTTCTTGGCAATTCTGACACATTCCTCCATGTAAGGTCACAATGTAGCAGAAGAAAAATCTCTTGTTGGAATGTGGAGGAGGCCTCGGTCCAGGACACATGCAAGTGTCTGAACACCTTGAAAAATAAAAGCCCACATTGTACGGTTTTAATAATATTACCGTAACCTGACAGCAGAAATCCTATTACTAAAATATGACACAATTTCTCAATAATCGGGACCCTCCTGCCCCAAGAAAGCAAACACAGAAACATGCAGCGTCACAATTTTAGATTATTAAACATATATTTATAAATATATATTTTTTAGCACTGATAAATATCTTATTGTCTGTGACGCTTATTTATGTAGCGGGTACAAAACCGTCCGGCAACAGCGATCCTTGGGGACAAAGTTCGGCTACTACAACGAAGTCTCTTCCAAAAAACCAGGACCCCTGGGCACCTCCACTGGCGGCGGGAACAGCTAATTCCACAGCGGACCCTTGGGGACCTGCTCCAGGGGTCAAGACAAGTAAAAGCACAGGTAGAAAATGCTCAAGTCCTTCAAGGGGCTGCTCGAGGTATTCTCTGACAGCAAGCAGTGGTCTGGAAGCTATGTCAGAACTTTTGACTGTTTCAGTATTTTCTTTTTCTTTCCATTAATCCCTTGAAATGAACCTTGTTTTTCCCAATAGGAAGTTCCTCCTTTGACCCCTTCAGTAATTTAAATGGGACAGCAAAAGACGATTTCTCAGAGTTTGACAACCTGCGATCCTCCGCCAAAGCATCAGGTGAGATCTAAGTGCTGGTTTTGTAGTTCGATACCCAAAAAATGTTGGCTAGGCTGTGGGAATAGCCCTGACAGATGTTGGGTGGCTGGTGTGGGCCATACCTGCCTTGTCCTAGTCTTACTATAGGAGGAGGAGGGGAGCTGTGACATCGCCTATTGTGAATGCTGGATCCTGTGTTATCTACTGTATATAGAGGTGTTGTCATTGTACAGGAGGGGGAGAAGGTGAGCTGTGACATCACCTATTGTGAATGGTGGATCCTGTGTTATCTTCTGTATATAAGGTGTTATCAGTCAATGTACAGGAGGAAGGGGAGAAGGTGAGCTGTGACTTCACCTATTGTGAATGGTGGATCCTGTATTATCTTCCGTATATAAGTTATCAGTCAATGTACAGGAGGAGGAGGAGGTGAGCTGTGACATCACCTATTGTGAATGGTGTATCCTGTGTTATCTACTGTATATAGATTTGCTATCAGTCATTGAACAGGAGGAGAAAGTGAGCTGTCACATCACCTATTGTGAATGCTGGATCCTGTGTTAATGTACTGTATACAGTGGCATGTAAAAGTTAGGGCACCCCTGGCCAAGCACATTGAAGGTGAAATGATGTCTAAAAGGCCTGAAGTGAAAGATGACACGTTTCCTTTGTATTTTAGGCAAAAAATATATATTTTGTCTGTTTTTACATTTTAAAAATTCCAAAAATGAAAATGGCCCGATACAAAAGTTTAGGCATCCTTGGAGATTTGTGTGCTCATATAACTTTGATCAAGGTTTCATACCTTAATCAGCCTGTTAGGGTTATAGCTTGTTCACCATCATCGCTAGGAAAGGCCAAGTGATGCAAATTTTCCACCCAGCCTCCTCTAACCTTGTGCCAAAAAACAGCAGCCATGGATTCTTCTAAGGTAGCACTCTGAAAATGAAATGATGGAGGCACACAAAGCAGGTGAAGGCTATAAGACGATAGCAAGGCATTTTCAAGCTGCCCTTTCCTTAATTCGAAGTGTAATTAAGAAATGGCAGTTATCAGGAACAGTAGAGTTCAAGATAAGGTCTGTAAGATCAAGCAAAATTTCAGTGAAAGCTGCTCGTAGGATTGCTAGAGAGGCAAATCAGAACCCCCGCTTGAGTGCAAAAGAAAGCTTTAGCAGACTCAGGAGTTGTGGTACATTGTTCTACTGTCTAGCGAGACACCTGCACAAATATGGCCTTCATGGAAGAGTCATCAGAATAAAACCTCTCCTGCGTCCTCACCTTAAAATTCAGCATCAGAGGTATGCAAAATAACATCTACATGAGCCTGATGCATTTTGGAAGCAAGTCCTGTGGAGCGATGAGGGTAAAATAGAACTCTTTGGCCTCAATGATCAAAGGTATGTGTGGAGAAAAGAGGGCCCAAAATTTCAGGAAAAGAACATCTCGCCAACCATTAAGCATGGGGGTGGATCAATCATGCTTTGGGGTTGTCTTGGCAGCCAATGGCACGGGGAACATTTCACGGGTAGTGGGAAAAATGGAATCAATGAAAATTCAACAAATTCTTGATGCAAACACAACATCATCTGTAAAAAAAAAGCTGAAGTTGAAAAGAGGATGGTATTATGGGTTCACCTCGACAGAGAGGAGCTAGAAGGCCGCAGCGTCTGATTGCTCCTACTCCTGCACTGATTAGAAGCACTTCACCTTCTAATTAAACAGTGTAAATCTCAGCTGTTGACTGTTGGCCACTTCCATCTCCTATATAATCTGGGCCCCGGCTAGCACTCATTGTCAGAGTAGCTTTTGCTGCATGGCTAGAGGTTCTTGGTGGTTGTTATAGTACAAGGTGGTTGGTGGATTTATCTGTGACTGTTGCTAGGTTTTGAGTGTATGATAATTCCCTTTCTTCTCCTACTTTGGTTTAACCCCATCCTCCACTCCCCGGTGCATTCCTCTGTTGTTTATGTGGGAGTATATTTGTATGTTTGGTATTTTTCGTTACCCCTGTACGTATTACTTTGTTAGTTTGTTGCTGTATTACGGTACACTATTACTTCACTCTTCCCTGGGTGTGGAAAGGGTACAGACTGAGGATGGATTCAGGAGCTAAGGCAAGGTACGTGGCCCCGGCATCTTCACCATCAGAAGTAATCCAGGATACAGGGAGAGTTAGGGACACCTGACAACAGAGTTGTGAGAGATGGCTTCTAGTAATGGATAATGATCCTTAACCACACGTCAAAATCTACAATAGACGACCTCAAAAGGCACAAGCTGAAGGTTTTACAATGGCCCTCACAGTCCCTTGATCTGAAAATCTGTGGCTAGACCTCAAAATAGCAGAGGATGCAAGACGACCCAAGAATCTCACAGAACTGGAAGAATTATCCAAGGAAAAATGGATGAAAATCCCTCAAACAAGAATTGAAAGACTCTTGTCCGGCTACAAAAAGCGTTTACAAACTGTGATACTTGCAAAAAGGAGCACTACTAGGTACTAACCGTACAGGGTGCCCAAACTTAAAATATATATATTCTTTACCTAAAATACAAAAGAAATGTGTCATCTTTAACTTTAAACCTTTGAGAGATCATTTCGTTTTCAGCTTGCTTAACTGTTCACAATAACATCAATTTTGACCTGAGGTGCCCAAACTTTTACATGCCACTATATAGAGGTGTTAGCTGCTGTTTCCAATATCAATATCCTATAGATATAATCAGTCAATATTTTACATTCCACTATGGTAAGCCTTGTAGATAGACCTTTCTCCTCCTGTGTGCGGCACTATGGTCGGTCCTCCTGTGTGTTGCACTGTGGTCGGTCCTTCTGTGTGCGGCACTATGGTTGATTCCTCTGTGTGTGGCACTGTGGTCGGTCCTCCTGCATGCGGCACTGTGGTCGGGCCTCCTGCGTGCAGCACTATGGTCGGTCCTCCTGCGTGCGGCATCATGGTCGGTTCTCCTTCGTGCAGCACTATGGTTGGTCCTCCTGCGTGCGGCACTATGGTCAGTCCTCCTGCGTGCGGCACTATGGTCAGTCCTCCTGCGTGCGGCACTATGACCGGTCCTCCTGCGTGCGGCACTATGGCCGCTCCTCCTGCGTTCGGCAATATGGCCAGTCCTCCTGCGTGCGGCACTATGACCGGTCCTCCTGCGTGCGGCACTATGGCCGCTCCTCCTGCGTTCGGCAATATGGCCAGTCCTCCTGCGTGCGGCACTATGGCCGGACCTCCTGCATGCGGCAATATGGCCGGTCCTCCTGCTTTCGGCAATATGGCCGGTCCTCCTGCGTGCGGCACTATGGCCGGTCCTCCTGCGTGCGGCACTATGGCCGGTCCTCCTGCGTTCGGCAATATGGCCGGTCCTCCTGCGTGCGGCACTATGGCCGGTCCTCCTGCGTGCGGCACTATGGCCGGTCCTCCTGCGTTCGGCACTATGGCCGGTCCTCCTGTGTGCGGCACGATGAGTCTGTGTGTACTGCACTGAGTCCTATGCATCCCCCTGCAGTCAGTCGTCTCCCACCCCTCTCCTCCCATCCTTGTCTGGTGCCATGGCTCGGTAGCAGCTGTATACTCTGATGCATCAGGGAGTGCAGCCTTCTCCTTCCAGAGTTAATCACCACTTGTTTCACATCCAGAACATTCCTCTGGCGTTTGAGACTGTGCAAGAATTCTCTCCTTGGAAAGCGTAGGGTGAAATCTGATGCATCCCAGGTGCCGGGGAGAGTCCAACATCTGGCAGAACGGCCCCTTATAATGTGCTGCAGCTCTGGATGGGGCGCGGGGTCATAGGTCACACATGTGCTGTGTAGTTTAGGGACATGCAGAAGGGAGAGGAAGAGGCCCGCTCCACCATCTGAAGACAGACCCTTTACTGATGTAATGTGCCGGGAACAACTGCATGCAGCTTGTTCTGTATATAGCGTAGGTGGGGGGTCGGGGATTTTTTTTTCAGTGATTGTGGTACTACAACTCCCAAAAGAAAGCCCTTAATGTACAATTAAATTCTGAAAACCGATTTTTCTCGTGTGTTTTCTGAGCTGAGATATGACTTGAAGAAGTTACAGGCCTGATCCGTGAGGCTGCACTACCGAGACATAGTGATGAGGTCTCCTAGGTATAGCACCGTCATCGAGAGCTTCTGCTAATCACAGTCTTATGTTAATGTCTTCCAGCCGACTCCATATCAACTCTCCCATCCTTGCGCAGCGGCACTACGAGTCCCGACCTCTTCGATTCACAGACCACCACTCCCACCAGCATCGGCAAACAGAGCATAGCCCGGAAGACCCCAGAGTCCTTCCTGGGACCCAACGCTGCCTTAGTAAACCTGGACACGCTGGTTACCATGCCTGCTCAGCCCGCCCCGACGTTCAACCCCTTCTTGGCATCAGGTAGGAGCCAAGTGGCATCACGTACAGTGCCAGATGTAGTAGAGCCGAATGTCTCAGATTGGGCGCACCTATAAAGATATCATTCTAGTCTTCAACCCGTCCCCACCGCGGACAATTTTTATTTTCAGACTTTTGTTTTTCCATCCTCTTCTTCCGAGATCCATAACTATTTTTTCTAATTTTCCCTCCACGTAGCCAAACGAGGGCTAATGCGGCAAAATGGTGGAAAAAAAAAAAAACCCTAACTCCCGCTACCGTTTTTTGTGTTTTGTTTTTACAGCGTTCAGTATGCGGTAATTATGACCTGACATCGTGATTTCGCAGGTCAGTACGATTACGGTGATAAGATACCAAACTCGTATCGGTATCTTTTACATTTGTGGTTCCGAACTTTGTAAAACATTTTTAGAAATTTGGGTTTGTGCCGCCAATTTCTCAGATCCGTAAGTTTTTCATTTTTCCATCGAACTGATATGTTGATCGGTTTTGTTGCATTTTTTTTTGGGTTGAGGTGTTTCATCCCTTAATTGGCAATTCCGGCCTCTCGATTTCTTCTTTTTAACGTTTACCGTATGGGTTAAATAAGTTTTGTGTTTTGATTGATCGACCTTTATTTTTCTAATTTTTTTTTTTTTAAATTTCTTTTCGCTTAAGTGACTCAAACTTTTATGTTTTTTCTATTTTTAACTTTTTTTTTTTTTGAGGCTACTTTCACACTTGCTTTTTTTTGCAGCGTGTTTTTCCCGCAAAAAAATGCAGGGGAAAAACGCATACATAAGCATACAAATGCTGCGTTTTTTTCAAGCATTTTTATGCGCATGCATGAAAAAAACGCAGCGTTTCTATGCGTTTCTAGTGCGTTTTTACCGCGTTTTCGTTTTTTTCCAACATTAGTTGGCCTAGGGTTAGGATTAACAGTAACCCAGACCATGACTTTACAAAACCCTAACCCCTAAACCCCAACCCTAACTCCTAACCCTAAACCAAACACTACAAACCCTAACCCTTAACCAAACCCTACTAACCCTAACCCAAACCCTAACCCTAAACCCCCTTAACTAACCCTAACCCAAACCCATAATTTCCATTGTCTAACCAAAGGGCAAAAAAAAAAAACGCATGGGCAAAAAAACGCATACATGAGCATGCCAATGCGCATGTGTGCGCACCCATAGACTTACAATGGGTGTCTTTCTGTAAAAAAACGCATTGCGCGCGCATGCGTTTTTTTACAGCAAGTCGGACGCCCAAAAAATGCAACAGGATGCATTTTGTGCGCCTGAGCGCACACCACAAAAAAACGCATGCAGGCAAAAACGCATACAAACGCATTTGTATGCCCACATAAGCGCATCCCATGCAAAAGATAGGAAAAAAAGCGCATGCGTTTTTTAGCGCTAAAATACAGCGCAAAAAAACGCAAGTGTGAAACCAGGCTTAGTCCCTCTCGGGAATACTTTAGCATTGCAGTCTGTAGTGCAAATATCAATCTCCTATGAAGCGCAGCCATGGGATGTACCACGATAGCTGTGACGGGCAGCCCAAGCCAAGGCTACCCCCATTGTCTGCTCGCAAGCAGAGCCAGCTCTGATCACACTTTGGACACTTGTACCATATTATGGCTTGGGAAGTGGAGGGGTTAATAGAATACCAAGATTAAAAATCGCTTAAAGCCATAACATCTTACACGCGTCCTCAGCAGTTTTTCTGACACATAGCTCTAAATGCCCTGCATAGATGTGGTTACATGATAAAAATGCAGTACCTGCAGCCACCACTAGTGGGAGCCTTCTGAAGACAAATTATATTGGAGTTCAACGAGATCTGTCTCCGCCTAGTGGCGACTGCAGGTACTACAATTTTTATTATGTCATAATATTATCATGGAAAAGTAACCCATTAATAAATAGTAAAACAAATACACTTATGTATAGTATTACCAACCAAATGGATACAATTTATTTGGACATAGAGGACAATCGCAAAGAAATATATAAAAAATATATATAGAAAAAACAGCGAAGAAAGAAAGTCCAATACAAAATTAGCAAATTTATAAACAATTTTATTCAAGTATATCAGGATTATTGAAAAAAGGGGGGGAAGTGAGACAATGATGACCATAAAAGGTACATGGGCAAAAACAATAGGGCACACAGTGGTACCTGGACATGGGAATGTACATAATATTACAAATGTATCATACAAAGTTGAAATATACACCATAATCCCATATATGAAAAATAGCCAGTCACAGTATCCCTTAGTCAAAGCTAGGTAGCACTACCATAGGCTGTGGAACCAAGGGGTACCCCTTGATGAAGGCCATCTAGCCGAAACGTGCGTTGGGGAGGGCACACTTGGGTGGACTTATTTCACAGACCAGTCTGAAGGTAATATGATGTTGTGTGACTATTTTGAGTTTACCTCGGTTTTAGCACATACCATGAGTGGTGGCTGGTTCCACAGCCTATGGTAGTGCTGCCTAACTTTGACTAAGGATACTGTGACTGGCTATTTTTCATATATGGGATTATGGTGTATATTTCAACTTTGTATGATACATTTTATGTACATTCCCATGTCCAGGTACCACTGTGTGCCCTATTGTTTTTGCCCATGTACCTTTTATGGTCATCATTGTCTCACTTCCCCCCCCTTTTTTCGATAATCCTGATATACTTGAATAAAATTGTTTATAAATTTGCGAATTTTTATTATGTATCTGTGCTATGCAGGGAGGGGGGGGGGGGTTGGAGTTTTGTATCAGAAATTAGGAGGTCAGACCTCTAAAGATATTTTAGGAAATGCAGATTTAGACCCCAGAAGACTGTGATTACAGGCATAGACACCAGGCTCGTGTCTCAGAAGTATGTAGCTTGTGAATACTGAGCATGTGGTATAGAAGGGAGATTTAACCCTTGGTTCATAGCAGAGGGCTGCATTACGGAATGGCAAATAAGTTAATTCAGTGTCCTGAAGCTCCTGATCAGCCCTCGGCCCCCTGAGATGTCCATGTGAGTCCCTCCGGCCTTGGAGGAGGCTCCCCCGGACACTGTAATTGGCTATGGCACCCGGCCAGGGCCTCTTAATACAGGAGAAAGTTTCTTTCCTGTGTTTTTCCTGTCTGCCTGGAAATCGGAAATGACCTGTTTACATTAGGGATTCCTGAAATACCTTGTAAGCCGCCCACACTCCCTCCAGTCACAGCAGCATAAAGGGGCCCCTCACAAAGCCTGGGACAGCCTCTCCCCGGACCCTCAGGAACTTCCCAGGGCGCCCGCATCTTTCTCTAGTTGTAGTGCAATTTAATCATTTCATGTGTGGTTTCGGTTCCTGAGATACAAGAGGCTCCTACGTTTGTTTCTCAGGCCCATCCGAGTTGTGAGGACATCTCCAAGTCTGTAAAGCGGTGGTGGGGGGACTAGAGGTCCCTGTGACACATGGCCCCAGTATTAGAACTTGCATATGGCGGCGCGGTTATAGTTTTTGCACTGGGATCCTAGTTACAGACTATGATCATTTAAATTACAGACTGTGGGACGCACTCCCCCCCGGATATACACGTATATATCTATATATAGGATTGCCTTAAATTGTCTGTCATCCACTTCCGTCTGGATGTCCCCGAATCCCACAATCCACCGCGCCGACCGGAAGTACGCCAACCGCCATATTGAAATACCCCAGTGATGGATATTCCAATATGGCACCCGCTGGTGGTACCAGGACCACCAGCGGGACACCACCGGGACCCCTCCGCCGCTGCCGGACCCCCCTGCCTCTGCCGGACCCGCCGCAGATGGACCCCCCTCACCTCCGTCACAGCCGGCAGGAAAGACTGCGGCTTGTGGCCTGTGCACAGGCCGCAAGCCGCGGTCTTTCCTGCCGGCTGGCCGCTGCAAGGACCCCCCACTGCTGGAACTTCCGCAGCTGAACCCCCCACCGCCACCTGTACTCACATACACACACACACACGTACTCACACGTACACTCACACACACACACTTCCCTCCCGATGCGATAGCATCGGGCACACATCTAGTATTATATATACAGCATGCGTGTCAGTAGTCATTACTATAAAATCAGATTTTAGTTTTTGAATGGAATTTTTTTTTTGTAAAAGCAGCATTTTCTGTAGCCATTTCTGTACATGCCCACACTTCACCCCTCCAGGTCCTATTCCCACCTCTTCACATCTGATTCCCTGCCCCATTTCCCTTCTACTTATGTCCCATTCCCAGTCCCTCCATATCCCATTTCCCACCCCTCCGTGTCCCATTCCACATCTCTCCCTGTCCCGTTTCTCGCACCTCCGTGTCCCATTCGCATCTCTCCCTGTCCCATTCGCCACCCCTCCGTGTCCCATTCCCTGCCTCTCCCGGTCCCATTCCCTGCCTCTCCCGGTCCCATTCCTTGCCTCTTCCTGTCCCATTCCTCGCCTCTCTATGTCCCATTCGCCTCCCCTCCGTGTCCCATTCCCTGCCTCTTCGTGTCCCATTCCCTGCCTCTCCCAGTCCCATTCCTTGCCTCTTCCTGTCCCATTCCTCGCTCCTCCGTGTCCCATTCCCTGCCTCTTCATGTCCCATTCCTTGCCTCTTCATGTCCCATTCCTTGCCTCTTCGTGTCCCATTCCTCACCTCTCCATGTCTCATACCTCACCTCTCCCTGTCCCATTCTCCGCCTCTGTGTCCCATTCCTCCCCCCTCCATGTCTCATTCCTCGCCCCTCCGTTTCTCATTCGCCGCCTCTCCATGTCCAATTCCACATCTCCCCATGTACCATTCCTCGCCTCTCCGTGTCTCATTCCTTACCCCTCCGTGTCTCATTCCCGCCTCACATGTCCCATTCCCCGCCTCACGTGTCCCATTCCACGTCTCCCCATGTCCCATTCCCCGCCTCTCTGTCCCATTCCCTGCCTCTCCGTGTCTCATTCCCCACCTCTCCATGTCTCATTCGCCACCTCCCCATGTCCCATTCCACGTCTCCCCATGTCCCATTCCCTGCCTCTCTGTCCCATTCCTCGCCTCTCCCTGTCCCATTCCCTGCCTCTCCGTGTCTCATTCCCCACCTCTCCATGTCTCATTCCACGTCTCCCCATGTCCCATTCCCTGCCTCTCTGTGTCTTATTCCCCGCCTCACGTGTCCCATTCCACGTCTCCCCATGTCCCATTCCCCGCCTCTCTGTCCCATTCCCTGCCTCTCCGTGTCTCATTCCCCACCTCTCCATGTCTCATTCGCCACCTCTCCATGTCCCATTCCACGTCTCCCCATGTCCCATTCCCTGCCTCTCTGTGTCTTATTCCCCGCCTCACGTGTCCCATTCCACGTCTCCCCATGTACCACTCCCCACCCTACCACGCCCTTTTCCCAGCCTCTCCATGTCTTGTTCCCCGACTCCCTGTAAGGAAATAAACATGTATAACAAAACATGTGATTGCAATAGTTTTCTGGGAGAAATATTTATTTTCTGGAACAATTTCAAGGGTGCTGTATTATTTTTTGTTCTTTCAGGAGCTGCTCCTGTGCAAGGATCTACTCCAGTCGCCAACCCTTTCCAGGTGAACCAGCCGCAGGCGCTAACCCTCAACCAGCTGCGCTCCAGCCCGATGATGGGAGTCAGCTCGTCCTTTACTCCAGTTCCAGCCATGGCTCCAGAGGTCTCCGTACCACCGCCATTACTGGGGATGTCCACATTACCCGCCGTACCGCCAGCGGGACTTGGGATTAACATAAACATGGCAGCCACCTTGCCCCACCACAGTTCGGCCATACCACCCTCTACTGCCCAAGCCATGAACGCCACCAACCCTTTCTTGCTATGAAGGCGGCAGGATACTGTCTATCATGTATAGTAAACACTACACACCGCTAAACTGCCGTCGTCTTCTTCGAGTTCAGAGAGTAACGCCTGGCGGTACCATCCTGCCGGGTGGAGGTGGCATGGGCCCGAGGGGCACGCCTCTACCCTGAGGATGATTAAAGTGACGCGTTCTATCACATCCGATCTAACACGGTCACCAAAGCTGGAGCTTTCAGCTTCCTGTCTTTCGCTTGTCACGTTAATCTGAGTGGATCGTGGTCTTCTTTCTTCACCTAGGCCCCGTCACTCGCACTGGTATACACTGCGCTGGAAAGGAAAAGAAAAAAAAAAAGATTTGTCCCTTTAAGGAGACATTGGTTTGGGACTCAGAATGTGTGCCTATAACAAGACTTACACGGTTACATCACTAGATGCCCTGTGGGTATGAATGCGCCTCTACTACGGCCCCTCTAAACTAACTCATCAAGCATAGTCATGGCGGCCATCTTGGAATGTGAATTAAAGGGGATAGTCAGACTTTTTCAAAATGGTGCCTAATCAATGTAGAATGAAATACTCTACAGCTTTCTAATATATTTTGTGTTTCAATTCCTCATCAGTGTCAAGATCTCTGCTTTCTTGCAGTCAATGGGAGCAGTCTTGTTTCCATATATTGACAAGAAGTAGAGATCTTGCCCAGAAAATGATAAGGCTAAAGCACATCCCCTTTAAAAGTCATGTAAAGGTAGCCTAAAAGCATGGGTAACGTCACAGGGTGGCAGCGAGGCCTGTGATTTGATGGCAACAGACGCTATCACAGGAGGCCACTGAGCAGTATATGTCTAATGGGATCGAGTCACCAGTGGGCGGCCATCTTAGGCTCCTACAGGGATTGGCTGTGTTCATTGACTATTTTGCATCTGACAAGATGGCCGCCATTAGAATAATAATAACCCAGCTGCTTTATCCTTCTGTCTCTACCGCCTCGTGCACTGACATAGTCCATCAGGGTCTAATAATAACCCCAACCAGATGGGCCTACATACGACATCTAGGATGAAAAACAAAAATGGCGGCGTTGCCCATAGCAACTGATGATCACAGCCGATTTGTTGTCATGGACAATGCAGCGCCCCTGTGACATCTGCAGCGTCCTCCCTGCCCTTGCTTTATGATTTTGGGGTCACCATTAGTCACCACCACACCCCCCTGTGCCGATCTCATCCCTTTTCACCTTTTTTGGATTTTCAGGGATTTTAAGTCATTTTAGTTTTATGGTTTTAGCTAAAAAAAAAAAAATGTATATTTCACAGTTTCATAATTATTTGGGTTTTTTTCCTGTAAGAAAAACATATTTTGTATATTCGTGATACCACATGACTGCAAATAGGCCCCCATGACAACACTTCCTGTTCTATAGGCCTCATCCTGTAAGGTGCGTTCTTTAACCAGGTTGCTTATGAGCCTGAGCTCAGTGTCCCTACCTATTTGGGATAGGAAGTGTTGTCATGGGGACACTGGTAAAGAAGCTTGTCCTCACATGGACAAACCCCTACTAGCGACTGAGAAATTAGACGGCACCCCCTCCCCCCAAAATCATGACAGCCTGTAATAAAAACGTATGAAATGCAATTGTATGATATCCGCCTCAATGGCGGATGTCCAGAGCGACCAATCGGATCGCAGCTTTCATTTTCTGACCTGCACTGAAGAATATGGCACGGGAACACTTGTTGCCCTTGGCAGCCAATCAGCTTCCAGGTCTCATTCTCCAAAGAGCCTCTGAAAAATGAGAGCTGCAATCTGATTGGTTGCGATGGGCAACTGCTTCATTTATTAGTACTAGTCATGTTAAATCCCCCCTCCCCTCGTCCAGAACACCTCCCTAAATATATATTTAGTTTAGATCTCTATATTTTTGTTGACCATGGAAAAAAAAAAAAAAAAAAATCACACCTTGGAGTAGATTCTTTAACCCCTTATTGTTACACTTCATTATATCGGCGCCCAGGCTCCGTGGCCATAGCATTAATCCGCTCACGTAACGTCGCCACGGGGCCCGAACCGAATACCCCCCCCCAAAAAAAGGGAAATTCGATACGACCATTATTTGCACCATGAATTTGTAAAACCCGGACTCCGAAAATTATTCTGTATAGATCCCAAAAAATATTTTAATTATCGTTCCAATGTATTTTTATTTTTTATGAAGCCGGCTCCACACAGCGCGACCTGCGCCGTTTTTTTTTCACCCCAATTTTTAAAGAAAAATAAATAATTCTTTTAATATTTAATCTAATTTCTTCAGTGAAAATTTAAGAAAAAAAACGTGCTGGGTGCCCGCGCCGTGTGAAGCCGGGGTGTAAATCTCATATAGTGGCGGGCGCGCTGCCACGTGTCCTGTGTGTACGGCTCTGCCAAGTCTAAGTTATTTGTCTCTTTTGTATTTACCCCTTCACTTAAAAGTCCTATTTTTACGACAAGGTGAACTCTGAGACTTTATTTTGAACACTGATATAAAAGCCGAATCTGAAAGCATCTATCATGGAGCGTTATAATCTTATAGATACACTATCTATATATAGAGAGAGAGAGAGAGAGAGAGAGGAGAATAGTGAGTATATGGGGTATACAGGACCATATATAGAGGAGTATAGTGAGTATATGGGGGATACAGCACTGTATATAGAGGAGTATAGTGAGTACATGGGGTATACAGGACTGTATATAGAGGAGTATAGTGAGTATATGGGGTATACAGGACTGTGTATAGTGAGTATAGTGAGTACATGGGGTATACAGGACTGTATATAGAGGAGTATAGTGAGTATATGGGGGATACAGCACTGTATATAGAGGAGTATAGTGAGTACATGGGGTATACAGGACTGTATATAGAGGGGTATAGTGAGTACATGGGGTATACAGGACTGTATATAGAAGTATAGTGAGTATATGGGGGATACAGGACTGTATATAGAGGAGTATAGTGAGTATATGGGGTATACAGGACTGTGTATAGTGAGTATATGGGGTATACAGGACTGTATATAGAGGAGTATAGTGAGTATATGGGGTATACAGCACTGTATATAGAGGAGTATAGTGAGTATATGGGGTATACAGGACTGTATATAGAGGAGTATAGTGAGTACATGGGGTATACAGGACTGTATATAGAGGGGTATAGTGAGTACATGGGGTATACAGGACTGTATATAGAGGAGTATAGTGAGTACATGGGGTATACAGGACTGTATATAGAGGGGTATAGTGAGTACATGGGGTATACAGGACTGTATATAGAAGTATAGTGAGTATATGGGGGATACAGGACTGTATATAGAGGAGTATAGTGAGTATATGGGGTATACAGGACTGTGTATAGTGAGTATATGGGGTATACAGGACTGTATATAGAGGAGTATAGTGAGTATATGGGGTATACAGCACTGTATATAGAGGAGTATAGTGAGTATATGGGGTATACAGGACTGTATATAGAGGAGTATAGTGAGTACATGGGGTATACAGGACTGTATATAGAGGGGTATAGTGAGTACATGGGGTATACAGGACTGTATATAGAAGAGTATAGTGAGTATATGGGGTATACAGGACTGTGTATAGTGAGTATATGGGGTATACAGGACTGTATATAGAGGAGTATAGTGAGTATATGGGGGATACAGCACTGTATATAGAGGAGTATAGTGAGTATATGGGGTATACAGGACTGTATATAGAGGAGTATAGTGAGTATATGGGGGATACAGCACTGTATATAGAGGAGTATAGTGAGTATATGGGGTATACAGGACTGTGTATAGAGGAGTATAGTGAGTATATGGGGTATACAGGACTGTATATAGAGGAGTATAGTGAGTACATGGGGTATACAGGACTGTATATAGAGGGGTATAGTGAGTACATGGGGTATACAGGACTGTATATAGAGGGGTATAGTGAGTACATGGGGTATACAGGACTGTATATAGAAGTATAGTGAGTATATGGGGGATACAGGACTGTATATAGAGGAGTATAGTGAGTATATGGGGTATACAGGACTGTGCATAGTGAGTATATGGGGTATACAGGACTGTATATAGAGGAGTATAGTGAGTATATGGGGTATACAGCACTGTATATAGAGGAGTATAGTGAGTATGTGGGGTATACAGCACTGTATATAGAGGAGTATAGTGAGTACATGGGGTATACAGCACTGTATATAGAGGGGTATAGTGAGTATATGGGGTATACAGGACTGTATATAGAAGAGTATAGTGAGTATATGGGGTATACAGGACTGTATATAGAGGAGTATAGTGAGTATGTGGGGTATACAGCACTGTATATAGAGGAGTATAGTGAGTATGTGGGGTATACAGGACTGTATATAGAGGGGTATAGTGAGTATATGGGGTATACAGGACTGTATATAGAAGAGTATAGTGAGTATATGGGGTATACAGGACTGTGTATAGTGAGTATATGGGGTATACAGGACTGTATATAGAGGAGTATAGTGAGTACATGGGGTATACAGGACTGTATATAGAGGGGTATAGTGAGTATATGGGGTATACAGGACTATATAGAGGAGTATAGTGAGTATATGGGGTATACAGCACTGTATATAGAGGAGTATAGTGAGTATATGGGGTATACAGCACTGTATATAGAGGAGTATAGTGAGTATGTGGGGTATACAGCACTGTATATAGAGGAGTATAGTGAGTACATGGGGTATACAGGACTGTATATAGAGGAGTATAGTGAGTATGTGGGGTATACAGCACTATATAGAGGAGTATAGTGAGTACATGGGGTATACAGCACTGTATATACAGGGGTATAGTGAGTATATGGGGGATACAGCACTGTATATAGAGGAGTATAGTGAGTATATGGGGTATACAGGACTGTATATAGAGGAGTATAGTGAGTACATGGGGTATACAGGACTGTATATAGAGGGGTATAGTGAGTACATGGGGTATACAGGACTGTATATAGAGGAGTATAGTGAGTACATGGGGTATACAGGACTGTATATAGAGGGGTATAGTGAGTACATGGGGGACACAGGACTGTGTATAGTGAGTATATGGGGTATACAGCACTGAATATAGAGGGGTATAGTGAGTATATGGGGTATACAGGACTGTATATAGAGGAGTATAGTGAGTACATGGGGTATACAGGACTGTATATAGAGGAGTATAGTGAGTACATGGGGTATACAGGACTGTATATAGAGGAGTATAGTGAGTACATGGGGTATACAGGACTGTATATAGAGGAGCAAAGTGAGTATATGGGGTATACAGCACTGTATATACAGTTGTGCTCAAAAGTTTACATACCCAGGCAGAATTTTTGCTTTCTTGGCCTTTTTTCAGAGAATATGAATAATAACACCAACACTTTTTCCCCACTCATGGTTAGTGGTTGGGTGAAGCCATTTATTGTCAAACTACTGTGTTTTCTCTTTTTAAATTATAATGACAACCCAAAACATCCAAATGACCCTGATCAAAAGTTCACATACCCGGGTGATTTTGGCCTGATTACAGGCACAGAAAGTGACACAAATGGGGTTGAATGGCTACTAAAGGTAACATCCTCACCTGTGACCTGTTTGCTTGTAATCAGTGTGTGTGCATAAAAGCTGAGTGAGTTTCTGGGATCCACACAGACTCTTGCATCTTTTATCCAGCCACTGATGTTTCTGAATTGCGAGTCATGGGGAAAGCAAAAGAATTGTCAACCGATCTATGGGAAAAGGTAGTTGAACTGTATAAAACAGGAAAGGGATACAAAAAGATATCCAAGGAATTGATAATGCCAGTCAGCAGCATTCAAACTGATTAACAAATAGAAATCAGGGGCTCTGTAAAAACAAAACCACGGTCAGGTAAGCCCAACAAAAATGTCATCCACAACTGCCAGGAAAATTGTTCGGTATGCAAAGAAAAACCCACAAATAACATCAGCTGAAATACTGGACTCTCTGAAATCTAGTGGTGTGGCTGTTTCAAGATGCACAGTAAGGAGATACTTGCAAAAAAAAAATGGGCTGCATGGTCGAGTCGCCAGAAGAAAGCCATTACTGCGGAAATGCCACAAAGTATCTCGCCTACAATACGCAAAGCAGCACAGAGACAAGCCTCAAAACTTCTAGAACAAGGTAATTTGGAGTGATGAGACCAAAATTGAGCTTTTTGGCCACAACCATAAACGTTACAATTGGAGAGAGGTCAACAAGGCCTGTGATGAAAGGAACACCATTCCTACTGTAAAACACGGAGGTGGATCGCTGATGTTTTGGGGATGTGTGAGCTACAAAGGCACAGGAAACTTGGTCAAAATTGAAGGAAAGATGAAAGCAGCACATTGTCAGCAAATACAGGAGGCAAATTTGCAGTCAGCCCGGAAGCTGCGCATGGAACGTACTTGGACATTCCAACATGACAACGATCCAAAGCACAAGGCCAAGACAACCTGTCATTGGCTACAGCAGAACAAAGTGAAGGTTCTGGAGTGTCCATCTCAGTCTCCTGACCTCAATATCATTGAGCCACTCTGGGGAGATCTCAAGCGCGCAGTTCATGCTAGACAGGCCAGTAATTTACAGGAACTGGAGGCTTTTTGCCAAGAAGAATGGGCAGCTTTACCATCTGAGAAAATAAAGAACCTCATCCACAACTACCACAAAAGACTCCACGCTGTCATTGATGTTAGAGGGGGCAATACACAGTATTAAGAAATGAGGTATGTGAACTTTTGACCACAACTGTGTATCTGTGTATGTATATATAATATATACACTGCTCAAAAAAATAAAGGAAACACTTAAACAGAATATAACTCCAAGTAAATCAAACTTTTGTGAAATCGATCTGTTCACTTAGGAAGCAACACTGATTGACAATCAATTTCACATGCTGTTGTGCAAATGGAATAGACAACAGATGGAAATTATTGGCAATTATCAAGACACCCTCAATAAAGGAGTGGTTCTTCAGGTGGGGGACCACAGACCACATCTCAGTACCAATGCTTTCTGGCTGATGTTTTGGTCACTTCTGAATGTTGGTTGTGCTTTCACACTCGTGGTAGCATGAGACGGACTCTACAACCCACACAAGTGGCTCAGGTAGTGTAGCTCATCCAGGATGGCACATCAATGTGAGCTGTGGCAAGGTTTGCTATGTCTGTCAGCGTAGTGTCCAGAGGCTGGAGGCACTACCGGGAGACAGGCCAGTACTCACAGCCCAACACCATGCAGGACGCTTGGCATTTGCTACAGAACACCAGGATTGGCAAATTCGCCACTGGCGCCCTGTGCTCTTCACAGATGAAAGCAGGTTCACACTGACCACATATGACAGACGTGACAGTCTGGAGATGCCGTGGAGAGCGATCTGCTGCGTGCAACATCCTTCAGCATGACCGGTTTGGCAATGGGTCAGTAATAGTGTGGGGTGGCATTTCTTTGGAGGGCCACACGGTGTTCGGCTGTGAGCACAACCCCCATCTGTGGACGTCGGGCACTCCGACCATCCTCATGGAGTCGGTTGCTAACCGTTTTGGGCAGACACATGCACATTTGTGGTCTGCTGGAGGTCATTTTGCAGGGCTCTAGCAGTGCTCCTCCTGTTCCTCCTTGCACAAAGGCTGAGGTAGCGGTCCTGCTGCTGGGTTGTTGCCCTCCTACAGCCCCCTCCATATCTCTTGGTGTACTGGCCTGTCTCCTGGTATTGCCTCCAGCCTCTGGACACTACGCTGACAGACACAGCAAACCTTGCCACAGCTCACATTGATGTGCCATCCTGGATGAGCTGCACTACCTGAGCCACTTGTGTGGGTTGTAGAGTCCGTCTCATGCTACCACGAGTGTGAAAGCACAACCAACATTCAAAAGTGACCAAAACATCAGCCAGAAAGCATTGGCACTGAGATGTGGCCTGTGGTCCCCACCTGCAGAACCACTCCTTTATTGAGGGTGTCTTGATAATTGCCAATAATTTCCATCCGTTGTCTATTCCATTTGCACAACAGCATGTGAAGTTGATTGTCAATCAGTGTTGTTTCCTAAGTGGACAGTTTGATTTCACAGAAGTTTGATTTACTTAGAGTTAGATTCTGTTGTTTAAGTGCTCCCTTTATTTTATTGAGCAATATATATATATATATATATATATATATATATATATATATATATATATATACACTCACATATATATTTATCATTTATTTATTTTTCATCTTCTGAGGTTTTTCGTTTTAATTAGCCAGAAACCCGATGTCCCGCTTGGAGGAATAAGTGCGGCCGCTCTCCCGTGTTTGCAGCGTGCCCACGCTTTACCGCGTCATTAGCAAAGACCTATTGATTAATTGCCAAGCTGCACCAATTAAGAATCATGCAGAGTAATTGACAGTGATTTGCGTCCGGTCGGAGGTATAATTCACCGCAATTACCTCCAATGATTCATGTAAAGGATTGACTGAGCGTGAGATCTGCGCTGATGCCGCCGCTGATCCTCAAATTGTTAATAGATTCCTGATTATATTACCTGAACGTGTCAGAAAACGTGACAGTTATTCACATCACCTCCACAGTGAGCACCGTATGGCGGTAGAAAGAGCCCCGTCTATACAATAGTGGCCATACAACAGTCACAAGATATTGTAATATAGTAAATGCATAATATTGCCAGGCAGTGCCCACATAGTAATGTAATACAGTGCACACATAATACTGCTATACAGTGCACACATAATACTGCTATACAGTGCACACATATGGCTGCCATACAGTAACGCCCTTCTTGACAAGGACCGTTTAGCGCTTGGATTCGATGTTGATCCAATTAGTTGGTTCTCATCAATCACTTGGCTATAGAATACCCCAATAGTAGCTTATTTTGCCAAATACAATAGTGCCAGAATGTGCTTAAATAATACTGCCATATAGGGCAATAATGCCATACAAAATATACATTATGGTGCCATATAGTGACTACATAATGGTACGATACAGTGTCGACATTAGGGTTACACATCAGTGTTATGTAGGGTCCATTGTATTAATGCCATACAATTCTTACACAGTAGTAACCATATACTGCCAAAATAATACTACATAATTGACCCAGATAGTGCTGTATATTTCCCAAATAAAAGTTCCAAATAGTGCTTGCATAATGATGCCATTCAGTAACTATACAGATGTGGCATATCTGTCCTTTACACTGCCATATAGTGCCTACGTACTAATGGTGCCATACAGTGTCTACATAATAGTGCCATAAATTGCTTATATCATTGTCCATATAACGCATAAGTAATAATGCCATACAATGTTTACATAATTGTGCCATATAGTCTCTACATAATGGTGCTATACAGAGTCAACATAACAGTGTCATACAGGTCTACATATTAGAGTTATAAATGGCCGACACATCAGTGCCATATAGGGCCCGTTGTATTAACGCCATCCAGTACCTATATGGTAAGAACCATATAGTGCTGACATAATGGTGCCATACACCGCCTACTTAATACTGCAGAGTCTACATAATTTTACCATATAATGCCATAAATGTCCTATAATAGTTCCATATAGTGCCGACAGAAAAATAATAAAATAATATATAGTGCTTCTATAATGGCCTTCTTTATAATAGTGCCATATAGCGCCTGCAGTGTTATACAAAGTCTATATTATAACATACTGCTTACGTAATAGTGCCATAAATTGCCTTTATCATAGTGACACATAGTTCATATTTAATAACGACGCACAAAGTTTACATAATAGTGCGGTACAATGTTTAGAATTGTGCCATACGGTGTCCATATAATAGTGCCATTATCCCATAACATAATACCGCCATACAGAGGACATGGCGTATGTTTAGACACAATGGTTAGGCAGGCAGCTGCCTGGGGCTCACACATTGGGGTGATAGAACAAACCCTTAGGCGGGTTTCCATTTTTTTCTTTCTACATTGAGGAAAGTGTTGATCGCCACCTGGTGGTTACTCTGTGTAGCTGATGCTATTATGAGTCGCTATGGTACTGTGATAGCTACCCAGGAGATTTCTAGTAATGAGGCCAACGCTTTCCTAATCCCCCAATGATCATTAGCGCTTTCTGGGAAACTAATCATAATCTGTGGCGTCATCCACGTGTACAGAGCATGACACTGCCGTCTCCTACTCCGAGAACTACACCTCTCTCCAAGATAAGAAACCTGCTACATGGCGATTTTTGTTTTATTTTATTTTTGATACACATTAGACCTCTCAATCAAAAAGGTATAAGAACTGATGAGCACTGATAACAGTACCCAGATTGCGCCATACAGTGCCCAAATCAATAGTGCAATGCCACAAGGCACTCAGATAAATAGCGCCATACAGTGGGCAAATTAATAATCTGTAAAGTGCCCAGATAAATGGTGCCATACAGTGGGCAAATTAATAGTCTGTAAAGTGCTCAGATAAATAGCGTCATATAGTGGGCAAATTAATAATCTGTAAAGTGCCCAGATAAATGGTGCCATACAGTGGGTGAATTAATAGTCTGTAAAGTGCCCAGATAAATAGCGCCATACAGTGGGTGAATTAATAGTCTGTAAAGTGCCCAGATAAATAGCGCCATACAGTGGGCAAATTAATAGTCTGTAAAGTGCCCAGATAAATAGCGCCATACAGTGGGCAAATTAATAGTCTGTAAAGTGCTCAGATAAATGGTGCCATACAGTGGGTGAATTAATAGTCTGTAAAGTGCCCAGATAAATAGCGCCATACAGTGGGTGAATTAATAGTCTGTAAAGTGCCCAGATAAATAGTGTCATGCAGTGGGCAAATTAATAGTCTGTAAAGTGCCCAGATAAATGGTGCCATACAGTGGGTGAATTAATAGTCTGTAAAGTGCCCAGATAAATAGCTCCATACAGTGGGCAAATTAATAGTCTGTAAAGTGCCCAGATAAATAGCGCCATACAGTGGGCAAATTAATAGTCTGTAAAGTGCTCAGATAAATAGCGCCATACAGTGGGCAAATTAATAGTCTGTAAAGTGCCCAGATAAATAGCGCCATACAGTGGGTGAATTAATAGTCTGTAAAGTGCCCAGATAAATAGCGCCATACAGTGGGCAAATTAATAGTCTGTAAAGTGCCCAGATAAATAGCGCCATACAGTGAGCAAATTAATAGTCTGTAAAGTGCTCAGATAAATAGCGCCATACAGTGGGCAAATTAATAGTCTGAAAAGTGCCCAGATAAATAGCGCCATACAGTGGGCAAATTAATAGTCTGTAAAGTGCCCAGATAAATAGCGCCATACAGTGGGTGAATTAATAGTCTGTAAAGTGCCCAGATAAATAGCGCCATACAGTGGGCAAATTAATAGTCTGTAAAGTGCCCAGATAAATAGTGTCATACAGTGGGCAAATTAATAGTCTGTAAAGTGCCCAGATAAATAGTGTCATACAGTGGGCAAATTAATAGTCTGTAAAGTGCCCAGATAAATAGCGCCATACAGTGGGCAAATTAATAGTCTGTAAAGTGCTCAGATAAATAGCGCCATACAGTGGGCAAATTAATAGTCTGTAAAGTGCCCAGATAAATAGCGCCATACAGTGGGCAAATTAATAATCTGTAAAGTGCCCAGATAAATAGCGCCATACAGTGGGCAAATTAATAGTCTGTAAAGTGCCCAGATAAATAGTGCCATACAGTGGGCAAATTAATAGTCTGTAAAGTGCCCAGATAAATAGCGCCATGCAGTGGGCAAATTAATAGTCTGTAAAGTGCCCAGATAAATAGCGCCATACAGTGGGCAAATTAATAGTCTGTAAAGTGCCCAGATAAATAGCGCCATACAGTGGGCAAATTAATAATCTGTAAAGTGCCCAGATAAATAGCGCCATACAGTGGGCAAATTAATAGTCTGTAAAGTGCCCAGATAAATAGTGCCATACAGTGGGTGAATTAATAATCTGTAAAGTGCCCAGATAAATAGCGCCATACAGTGGGCAAATTAATAGTCTGTAAAGTGCCCAGATAAATAGAGCCATACAGTGGGCAAATTAATAGTCTGTAAAGTGCCCAGATAAATAGCGCCATGCAGTGGGCAAATTAATAGTCTGTAAAGTGCCCAGATAAATAGCGCCATACAGTGGGCAAATTAATAGTCTGTAAAGTGCCCAGATAAATAGCGCCATACAGTGGGCAAATTAATAGTCTGTAAAGTGCCCAGATAAATAGCACCATACAGTGGGCAAATTAATAGTCTGTAAAGTGCCCAGATAAATAGCGCCATACAGTGGGCAAATTAATAATCTGTAAAGTGCTCAGATAAATAGCGCCATACAGTGGGCAAATTAATAGTCTGTAAAGTGCCCAGATAAATAGCGCCATACAGTGGGCAAATTAATAGTCTGTAAAGTGACCAGATAAATAGCGCCATACAGTGGGCAAATTAATAGTCTGTAAAGTGCCCAGATAAATAGCGCCATACAGTGGGCAAATTAATAGTCTGTAAAGTGCCCAGATAAATAGCGCCATACAGTGGGCAAATTAATAATCTGTAAAGTGCTCAGATAAATAGCGCCATACAGTGGGCAAATTAATAGTCTGTAAAGTGCCCAGATAAATAGTGCCATACAGTGGGCAAATTAATAGTCTGTAAAGTGCCCAGATAAATAGCGCCATGCAGTGGGCAAATTAATAGTCTGTAAAGTGCCCAGATAAATAGCGCCATACAGTGGGCAAATTAATAGTCTGTAAAGTGCCCAGATAAATAGCGCCATACAGTGGGTGAATTAATAATCTGTAAAGTGCCCAGATAAATAGCGCCATACAGTGGGCAAATTAATAGTCTGTAAAGTGTACAGATAAATAGTGCCATACAGTGGGTGAATTAATAATCTGTAAAGTGCCCAGATAAATAGCGCCATACAGTGGGCAAATTAATAGTCTGTAAAGTGCCCAGATAAATAGAGCCATACAGTGGGCAAATTAATAGTCTGTAAAGTGCCCAGATAAATAGCGCCATGCAGTGGGCAAATTAATAGTCTGTAAAGTGCCCAGATAAATAGCGCCATACAGTGGGCAAATTAATAGTCTGTAAAGTGCCCAGATAAATAGCGCCATACAGTGGGCAAATTAATAGTCTGTAAAGTGCCCAGATAAATAGCACCATACAGTGGGCAAATTAATAGTCTGTAAAGTGCCCAGATAAATAGCGCCATACAGTGGGCAAATTAATAATCTGTAAAGTGCTCAGATAAATAGCGCCATACAGTGGGCAAATTAATAGTCTGTAAAGTGCCCAGATAAATAGCGCCATACAGTGGGCAAATTAATAGTCTGTAAAGTGCCCAGATAAATAGCGCCATACAGTGGGCAAATTAATAGTCTGTAAAGTGCCCAGATAAATAGCGCCATACAGTGGGCAAATTAATAGTCTGTAAAGTGCCCAGATAAATAGCGCCATACAGTGGGCAAATTAATAATCTGTAAAGTGCTCAGATAAATAGCGCCATATAGTGGGCAAATTAATAGTCTGTAAAGTGCCCAGATAAATAGTGTCATACAGTGGGCAAATTAATAGTCTGTAAAGTGCTCAGATAAATAGCGCCATACAGTGGGCAAATTAATAATCTGTAAAGTGCTCAGATAAATAGCGCCATACAGTGGGCAAATTAATAATCTGTAAAGTGCTCAGATAAATAGTGCCATACAGTGGGCAAATTAATAATCTGTAAAGTGCTCAGATAAATAGCGCCATATAGTGGGCAAATTAATAATCTGTAAAGTGCCCAGATAAATAGCGCCATACAGTGGGCAAATTAATAGTCTGTAAAGTGCTCAGATAAATGGTGCCATACAGTGGGCAAATTAATAATCTGTAAAGTGCTCAGATAAATAGCGCCATACAGTGGGCAAATTAATAATCTGTAAAGTGCTCAGATAAATAGCGCCATATAGTGGGCAAATTAATAGTCTGTAAAGTGCCCAGATAAATAGTGTCATACAGTGGGCAAATTAATAGTCTGTAATGTGCCCAGATAAATAGCGCCATATAGTGGGCAAATTAATAGTCTGTAAAGTGCCCAGATAAATAGCGCCATATAGTGGGCAAATTAATAGTCTGTAATGTGCCAAGATAAATAGTGTCATGCAGTGGGCAAATTAATAGTCTGTAATGTGCCCAGATAAATAGCGCCATATAGTGGGCAAATTAATAGTCTGTAATGTGCCAAGATAAATAGTGTCATACAGTGGGCAAATTAATAGTCTGTAATGTGCCCAGATAAATAGCGCCATATAGTGGGCAAATTAATAGTCTGTAATGTGCCAAGATAAATAGTGTCATGCAGTGGGCAAATTAATAGTCTGTAATGTGCCCAGATAAATAGGGGCATACAGTGGGTGAATTAATAATCTGTAAAGTGCCCAGATAAATAGCGCCATACAGTGGGAAAATTAATAGTCTGTAAAGTGCCCAGATAAATAGCGCCATACAGTGGGCAAATTAATAGTCTGTAATGTGCCCAGATAAATAGCGCCATACAGTGGGCAAATTAATAGTCTGTAATGTGCCCAGATAAATAGTGTCATACAGTGGGCAAATTAATAGTCTGTAAAGTGCCCAGATAAATAGTGTCATGCAGTGGGTGAATTAATAATCTGTAAAGTGCTCAGATAAATGGTGCCATATAGTGGGCAAATTAATAGTCTGTAAAGTGCCCAGATAAATAGCGCCATACAGTGGGAAAATTAATAGTCTGTAAAGTGCCCAGATAAATAGCGCCATACAGTGGGCAAATTAATAGTCTGTAATGTGCCCAGATAAATAGCGCCATACAGTGGGCAAATTAATAGTCTGTAATGTGCCCAGATAAATAGCGCCATACAGTGGGCAAATTAATAGTCTGTAAAGTGCCCAGATAAATAGTGTCATGCAGTGGGTGAATTAATAATCTGTAAAGTGCTCAGATAAATGGTGCCATATAGTGGGCAAATTAATAGTCTGTAAAGTGCCCAGATAAATAGCGCCATACAGTGGGTGAATTAATAATCTGTAAAGTGCTCAGATAAATGGTGCCATGCAGTGGGCAAATTAATAGTCTGTAAAGTGCACAGATAAATAGCGCCATACAGTGGGTGAATTAATAATCTGTAACGTGCTCAGATAAATGGTGCCATATAGTGGGCAAATTAATAGTCTGTAAAGTGCCCAGATAAATAGCGCCATACAGTGGGTGAATTAATAATCTGTAAAGTGCTCAGATAAATGGTGCCATGCAGTGGGCAAATTAATAGTCTGTAAAGTGCACAGATAAATAGCGCCATACAGTGGGTGAATTAATAATCTGTAAAGTGCCCAGATAAATAGCGCCATATAGTGGGCAAATTAATAGTCTGTAAAGTGCCCAGATAAATAGCGCCATACAGTGGGTGAATTAATAATCTGTAAAGTGCTCAGATAAATGGTGCCATGCAGTGGGCAAATTAATAGTCTGTAAAGTGCACAGATAAATAGCGCCATACAGTGGGTGAATTAATAATCTGTAAAGTGCCCAGATAAATAGCGCCATATAGTGGGCAAATTAATAGTCTGTAAAGTGCCCAGATAAATAGTGCCATATAGTGGGCAAATTAATAGTCTGTAATGTGCCCAGATAAATAGTGTCATGCAGTGGGCAAATTAATAGTCTGTAATGTGCCCAGATAAATAGCGCCATACAGTGGGTGAATTAATAATCTGTAAAGTGCCCAGATAAATAGCGCCATACAGTGGGCAAATTAATAGTCTGTAAAGTGCCCAGATAAATAGCGCCATACAGTGGGCAAATTAATAATCTGTAAAGTGCTCAGATAAATGGTGCCATGCAGTGGGCAAATTAATAGTCTGTAAAGTGCACAGATAAATAGCGCCATACAGTGGGTGAATTAATAATCTGTAACGTGCTCAGATAAATGGTGCCATATAGTGGGCAAATTAATAGTCTGTAAAGTGCCCAGATAAATAGCGCCATACAGTGGGTGAATTAATAATCTGTAAAGTGCTCAGATAAATGGTGCCATGCAGTGGGCAAATTAATAGTCTGTAAAGTGCACAGATAAATAGCACCATACAGTGGGTGAATTAATAATCTGTAAAGTGCCCAGATAAATAGCGCCATATAGTGGGCAAATTAATAGTCTGTAAAGTGCCCAGATAAATAGCGCCATACAGTGGGTGAATTAATAATCTGTAAAGTGCTCAGATAAATGGTGCCATGCAGTGGGCAAATTAATAGTCTGTAAAGTGCACAGATAAATAGCGCCATACAGTGGGTGAATTAATAATCTGTAAAGTGCCCAGATAAATAGCGCCATATAGTGGGCAAATTAATAGTCTGTAAAGTGCCCAGATAAATAGCGCCATATAGTGGGCAAATTAATAGTCTGTAATGTGCCCAGATAAATAGTGTCATGCAGTGGGCAAATTAATAGTCTGTAATGTGCCCAGATAAATAGCGCCATACAGTGGGTGAATTAATAATCTGTAAAGTGCCCAGATAAATAGCGCCATACAGTGGGCAAATTAATAGTCTGTAAAGTGCCCAGATAAATAGCGCCATACAGTGGGCAAATTAATAATCTGTAAAGTGCTCAGATAAATGGTGCCATGCAGTGGGCAAATTAAGTCTGTAAAGTGCCCAGATAAATAGCGCCATACAGTGGGTGAATTAATAATCTGTAAAGTGCCCAGATAAATAGTGTCATATAGTGGGCAAATTAATAGTCTGTAAAGTGCCCAGATAAATAGCGCCATATAGTGGGCAAATTAATAGTCTGTAAAGTGCCCAGATAAATAGCGCCATACAGTGGGCAAATTAATAGTTTGTAAAGTGCCCAGATAAATAGTGTCATATAGTGGGCAAATTAATAGTCTGTAAAGTGCCCAGATAAATGGTGCCATACAGTGGGCAAATTAATAGTCTGTAAAGTGCCCAGATAAATAGCGCCATACAGTGGGCAAATTAATAGTCTGTAAAGTGCCCAGATAAATAGCGCCATACAGTGGGCAAATTAATAGTCTGTAAAGTGCCCAGATAAATAGCGCCATACAGTGGGCAAATTAATAGTCTGTAAAGTGCCCAGACAAATAGCGCCATACAGTGGGCAAATTAATAGTCTGTAAAGTGCCCAGATAAATAGCGCCATACAGTGGGCAAATTAATAGTCTGTAAAGTGCCCAGATAAATAGCGCCATACAGTGGGCAAATTAATAGTCTGTAAAGTGCCCAGATAAATAGCGCCATACAGTGGGCAAATTAATAGTCTGTAAAGTGCCCAGATAAATAGCGCCATACAGTGGGCAAATTAATAGTCTGTAAAGTGCCCAGATAAATAGCGCCATACAGTGGGCAAATTAATAGTCTGTAAAGTGCCCAGATAAATAGTGCCATACAGTGGGCAAATTAATAGTCTGTAAAGTGCCCAGATAAATAGCGCCATGCAGTGGGCAAATTAATAGTCTGTAAAGTGCCCAGATAAATAGCGCCATACAGTGGGCAAATTAATAGTCTGTAAAGTGCCCAGATAAATAGCGCCATACAGTGGGCAAATTAATAGTCTGTAAAGTGCCCAGATAAATAGCACCATACAGTGGGCAAATTAATAGTCTGTAAAGTGCCCAGATAAATAGCGCCATACAGTGGGCAAATTAATAATCTGTAAAGTGCTCAGATAAATAGCGCCATACAGTGGGCAAATTAATAGTCTGTAAAGTGCCCAGATAAATAGCGCCATACAGTGGGCAAATTAATAGTCTGTAAAGTGCCCAGATAAATAGCGCCATACAGTGGGCAAATTAATAGTCTGTAAAGTGCCCAGATAAATAACGCCATACAGTGGGCAAATTAATAGTCTGTAAAGTGCCCAGATAAATAGCGCCATACAGTGGGCAAATTAATAATCTGTAAAGTGCTCAGATAAATAGCGCCATATAGTGGGCAAATTAATAGTCTGTAAAGTGCCCAGATAAATAGTGTCATACAGTGGGCAAATTAATAGTCTGTAAAGTGCTCAGATAAATAGCGCCATACAGTGGGCAAATTAATAATCTGTAAAGTGCTCAGATAAATAGCGCCATACAGTGGGCAAATTAATAATCTGTAAAGTGCTCAGATAAATAGCGCCATACAGTGGGCAAATTAATAATCTGTAAAGTGCTCAGATAAATAGCGCCATATAGTGGGCAAATTAATAATCTGTAAAGTGCTCAGATAAATAGCGCCATATAGTGGGCAAATTAATAGTCTGTAAAGTGCCCAGATAAATAGCGCCATACAGTGGGCAAATTAATAGTCTGTAAAGTGCTCAGATAAATGGTCCCATACAGTGGGCAAATTAATAATCTGTAAAGTGCTCAGATAAATAGCGCCATACAGTGGGCAAATTAATAATCTGTAAAGTGCTCAGATAAATAGCGCCATATAGTGGGCAAATTAATAGTCTGTAAAGTGCCCAGATAAATAGCGCCATATAGTGGGCAAATTAATAGTCTGTAAAGTGCCCAGATAAACAGTGTCATACAGTGGGCAAATTAATAGTCTGTAATGTGCCCAGATAAATAGCGCCATATAGTGGGCAAATTAATAGTCTGTAATGTGCCCAGATAAATAGTGTCATGCAGTGGGCAAATTAATAGTCTGTAATGTGCCCAGATAAATAGCGCCATACAGTGGGAAAATTAATAGTCTGTAAAGTGCCCAGATAAATAGCGCCATACAGTGGGCAAATTAATAGTCTGTAATGTGCCCAGATAAATAGCGCCATACAGTGGGCAAATTAATAGTCTGTAATGTGCCCAGATAAATAGCGCCATACAGTGGGCAAATTAATAGTCTGTAAAGTGCCCAGATAAATAGTGTCATGCAGTGGGTGAATTAATAATCTGTAAAGTGCTCAGATAAATGGTGCCATATAGTGGGCAAATTAATAGTCTGTAAAGTGCCCAGATAAATAGCGCCATACAGTGGGTGAATTAATAATCTGTAAAGTGCTCAGATAAATGGTGCCAAGCAGTGGGCAAATTAATAGTCTGTAAAGTGCACAGATAAATAGCGCCATACAGTGGGTGAATTAATAATCTGTAAAGTGCTCAGATAAATGGTGCCATGCAGTGGGCAAATTAAGTCTGTAAAGTGCCCAAATAGCGCCATATAGTGGGCAAATTAATAGTCTATAATGTGCCCAGATAAATAGCGTCATACAGTGGGCAAATTAATAGTCTGTAAAGTGCCCAGATAAATAGCGCCATACAGTGGGTGAATTAATAATCTGTAAAGTGCTCAGATAAATGGTGCCATATAGTGGGCAAATTAATAGTCTGTAAAGTGCCCAGATAAATAGCGCCATACAGTGGGTGAATTAATAATCTGTAAAGTGCTCAGATAAATGGTGCCATGCAGTGGGCAAATTAATAGTCTGTAAAGTGCCCAGATAAATAGCGCCATACAGTGGGCAAATTAATAGTCTGTAAAGTGCCCAGATAAATAGCGCCATACAGTGGGCAAATTAATAATCTGTAAAGTGCTCAGATAAATAGCGCCATACAGTGGGCAAATTAATAATCTGTAAAGTGCTCAGATAAATAGCGCCATATAGTGGGCAAATTAATAGTCTGTAAAGTGCCCAGATAAATAGTGTCATACAGTGGGCAAATTAATAGTCTGTAAAGTGCTCAGATAAATAGCGCCATACAGTGGGCAAATTAATAATCTGTAAAGTGCTCAGATAAATAGCGCCATACAGTGGGCAAATTAATAATCTGTAAAGTGCTCAGATAAATAGCGCCATATAGTGGGCAAATTAATAGTCTGTAAAGTGCCCAGATAAATAGCGCCATACAGTGGGCAAATTAATAGTCTGTAAAGTGCTCAGATAAATGGTGCCATACAGTGGGCAAATTAATAATCTGTAAAGTGCTCAGATAAATAGCGCCATACAGTGGGCAAATTAATAATCTGTAAAGTGCTCAGATAAATGGTGCCATGCAGTGGGCAAATTAATAGTCTGTAAAGTGCCCAGATAAATAGCGCCATATAGTGGGCAAATTAATAGTCTGTAATGTGCCCAGATAAATAGCGCCATACAGTGGGCAAATTAATAGTCTGTAATGTGCCCAGATAAATAGCGCCATACAGTGGGCAAATTAATAGTCTGTAAAGTGCCCAGATAAATAGTGTCATGCAGTGGGTGAATTAATAATCTGTAAAGTGCTCAGATAAATGGTGCCATATAGTGGGCAAATTAATAGTCTGTAAAGTGCACAGATAAATAGCGCCATACAGTGGGTGAATTAATAATCTGTAAAGTGCCCAGATAAATAACGCCATATAGTGGGCAAATTAATAGTCTGTAAAGTGCCCAGATAAATAGCGCCATATAGTGGGCAAATTAATAGTCTGTAATGTGCCCAGATAAATAGTGTCATGCAGTGGGCAAATTAATAGTCTGTAATGTGCCCAGATAAATAGTGTCATACAATGGGCAAATTAATAGTCTGTAATGTGCCCAGATAAATAGCGCCATACAGTGGGTGAATTAATAATCTGTAAAGTGCTCAGATAAATGGTGCCATGCAGTGGGCAAATTAAGTCTGTAAAGTGCCTAGATAAATAGCGCCATATAGTGGGTAAATTAATAGTCTGTAATGTGCCCAGATAAATAGCGCCATACAGTGGGCAAATTAATAGTCTGTAAAGTGCCCAGATAAATAGCGCCATACAGTGGGCAAATTAATAGTCTGTAAAGTGCTCAGATAAATGGTGCCATGCAGTGGGCAAATTAATAGTCTGTAAAGTGCACAGATAAATAGCGCCATACAGTGGGTGAATTAATAATCTGTAAAGTGCCCAGATAAATAGCGCCATATAGTGGGCAAATTAATAGTCTGTAAAGTGCCCAGATAAATAGCGCCATATAGTGGGCAAATTAATAGTCTGTAATGTGCCCAGATAAATAGTGTCATGCAGTGGGCAAATTAATAGTCTGTAATGTGCCCAGATAAATAGCGCCATACAGTGGGTGAATTAATAATCTGTAAAGTGCTCAGATAAATGGTGCCATGCAGTGGGCAAATTAATAGTCTGTAAAGTGCACAGATAAATAGCGCCATACAGTGGGTGAATTAATAATCTGTAAAGTGCCCAGATAAATAGCGCCATATAGTGGGCAAATTAATAGTCTGTAAAGTGCCCAGATAAATAGCGCCATATAGTGGGCAAATTAATAGTCTGTAATGTGCCCAGATAAATAGTGTCATGCAGTGGGCAAATTAATAGTCTGTAATGTGCCCAGATAAATAGCGCCATACAGTGGGTGAATTAATAATCTGTAAAGTGCCCAGATAAATAGTGTCATATAGTGGGCAAATTAATAGTCTGTAAAGTGCCCAGATAAATGGTGCCATGCAGTGGGCAAATTAATAGTCTGTAAAGTGCCCAGATAAATAGCGCCATACAGTGGGCAAATTAATAATCTGTAAAGTGCTCAGATAAATGGTGCCATGCAGTGGGCAAATTAATAGTCTGTAAAGTGCACAGATAAATAGCGCCATACAGTGGGCAAATTAATAATCTGTAAAGTGCTCAGATAAATGGTGCCATGCAGTGGGCAAATTAATAGTCTGTAATGTGCCCAGATAAATAGCGCCATATAGTGGGAAAATTAATAGTCTGTAAAGTGCCCAGATAAATAGTGTCATGCAGTGGGCAAATTAATAGTCTGTAATGTGCCCAGATAAATAGCGCCATACAGTGGGCAAATTAATAGTCTGTAAAGTGCCCAGATAAATAGCGCCATACAGTGGGTGAATTAATAATCTGTAAAGTGCTCAGATAAATGGCGCCATGCAGTGGGCAAATTAATAGTCTGTAAAGTGCACAGATAAATAGCGCCATATAGTGGGCAAATTAATAGTCTGTAAAGTGCCCAGATAAATAGCGTCATGCAGTGGGCAAATTAATAGTCTGTAAAGTGCACAGATAAATAGCGCCATACAGTGGGCAAATTAATAGTCTGTAAAGTGCTCAGATAAATGGTGCCATACAGTGGGCAAATTAATAATCTGTAAAGTGCTCAGATAAATAGCGCCATACAGTGGGCAAATTAATAATCTGTAAAGTGCTCAGATAAATGGTGCCATGCAGTGGGCAAATTAATAGTCTGTAAAGTGCCCAGATAAATAGCGCCATATAGTGGGCAAATTAATAGTCTGTAATGTGCCCAGATAAATAGCGCCATACAGTGGGCAAATTAATAGTCTGTAATGTGCCCAGATAAATAGCGCCATACAGTGGGCAAATTAATAGTCTGTAAAGTGCCCAGATAAATAGTGTCATGCAGTGGGTGAATTAATAATCTGTAAAGTGCTCAGATAAATGGTGCCATATAGTGGGCAAATTAATAGTCTGTAAAGTGCACAGATAAATAGCGCCATACAGTGGGTGAATTAATAATCTGTAAAGTGCCCAGATAAATAACGCCATATAGTGGGCAAATTAATAGTCTGTAAAGTGCCCAGATAAATAGCGCCATATAGTGGGCAAATTAATAGTCTGTAATGTGCCCAGATAAATAGTGTCATGCAGTGGGCAAATTAATAGTCTGTAATGTGCCCAGATAAATAGTGTCATACAATGGGCAAATTAATAGTCTGTAATGTGCCCAGATAAATAGCGCCATACAGTGGGTGAATTAATAATCTGTAAAGTGCTCAGATAAATGGTGCCATGCAGTGGGCAAATTAAGTCTGTAAAGTGCCTAGATAAATAGCGCCATATAGTGGGTAAATTAATAGTCTGTAATGTGCCCAGATAAATAGCGCCATACAGTGGGCAAATTAATAGTCTGTAAAGTGCCCAGATAAATAGCGCCATACAGTGGGCAAATTAATAGTCTGTAAAGTGCTCAGATAAATGGTGCCATGCAGTGGGCAAATTAATAGTCTGTAAAGTGCACAGATAAATAGCGCCATACAGTGGGTGAATTAATAATCTGTAAAGTGCCCAGATAAATAGCGCCATATAGTGGGCAAATTAATAGTCTGTAAAGTGCCCAGATAAATAGCGCCATATAGTGGGCAAATTAATAGTCTGTAATGTGCCCAGATAAATAGTGTCATGCAGTGGGCAAATTAATAGTCTGTAATGTGCCCAGATAAATAGCGCCATACAGTGGGTGAATTAATAATCTGTAAAGTGCTCAGATAAATGGTGCCATGCAGTGGGCAAATTAATAGTCTGTAAAGTGCACAGATAAATAGCGCCATACAGTGGGTGAATTAATAATCTGTAAAGTGCCCAGATAAATAGCGCCATATAGTGGGCAAATTAATAGTCTGTAAAGTGCCCAGATAAATAGCGCCATATAGTGGGCAAATTAATAGTCTGTAATGTGCCCAGATAAATAGTGTCATGCAGTGGGCAAATTAATAGTCTGTAATGTGCCCAGATAAATAGCGCCATACAGTGGGTGAATTAATAATCTGTAAAGTGCCCAGATAAATAGTGTCATATAGTGGGCAAATTAATAGTCTGTAAAGTGCCCAGATAAATGGTGCCATGCAGTGGGCAAATTAATAGTCTGTAAAGTGCCCAGATAAATAGCGCCATACAGTGGGCAAATTAATAATCTGTAAAGTGCTCAGATAAATGGTGCCATGCAGTGGGCAAATTAATAGTCTGTAAAGTGCACAGATAAATAGCGCCATACAGTGGGCAAATTAATAATCTGTAAAGTGCTCAGATAAATGGTGCCATGCAGTGGGCAAATTAATAGTCTGTAATGTGCCCAGATAAATAGCGCCATATAGTGGGAAAATTAATAGTCTGTAAAGTGCCCAGATAAATAGTGTCATGCAGTGGGCAAATTAATAGTCTGTAATGTGCCCAGATAAATAGCGCCATACAGTGGGCAAATTAATAGTCTGTAAAGTGCCCAGATAAATAGCGCCATACAGTGGGTGAATTAATAATCTGTAAAGTGCTCAGATAAATGGCGCCATGCAGTGGGCAAATTAATAGTCTGTAAAGTGCACAGATAAATAGCGCCATATAGTGGGCAAATTAATAGTCTGTAAAGTGCCCAGATAAATAGCGTCATGCAGTGGGCAAATTAATAGTCTGTAAAGTGCACAGATAAATAGCGCCATATAGTGGGCAAGTTAATAGTCTGTAAAGTTCCCAGATAAATAGCGTCATACAGTGGGCAAATTAATAATCTGTAATGTGCCCAGATAAATAGCGCCATACAGTGGGCAAATTAATAGTCTGTAAAGTGCCCAGATAAATAGCGCCATACAGTGGGCAAATTAATAGTCTGTAAAGTGCCCAGATAAATAGCGTCATGCAGTGGGCAAATTAATAGTCTGTAAAGTGCACAGATAAATAGCGCCATATAGTGGGCAAATTAATAGTCTGTAAAGTGCCCAGATAAATAGCGTCATACAGTGGGCAAATTAATAATCTGTAAAGTGCCCAGATAAATGGTGCCATACAGTGGGCAAATTAATAATCTGTAAAGTGCCCAGATAAATGGTGCCATGCAGTGGGCAAATTAATAGTCTGTAAAGTGCCCAGATAAATAGCGTCATACAGTGGGCAAATTAATAGTCTGTAAAGTGCCCAGATAAATGGTGCCATACAGTGGGCAAATTAATAATCTGTAAAGTGCCCAGATAAATGGTGCCATGCAGTGGGCAAATTAATAGTCTGTAAAGTGCACAGATAAATAGCGCCATATAGTGGGCAAATTAATAGTCTGTAAAGTGCCCAGATAAATAGCGCCATACAGTGGGTGAATTAATAATCTGTAAAGTGCTCAGATAAATGGTGCCATGCAGTGGGCAAATTAATAGTCTGTAAAGTGCCCAGATAAATAGTGTCATACAGTGGGCAAATTAATAGTCTGTAATGTGCCCAGATAAATAGCGCCATACAGTGGGTGAATTAATAATCTGTAAAGTGCCCAGATAAATAGCGCCATATAGTGGGCAAATTAATAGTCTGTAAAGTGCCCAGATAAATAGCACCATACAGTGGGCAAATTAATAATCTGTAAAGTGCTCAGATAAATGGTGCCATGCAGTGGGCAAATTAATAGTCTGTAAAGTGCCCAGATAAATAGCGCCATACAGTGGGCAAATTAATAGTCTGTAATGTGCTCAGATAAATAGTGCCATACAGTGGGTGAATTAATATTCTGTAAAGTGCCCAGATAAATAGTGTCATGCAGTGGGCAAATTAATAGTCTGTAATGTGCTCAGATAAATAGTGCCATACAGTGGGTGAATTAATATTCTGTAAAGTGCCCAGATAAATAGCGCCATATAGTGGGTGAATTAATATTCTGTAAAGTGCCCAGATAAATAGCGCCATATAGTGGGCAAATTAATAGTCTGTAAAGCGCCCAGATAAATAGTGTCATACAGTGGGTGAATTAATAATCTGTAAAGTGCCCAGATAAATAGCGCCATACAGTGGGCAAATTAATAGTCTGTAAAGTGCCCAGATAATTAGTGTCATACAGTGGGTGAATTAATAGTCTGTAAAGTTCCCAGATAAATAGCGCCATATAGTGGGCAAATTAATAGTCTGTAAAGTGCCCAGATAAATAGCGCCATACAGTGGGCAAATTAATAGTCTGTAAAGTGCCCAGATAAATAGCGCCATACAGTGGGCAAATTAATCGTCTGCAAAGTGCCCAGATAAATAGCACCATACAGTGGGCAAATTAATAGTCTGTAAAGTGCCCAGATAAATGGTGCCATACAGTGGGCAAATTAATAGTCTGTAAAGTGCCCAGATAAATGGTGCCATACAGTGGGTGAATTAATAATCTGTAAAGTGCCCAGATAAATAGTGCCATACAGTGGGTGAATTAATAATCTGTAAAGTGCCCAGATAAATTGTGCCATACAGTGGGTGAATTAATAATCTGTAAAGTGCCCAGATAAATAGTGCCATGCAGTGGACATATTAATAATCTGTAAAGTGTCCCAATAAACAGGTTGGCACCCTAAATAGTCGACATGGCACCTGAAAAACCCTAGAGTCCCCTAGCTAGCCAACATACAACATAAAATAAACAAATATATATACTCCACATCAACATAAATCATCCTCCTCAGAATTAGCCAATCACATTTACCTTCATGTTACAGAGTATTCGATACACGGCCGTAGTCATTTACAGTGATTCTGATTAATCCCATGTAATGTTTTAATGTTCTAGGAGAATTTTCCTGACATTTTCTTAGTTGCATTGTATAGTAAAATCCATGGTCCGTAAACAGCTGACAACAAAGCAAAGGGGTCTCTTTGGTGAAAGTGATCTATCAGGAGGGTACAAAAATGTCCAAGGCATTAGATCTACCATGGAAAACTGAAGACATCATCAAGAAATGGCTTAAAATTGTCACAACAGTAACATGACCTAGATCTGGACGTTCCTCAAAAACGGATTAAAAGACACGAAAATTGTCCCTTGAAATTGACAAGAGACCGACAGCAACATTAAAGGAGCTGCAGGAATTTCTGGCAAGTACTGGTTGTGTACTGCATGAGACAACAATCTCCAAATTCCTAGGAGGATTATTTATATTGATGTTTAGTATATATACATATTTGTTTATTGTATGTTGTATATTGCCTAGCATATGGGACACTAGAGTTTTTCAGGGACTGCTGATGTTGAGCGGGGGTGCCATGTCAACCATTTAGGGTGCCACCGCAGTCAGGTAGGCTTAACGCCTCCATAGGGCCTAATTGGGTCTGTTAGCCTCAATGTATTTTTGTCTTGATAGAAAAAAAGTTGATTTCCTGTGCCTGTGGGTAGGTCTTTCCTTGATCTCTCCTTGGATTTTCTGTCCTAGAGCATCAAGATACAGTGCCTTGCGAAAGTATTCGGCCCCCTGGAACTTTTCAACCTTTTCCCACATATCATGCTTCAAACATAAAGATATCAAATGTACATTTTTGGTGAAGAATCATCAACAAGTGGGACACAATTGTGAAGCTGAATGAAATTTATTGGTTATTTTAAATTTTTATGGAAATTCAAAAACTGAAAAGTGGGGCGTGCAATATTATTCAGCCCCTTTACTTTCAGTGCAGCAAACTCACTCCAGAAGTTCATTGTGGATCTCTGAAAGATCCAATGTTGTCCTAAATGACTAATGATGATAAATATAATCCACCTGTGTGTAATCAAGTCTCCGTATAAATGCACCTGCTCTGTGATAGCCTCAGGGTTCTGTTTGAAGCACAGAGAGCATCATGAAGACCAAGGAACACAACAGGCAGGTCCGTGATACTGTTGTGGAGAAGTTTAAAGCCGGATTTGGATACAAAATGATTTCCAAAACTTTAAACATCCCAAGGAGCACCGTGCAAGCGATCATATTGAAATGGAAGGAGGATCATACCACTGCAGATCTACCAAGACCCGGCCGTCCCTCTAAACTTTCATCTCAGACAAGGAGAAGACTGATCAGAGATGCAGCCAAGAGGCCCATGATCACTCTGGATGAACTGCAGAGACCTACAGCTGAGGTGGGACAGTCTGTCCATAGGACAACAATCAGTCGTACACTGCACAAATCTGGCCTTTATAGAAGAGTGGCAAGAAGAAAGCCATTTTTCAAAGATATCCACAAAAAGTGTTGTTTAAAGTTTGCAACAAGCCACCTGGGAGACACAGCAAACATGTGGAAGAAGGTGCTCTGGTCAGATGAAACCAAAAATCGAACTTTTTGGCAACAATGCCAAACGATATGTTTGGCGTAAAGGCAACACAGCTCATCACCCTGAACACACCATCCCTACTGTCAAACATGGTGGTGGCAGCATCATAGTTTGGGCCTGCTTTTCTTCAGCAGGGACAGGGAAGATGGTTAAAATTGATGGGAAGATGGATGGAGCCAAATACAGGACCATTCTTGAAGAAAACCTGTTGGAGTCTGTAAAAGACCTGAGACTGGGACGGAGATTTGTCTTCCAACAAGACAATGATCCCAAACATAAAGCAAAATCTACAATGGAATGGTTCACAGATAAACGTATCCAGGTGTTAGAATGGCCAAGTCACAGTCCAGACCTGAATCCAATCGAGAATCTGTGGAAAGAGCTGAAAACTGCTGTTCACAAACGATCTCCATCCAACCTCACTGAGCTCGAGCTGTTTGCCAGGGAAGAATGGGCGAGAATTTCAGTCTCTCGATGTACAAAACTGATAGAGACATACCCCAAGCAACTGCAGCTGTAATCGCAGAAAAAGGGGGCGCAACAAAGTATTAAGTTACAGGGGCCTAATAATATTGCACGCGCCACTTTTCAGTTTTTGAATTCCAACAAATTTAAAATAACCAATAAATTTCGTTCAACTTCACAATTGTGTCCCACTTGTTGATGATTCTTCACCAAAAATTTACATTTGGTATTTTTATGTTTGAAGCATGATATGAGGGAAAAGGTTGAAAAGTTCCAGGGGGCCGAATACTTTCACAAGGCACTGTAAGACTGTGCCTACAGGCCGCCCCGGGGCACGGGCATCTCATTAACTGTAAACTTCTATCACTGAATCCACAAGAACCACAAGACTGATTTCTTCACCCCAGGATCATTGCAATCAGTATAATGGTGCCAACCTGACACTGCCTGTAGGTTACTGAGCACAATTCTGCTGACAGGTTCCCTTTAACATCCAGTAAGGAAAAAAAGAAAACCAGGAAACTAGGGGGAGGGAAAAAAAAGGGAAACTAAGCTGCAAAGTGATACACCAACACGTAGAAAAAAAGGGAAATTTTCAAGGACACAACAGAGTCCATGGGAGTGATGGACATTTGCCCTATATATTCTACCTGTAATGCCATTTGAAGTTCACATGCGATCCACTAGATGGCGATGAAGTAATGGGAATTCTGTGATTCAAAGAGGGTAGAAGAATGATCCCTGTAAATTGACCCTATTTTTATTGTTTATTACTGACCCCCATGGTGAGAACGATTAATTAATAAGATATCAGCGCAGTAACCTGACAAATGATGGCCAGGCATTGTTCTAGCCCAGCAGGGCATTGCAGGTGGACGCAAGTGCAAGTGCGACGTGCGGTGCCGGACGACACTGGTAACAAGGTGCAGAATTTAGTGTTCACTATATGGCTGTCCGGTGCGGCCACTGCGGTGCGGGACATAAGAAATTGGTGGTAACACATTATCGAAATGACAACCCCCAACTGGAGGACCTAGAACATCATGGTTATGGCTTGTTTCTGTGCTGGGAAAGATGGATGACAAATGGTACAGCAGACATTAGGGCTATGGCCCCATATACACAGTGCAGTCACATACCCCATATTCAGTGCAGTCACATACCCCATATATACAGTGCAGTCACATACCCCACATATACAGTGCAGTCACATACCCCATATTCAGTGCAGTCACATACCCCATATATACAGTGCAGTCACATACCCCACATATACAGTGCAGTCACATACCCCATATTCAGTGCAGTCACATACCCCACATATACAGTGCAGTCACATACCCCACATATACAGTGCAGTCACATACCCCACATATACAGTGCAGTCACATACCCCACATATACAGTGCATTCACATACGCCATATACACAGTGCAGTCACATACGCCATATACACAGTGCAGTCACATACCCCATATATACAGTGCAGTCACATACCCCACATATACAGTGCAGTCACATACCCCATATTCAGTGCAGTCACATATCCCACATATACAGTGCATTCACATACCCCACATATACAGTGCAGTCACATACCCCACATATACAGTGCAGTCACATACCCCACATATACAGTGCAGTCACATACCCCATATACACAGTGCAGTCACATACCCCATATTCAGTGCAGTCACATACCCCATATATACAGTGCAGTCACATACGCCATATACACAGTGCAGTCACATACCCGATATACGCAACGCAGTCACATACCCCACATATACAGTGCAGTCACATACGCCATATACACAGTGCAGTCACATACCCCATATACGCAATGCAGTCACATACCCCATATATACAGTGCAGTCACATACCTCATATTCAGTGCAGTCACATACCCCATATACACAGTGCAGTCACATACCTCATATTCAGTGCAGTCACATACCCCATATATACAGTGCAGTCACATACCCCATATATACAGTGCAGTCACATACCTCATATTCAGTGCAGTCACATACCCCATATACGCAATGCAGTCACATACCCCATATATACAGTGCAGTCACATACCTCATATACAGTGCAGTCACATACCCCATATACACAGTGCAGTCACATACCTCATATTCAGTGCAGTCACATACCCCATATATACAGTGCAGTCACATACCCCATATATACAGTGCAGTCACATACCCCATATACACAGTGCAGTCACATACCCCATATATACAGTGCAGTCACATACCCCATATATACAGTGCCGTCACGTACCCCATATTCAGTGCAGTCACATACCCCATATATACAGTGCAGTCACATACGCCATAGATACAGTGCAGCAACATACCCCATATATGCAGTGCAGTCACATACCCCATATACAGTGTAGTCACATACCCCATATATGCAGTGCACACATACCCAATATACAGTGCAGTCACATACCCCATATATACAGTGCAGTCACATACCCCATATATACAGTGCAGTCACATACCCCATATATACAGTGCAGTCACATACCCCACATATACAGTGCGGTCACACACCCCATATACAGTGCAGTCACATACCCCATATATACAGTGCAGTCACATACCCCATATTCAGTGCAGTCACATACCACATATACAGTGCAGTCACATACCCCATATACAGTGCAGTCACACACCCCATATACAGTGCAGTCACATACCACATATACAGTGCAGTCACATACCCCACATATACAGTGCAGTCACAAACCTCATATATACAGTGCAGTCACATACCCCAAATATACAGTGCAGTCACATACCCCATATATACAGTGCAGTCACATACCCCATATACACAGTGCAGTCACATACCCCACATATACAGTGCAGTCACATACCCCACATATACAGTGCAGTCACATACCCCATATACAGTGCAGTCACATACCCCATATACAGTGCAGTCACAAACCTCATATATACAGTGCAGTCACATACCCCATATACAGTGCAGTCACATACCCCATATACAGTGCAGTCACATACCCCATATATACAGTGAAGTCACATACCCCATATTCAGTGCAGTCACATACCCCATATATACAGTGCAGTCACATACCCCATATATACAGTGCAGTCACATACCCCACATATACAGTGCAGTCACATACCCCATATACAGTGCAGTCACATACCCCATATATACAGTGAAGTCACATACCCCATATTCAGTGCAGTCACATACCCCATATATACAGTGCAGTCACATACCCCATATATACAGTGCAGTCACATACCCCATATACAGTGCAGTCACATACCCCACAAATACAGTGCAGTCACATACCCCACATATACAGTTGTGGCCAAAAGTATTGACACCCCTGCAATTCTGTCAGATAATACTCAGTCTCTTCCTGAAAATGATTGCAAACACAAATTCTTTGGTATTATTATCTTCATTTAATTTGTCTGAAATGAAAAAACACAAAAGAGAATGAAGCAAAAAGCAAAACATTGATCATTTCACACAAAACTCCAAAAATGGGCCAGACAATAGTATTGGCACCCTCAGCCTAATACTTGGTTGCACAACCTTTAGCCAAAATAACTGCGACCAACCGCTTCCGGTAACCATCAATGAGTTTCTTACAATGCTCTGCTGGAATTTTAGACCATTCTTCTTTGGCAAACTGCTCCAGGTCCCTGATATTTGAAGGGTGCCTTCTCCAAACTGCCATTTTTAGATCTCTCCACAGGTGTTCTATGGGATTCAGGTCTGGACTCATTGCTGGCCACCTTAGAAGTCTCCAGTGCTTTCTCTCAAACCATTTTCTAGTGCTTTTTGAAGTGTGTTTTGGGTCATTGTCCTGCTGGAACACCCATGACCTCTGAGGGAGAACCAGCTTTCTCACACTGGGCCCTACATTATGCTGCAAAATTTGTTGGTAGTCTTCAGACTTCATAATGCCATGCACACGGTCAAGCAGTCCAGTGCCAGAGGCAGCAAAGCAACCCCAAAACATCAGGGAACCTCCGCCATGTTTGACTGTAGGGACCGTGTTCTTTTCTTTGAATGCCTCTTTTTTTCTCCTGTAAACTCTCTGTTGATGCCTTTGCCCCAAAAGCTCTACTTTTGTCTCATCTGACCAGAGAACATTCTTCCAAAACGTTTTAGGCTTTTTCAGGTAAGTTTTGGCAAACTCCAGCCTGGCTTTTTTATGTCTCGGGGTAAGCATCACATGATTTTTCGAACAGTGCCAATATTTTTGTCCACCCTCTTTTTTATGTTTGGTGTGGAATTATATCCAATTTGGCTTTAGGACAATTCTTTTTGTGTTTTTCCATTTAAGTCAAATTAAATGAAGATAATAATACCAAAGAATTTGTGTTTGCAATCATTTTCAGGAAGAAACTGAGTATTATCTGACAGAATTGCAGGGGTGTCAATACTTTTGGCCACAACTGTACAGTGCAGTCACATACCCCACATATATAGTGCAGTCACATACCCCACATATACAGTGCAGTCACATACCCCACATATACAGTGCAGTCACATACCCCACATATACAGTGCAGTCACATACCCCACATACACAGTGCAGTCACATACCCCATATACACAGTGCAGTCACATACCCCATATATACAGTGCAGTCACATACCCCACATATACAGTGCAGTCACATACCCCATATATACAGTGCAGTCACATACCCCATATTCAGTGCAGTCACATACCCCATATATACAGTGCAGTCACATACCCCACATATACAGTGCAGTCACATACCCCATATATACAGTGCAGTCACATACCCCACATATACAGTGCAGTCACATACGCCATATACACAGTGCAGTCACATACCCCATATACGCAATGCAGTCACATACCCCATATTCAGTGCAGTCACATACCCCATATATACAGTGCAGTCACATACCCCATATTCAGTGCAGTCACATACCCCATATATACAGTGCAGTCACATACCCCACATATACAGTGCAGTCACATACCCCATATATACAGTGCAGTCACATACCCCATATTCAGTGCAGTCACATACCCCATATATACAGTGCAGTCACATACCCCACATATACAGTGCAGTCACATACCCCATATATACAGTGCAGTCACATACCCCACATATACAGTGCAGTCACATACGCCATATACACAGTGCAGTCACATACCCCATATACGCAATGCAGTCACATACCCCATATTCAGTGCAGTCACATACCCCATATATACAGTGCCGTCACGTACCCCATATTCAGTGCAGTCACATACCCCATATATACAGTGCAGTCACATACGCCATAGATACAGTGCAGCAACATACCCCATATATGCAGTGCAGTCACATACCCCATATACAGTGTAGTCACATACCCCATATATGCAGTGCACACATACCCAATATACAGTGCAGTCACATACCCCATATATACAGTGCAGTCACATACCCCATATATACAGTGCAGTCACATACCCCATATATACAGTGCAGTCACATACCCCACATATACAGTGCGGTCACACACCCCATATACAGTGCAGTCACATACCCCATATATACAGTGCAGTCACATACCCCATATTCAGTGCAGTCACATACCACATATACAGTGCAGTCACATACCCCATATACAGTGCAGTCACACACCCCATATACAGTGCAGTCACATACCACATATACAGTGCAGTCACATACCCCACATATACAGTGCAGTCACAAACCTCATATATACAGTGCAGTCACATACCCCAAATATACAGTGCAGTCACATACCCCATATATACAGTGCAGTCACATACCCCATATACACAGTGCAGTCACATACCCCACATATACAGTGCAGTCACATACCCCACATATACAGTGCAGTCACATACCCCATATACAGTGCAGTCACATACCCCATATACAGTGCAGTCACAAACCTCATATATACAGTGCAGTCACATACCCCATATACAGTGCAGTCACATACCCCATATACAGTGCAGTCACATACCCCATATATACAGTGAAGTCACATACCCCATATTCAGTGCAGTCACATACCCCATATATACAGTGCAGTCACATACCCCATATATACAGTGCAGTCACATACCCCACATATACAGTGCAGTCACATACCCCATATACAGTGCAGTCACATACCCCATATATACAGTGAAGTCACATACCCCATATTCAGTGCAGTCACATACCCCATATATACAGTGCAGTCACATACCCCATATATACAGTGCAGTCACATACCCCATATACAGTGCAGTCACATACCCCACAAATACAGTGCAGTCACATACCCCACATATACAGTTGTGGCCAAAAGTATTGACACCCCTGCAATTCTGTCAGATAATACTCAGTTTCTTCCTGAAAATGATTGCAAACACAAATTCTTTGGTATTATTATCTTCATTTAATTTGTCTGAAATGAAAAAACACAAAAGAGAATGAAGCAAAAAGCAAAACATTGATCATTTCACACAAAACTCCAAAAATGGGCCAGACAAAAGTATTGGCACCCTCAGCCTAATACTTGGTTGCACAACCTTTAGCCAAAATAACTGCGACCAACCGCTTCCGGTAACCATCAATGAGTTTCTTACAATGCTCTGCTGGAATTTTAGACCATTCTTCTTTGGCAAACTGCTCCAGGTCCCTGATATTTGAAGGGTGCCTTCTCCAAACTGCCATTTTTAGATCTCTCCACAGGTGTTCTATGGGATTCAGGTCTGGACTCATTGCTGGCCACCTTAGAAGTCTCCAGTGCTTTCTCTCAAACCATTTTCTAGTGCTTTTTGAAGTGTGTTTTGGGTCATTGTCCTGCTGGAACACCCATGACCTCTGAGGGAGAACCAGCTTTCTCACACTGGGCCCTACATTATGCTGCAAAATTTGTTGGTAGTCTTCTGACTTCATAATGCCATGCACACGGTCAAGCAGTCCAGTGCCAGAGGCAGCAAAGCAACCCCAAAACATCAGGGAACCTCCGCCATGTTTGACTGTAGGGACCGTGTTCTTTTCTTTGAATGCCTCTTTTTTTCTCCTGTAAACTCTCTGTTGATGCCTTTGCCCCAAAAGCTCTACTTTTGTCTCATCTGACCAGAGAACATTCTTCCAAAACGTTTTAGGCTTTTTCAGGTAAGTTTTGGCAAACTCCAGCCTGGCTTTTTTATGTCTCGGGGTAAGCATCACATGATTTTTCGAACAGTGCCAATATTTTTGTCCACCCTCTTTTTTATGTTTGGTGTGGAATTATATCCAATTTGGCTTTAGGACAATTCTTTTTGTGTTTTTCCATTTAAGTCAAATTAAATGAAGATAATAATACCAAAGAATTTGTGTTTGCAATCATTTTCAGGAAGAAACTGAGTATTATCTGACAGAATTGCAGGGGTGTCAATACTTTTGGCCACAACTGTACAGTGCAGTCACATACCCCACATATATAGTGCAGTCACATACCCCACATATACAGTGCAGTCACATACCCCACATATACAGTGCAGTCACATACCCCACATATACAGTGCAGTCACATACCCCACATACACAGTGCAGTCACATACCCCATATACACAGTGCAGTCACATACCCCATATATACAGTGCAGTCACATACCCCACATATACAGTGCAGTCACATACCCCATATATACAGTGCAGTCACATACCCCATATTCAGTGCAGTCACATACCCCATATATACAGTGCAGTCACATACCCCACATATACAGTGCAGTCACATACCCCATATATACAGTGCAGTCACATACCCCACATATACAGTGCAGTCACATACGCCATATACACAGTGCAGTCACATACCCCATATACGCAATGCAGTCACATACCCCATATTCAGTGCAGTCACATACCCCATATACACAGTGCAGTCACATACCCCATATATACAGTGCAGTCACATACCCCACATATACAGTGCAGTCACATACCCCACATATACAGTGCAGTCACATACGCCATATACACAGTGCAGTCACATACCCCATATATACAGTGCAGTCACATACGCCATATACACAGTGCAGTCACATACCCCATATACGCAATGCAGTCACATACCCCATATATACAGTGCAGTCACATACCCCATATTCAGTGCAGTCACATACCCCATATATACAGTGCAGTCACATACCCCATATATACAGTGCAGTCACATACCCCATATATACAGTGCAGTCACATACGCCATATACACAGTGCAGTCACATACCCCATATACGCAATGCAGTCACATACCCCATATACACAGTGCAGTCACATACCCCATATATACAGTGCAGTCACATACCCCATATTCACAGTGCAGTCACATACCCCATATATACAGTGCAGTCACATACCCCATATTCAGTGCAGTCACATACCCCATATATACAGTGCAGTCACATACCCCATATATACAGTGCAGTCACATACCCCATATATACAGTGCAGTCACATACGCCATATACACAGTGCAGTCACATACCCCATATACACAGTGCAGTCACATACCCCATATACACAGTGCAGTCACATACGCCATATACGCAATGCAGTCACATACCCCACATATACAGTGCAGTCACATACCCCACATATACAGTGCAGTCACATACGCCATATACACAGTGCAGTCACATACCCCATATACGCAATGCAGTCACATACCCCATATATACAGTGCAGTCACATACCCCATATTCAGTGCAGTCACATACCCCATATATACAGTGCAGTCACATACCCCATATATACAGTGCAGTCACATACCCCATATATACAGTGCAGTCACATACGCCATATACACAGTGCAGTCACATACCCCATATACGCAATGCAGTCACATACCCCATATACACAGTGCAGTCACATACCCCATATATACAGTGCAGTCACATACGCCATATACACAGTGCAGTCACATACCCCATATACGCAATGCAGTCACATACCCCATATATACAGTGCAGTCACATACCCCATATTCAGTGCAGTCACATACCCCATATATACAGTGCAGTCACATACCCCATATATACAGTGCAGTCACATACCCCATATATACAGTGCAGTCACATACGCCATATACACAGTGCAGTCACATACTCCATATACGCAATGCAGTCACATACCCCATATACGCAATGCAGTCACATACCCCATATATACAGTGCAGTCACATACCCCATATTCAGTGCAGTCACATACCCCATATATACAGTGCAGTCACATACCCCATATATACAGTGCAGTCACATACGCCATATACACAGTGCAGTCACATACCCGATATACGCAATGCAGTCACATACCCCACATATACAGTGCAGTCACATACGCCATATACACAGTGCAGTCACATACCCCATATACACAGTGCAGTCACATACCCCATATTCAGTGCAGTCACATACCCCATATATACAGTGCAGTCACATACCCCACATATACAGTGCAGTCACATACGCCATATACACAGTGCAGTCACATACCCGATATACGCAATGCAGTCACATACCCCACATATACAGTGCAGTCACATACCCCATATACGCAATGCAGTCACATACCCCATATATAGTGCAGTCACATACCCCATATACACAGTGCAGTCACATACCTCATATTCAGTGCAGTCACATACCCCATATATACAGTGCAGTCACATACCCCATATATACAGTGCAGTCACATACCCCATATTCAGTGCAGTCACATACCCCATATATACAGTGCAGTCACATACGCCATAGATACAGTGCAGCAACATACCCCATATATGCAGTGCAGTCACATACCCCATATACAGTGTAGTCACATACCCCATATATGCAGTGCACACATACCCCAAATATACAGTGCAGTCACATACCCCATATATACAGTGCAGTCACATACCCCATATATACAGTGGTCACATAACCCATATACACAGTGCAGTCACATACCCCATATACAGTGCAGTCACATACCCCATATATACAGTGCAGTCACATACCCCATATACGCAATGCAGTCACATACCCCATATATACAGTGCAGTCACATACCCCACATATACAGTGCGGTCACACACCCCATATACAGTGCAGTCACATACCCCATATATACAGTGCAGTCACATACCCCATATTCAGTGCAGTCACATACCACATATACAGTGCAGTCACATACCCCATATTCAGTGCAGTCACATACCACATATACAGTGCAGTCACATACCCCATATACAGTGCAGTCACACACCCCATATACAGTGCAGTCACATACCACATATACAGTGCAGTCACATACCCCACATATACAGTGCAGTCACATACCCCATATACACAGTGCAGTCACATACCCCACATATACAGTGCAGTCACATACCCCACATATACAGTGCAGTCACATACCCCACATATACAGTGCAGTCACATACCCCATATATACAGTGCAGTCACATACCCCATATTCAGTGCAGTCACATACCCCATATACACAGTGCAGTCACATACCCCATATATACAGTGCAGTCACATACCCCACATATACAGTGCAGTCACATACCCCATATATACAGTGCAGTCACATACCCCATATATACAGTGCAGTCACATACGCCATATACACAGTGCAGTCACATACCCCATATACGCAATGCAGTCACATACCCCATATTCAGTTCAGTCACATACCCCATATATACAGTGCAGTCACATACCCCATATATACAGTGCAGTCACATACGCCATATACACAGTGCAGTCACATACCCGATATACGCAATGCAGTCACATACCCCACATATACAGTGCAGTCACATACCCCATATACACAGTGCAGTCACATACCCCATATACGCAATGCAGTCACATACCCCATATATAGTGCAGTCACATACCCCATATACACAGTGCAGTCACATACCTCATATTCAGTGCAGTCACATACCCCATATATACAGTGCAGTCACATACCCCATATATACAGTGCAGTCACATACCCCATATTCAGTGCAGTCACATACCCCATATATACAGTGCAGTCACATACCCCACATATACAGTGCAGTCACATACCCCATATATACAGTGCAGTCACATACCCCATATATACAGTGCAGTCACATACGCCATATACACAGTGCAGTCACATACCCCATATACGCAATGCAGTCACATACCCCATATTCAGTTCAGTCACATACCCCATATATACAGTGCAGTCACATACCCCATATATACAGTGCAGTCACATACGCCATATACACAGTGCAGTCACATACCCGATATACGCAATGCAGTCACATACCCCACATATACAGTGCAGTCACATACCCCATATACACAGTGCAGTCACATACCCCATATACGCAATGCAGTCACATACCCCATATATAGTGCAGTCACATACCCCATATACACAGTGCAGTCACATACCTCATATTCAGTGCAGTCACATACCCCATATATACAGTGCAGTCACATACCCCATATATACAGTGCAGTCACATACCCCATATTCAGTGCAGTCACATACCCCATATATACAGTGCAGTCACATACCCCACATATACAGTGCAGTCACATACCCCATATATACAGTGCAGTCACATACCCCATATATACAGTGCAGTCACATACGCCATATACACAGTGCAGTCACATACCCCATATACGCAATGCAGTCACATACCCCATATTCAGTTCAGTCACATACCCCATATATACAGTGCAGTCACATACCCCATATATACAGTGCAGTCACATACGCCATATACACAGTGCAGTCACATACCCGATATACGCAATGCAGTCACATACCCCACATATACAGTGCAGTCACATACGCCATATACACAGTGCAGTCACATACCCCATATACGCAATGCAGTCACATACCCCATATATAGTGCAGTCACATACCCCATATACACAGTGCAGTCACATACCTCATATTCAGTGCAGTCACATACCCCATATATACAGTGCAGTCACATACCCCATATATACAGTGCAGTCACATACCCCATATTCAGTGCAGTCACATACCCCATATATACAGTGCAGTCACATACGCCATAGATACAGTGCAGCAACATACCCCATATATGCAGTGCAGTCACATACCCCATATACAGTGTAGTCACATACCCCATATATGCAGTGCACACATACCCCAAATATACAGTGCAGTCACATACCCCATATATACAGTGCAGTCACATACCCCATATATACAGTGGTCACATAACCCATATACACAGTGCAGTCACATACCCCATATACAGTGCAGTCACATACCCCATATATACAGTGCAGTCACATACCCCATATACGCAATGCAGTCACATACCCCATATATACAGTGCGGTCACACACCCCATATACAGTGCAGTCACATACCCCATATATACAGTGCAGTCACATACCCCATATTCAGTGCAGTCACATACCACATATACAGTGCAGTCACATACCACATATACAGTGCAGTCACATACCCCATATTCAGTGCAGTCACATACCACATATACAGTGCAGTCACATACCCCATATACAGTGCAGTCACACACCCCATATACAGTGCAGTCACATACCACATATACAGTGCAGTCACATACCCCACATATACAGTGCAGTCACATACCCCATATACACAGTGCAGTCACATACCCCACATATACAGTGCAGTCACATACCCCACATATACAGTGCAGTCACATACCCACATATACAGTGCAGTCACATACCCCACATATACAGTGCAGTCACATACCCCATATATACAGTGCAGTCACATACCCCATATTCAGTGCAGTCACATACCCCATATACACAGTGCAGTCACATACCCCATATATACAGTGCAGTCACATACCCCACATATACAGTGCAGTCACATACCCCATATATACAGTGCAGTCACATACCCCATATATACAGTGCAGTCACATACGCCATATACACAGTGCAGTCACATACCCCATATACGCAATGCAGTCACATACCCCATATTCAGTTCAGTCACATACCCCATATATACAGTGCAGTCACATACCCCATATATACAGTGCAGTCACATACGCCATATACACAGTGCAGTCACATACCCGATATACGCAATGCAGTCACATACCCCACATATACAGTGCAGTCACATACCCCATATACACAGTGCAGTCACATACCCCATATACGCAATGCAGTCACATACCCCATATATAGTGCAGTCACATACCCCATATACACAGTGCAGTCACATACCCCATATATACAGTGCAGTCACATACGCCATAGATACAGTGCAGCAACATACCCCATATATGCAGTGCAGTCACATACCCCATATACAGTGTAGTCACATACCCCATATATGCAGTGCAGTCACATACCCCATATACGCAATGCAGTCACATACCCCATATATACAGTGCAGTCACATACCCCACATATACAGTGCAGTCACATACCCCATATATACAGTGCAGTCACATACCCCATATATACAGTGGTCACATAACCCATATACACAGTGCAGTCACATACCCCATATACAGTGCAGTCACATACCCCATATATACAGTGCAGTCACATACCCCATATACGCAATGCAGTCACATACCCCATATATACAGTGCAGTCACATACCCCACATATACAGTGCGGTCACACACCCCATATACAGTGCAGTCACATACCCCATATATACAGTGCAGTCACATACCCCATATTCAGTGCAGTCACATACCACATATACAGTGCAGTCACATACCCCATATTCAGTGCAGTCACATACCACATATACAGTGCAGTCACATACCCCATATACAGTGCAGTCACACACCCCATATACAGTGCAGTCACATACCACATATACAGTGCAGTCACATACCACATATACAGTGCAGTCACATACCCCACATATACAGTGCAGTCACATACCTCATATATACAGTGCAGTCACATACCCCATATACACAGTGCAGTCACATACCCCACATATACAGTGCAGTCACATACCCCATATACAGTGCAGTCACATACCCCATATACAGTGCAGTCACATACCCCATATATACAGTGAAGTCACATACCCCATATTCAGTGCAGTCACATACCCCATATATACAGTGCAGTCACATACCCCATATATACAGTGCAGTCACATACCCCATATACAGTGCAGTCACATACCCACATATACAGTGCAGTCACATACCCCACATATACAGTTGTGGCCAAAAGTATTGACACCCCTGCAATTCTGTCAGATAATACTCAGTTTCTTCCTGAAAATGATTGCAAACTCAAATTCTTTGGTATTATTATCTTCATTTAATTTGTCTTAAATGAAAAAACACAAAAGAGAATGAAGCAAAAAGCAAAACATTGATCATTTCACACAAAACTCCAAAAATGGGCCAGACAAAAGTATTGGCACCCTCAGCCTAATACTTGGTTGCACAACCTTTAGTCAAAATAACTGCGACCAACCGCTTCCGGTAACCATCAATGAGTTTCTTACAATGCTCTGCTGGAATTTTAGACCATTCTTCTTCGGCAAACTGCTCCAGGTCCCTGATATTAGAAGGGTGCCTTCTCCAAACTGCCATTTTTAGATCTCTCCACAGGTGTTCTATGGGATTCAGGTCTGGACTCATTGCTGGCCACCTTAGAAGTCTCCAGTGCTTTCTCTCAAACCATTTTCTAGTGCTTTTTGAAGTGTGTTTTGGGTCATTGTCCTGCTGGAAGACCCATGACCTCTGAGGGAGACCCAGCTTTCTCACACTGGGCCCTACAATATGCTGCAAAATTTGTTGGTAGTCCTCTGACTTCATAATGCCATGCACACGGTCAAGCAGTCCAGTGCCAGAGGCAGCAAAGCAACCCCAAAACATCAGGGAACCTCCGCCATGTTTGACTGTAGGGACCGTGTTCTTTTCTTTGAATGCCTCTTTTTTTCTCCTGTAAACTCTCTGTTGATGCCTTTGCCCCAAAAAGCTCTACTTTTGTCTCATCTGACCAGAGAACGTTCTTCCAAAACGTTTTAGGCTTTTTCAGGTAAGTTTTGGAAAACTCCAGCCTGGCTTTTTTATGTCTCGGGGTAAGCATCACATGATTTTTCGAACAGTGCCAATACTTTTGTCCACCCTCTTTTTTATGTTTGGTGTGGAATTATATTCAATTTGGCTTTAGGACAATTCTTTTTGTGTTTTTCATTTAAGACAAATTAAATGAAGATAATAATACCAAAGAATTTGTGTTTGCAATCATTTTCAGGAAGAAACTGAGTATTATCTGACAGAATTGCAGGGGTGTCAATACTTTTGGCCACAACTGTACAGTGCAGTCACATACCCCACATATATAGTGCAGTCACATACCCCACATATACAGTGCAGTCACATACCCCACATATACAGTGCAGTCACATACCCCACATACACAGTGCAGTCACATACCCCACATATACAGTGCAGTCACATACCCCACATATACAGTGCACAAACTCAAAATACAGTGCAGTCACATAAGCCATATATACAGTGCACATACACTATAGATACAGTGCAGTCACATAGCTTATATATTGCAGATGCATACCTCATATATATATATATATATATATATATATAGTACGGTCACATACCCCAGATACGGTGCAGCAACATATCCAATAGAAACAGTGCAGGAACATACCCCATATATACAGTGCAGGAACATACCCCATATACTGTATACAGTGCAGTCACATACCCCATATATACAGTGCAGGAACATACCCCATATATACAGTGAAGGAACATACCCCATATACTGTATACAGTGCAGTCACATACCCCACATATACAGTGCAGTCACATACCCCATATTCAGTGCAGTCACATACCCCATATATGCAGTGCAGTCACTTACCCCACATATACAGTGCAGTAACATACCCCATATATACAGTGCAGCCATACCCCATATATGCAGTGCACATACTCAAAATACAGTGCAGTCACATACCCCATATATACAGTGCAGGAACATACCCCATATATACAGTGAAGGAACATACCCCATATACTGTATACAGTGCAGTCACATACCCCACATATACAGTGCAGTCACATACCCCATATATACAGTGCAGTCACATACCCCATAGATAGTGCAGTCACATACCCCATATATGCAGTGCAGTCACTTACCCCACATATACAGTGCAGTAACATACCCCATATATGCAGTGCAGTCACATACCCCATATATACAGTGCAGCCATACCCCATATATGCAGTGCACATACTCAAAATACAGTGCAGTCACATAAGCCATGTATACAGTGCAGCCATACCCCATATATGCAGTGCAGTCACATAAGCCATGTATACAGTGCAGTCACATACCTCATATATATATAGTACGGTCACATACCCCAGATACAGTGCAGCAACATATCCAATAGAAACAGTGCAGGAACATACCCCATAGATTCAGTGCAGCGACATACATTGCAGTCACATACCCCACAGATACAGTGTATATACCCCAAATATACAGGGCAGACGCATACCCCGTAGATACAGTTCAGCCAGGTGTAACATCGTTCCTGGCCCTTGTACTGTTGGCAGCGGGCGGTGATGCGCCTTTGTTGCGGGCAATGCATGGCAGCGTCAGTCCTGCTTTATTCCCGGTACATTAGGGACCTATGTGGTAAATACTTGTTTGGTTTTGAGTCCTTCCTGAGACCCCCTGGGTGGAGCTGTCAGCCGTTTATACCCCTGAACCTCCGACATCTACTGCCAGTCAATAAGTCCATCGGACCTGGTCCGCAGCCCTAGCTCTTCCTGGTGACTTATCCTGTTTTCAGGTCTTGGCTTGTATTTTTCTTCACCCACTTTCTTTTGTCCCTGACATGATTTCTTGGTGTCAACCCTGCATGATGACATTACTTGTCACCAGCTTGCTCCACCAATCAGCAGCCCCAGCCCAGAGGTCCGGACAGTGCAACCATAACACACATACGTATTGGCGCTCTTCCCTATTTCCTATTCTTTTGCCTGTTTGTCACACTTAAATGTTTCCAATCACCAAACAAATTTTAATATTAGACAAAGATAACACAAGTAACACAAAGTGCAGTTTATAAATGAAGGTCTTTATTATTAAGGGGAAAAGAAATCCAAACCTACAGGGTCCTGTGTGAAAAAATGATTACCCCGTAAACCTAATAACTGGTTGGGCCCCCTTTATCTGCAATAACTGCAATCAAGGGTTTGGGATAACTGGCAATGAGTCTTTACAACGCTCTGGAGGAATTCTGGCTCATTAATCTTTGCAGAATTGTTGTAATTCAGCCACATTGGAGGGTTTTCGGAGCATGAACCGCCTTTTTAACCCCTTAATGACCTGGCCATTTTTTTGCAATTCTGACCAGTGTCCCTTTATGAGGTAATAACTCAGGAACACTTCACCGGATCCTAGCGATTCTGAGATTGTTTTTTCGAGACATATTGGGCTTCATGTTAGTGGTAAATTTAGGTCAATAATTTTTGCATTTATTTGTGAAAAAATCAGAAATTTGGTAAAAATTTAGAAAATTTCGCAATTTTCACATTTTGAATATTTATTCTGTTAAACCAGAGAGTTATGTGACACAAAATAGTTAATAAATAAGATTTCCCATATGTTTACTTTACATCAGCACAATTTTGGAAACTTTTTTTTTTTGTTAGGAAGTTCAGGGTTAAAAGTTGACCAGCGATTTCTCATTTTTACAACAAAATTTACAAAACCATTTTTTTAGGGACCACCTCACATTTGAAGTCACTTTGAAGGGATAAAAGGCAGAAAATACCCAAAAGTGACACCATTCTAAAAACTGCACCCCTCAAGCTACTCAAAACTACATTCAAGAAGATTATTAACCCTTCAGGTGTTCAGCAGGAACTAAAGCAACGTGGAAAGAAAAAATGTACATTTTAATTTTTACAACAAAAATTTTCTTTTAGCATCAATTTTTTCATTTTCACATGGACAACAGGATAAAATGGATCCTAAAATTTGTTGGGCAATTTCCCCTGAGTACACGGATACCTCATATGTTGTCATAAACCACTGTTTGGGTGCACGGCAGGGCTCAGAAGGGAAGGAGCGCCATTTGACTTTTGAATGGAAACATGCTGGAATATTTAGCGGTTGCCATGTCGCGTTTGGAGAGCACCTGTGTGCCTAAACTTTGGAGCTCCCCCACAAGTGACCCTATTTTGGAAACTAGACCCCCTAAGGAACTTATCTAGATGCATAGTGATCACTTTGAACCCCCAGGTGCTTCACAAATTGATCGGTTAAAACAAAGTACTTTTTTTTTAACAAAAATTTTTTTTTAGCCTGTTTTTTCATTTTCACATGGACAACAGGATAAAATGGATCCTAAAATTTGTTGGGCAATTTCCCCTGAGTGCACAGATACCTCATATGTGGTAATAGACCACTGTTTGGGCGCACGGCAGGGTCCGTAAGTGAAGGAGCACTATTTGACTTTTTGAATGGAAAATTAGCTCCAATCGTTATTGGACACCATGTTGCGTTTGGAGAGCCCCTGTGTGCCTAAACAGTGAAAACCCCCACAGGTGACCCCATTCTGGAAACTAGACCCCTTATGGATCTTATCTAGATGTGTGGTGAGCACTTTGAACCTCCAGGTGCTTCACAGAAGCTTATAACGCAGAGCAGTGAAAATAAAAAAATCATTTTTTCCCCTCAAAAATGATTTTTTAGCACACTATTTTTTATTTCACATGGCTAACAGGAGAAATTGGACCACAAAAGTTGTTGTCCAGTTTGTCCTGAGTACGCTGGTACCCCATATGTGGGGGGAACCACTGTTTGGGAGCACGGCAGGGCGCAGAAGGGAAGGAGCGCCATTTGACCTTTTGAAATTAAAATTACCTCTAATCGTTAGCGGACACCATGTCATGTTTGGAGAGCCCCTGTGTGCCTAAACATCGGAGCTCCCCCACAAATGACCCCATTTTGGAAACTAGACCCCTTAAGGAACTTTTCTAGATGCATAGTGAGCACTTTGAACCCCCAAGTGCTTCACAAAAGTTTATAACGCAGTGCCATGAAAATAAAAAATATTTTTTTTTCCTCAAAAAATTATTTTTTAGTGCACAATTTTTATTTTCACAAGGGTACCAGGAGAAACTGGACCCCAAAAGTTGTTGTCCAGTTTGTCCTGAGTACGCTGGTACCCCATATGTGGGGGGTACCATTGTTTGGGGACACGTAAGGGCTGAGAATGGAAGTAGTGACATTTTGAAATGCAGACTTTGATGGAAAGGTCTGCGGTCGTTGCTACGTTTGCAGAGCCCCTGATGTGCCTAAACAGTAGAAACCCCCACAAGTGACCCCATTTTGGAAACTAGACCTTCCAAGGAACTTATCTAGATGTTTGGTGAGCACTTGGAACCCCCAAGTGCTTCACAGACGTTCATAACGCAGAGACGTGAAAATCAAAAAATCATTTTTTTTCCAAAAACAATTTTTAAGCCCCCAATTTTTTATTTTCCCAAGGATAGCAGGAGAAATTAGACCACCAAAGTTGTTGTGCAATTTTTCCTGAGTACGCCGATACCCCATATGTTGGGGTAAACCAATGTTTGGGCACACGTCGGGGCTTGGAAAGGAGGGAGCACCGTTTGACTTTTTGAATGCAAAATTGGCTGGTATCAATGGTTGCACCATGTCGCGTTTGGAGACCCCCTGATGTGCCTAAACAGTGGAAACCCCTCAATTCTAACTCTAACCCTAACCCCAATACACCCCTAACCACAGCCCTAACCCCAACACATCCCTAACCCTAATCCCAACCCTAACCCTAACCCCAACACACCCCTAACCCTATCCGTAACCCTAATTCCAACCCTAACCCTAATTCCAACCCTAACCCCATCCCTAACCCTAATTCCATCCCTAACCCTAGTTCTAACCCTAATTCCATCCCTAACCCTAATTCCAACCCTAACCCTCTTTACAACCCTAACCCTCTTTCCAACCCTAACCCTAATGGAAAAATAAAAATAATTTATTTTATTAGTTGATCCTGCCTATGGGGGTGATAAACGGGGGGTTTATTTACTTTTCATTATATTTTGATCACTGTGAGAGTTTATCACAGTGATCAAAATAGAATGAAGGTAAATTGCATTTTCAAGATGGCGGCGCCCATGAAGCAGGACCGCGGGACACCGGGAGGCGGAGAGGGACATCGGAGGTATCGGGGGGGGTGAGGGGAGCACAGAAAAGGGGGAGGGGAGCCGATGATGATGGCGTGAGCCGGTGGGGGGGGGGAGTCGGATCACGGTCTCCAGCCATGTCCGATGCTACTGCAGCATCGGCCATGGCTGGATTGTAATATTTCATCAATTTTCATTGATGAAATATTACTATTGCTCTGATTGGCTGTTTCACTTTTAACAGCCAATCAGAGCGATCGTAGCCACGTGGGGGCGAAGCCACGCCCCCTGTGGTGAAGAACAAAGCCCCCTGTATCTGCGGGTCGGGTGACCTTTCAGTGACCTAGGTCACCCGACCCGCAGGGGGGCTTTAAAGTCATGACGCCACATAGGCGTCATGGGTCGTTCTGGCACGACTTTTCATGACGCCTATGTGGCGTCAAAGGTCGTGAAGGGGTTAAGGTCACAGCCTCTCAATCCGATTAAGCTCCTGACTTTGACTAGGCCACTCCAAAGTCTTAATTTTGCTTTTCTTAAGAAATTCAGAGGTGGACGTGCTGCTGTGTTTTGGATCATTGTCCTGCTGCATAACCCATGACTGCTTCAGCTTGAGGTCATGAACAGATGGTGGACATTCTCCTTCTGGATTTTTTGGTAGATAGCAGAATTCATTGTTCCATTTACCACAGCAAGTCTTCCAGGTTCTAAAGCAGCAAACCAGCCCCAGGCCATCACACTACCACCACCATATTTTACTGTTGGTATGATGTTCCATTCCTGAAATGCTGTGTTACTTCTATGCAAGATGCAATGAGACATATACCTTCCAAAAAGTTCAACTTTTGTCTCGTCAGTCCACAGAGAATTCTCCCAAAAATCTTGGGGATCATCAAGATGTTTTCTGGCAAAACTGAGAGGAGCCTTTATGTTCTTATTGCTCAGCAGTGGTTTTCGTCTGGGAACTCTGCCGTGCAGGCCATTTTTGCCCAGTCTCTTTCTTATGGTGGAGTCATGAACACTGACCTAAACTGAGGCAGGTGAGGCCTGCAGTTCTTTGGATGTTGTGGTGGGGTCTTTTGTGACCTGTTGGATGAGTCAGCCCTGCGCTCTTAGGGTAATTTTGGTCGGTTAGCCACTACTGGGAAGGTTCACCACTGGTCCATGTTTTCACCATTGTGGATAATGGCTCTCACTGTTGTTCGCTTAAGTCCCAAAGCTTTAGGAATGGCTTTATAACGTTTTCCAGACTGATAGATCTCAATTACTTTGTTTTTCATTTGTTCCAGAGTATATTTGGGTCGTGGCATGATGTCTAGCTTTTGAGGATCTTTTGGTCTACTTCACTTTGTCAGGCAGGTCCTATTTAAGTGATGTCTTGATCGAGAACAAGTGTGGCATAATCAGACCTGGGTGTGGCTGGAGAATGTGAACTCGGCTTCCCAAAGATGTGATAAACCACAGATAAATGTCTTAAGAGCGGGTGGCAATCACTTTTTTACACAGGGCCCTGTCGGTTTGGATTTCTTTTCCCCTTAAAAATAAAGACCTGCATTTTGTGATTACTTGTGTATTCTGTGTCTAATATTTAAATTTTTTTGGTGATCTGAAACATTTAAGTGTGACAAATATGCAAAAGAATAGGAAATCAGGAAGGGGGCAAACATCTTTTCCCACAACTGTATAGAGTGCAGCCACATACCCTATGTATACACAGTGCAGCACATGTCCCATATATAAAGTACAGCCACATACCTACATATACATTGCAGCCGCATATACAGTGCAGCCACATACCCTATGTACGCTACCGTTCAAAAATTTCACCCAGGTCACCCAGACAATTTTGTGTTTTCCATGAAAACTCATACTTTTATTAATCAATGAGTTGCCAAATGAATTGAGAATCTGGTCCAGACATTGACAAGGTTTGAAAAAAAGATTTTCATTTGAAATAATAATTTTCTCCTTCAAACTTTGCTTTCGTCACAGAATGCTCCCTTTGCAGCAATTCCAGCATTGCAGACCTTTGGCATTTTAGCAGTTAATTTGCTGAGATAATCTGGTGAAATTTCACCCCATACTTCCAGAAGCCCCTCCCACAAGTTGGTTTGGCTTGATGGGCACTTTTTGCCTACCATACGGTCAAGCTGCTCCCACAACAGCTCAATGGGGTTGAGATCTGGTGACGGCGCTGGCCACTCCATTACAGATAGAATACCAGCTGCCTGCTTCTTCCCTAAATAGTTCTTGCATAATTTGGAGGTGTGCTTTGGGTCATTGTCCTGTTGTAGGATGAAATTGGCTCCCATCAAGCGCCGTCCACAGGGTATGGCATGGCGTTGCAAAATAGAGTGATAGCCTTCCTTATTCAAAATCCCTTTTACCTTGTACAAATCTCCCACGTTGCCAGCACCAAAGCAACCCCAGACCATCTCATTACCTCCACCATGCTTGACAGATGGCGTTAGTCACTCTTCCAGCATCTTTTCAGTTGTTCTGCATCTCACAAATGTTCTTCTGTGTGATCCAAACACCCCAAACTTGGATTCGTCTGTCCATAACACTTTTTTTTTTCTAATCATAGAATCGTAGAGTTGGAAGGGACCTCCTGGGCCATCTGGTCCAACCCCCTGCTCAAAGCAGGATTCGCTAAATCATTCTAGATAGATGTCTGTCCAGCCTCTGTTTGAAGACTTCTATTGAAGGAGAACTCACCACTTCTCGTGGCAACCTGTTCCACTCATTGATCACTCTAACTGTCAAAAAGTTTTTTCTAATATCTAATCTATGTCTCCTCCCATTCAGTTTCATCCCATTGCTTCTAGTCTTTCCTTTGCAAATGAGAATAAAGTTGATCCTTCTACAATGTGACAGCCCTTGAGATATTTGTAGAAAGCTATTAAGTCTCCTCTCAGTCTTCTCTTCTGCAAGCTAAACATTCTCAAATCCTGCAACCTTTCCTCATAAGACAGGGTTTGCAGACTGGTCACCATTCTGGTCGCTCTTTTCTGAACTTGCTCCAGTTTGTTGATGTCTTTTTTAAAATGTGGTGCCCAAAACTGAACACAGTATTCCAGATGAGGTCTGACCAAAGAGGAGTAGAGGGAAATAATGACTTCACGTGATCTAGACTGTATGCTTCTGTTAATACATCCTAGAATTGAATTTGCCTTTTTTGCTTCTGCATCACACTGTTGACTCATATTCAGTCTGTGATCTATTAGTATACCCAAGTCTTTTTCACATGTGCTGTTGCTTAGCCCTATTCCTCCCATTCTGTATATGCTTTTTTCAGTTTTATTGCCCAGATGTACTTTGCATTTTTCCATTATAAACCATTCTGTTAGTTGCTGCCCACTGCTCCAGTTTATTTATATCTTTTTGAATCCTCTCTCTCTTCTCTAGTATTAGCTATCCCTCCTAGCTTTGTGTCATCAGCAAATTTAATCAGTTTACCCTCAATTCCTTCATCTAAATTGTTGATAAAGATGTTGAACAATACAGGGCCCAGGACAGAGCCCTGTGGTACCCCACTTAAGACATTCTTCCAACTGGATGTGCAGCCATTTACGACCACCTTTTGGGTCCGATCACTAAGCCAGTTATGAATCCACCTAACAGTTGCCTTGTCCATTCCATACTTAGTCATTTTTTCAATAAGGATTGTGTGAGATACTTTGTCAAATGTTTTGCTGAAGTCAAGATATACTATATCTACAGCATTTCCCTGATCCACCTAATCAGTGATTCCGTCATAGAAGGAAATTAAGTTAGCCTGACATGACTTATTAGTTACAAACCCATGCTGACTCTGTTTAATCACTTCATTCTTATCCAGGTACTTACATACATGTTATTTAATAATTTCCTCTGTCCAATATCTGTGTTCTTTTGCCCATATTAATCTTTTCCATTTATTAGCCAGATATGGCTTTTTCTTTGCCACTCTGTCCTGAAGGCCAGCATCCCGGAGTCGCCTCTTCACTGTAGGCATTGATACTGGCGTTTTGCGTGTACTATTTAATGAAGCTGCAAGGTGAGGACCTGTGAGGCGTCGATTTCTCAAACTGCAAACTCTAATGTACTTGTCTTGTTGCTCAGTTGTGCGGCGGGGCCTCCCACTTCTCTTTCTACTCTGGTTAGAGCCTGTTTGTGCTCTCCCCTGAAGGGAGTAGTACACTCCGTTGTAGAAAATCTTCAGTTTCTTGGCAATTCCTCGCATGGAATAGACTTCATTTCTAAGAACAAGAATAGACTGTCGAGTTTCACATGAAAGTTCTTTTTTTCTGGCCATTTTGAGAGTTTAATGGAACCAACAAATGTAATGCTCCAGATTCTCAACTAGCTCAAAGGAAGGTCAGGTTTAAAGCTTCTCTAATCAGCCAAACTGTTTTCAGCTGTGCTAGCATACTTGCACAAGGGTTTTCAAGGGTATTCTAACCATCCATTAGCCTTCTTACACAGTTAGCAAACACAAAGTACCATAAGAACACTGGAGTGATGGTTGTTGGAAATGGCCCTCTATACACCTATGAAGATATTGCATTACAAACCAGACATTTGCAGCTAGTATAGTTATTTACCACATTAACAATGTATAGAGTGTATTTCTGAATCATTTAATGTTATCTTCATTGATAAAACTGTGCTTCTTTCAAAAATAAGGAAATTTCTAAGTGACCCTAAACTTTTGAACAGTAGTGTATATATTGCAGCAAATGTCACACATACACAGTGCAGCCACATACCCTATATATTTGTACTGTATTTTGTGCTGTCACATACCCCATATATACAGTGAGGCCACATAACCTCTATATACAGTAAAACTGCATACCCCTTATGTAAAATTATGCAACATACCCCATATATCCTGTGCAGCCACATATCCCACGTATACTGTACAATACAGCCACAAATCCCACTTCTGTAACCCCAGGTGAGTCGCATTCCCTCCTCATCTATCAGGTGTTCTTTCGGAAGACCATTCCCTATTTTTGACCCTGGTCCTTTACTTTTAAACCTGGGAAATAGCTTTAATTTACTGTCCGGCTCCAGATATTTGTCCGCTGGGTTCCAAATTATTTCACGACTTCAGATCTTAAACATTTGTATACACAAATATTTTTTTTTCCGATAATGTCGTGAATTTTATTCATGGAAAAAAAAATAAAAAATCGATTTTTGATTTTGGGAACCATTGTGTGCCTCTTTGACTAACGAGAAAATCCTGTAAGGTGATGGTGGGGGGGGGGGGGAGCATCTCAGTGGGAGGCAGAAGGGAATCTGCCACCATCAGTCTCATGTGGCTCCAATCACAGACTTCATGTCAATATCTCTTGACACGTACCATAAGCACCTGAGGCCGCTGAGGGAACGCGCCGAGAGCTGTACGCTCCGGAACAACGGCGGTGGGGACACTGGCAGTATTTTATATGCCCTAGTATGGCTGGCACTGTTTAAGGGTTGGGAGCATGTTGACATTGTTTTTGGGGCAAGCTAACACGGATTATGAGGCACTGACTTGTGTTATGAATGGGTCACTGAGGAGGATAGCAGGACCAGGCTAAGCCACCAGAAAACCAGACAGGTTGGTAACTAAGTGGATTGCAGACCCCTGATCCTATCCACACAACTAGCAGTAGCCGTGGAGCGTACCTACGATGCCCTAGACGCCTCGGCACAGCCAGAGAACTAACTCAGCCTAAAGCAAGAAAGGTGAAATCTAAACTGCCCCGGAGCAGACACCAAAGGAATAGATAGCCCCCAAACATATATTGTCGGTGAGAGAAGATGAAAACACAAACGCAGGCAGAAAAATAGACTGAGCAAATGATGGGGCCCAAACTGCCTAGACAGGACAGGAAAGGAAAGGAAAAACACTGTCTGCAATCACGCAAAAACCCTGAAAAATTCAACACGTCTGATGCACAAAAAACACTGAAGTCACACGACTTCACCCCCACTATATCAGCACTCTGGTATATACTGAGAGCAAAGCAAAAAGAGACCAATATAACAGGGGACAGAACAAACTGACACAAGCAGTAACATATGGGCGGTGATCCAGCACAGCCCCAGCAGGAGCAAGCTGAACCGCACAAAGCAGAGATAGACAAAACCAGATCAAATGCAAACAGAATAGCAAATGAACCACTTAGCTGAACCAGGCAGGAACAGAGCAGGAGACATCAGACCTCAGAAGGCACAGGAAGAAAATCATCAGCAGGGATTGAAGGAAGTCAGCTGTCTTAAATATTCCAGTCAGAAACCCCAGATCTCCAATCGTCATCATCATTATCAGGTGGCAAGCCTCTGTTAATCTGACCAGCTCCACTACCTCCAGTAACCACCAGAGGGAGCCCAGAAAGAGAATTCACAACAGACTTGCTGATATTATTGTTGTGAAGCTGTACTGGCATTGATTATAGAGTCACTAACTTTCTGACACTTTGATGACTTGCTGACAATGTTTTGCCGGTGTACCGGCCATGTTTATGTGGGCAGTGGATTCCTGACACTGTTGTTGGGGGTGTTTGTAAATGATTATGGGGGCACTGACTTGCTGATATTGTTGCGGGGTTCTTCTACTGATTTTTGGGACACTGGCTTGCTTACAGCAATATGGCTGTGTACTGTCACTGATTATGTGGACATTGACTTTCTGAAACTTGTTGAGGGTGTCATGGCACTGACACTGACAATTTCTGGCACTGATTATGAGGCTCCTGACTTTTTGGCATTTTTTTAGGCAGATTAATCTGGCACTGACTTTGATACTGTGTCATTGGTTTTTTTGCAGACTAGCAGCGATTATGGTGGTATTGATTTGCTGACACTTTTCAGGGGCACATTGGCATTGATTATGGGGCAATGACTTGCGGACAGTTTTTAGGAGCACTGATTATGAGGGAACTGACTTTCTTGCATTTTTTTAGGCAATGGCACTGATCATGGGGGAACTTTCCTACGCTATTTAAAGGGAAAGTGGCTTTAATTATGAAGGCACTAACTTTAAAGTAGTATTATTTGGGGATGTGGATAGTGGCACTATTTTACAGACATATGACACTGATTATGGGGGGACTTTGACCTACATCACACTAGATATGTTCTTGGAGTAGAGGTGGTTCTATCAGATGGAAAGAGAGGAAGTCATTTTTCAACCAGCATCCAACCAGGTTAAGGGAAAAGGGGTATAGGAAACATGAAAGCTACGGCCACAAGGGCAATCATCTGATTGCTAAAGGGCACACAGAGGTTACAGTTAGAGGTTCACTTTAAATCAGTTCTTCCTTCCATCTTCTTCTCAGACTGCGGGAGACAAGGCAATCACAAGGGTCAATGAGAATTCAGGTCAGAAGAGCTGAGTAGCGTTCTCCGATGGCGGATTCATCACTAAAAGGTCACCCACATGCCCTATCAATAACAATGTATTGCGGCGGCTCATGCTGATTCTCTGGGCTGTGACAGATCAGAACCCTCTGTTTTCCTTGCAGACTTTATTATGAGGCCATCTCTTCCACCAGGACGTCTGATCAGTCCCACTCCTCTACCATATGAAATTGCTTTTCTTAAGAATTTCATAGTCTTTGCCCCATATGTATTTCACCCTGGCAGTAGCAGAGGAGCTGTGGGTGATCCAGCATGTGGCACACACCACCATCCCCTTACATACACCCCTGCATAAAGGTCTATTATCAGAATCACCCCATAAGAGGGAAAATCCAGTCGTGGAGAGGAGTGTTGGGGTATCTGATAAGGGGCAAGGTGAGGAGGACTGATTTGTGGTGGCACAGGGGGAACCTTGATCAGAGGAACTGTAGTTGGGTCCTGGCCTGAGGTGGAATAGGGGCTAGCCCTGACCTAGGCCACAGTGCTGGGGCTCTGATCTGGGGCAGAGTGGGTCTGATCCTGATCTGGAGTGGAGTAGCGGAAGTTTCTGACCTGGGGTGGAGTAAGGGAAGATCCTGTCTTGGGGAAGAGTAGGGAAAGGACATGACCTGGAGCAGAGTAGGGGAAGACCCTGACCTGGGGCAGAGTAGGGGAAGACCCTGACCTGGGGCAGAGTAGGGGAAGACCCTGACTTGGGGAAGAGTAATATAAGACCCTGACTTGGGGCGGAGTAGGGGAAAGCCCTGACCTGGGGTGGAGTAGCGGAAGACCCTGACTTGGGGCGGAGTAATGGAAGACCCTGACCTGGGGGGGGGAGCAGGGAAAGGCCCTGACCTGGGGGGAGTAGGGAATGACCCTGACCTGGGACAGAGTAGGGGAAGCTCCTGACCTGAGGCAGAGTAGGGGAAGACCCTGACCTGGGGTGGAGTAATGTAAGACCCTGACTTGGGGCGGAGTAGGGGAAGGCCCTGACCTGGGGTGGAGTAGGGAAAGGCCTTGACCTGGGGGAGTAGGAGAAGACCCTGACCTGGGGAAGACCCTGACCAGGTGCAGACTAAGGGAAGACCCTGACTTGGGGCGGAGTTGGGGAAGGCCCTGACCGGGGGGGGGAGTAGGGGAAGACCCTGACCTGGTGCAGAGTAAGGGAAGACCCTGACTTGGGGTGGAGTTGGGGAAGGCCCTAATCTGAGGCAGACTGGGGAAAGGCCCTGACCTGGGGCAGAGTAGGGGAAGGTCCTGATCTGAGGCAGACTGGGGAAAGGCCCTGACCTGGGGCAGAGTAGGGGAAGACCCTGATCTGAGGCAGACTGGGGGAAGGCCCTGACCTGGGGCGGAGTAGGGGAAGGTCCTGATCTGAGGCAGACTGGGGAAAGGCCCTGACCTGGGGCAGAGTAGAGGAAGATACTGACCTGGGGTGGAGTAGGGGCATTAATATGGAATAACAACCACTAGAAGAGCACATGCCCTGTAGTGATCAGGGCTGTGGAGTTGGAGTCATGAGTCAGGGAATTTGAGGAGTCAGAGGTTTGGCTTACCGACTTCACAACCTTGAATTACAACCGCTGTGGAGCAGGATAGCGGCTAGTATAATATCTGATGTCTTTAGTCATAAAATAATATACCGTAATCAGTGGATATAAAAAGTCTACATGTACACAAAAAAAGTCTATTTCTATATACCAAGAAGAATCATTTCAGAACTTTTTCCACCTTTTAATGTCAATCTGCACAATTCAGTTGTAAAACAAACTAAAAACATTTTGGGTAGAAAGATAAACAAACCTGGGTGACGCGTGTTTCACAATAAACTATATATGCATATGTACCCTCAAATTATTCCTGCCTACCAGTGAGAGATGATGTTTTCCAATATATATACAAAAAAAATGGAACGCTCTCACCCCGTATGCAGGTTGCAGGAATCAAGTGGCCTGGTCCGAAATGCCTTTTAATAAGGACCTGTTTTCAGTAGGTCATGCCTAGAACATGGTGTGTGGGTCGCAGCTCCTGACGCCTTTCCTCTGGCAGCAGATTCTTCAGGAGAGCCTTGTCATACCACCATGTTATTGCTGGTGCTTTGCGGTGATTGTAGGTTGGCGCTATCTCATCTCTAAAGATGCCGCGCTTATGCCTGACTGCAGCATCACTTCCGGGAGTGACTATGTCACTTCTGGTGAATGGAGGACATTGTGGTGATGACTGTTCTGGTGCTGTATTCATGTACTGATGATGATTCTGGTGATATATTCATCACCAGAACCATTGAGATTACATGAATATGAACCTAAATTCATCATAAGTACATAACTAGAACATCAAAGCCATCTATAGTATATGAATATGGCACCAGAAACATCATCAGTAAATAAGTATCACCAGAACCACCATCAGTACATGGATACATCACCAGAACCACCATTAGAACATGAATGCATCACTAGATCCATCATCAGTACATGAATACATCAACAGACCCACCGTCAGTATTCGACTACATCACCAGAACCGTAAGTACATGAATACATGACCAGAACCAAGAATACTTGAATACAAGAACTGCGATGGCTTCAGGGCAGACAAGTGGGTGGAATTATGGGTGTGGAGAGAAGTTAATATTCATTTTCTTTAATAGCGGACACACATAGAATCTCCAGCGCCTGCCTCCTGTGACCTGCTCCTCCCTCCTCCACAGCCAAAGCCTGAGTATCTATCTTTTTTTTTTGCCTCCAAAGTACGCTCCCTTCAGGAAGGCAGGAGGTAGCACCCTAGATGGGTGGTACACCTCATCCCGATAACGCTGTCCTCCCGCACAAACCCTTATTTCATAGCCCAAACACACAGCCTCTTATTTCATGGCTTCCCGAACAACACGTCATTTTAAGCCCCCCTCTGCACATCCCTTCAATATATTCCATCTGCATAGACCCTGTTTATTCCCTCCCATCTGCACAACCCCTCAGTTTATTCCCCCATCTGAACAGCACCTCACTTAATTTCTCCATCTGAATAGCTCTCTTTTATTACTCCCATCTGCACAGCCCCTCATTTTATTCCCCACCATCAGCACAGCCCCTCATTTTATTCCCCCATCTGCACAGCCCCTCATTTTATTCCCCCATCTGCACAGCCCCTCATTTTATTCCCCCATCAGCACAGCCCCTCATTTTATTCCCCCATAAGCACAGCCCCTCATTTTATTCCCCCATCTGCACAGCCCCTCATTTTATTCCCCCATCAGCACAGCCCCTCATTTTATTCCCCCATAAGCACGGCCCCTCATTTTATTCCCCCATCTGCACGGCCCCTCATTTTATTCCCCCATCAGCACAGCCCCTCATTTTATTCCCCCATCTGCACGGCCCCTCATTTTATTCCCCCATCTGCACGGCCCCTCATTTTATTCCCCCATCAGCACAGCCCCTCATTTTATTCCCCCATAAGCACAGCCCCTCATTTTATTCCCCCATCTGCACAGCCCCTCATTTTATTCCCCCATCAGCACAGCCCCTCATTTTATTCCCCCATCTGCACGGCCCCTCATTTTATTCCCCCATCTGCACAGCCCCTCATTTTATTCCCCCATCAGCACAGCCCCTCATTTTATTCCCCCATCAGCACAGCCCCTCATTTTATTCCCCCATCTGCACGGCCCCTCATTTTATTCCCCCATCTGCACGGCCCCTCATTTTATTCCCCCATCTGCACGGCCCCTCATTTTATTCCCCCATCTGCACGGCCCCTCATTTTATTCCCCCATCAGCACAGCCCCTCATTTTATTCCCCCATCTGCACAGCCCCTCATTTTATTCCCCCATCAGCACAGCCCTTCATTTTATTCCCCCATCAGCACAGCCCCTCATTTTATTCCCCCATCAGCATAGCCCCTCATTTTATTCCATCTGCACAGTCCCTCATTTTATTCTCCCATCAGCACAGCCCCTCATTTTATTCCCCCATCAGCACAGCCCCTCATTTTATTCCCCCATCAGCATAGCCCCTCATTTTATTCTCCCATCAGCACAGCCTCTCATTTTATTCCCCCATCAGCATAGCCCCTCATTTTATTCCCCCATCAGCACAGCCCCTCATTTTATTCCCCCATCAGCACAGCCCCTCATTTTATTCCCCCATCTGCACAGCCCCTCATTTTATTCCCCCATCAGCACAGCCCCTCATTTTATTCCCCCATCTGCACGGCCCCTCATTTTATTCCCCCATCTGCACGGCCCCTCATTTTATTCCCCCATCTGCACGGCCCCTCATTTTATTCCCCCATCAGCACAGCCCCTCATTTTATTCCCCCATCTGCACAGCCCCTCATTTTATTCCCCCATCTGCACAGCCCCTCATTTTATTCCCCCATCAGCACAGCCCCTCATTTTATTCCCCCATCTGCACAGCCCCTCATTTTATTCCCCCATCAGCACAGCCCTTCATTTTATTCCCCCATCAGCACAGCCCCTCATTTTATTCCCCCATCAGCATAGCCCCTCATTTTATTCCATCTGCACAGTCCCTCATTTTATTCTCCCATCAGCACAGCCCCTCATTTTATTCCCCCATCAGCACAGCCCCTCATTTTATTCCCCCATCAGCATAGCCCCTCATTTTATTCTCCCATCAGCACAGCCTCTCATTTTATTCCACCATCAGCATAGCCCCTCATTTTATTCCCCCATCAGCACAGCCCCTTAGTTTATTTCCCACCATCAGCACAGCCCCTCATTTTATTCCCCCATCTGCACAGCCTCTCATTTTATTCCACCATCAGCATAGCCCCTCATTTTATTCCCCCATCAGCACAGCCCCTTAGTTTATTTCCCACCATCAGCACAGCCCCTCATTTTATTCCCCCATCTGCACAGCCCCTCATATTATTCCCCCCATCTGCACAGCCCCTCATTTTATTCCCCCATCAGCACAGCCCTTCATTTTATTCCCTCATCAGCACAGCCCCTCATTTTATTCCCCCATCAGCATAGCCCCTCATTTTATTCCCTCATCTGCACAGCCCCTCATTTTATTCCCCCATCAGCACAGCCCCTTGGTTTATTTCCCACCATCAGCACAGCCCCTCATTTTATTCCCCTATCTGCACAGCCCCTCATTTTATTCCCCCATCTGCACAGCCCCTCATTTTATCCCCCCATCTGCACAGCCCCTCATTTTATTCCCCCATCATCAGCACAGCCCCTCATTTTATTCCCCCATCAGCACAGCCCCTCATTTTATTCCCCCATCATCACAGCCCCTCATTTTATCCCCCCCATCAGCACAGCCCCTCATTTTATCCCCCCCATCTGCACAGCCCCTCATTTTATTCCCCCATCATCAGCACAGCCCCTCATTTTAATTCTCGGTTTTAAAATATTTGTAATTTCTTTGTTTTGTTGCATTTGTTATTTTGACGCCGTATTACTTTGTTTTCTATCCTGACTGTCTGACATCTTCCTTCATCTACCTGCATGTTCTACTTTTCTAACCTCCCAATTTTACACACCGCTGATTGAAAACAGCTCACGACTTTTTGCCATCTTGAAGGCGTTTTATTCCTTTCCATCTTTTCATCCATTAAAGGCTCATTCACACGTCAGTATTGGGTCAGTATTTTACATCAGTGTTTATATGCCAAAACCAGGAGTGGAACCCTACAGAAGAAATGTAATTGTAGGACTGACCTCTGTTCTGTGTTTTGGAGACACTCCTGGTTTTGGCGTACAAATACTGATCAAAAATACTGATGTGTCGATAAAACCCAACTCTTCTTGTTAGGGCCATGATTTCAATTCGTGAAGTTCAACAACTCGGTAAAGCCTCCGATACACGATGGACAGCTGTCAGCCAAAGGGTAGATCGTCCGACAGCTGTCTCCCGACTCCTCTATGCACAGGAATGCTTGGCTCCGCCATGGCCCGGTACAGAGATGGGGAGTCCCTGACCTGCGGCAGAGTGGGGAGCCCTAACCTGTAATGGTGTGCCACCCTGGTGTATATAATCGGCGCTAACAATACACATACGGATATTATACAGGATATTCCGGCTCTGGTGATATCCGCATTATTAATAGACGAAAGGGGATCAGCAGCAATTATTCTTGGTTTTGGTATAAATTATTGTCAGGATCTATTCTACGGGTTTCTCGTCCTTCTCTGATCCGCAGCTTTCATCTCCGGCAGAATGAGTCACAATCCACACAGTGCAACGAAAAATGAGTCATCGCTGCCTCCTGCGCTCACCCTCTGCCGGCCGAGAGCAGCATCCCAGCTCCCAAATTGCTTCCCCTTGAGTCGCCCTCAATTGTCAGGATTCTTCGCCTTCTGAACAGTCACGTCTTAGTGATATCTGTTCCTGGGAAAGATGGGCGATTTGGGGCACAACCAGGCTCCGACTGGTCCAACGGGTAATAGGGGAATCCGCCGGTGGGCCCCTGTGCAGATCTAGGCCCCCAACCCTACTGTATGGGCAGCACTAAGCATAATTCACTTGATTCACTCTGTACAAAAAAAAAGCAGCATCTCATCATTCAGTATCCAAGCTATGTAGTTTATTATTATATAGAGACATAGGTAAATTTATGTAATATTTGTATGCAGATGAAAAGTGGGGCCCCCCCAAAGTTAATTTAACTGGTGGGTGCTTGGCACCCCAGTCTGACACTGGGCACAACCTACTACTGACAGCCAAATAGTCACCCACATATGTTTTATGCTGCGCTGAGTTACACCCTGTTCATGCTCCATTCACGTCCAGTGCTGCGGTAACAATTTGCTGGCTGGCAGTTAGCTCTCAGGCGGTGACCCCTGCTTGTTCGGTCTCTGGTGGCTGCAATGCTTACACCAGATACTGTGCACTACTCATAATGCTCTGCACCGGAAAATTGTGTATTACAGCAGTGCATGCCGGCAGAATTGTGCATGCAGCTGTGTGTGTGACTGGCGTATACGGCAGAATGTAACTGAATGTATAAGCGACCCTGGTTTAGGGATCATATTCGAGGTTACATAAATCAGTTATGTCTGGATAGAAGCAATAAGGGTCATCATTCACTGACAGCAAGCAGAGATCTTGAGAACGGTAAAGTATATTTAGAAAGTTGCAGAACTTCTCATCCTACGGTAGATATAGGCTGCCGGCGGTGCAGCGCTGGGTGGTTGTCCTGTATTCTGCAGAGCAAGCTGATGACGTGTGCCGCCAGTCACGGGGGGAGACATGGACCGCGTCATCCCGTCCACTGCAGCAGCAGTCTATTGAGTGTCTAAGCTCCGGGGTGACAGGAGCGGACGTCGCTCATGGCTTTTTTTTGTCTTCTTTTCCATAGGAATTTGCAATAATGTGATAAGCGTTTTTCACGCTGCGCCTGACTCATTGTTGGGCAGCAGACGTCACTCACAAAACCCGTCTGTTTCCTCGGCAGGATCCTCCAGAATACAAAATACCTCTGCGACGTCTCAGGACCAAGCGCTCAATACCTTCATCCGCTACAGAGTCGCGTGGTCGTACAAAACACCGCCATTGTTTACCACTGTGTACGGTAAAGGAGAACAGCCTTTTGAGGAGGACGGAGACGACTCTGAACCTGGTCGGCCAAACCCACTTACCTATATAGGGGGTCACCAGACTGTTCCCAATGTCAGGTGTCAGGGAAAGGAAGGATCGGGCATGTCATATTTCAATATGCCTGATCCTTTGCTGAAGTAGTAGATAAGTAGCTTCAAGAGAAGAACCACTTACATTGAAAATTCATGGACGCTCAGTCACAGCCAATCAATCTTGAGTAGGAGAATGTCATGAGAAGTAGCTATCATATTAATTATATGGTTAATATATCAGTGCAGTGACATCATCAGTGCAGTGACATCATCAATGTAGTGATGTCTCTATGTGACATCATCAGTGGCCAAATAGATGGCCATTATAACCTCACAGCTTTTGCGGGACAACATTATAATGAATCTGTTTCTGGAAAAGTTCCGTGACAGCCAAAAAAGCCTCCCGACACCCCACACCCAGATCTTCCGACAATACAGTGATCAGACGGCTGATCACCTTGATGGATGAACGCAGAGACACTAATGTGGTTTTATGAGCAGGTGATGGTTGGACTTAAAGGTCATCTGGGAAAATGTCATTTTTCAAAAATAATTTGCTTTCTCCTCACCATTTGTCACTAAGGAAAAGGGATTTTTTTGGCAAAAATCATTAACATTTTACTCACAAATAGAAGTCAACTAAGATGTGAAACTGCAACAATTACACACAGAGGCCGTCACATGCAGGTCTGTATAACCTACACTCCAGTATACAGGGCCCAACATGGAGAATGACTGGATATAAGCAAGACCTACACTAACAATCACCACTCCGTATCCTGGACAGAACAACTCTATATTGTACTCTCAAACTAGTCCATAAAGAAAATAAAACTAATATAATATTGCCCCCATATATACAAGAATATAAGTACTATAATACTGCTCCTATGTATAAGAATATAACTACTATAATACTGCCCCTATGTACAAGGATATAACTACTATAATACTGCCCCCTATGTACAAGAATATAACTACTATAATACTGCTCCTATGTACAAGAATATAACTACTATAATACTGCTCCCTGTGTACAAGAATATAACTACTATAATACTGCCCCCTGTGTACAAGAATATAACTACTATAATACTGCTCCTATGTACAAGAATATAACTACTATAATACTGCCCCTATGTACAAGAATATAACTACTATAATACTGCCCCTATGTACAAGAATATAACTACTATAATACTGCTCCTATGTACAAGAATATAACTACTATAATACTGCCCCCTCTGTACAAGAATATAACTACTATAATACTGCTCCTATGTACAAGAATATAACTACTATAATACTGCCCCTATATACAAGAATATAACTACTATAATACTGCCCCCTATGTACAAGAATATAACTACTATAATACTGCCCCTATGTACAAGAATATAACTACTATAATACTTCTCCTATATACAAGAATATAACTACTATAATACTGCCCCCTATGTACAAGAATATAACTACTATAATACTGCTCCTATATACAAGAATATAACTACTATAATACTGCTCCCTACATACAAGAATATAACTACTATAATACTGCTCCTATGTACAAGAATATAACTATTATAATACTGCTCCTATGTACAAGAATATAACTACTATAATACTGCTCCCATGTACAAGAATATAACTACTATAATACTGCTCCCATGTACAAGAATATAACTACTATAATACTGCCCCTATGTAAAAGAATATAACTACTATAATACTGCTCCCTATGTACATCCCTATGAGATCATTAAACTCTGATGAGTTCAGATAATATATTAGTTTCACCAGCAGTCCTATGTAAATGCAACGAGAACACTCATCACAATTTCGCGCCAAACGTTAAACTCAGCTCTGCTACATAGGGAACGATATATACATAGGCCAGATCCAAATGACTGATGGGAGTACCTCCGTTACACGTATAGCAGACGGGTTATAACGGTCCAGTAGAAGGTCACTTGTGAGATTTAACAGCACCTTGATGGTTAACCTTTCATGACATACTCGCCAGGGTTCTAGATGATGAGATATATCTACTATAATACTGCTCCTATGTACAAGAATATAACTACTATAATACTGCTCCTATGTACAAGAATATAACTACTATAATATCTGCTTCTATGTACAAGAATATAACTACTATAATACTGCTCCTATGTACAAGAATATAACTACTATAATACTGCTCCCTATATACAAGAATATAACTACTATAATACTGCTCCTATGTACAAGAATATAACTACTATAATACTGCCCCCTCTGTACAAGAATATACCGTAACTACTATAATACTGCTCCTATGTACAAGAATATAACTACTATAATACTGCTCCTATGTACAAGAATATAACTACTATAATACTGCTCCCATGTACAAGAATATAACTACTATAATACTGCTCCCATGTACAGGAATATAACTACTATAATACTGCCCCTATGTAAAAGGATATAACTACTATAATACTGCTCCCATGTAAAAGAATATAACTACTATAATACCGCTCCCATGTACAAGAATATAACTACTATAATACCGCTCCCATGTACAAGAATATAACTACTATAATACCGCTCCCATGTACAAGAATATAACTACTATAATACCGCTCCCATGTACAAGAATATAACTACTATAATACCGCTCCCATGTACAAGAATATAACTACTATAATACCGCTCCCATGTACAAGAATATAACTACTATAATACTGCCCCCTATGTACAAGAATATAACTACTATAATACTGCTCCTATGCACAAGAATATAACTACTATAATACTGCTCCTATGTACAAGAATATAACTACTATAATACTGCTCCTATGTGCAAGAATATAACTACTATAATACTGCTCCTATGTACAAGAATATAACTACTATAATATTGCCCCTATGTACAAGAATATAACTACTATAATACTGCCCCTATGTACAAGAATATAACTATTATAATACTGCTCCTATGTACAAGAATATAACTACTATAATACTGCCCCCTATGTACAAGAATATAACTACTATAATACTGCTCCTATGTACAAGAATATAACTATTATAATACTGCTCCTATGTACAAGAATATAACTACTATAATACTGCCCCCTATGTACAAGAATACAACTACTATAATACTGCTCCCATATACAAGAATATAACTACTATAATATTGCCCCTATGTACAAGAATATAACTACTATAATACTGCCCCTATGTACAAGAATATAACTACTATAATACTGCTCATATATACAAGAATATAACTACTATAATACTGCTCCTATGTACAAGAATATATCTACTACAATAGCTAATAATGGTCTTCGGAGTTTTCTTTTGTGGACCGTTCATTTACATTCACCCCCCAATAATTCATTATTACGGATTGTATATACAGTATGAAGGATGGCAGCTTTACGCTCCGTGATCCTTGGATCCATCTGCCGCCACCATTCTCTGCAGCATCTAGTTTAGTCGTCAGCTGGCATCGTACTGAGTGCGTGCACTGATGCTTTGCTTTTCGTCTGCTAGTGGCTGGGGGGCTGCGTGCCCCCATTGGCTGCCTGCATTTCACGCTGCCCAGGATCACACAAAACCTTGACTGTAGCTCAGTTGTGCAGTGATTGGAGGGACTGCGAGCTTCATTCAGAGACGGCAGCATCCTCGCAAGGTAGGTTCTGATAGACTTTTCTGGGGGGATTAGTATTTGGATTTATTTGGGGGGGGGGGTGCTTGGTATCCCTTCTCTCTTAGCAATGACCTGACTATAACAGTTCTGATGGTAATTTTCAGCCTATGCTGAAATGTAGCAGAGCTGAAGAGATCATTAAACTCTGATGAGTTCAGATAATATATTAGTTTCACCTGCAGTCCTATGTAAATGCAACGAGAACACTCATCACGATTTCGCGCCAACCGTTAAACTCAGCTCTGCTACATAGGGAACGATATATACATAGGCCAGATCCAAATGACTGAAGTTTGGATGGGAGTACCTCCGTTACACGTATAGCAGACGGGTTATAACGGTCCAGTAGGTCACCTGTCAGATTTAACAGCACCTTGATGGTTAACCTTTCATGACATACTCGCCAGGGTTCTAGATGATGAGATATTGGGGGCTGATGGTCGTCGGTGGTCCATCGTAAGTCATGGTCTTGATGGTGGAGCAGGTGGGCTCGGAGCCGTCCTTCCTCCCCCCCCCCAGATGTTGGGCTATTGAAGTTGTATTTAGCATTCAGAATTTGCATATTCAGTTCATCAGAGTGAAGAAAATGAATTCGGCAGCTCGGATCTACGAGGTAACGAAGGCAGAGAAAGAAAACAAACCCTTTATGAAAAATCCATAATAAAAACATAAAACTTATTTTTAAGTCTCGTCCATGTGAAAATTTTATAAAAGAATCCAGTTGTCCTGATAACGACTAGTAATATTGTAATTGGTTCCGATAATATTTTTTTCTGATTTCTCTCGGAAAAAAGCGTGTAAAGCTGAGAGCTTCCACCAATATGTGCCAAGCTGTGCTGCCCCTAGAGTAGTCAGGGACCCGCCCACCTATTCTATTGGAGCAGAGTTGAAACAATGTTGCAGTTGTCTTCAAGTCAAGTTAACCCCTTAGGGTGAATTCTGTTACAGTCCCATTCAAGAGCTTGTAATCCAGTGCAGAAGACAAGTAGACGATAGAAGTGCACGCTCACACAGAATTACTATGTTTATGAGGTCGCATCAACGCCCCCGTCCTATAATAAATTTTTATTAATGCACACAGATCGTATGAATTCTTTACACCCTTTCCGGAAACCTAGGCATGACATCTGTTGCACAATGAGTAGTACCCCTGTGTGACCAGCAGATGTCACTGCTGTTATGTAATCCTATGGAACCATCAGTGTAGGGTCAAACAATCACAACATAGTAATTACAGGACAATTGTATCCAGGCTAGAAGAGAGTGCGAACCACAAAATGCCGCCATATCAGAACCACAAAATGCCACCATATCAGTGCACAATATCTCCTGAAATAATCTCCAGTGAAAAATAGGAAGCGGATAACAAAAATAAAGTTGCCCTTTAAAATACATTTTTAAAAAAAAAAAAAAGTGATGAAACTTAAAAGTAATCAGAAAGGGGTCCGGATAGTCCCCCCACAGTAATTCTGCCATGAGACTCTACTACTTTATAATAATTTCCTTTACCCATCATAGCATAATATATGGACGTCTATGTTATAGGGCTTCAGAAAGATGGCGGAACTGGAAAACTGGGTCCACTTAGGCCTGCGCAGCTACAATGACTCCAATCTGACTGGCACTGGAACGCCATCTGCAGGTAATTCCTTATCATTACAGCTGGAGTGTAAAGGCTACATAACATCATTTGTAACTATTTGCACCCCCAGAAGATCTCAAGTGCCTCTTCCTATTTCTCCAAATCTCCTACTCAGAGTTGCAGCATACATTTTTTTCCTGCCTGTAGTCACCACTAGAGGGAGCTCAGCTACTACTGAATCCAGTCATTAGTTTGTCTTCAGTAAGCTCCTGAACTCCCTCTAGTGGTGGCTGCAGGTAGTCAGAATGTTATCATATTCAGAGCTGTAGATCTGGATCTGTAAAAAATATATTATCAGATGAATCAGCACAGAATTATGGAGAGTAAAGACCCTTGATCAGGAGAGAGCCCCCCAAGACAACGGCATTTTCCTTCTTTCTTATAATTCTTTATCTCTATGACACCTACAATAAGTCTTCCAGAAATTAAAAATCTGGATATGAGTCTGTAATTAGCTGCAAATGCTGACGTACTGGAAACCATGCAGATATTACACAGTCACACGTGGGTTAAGGAGGCAGATGTCTATTAGGTTTTTCTGCAGGCAAACATTTGCATTTCATATGGAGGGTCTATATACAATGGATATCAGGCAGATAACCTAAACATATGGAGACCATCATTACTGTGTGGGGGAAGGGAAGTGACAACCAGCCTGTATATATGTCTTAGATCTGCAGTTGTGTAATAAACCTTAGAAAACAATAGCGTTTTAACTTTTAAAGGACAGGAGAGTGTAGTGGGCTTGCTCTGTGAATTTGGCAGAGGTCATTGTGTAGGCAGATGGAGACGTTGTGACCATCACATAAGAATAATGGTGGATCCTGTGTTATTTGTATATAGGAGTTACCTGCACTTTTACTGGGAGAGTGTTGTGGGCATGCTCTGTGACCTGTGCAGAGGTCAAAGTGCAGGAAAGAGGGCGAGTTAGGGCTGTCGCCTATTGTTAAAAGTGGACCCTGTGTTATCTGTATATATGTGTTCCATTTGATTGTAATGGGAGAGTATTGTAGGCATGCTCTGTGACCTGTGCAGAGGTCACTAAGCGAGCAGGGGAAGAGTTAAACTGTGACAACTATTACGAATGGTGGATCCTATATTATCTATAAGTAAGTGATGTCTCTCATTGTCATAGCAGAATGTTGTGGGCATGCTCTTCAACCTGTGCAGACGTCATGGAGGCATGGGGAGAAGGTGCGCTGTGACATCACCTATGTTGAATGCTGGATACTGTGCCATTTATACTGTATATACATTTTACCTGTAATTATAACGAGAGAGTGTTGTGGGCATGCTTTGTTACATGGTTATAAGTCATTGTGCCTGAAGGAGGAAGTGGCAAATGGTGACATCACCTATAGTAAATCGTGGATCCTGTACTATCTTTATATAGCTGCTACCTGTCATTGCAATGGGTGAATGTTGTGGGCATGCTCTGTGACCAGTGCAGAGGTCATTGTGCAGGGATGGGGAAGAGGTGAACTGTGACTTCAGCTATAGTGAACGGTGGACCCCGTGTTATCTAGATTTACGTATTACCAGTAATTGTAATGGCAGAGGGTTGTGGGCATGCTCTACTACCTGTGCAGATGTCATTGTGCAGGGAGGCGGGAGGTGAGCTGTGACTTCAGCTATAGTGAATGGTGGGAGGTAGTGACCTGTAAACTCATATTAGTGAGGAGCGGTGGTAAGAGCAGTGCCAGGATGAGAAATATAGTCACTCAGTCGCGCAGAGTATTTTAGAACAGGAGTGTGCTGATTTTGTGCAGGTCACTGACCTTTTATTTGTGAGGACATTCTGTACTTGACAAATGGCAGTGTCTTAAGAAGTAAGGTCGCTCAACTGAATTAAGCATTTTAGAAGAAGAGTTTGTTGCTCTTGTAGAGGGAAGTGACATGTGAGAATCGGGTTCGCCTGTGACAAAGTTTAATGAGAATTAGAGTTGTGTAGCAGCACAGAGTATTTCAGAAAGAAATGCTGATTTTGTAAGGGGTTGGCGCAGCAGCACAGAATATTTTAGAGGAAGAGTGAGTTGATTTTGTGTAAGGCCAGTAACCTCTGAGTGCAGCTTTGTCTTTTACAAGGGCAATGTCATACAAATAGAGTCACTCGGCAGGACAGAGCATCTAAGCAGAAGAGTGTGTTGATTTTGTTGCAGCAGTGACCTGGAAGGGTTCAATAAAAAAAGGGTGAAGTCAAAATAATGTCACTCAGCGGCACAGAGAATTTGTGTGCCGACGGTGCCATAAGGAATAGGGCCAGACAGCAGCACAGAGTATTTCAGGGGGGAGAGAGTGCCGATTGTGTGGCGGGGCAGTAAGTTTTGAAGTGGGTTTGCCTGTTGGGATATGAGGCATATTTCATCCTGTAGAGAAAATGACATTTGCGCTCGGATCTTGTTTTTGTTTTGTAACTGTGGACAACCTTGTGGCCTAATCGAGCGGAAGGCCTCGTGTGTCTCTCCGCAGGATGAGTCACCGGCTCCTTAATCCGTCAGTCTGATCCCTCAGCGCTGACAGCTCGAGATACGTCTCTCATAGACATAACAATACAGGCCGCACTCCACCGAGTCTTATCGGTCCTTTATTACCTCGAATAAATGAAGTGGATAATGCATTTTATTTTAATAAAATGTCTTCCGGATTAGACGCCGCGTCCCTTCCATTCGATGATCTTTCGATCTGTAGAATGTCTGCGCTGAGAGGGGGGGGTGACAAAACTGATTGATTTAATTGTGACATGAAGAATCTTAGTTTAACCCCAGGTTGCCTAGTCAACTAATTGTGCTAAGATAGATGCAAACTCTTCCAGGAGTCCGGGAGAACTCCCCTTAAACTGGGTTCACTCCTCAGCCAGGAGATGTCAGATGTGTGAATACCGCCATACTGGGCTCAAATAATACCAACATACTGTGACCAAATAACAGCTTCATATGCAAAAAAAAAAAAAGTCATATAACCGCTATAATGCTGGTCGATTGCCGTCATGTTTGCTCTACCATGGGCCTCATAGGGGACCATCTTTTCTTTTGATATACAGTTGTGCTCAAAAGTTTACATACCCCGGAAGAATTTTTGCTTTCTCGGCCTTTTTTCAGAGAATATGAATGATAACACCAACACTTTTCCCCACTCATGGTTAGTGGTTGGGTGAAGCCATTTATTGTCAAACTACTGTTTTCCTCTTTTTAAATCATAGTGACAATCCAAAACATGCAAATGACCCTGATCAAAAGTTCTCATACCCGGGTGATTTTGGCCTGATAACAGACAGAAGTAGACACAAATGGGTTTGAATGGCTGCTAAAGGTAACATCCTCACCTGTGACCTGTTTGCTTGTAATCAGTGTGTGTGCATAAAAGCTGAGTGAGTTTCTGGGATCCAGACAGACTCTTGCATCTTTCATCCAGCCACTGACGTGTCTGGATTGTGAGTCATGGGGAAAGCAAAAGAATTTTCAATGGATCTACGGGAAAAGGTAGTTGAACTGTATAAAACAGGAAAGGGATACAAAAAGATATCCAAGGAATTGATAATGCCAGTCAGCAGCGTTCAATGTGTGATAAGCAAATGGAAAATCAGGGGCTCTGTAAATCTGTAAAAACAAAACCACGGTCAGGTAGACCAACAAAAATTGAATCCACAACTGCCAAGAAAACTGTTTGGGTTCCAAAGAAAAACCCACAAATAACATCAGCTGAAATACTGGACTCTCTGAAAACTAGCGATGTGGCTATTTCAAGATGCATAACAAGGAGGCACTTGAAGAAAAATGGGCTGCATGATCGAGTCTCCAGAAGAAGGCCATTACTGCGCAAATGCCACAAAGTATCTCACCTACAATACACAAAACAGCACAAAGACAAGCCTTAAAACTTCTGGAACAAGGTAATTTGGAGTGATGAGACCAAAATTGAACTTTTGGAGAGAGGTCAACAAGGCCTATGATGAAAGGAACACCATTCCTACTGTAAAGCAAAAAGGTGGATCGCTGATGATTTGGGGATGCGTGAGCTACAAGGGCACAGGAAAATTGGTCAAAGTTGAAGGAAAGATGAGTGCAACACATTATCAGCAAATACTGCTGCGCATGGGTTCTACTTGGAAGTTCCAACATGACAATGATCCAAAACACAAGCCCAAGTCGACCTGTCATTGGCTACAGCAGAACAAAGTGAAGGTTCTGGAGTGGCCATCTCAGTCTCCTGACCTCAGGTCAGTATCATTGAGCCACTCTGGGGAGATCTCAAGCGCGCAGTTCATGCTAGACAGTCCAGGAATTTACAGGAACTGGAGGCTTTTTGCCAGGAAGAGTGGGCGGCTTTACATCTGAGAAAATAAAGAACCTCATCCACAACTACCACAAAAGACTTCAAACTGTCATTGATGTTAGAGGGGGAAATACACAGTATTAAGAAATGGGGTATGTGAATTTTTGATCAGGGTCATTTGGATGTTTTGGGTTGTCGTTATGATTTATAAAGAGAAAACACAGTAGTTTGACAATAAATGGCTTCACCCAACCACTAACCATGAGTGGAGAAGAAGTTTCGGTGTTATCATTCATATTCTCTGAAAAGAGGCCAAGAAAGCAAAAATTCTGCTGCAGCATGTAAACTTTTGAGCACAACTGTATATACACATATACATACACACATATTGTGGCGTGACTGGTGGTCGCGTGGTTAATTGGAGGTACAGTACAGACCAAAAGTTTGGACACACCTTCTCATTCAATGAGTTTTCTTATTTTCATGACTATGAAAATTGTAGATTGACTCTGAAGGCATCAAAACTATGAATTAACACACGTGGAATTATATAATTAACAAAAAAGTGTGAAACAACTGAAAATATGTCTTATATTCTAGGTTCTTCAACGTAGCCACCTTTTGCTTTGATTACTGCTTTGCACACTCTTGGCATTCTCTTGATGAGCTTCAAGAGGTAGTCACTGGGAATGGCTTTCACTTCACAGGTGTGCCGTCAGGTTTAATAAGTGGGATTTCTTGCCTTATAAATGGGGTTGGTATCATCAGTTGTGTTGTGCAGAAGTCTGGTGGATACACAGCTGATAGTCCTACTGAATAGACTGTTAGCTGCTTTTTTCTTGCCATAATACAAATTCTAACATTCTATTCAGTAGGCTGGGGAAATAAATATTTCCCCAGCCTTATATTCGTGTACATAGGGGGCAGTATTATAGCAGTTATATTCTTGCACATAGGAGGCAGTATTATAGTAGATATATTCTTGTACATAGGGGCAGTATTATAGCAGTTAAATTCTTGCACATAGGGGGCAGTATTATAGTAGTTATATTCTTATACATAGGAGCAGTATTATAGTAGTTATTTTCTTGTACATAGGGGCAGTATTATAGTAGTTAAATTCTTGTACATAGGGGCAGTATTATAGTAGTTATATTCTTGTACATAGGGGGCAGTATTATAGTAGCTATATTCTTGTACATAGGGGGCAGTATTATAGTAGTTATATTCTTGTACATAGGGGGCAGTATTATAGTAGTTATATTCTTGTACATAGGGGCAGTATTATAGTAGTTATAGTCTTGTACATAGGGGCACTATTATAGTAGTTATATTATTTTACATAGAGGGCAGTATTATAGTAGTTATAGTCTTGTACATAGGGGGCAGTATTATAGTAGTTGTATTCTTGTACATAGGGAGCAGTATTATAGTAGTTATATTCTTGTACATAGGGGGCTGTATTTTAGTAGTTATATTCTTGTACATAGGAGCAGTATTATAGTAGTTATATTCTTGTACATAGGGGCAGTATTATAGTAGTTATATTCTTGTACATTGGGGGCAGTATTATAATAGTTATATTCTTGTACATAGGGGCAGTATTATAGTATTATAGTAGTTATATTCTTGTACATAGGGGCAGTATTATAGTAGTTATATTATTTTACATAGAGGGCAGTATTATAGTAGTTATATTCTTGTACATAGGGGGCAGTATTATAGTAGTTGTATTCTTGTACATAGGGAGCAGTATTATAGTAGTTATATTCTTGTACATAGGGGGCAGTATTATAGTAGTTGTATTCTTGTACATAGGGGCACTATTATAGTAGTTATATTATTTTACATAGAGGGCAGTATTATAGTAGTTATATTCTTGTACATAGGGGGCAGTATTATAGTAGTTGTATTCTTGTACATAGGGAGCAGTATTATAGTAGTTATATTCTTGTACATAGGGGGCAGTATTTTAGTAGTTATATTCTTGTACATAGGAGCAGTATTATAGTAGTTATATTCTTGTACATAGGGGCAGTATTATAGTAGTTATATTATTTTACATAGAGGGCAGTATTATAGTAGTTATATTATTTTACATAGAGGGCAGTATTATAGTAGTTATATTATTTTACATAGAGGGCAGTATTATAGTAGTTATAATCTTCTACATAGGAGCAGTATTATAGTAGTTATATTCTTGTACGTAGGGGGCAGTATTATAGTAGTTATACTCTTGTACATAAGGGGCACAATTAATGTGATGCGATAGTCTTGAATATTACCACTAATGCAATTTTGGTGCAGGGGCAGAGCTCATACAGTTACTGTTGTGATTTGTCACGTACATTACCGGGCAGAAAATAATAAAACCTCCCTCCAATACTTGCTCCAGGCCCAGATGTTTTTCGATGTGCGTTCATTTCTCATTTCCAGTGTGATGCAACCATGGTAACTAGAAAGCCTTCTGATCCAGGTGAACTCTCATATTGGTTTTCTTGACCATCGTGTCAACTCACAAAATTTAATCCAAAAAAAGAAAACTTTTCAATCCTTTGAACAATGCTGATTTTCTTTTATATTAAACTGGAGGGGGATATTTTCTTTCTTGTGCTCATGTAGAATACATAAAAAATATTTCTAATTTCGTAAGATCCTGAAGAATAGTGGCTGCAGCCCTGTAATTCAGTATTAAATAATCTGGGTGACAACCTTCATGAGGACGTCCAGTTTTCCAGGAAAAAAGATACAGAAAACCTGGCTGAATGGAACGTTTATCACCTCATCGGAAGGAAACGGTGCAAGGACTCGAGGAAGCCTAGGATTTATTCATAAACACACAAAAGAGATTTGCTCATTGGTAAAATACATTCTCACAAGGGTCTACACTCACACAAGCATTGATCTCCCCGAAGAAAAGGATCAATGTTTCCGAGACACAAGTAATTCTTTATGTGCATGAATAAGATTGAAGGTCACGTCTAGTGCCAAATACAAAGAATTACTCAATTATGTTGTAACAAAACCTTTAAAGTAGATATCATATTACAGTATGTGGAGAAAAGCGCTCTAGTTTGCCAATATTTATCCTGTTGTTAGGCTAATTTCACACTTGCTTTTTTTTGCAGCGCGTTTTTCCCGCAAAAAAACGCATTGAAAAAACGCAAACAAAAGCATACAACTGCTGCGTTTTTTTCAAGCATTTTTATGAGCATGCATGAAAAAAACTCAGCGTTTTTATGCGTTTGTATGCGTTTTTACCGCGTTTGCGTTTTTTCCAAACATTAGGTGGCCCCTCACACTAACCCAAACCATGACTTTACTAACCCTAACCCTGACCCTAACCCTGACCCTAACCCTAACCCTGACCCTAACCCTTAACCAAACCATACTTAACCATAACCCAAACCCTAAACCCTAACTAACCCTAACCCTGACCCTAACCCTGACCCTAACCCTAACCCTTAACCAAACCATACTTAACCATAACCCAAACCCTAAACCCTAACTAACCCTAACCCTAACCCTGACCCTAACCCTAACCCTTAACCAAACCATACTTAACCCTAACCCAAACCCTAAACCCTAACTAACCCTAACCCTGACCCTAACCCTAACCCTGACCCTAACCCTTAACCAAACCATACTTAACCATAACCCAAACCCTAAACCCTAACTAACCCTGACCCTAACCCTAACCCTGACCCTAACCCTGACCCTGACCCTAACCCTGACCCTAACCCTTAACCTAACCATACTTAAACCCTAACCCAAACCCTAAACCCTAACTAACCCTGACCCTGACCCTAACCCTAACCCTGACCCTAACCCTACCATACTTAACCCTAACCCAAACCCTAAACCCTAACTAACCCTAACCCTGACCCTAACCCTGACCCTAACCCTTAACCAAACCATACTTAACCATAACCCAAACCCTAAACCCTAACTAACCCTAACCCTAACCCTGACCCTGACCCTAACCCTACCATACTTAACCCTAACCCAAACCCTAAACCCTAACTAACCCTGACCCTGACACTAACCCTGACCCTAACCCTGACCCTAACCCTGACACTAACCAAACCATACTTAACCCTAACCACCCCTGACCCTAACCCTAATCCTGACCCTGACCCTAACCCTAAACCCCCTTAACTAACCCTAACTCTAACCCAAACCCCTAAATTCCATGGTTAACAAAAAAAAACGCATGTGCAAAAAAACGCATACATAAGCATGCCAAAGCGCACATATGCGCACCCATAGACTTATAATGGATGTCTTGCTGTAAAAAAACGCATTGCGCGCGCATGCGTTTTTTTGAGGCAAGTCGGACGCCCAAAAAATGCAACAGGTTGCATTTTGTGCGCCCGAGCACATACTGCAAAAAAACGCATGCACGGAAAAACGCGTACAAACGCATGTGTATGCGCACATAAGCGCATCCCATGCAAAGTATAGGAGAAAAAAACGCATGCGCTATTTAGCGCTAAAATACCGCGAAAAAAAACGCAAGTGTGAAACCAGCCTTACATCCTGTATTATACCCCAGAGCTGCACTCACTATTCTGCTGGCGCAGTCACTGTGTATATACATTACATTACTGATCCTGAGTTACATCCTGTATTATACCCCAGAGCTGCACTCACTATTCTGCTGGTGCAGTCACTGTGTACATACATTACATTACTGATCCTGAGTTACATCCTGTGTTATACCCCAGAGCTGCACTCACTATTCTGCTGGTGCAGTCACTGTATACATACATTACATTACTGATCCTGAGTTACCTCCTGTATTATACTCCAGAGCTGCACTCACTATTCTGCTGGTGCAGTCACTGTGTACATACATTACATTACTGATCCTGAGTTACATCCTGTATTATACCCCAGAGCTGCACTCACTATTCTGCTGGTGCAGTCACTGTATACATACATTACATTACTGATCCTGAGTTACATCCTGTATTATACCCCAGAGCTGCACTCACTATTCTGCTGGTGCAGTCACTGTGTACATACATTACATTACTGATCCTGAGTTACATCCTGTATTATACCCCAGAGCTGCACTCACTATTCTGCTGGTGCAGTCTCTGTGTACATACATTACATTACTGATCCTGAGTTACATCCTGTATTATACTCCAGAGCTGCACTCACTATTCTGCTGGTGCAGTCACTGTGTACATACATTACATTACTGATCCTGAGTTACATCCTGTATTATACCCCAGAGCTGCACTCACTATTCTGCTGGTGGAGTCACTGTGTACATACATTACATTACTGATCCTGAGTTACCTCCTGTATTATACTCCAGAGCTGCACTCACTATTCTGCTGGTGCAGTCACTGTGTACATACATTACATTACTGATCCTGAGTTACCTCCTGTATTATACTCCAGAGCTGCACTCACTATTCTGCTGGTGCAGTCACTGTGTACATACATTACATTACTGATCCTGAGTTACATCCTGTATTATATCCCAGAGCTGCACTCACTATTCTGCTGGTGCAGTCACTGTGTACATACATTACTGATCCTGAGTTACATCCTGTATTATACTCCAGAGCTGCACTCACTATTCTGCTGGTGGAGTCACTGTGTACATACATTACATTACTGATCCTGAGTTACCTCCTGTATTATACTCCAGAGCTGCACTCACTATTCTGCTGGTGCAGTCACTGTGTACATACATTATTGATCCTGAGTTACATCCTGTATTATACTCCAGAGCTGCGCTCACTATTCTGCTGGTGCATCTGATCCTGAGTTACATCCTGTAGCTCTTTTTTATTATAAAAGTATAAAAAACACAATACATAACAGACTACATAATACAAAACACAATACATAGCAGACAAACAATGCTCCCGACATAAATATTTGTGCAAACCTCACAATTTTACCTGATCCCCCAGGCTTTCCAGCCTAGAGGGCCCCAGCAGGATCCCTCCACCCCTATACAACTTGAAATAAAGAAACCCCGATATAACACATTCATCCCCTACGCACACCCTTTCACACTCCATTCGCACTTTGCACCCATACCTATATACAAGTAATAAAGAAAAAAAACATATTCCGGCCCTTCTGCCTTTAAAAAAAAACATAGCCACTTATACTGGCAAAACCCCAGCACCAGCCTAACACCTCTACGAATTTTTTTTTTTTTTTTTAATTTTAATATTTTTTTTATTTTTTTTATTTATCATCCCCCCACCACACCCAAGGTCCAAAAGTCCATGGCCCATTACACGAAACACACAAGGTCCATCAATGTTCATGGCCTATCACATCTATCTCTTGGCAACAACAGTTTATGCTCCAAGAGGAAAACCCTCACCCGGCTCCACCCAAAACCTATGCTATTTACCACGTGGTCCGTTCTTCTTTTCCTTTCCACGATTTGTCCATCCACTTTCCCTTCGGATAAAGGTCCTCTTTTCCCATTCTCACCCCCCATTCACCCCCCTCCCAACCTCACTACACCCTCCCATGCACTCCTAACTAAAACAAAAGAAAGTATGTATAATACACAAAAATAATACAAATATACAATATATATCTACATATACACCACATAACATTATTACCATATTTGTTTTGGCTTGCCACCACACACTTTCCTTTGCAGACCCAAGATCAGTGCCTGCAAGCCCAATATCCATTAATGCTCTATGTTTCCAAAACAAAAGACTAGAGTGGCATGCTTTAGCCCACCACCAGGAAAAGGAGTTCTCGAGGCCCCGTCCCTCACTAACTCATTCACCCTGTCCCTCAACAACTAAGACTGTCCCTGCTTCTGTCCCTAAAGAAAACTGTCCCTATCTGTCCCTTCCTGTCCCTACTTCACCTAACTTAATATAACTAACTCTCTATCTGTCCCTCAGTGCCTGTCCCTATCTGCCCCTACTTCTGTCCCTAGCACACCAGTGAAACTTATGCTATCCCTACCCTCATTCACACGGAGCTAGCTCTCCCTTGAGTGCGTTTTTAAAAGGAGAGGCCTCTCCAAAGCCAAGAGGCCTTCCTCACACCCAACCTTTCGAACTCCAAAGAACGAACCTTCACCAGGTCACCCAAGATGTTTCCAACCACCTCATCCCTTGGGAGGGTTTTTTTCCGTATCGAAACTAGGCACCGTGCATTCCAAGTGTAGAACCTAACCACTACACTGACTAGGAATAAAGTGCACGGGTCCCGGCCACCCAGGGATCTGAACGCTCCATAAACCCACTCAGAGTAGGAGAGGGACGCCAGCCGCGGCCAACGTATGGAAGCACCCACCCTGTTGTACACCTCTGCATTAAAGGGACACTGAAGCAGGAAGTGCTCCATGCTTTCCAGCACGTCACCACACTCCTCACGGGGACAACCCCGATCATCGGATTTCCTGCACTTCAGGTTATCCTTTACATACAGCCTCCCGTGGAAGCAACGCCAGGTCAAGTCCCAAAACTTCATGGGGATCCGCTTAGAATTTAAAAGCCCCAGCCCGACCTCCAGATCCCGGCCTGGGCAATCCTTAAGCGCCAGGGGCTTCTGGAAATGGGTCAACAGGACCCTCCTGTCAAGGCATTGCCTCGACATGGTCCTGATTTCCCACATTCCCAGACCCCACCGGCGGATCACCTTCAGAACCGGGGTAGCGTAAGCCGGGAGATGCCCATGAGGTGTGCGTAGGTCCTTCACCTGCCCTCCTGTCTCCCATTCCTGGAAGAAAGGCCAAAGCCAACCCTTGCAGGAGACTACCCACGGAGGAGCCCTCTCTAGCCAGAGGTTGGAGATGTTAGTCTTAAGAAAGGTGTTTACTAGAAACACCACCGGGTTGACCATACCCAACCCACCTAGTCTCCTCGTACGGTATGTAACCTCCCTCTTGATAAGGTTAAGCCTATTCCCCCATAACAATTGGAAGAACAGGCTATAGACCCGTGTCCAGAGAGGTTCTGGCAAGATGCACACACTGCCCAGGTATATTAATAAAGGTAGCAGAAAGCCTTTAGCCAGGGCAACCCTTTCCCTCAGGGTTAAAGACCAACCCTTCCATTGGTCCACCTTTTGGGCGGCGATCTTAAGTCTGCCCTCCCAATTTTGCTGGGGGTAATCCCCGGGGCCAAATTCGATGCCTAGAATTTTGGCGGTGGCCTGGGACCCTGGAAGGGTGTCCGGGAGATCAAACGTGGGATCTCCCCCTCCCAGCCAGAGACTTTCACACTTATCCCGATTGATCATGGACCCGGATGCCTCCGAGTAGCGCACTACCTCCGACATGACCCAATCCGCCTCCCCTCTCGAGGACACGAAAAGGGAAAACATCATCGGCGTACGCCACCACCCTCAGAGAGGACCCAGAGCCCGCCTGGTCCATCCCGACTCCCGCCAACGGTCCACGATCTACCCTCCTTAGGAAGGGATCGATCGCGAACGCGTATAAAAGCGGGCTCAGCGGACAGCCCTGACGGACCCCAGAACCCACCTCAAAAGGGCGACCTGACCAACCGTTCACCAGCGGAAAAGTCTCAGCCCCTTGGTACAAGATCTCTAACCATTTTACAAACCTCCCAGGCAGACCATACCTCAAAAGGACGGACCAGAGGTACTCGTGGTTGACCCGGTCAAAGGCTTTCGCTTGATCTAATGACAGCAAGTACCCCTTCCAGTGACCTGCCCTACCCTGCTCCACTGCCTCTCGGACACCGAGCACAGCACTAAAAGTACTGCGGCCTGGAACAGAGCAATGCTGGGCCCCTGAAAGGAGCTGGGGTGCAAACTTAACCAGCCGATTAAACAGCACCTTGGCCAGAACCTTCCGGTCCGTATCGAGAAGCGCTATGGGACGCCAATTCTCAATACGGGACGGATCCTTACCCTTTGACAGAATAATGAGGGCTGACTTCCTCATTGAGTCGGGAAGAGTGCCCGAGGAGAGACATTCATTAAATACCCCTGTCAAGAGGGGGACCAAGGAGTCCCTAAAAGTCTTATAGAACTCAGATGTTAAGCCATCCGGACCTGGCGATTTCTTGGGCCGAAGCCCATCAATGGCCAGTCTCACTTCCTCTTCCCTGATTTCTTCTGCCAAAACACCAAGAGAGGGATCACCCCCTGGCTCAGGGACGGTTTCAGCCAGGAAAGCCGACATCCTGTCCCGATCCAGATCCTTCTTTTCCAAGAGGTGTGAGTAGAAGGATCTGACCACCTCCAGGATCCCTGATTTGGATCTGTTCAGGGACCCCGTACTGTCGAACAGTCCTGTTACCATCTTACAATTCACTGACATCTTACAGTTTCTGTAAGGGTCGGGCGAGCGGTACTTCCCGAAGTCCCTCTCAAAAACCAAAGATGTGTGTCTATCATACTGACACCTCTTGAGTAAAGATTTCACTCTGGAGATTTCCTCACGGTCACCTCCAGTCGAGACAAGCTGCTCGAGTTTCCTCCCCAGGGCCTGGTACAAGCGGTGCCTGTTCAGACTCCTGAGGCTCGAGAGCTGACGGAAGAACCCCGCCACCCGCTTTTTGAAGATCTCCCACCACTCTGACTTACTACTACAGAGATCCAACAGCGGTGCCTGGCTCTGAAGAAAATCCTCGAAGGATTGTCTCACCTCCGCTTCTTCCAGCAGGGACGAATTGAGCTTCCACAGCCCTCTTCCTATCCGAGGAGTCTCTGCAACATTCAGAGAAAAGACAACTCCACCTCAACGGCGGACACAGCAGAAAAGATGGCGTCCTCCTTCAAAAAAAACCTGTCTATTCTAGACCTACTGCTACCCCTATGGTAGGTGAAACCCCCGTGACCTGGGGTGTGCCGGATGTGGACATCCACCAGGCGAGCTTCACTGGCTATGCTATTTAACGCGACGCTATCATAAGCCAGGCGATCTCCAGGACCCCCCCGGTCACGGGACCTCGTAATGGTGTTGAAGTCCCCACCGAAGACCACCTGCCAGCTCGTAAAAAGAAAGGGCTTGATCCTCAGGAAGAGACATTTGCTGTCCCACTTGGACTGCGGGCCGTAGATGTTGATGAGCCGGAGTTCTTGTCCCCTCATGAAGACATCTAGGATCAGGCACCTCCCCATTTCCAACTCAGTAACCCGTCGGCATTCAACAGCTGCAGTCTTAAAAAGGACTGCCACCCCGCTATATGGCTTGGCCGCAAGAGACCAGTATGAGGGCCCGCACCTCCACTCCCTCCGTGCTTTACAGATGGCCCCCATGTCTGTTAGTCTGGTCTCTTGCAAGAATAAAATTTCTGCCTCAATTCGGGAGAAAAAAATCAAAGGCCGTGAAGCGAGCCGCATCTGACTTTATGCTGGCAACATTAATAGATGCCAGTGTCAACAGGGCGAGTTCTGCCATCATGGGTGATCAAGTTGGATGGCCAACTTCTTACCACTGCTATCACCTCCACCTGGGGAGGGGTCGGACACCTACCTTTTCAGGGAAGCTCCCGTTGTGTCCATCCCACCCCCCCCCCGGTGTCCTCGCCCCCGGGTTCCAGGTCTGTCCCCCCCAGGAGGAACACTGCCCCCTGAGGGACGGACCACACCATCCCCCGAAGGACCCTCCGGTGGTACCCCCGGCCCAGCATCCTCGTCTTGCGGCCCATCATCCGAGCCTCCGAGGACGCTGAACCGGTTGGAGAGATCAATCAGAGGGGGGTCAGCGGGCCCTTCCGTGCGCACCCTGGTGGTCGGGGGCGGGGGAGATTTTGAAGGCTTTCCAGCCTTCTTCCCCCCGATTTGTTATGATTGGCACGTTTGCTTTTGCCACCCGCTGCTGTAGGCTGCTCCTGAACCTCCTCATCAACACTTTCATACTGTGAGGACCCGTCCGAGTCAGCCGCTTTATCCTCCCTCTCCATCCTCCTGATCTCCTCTCTCACCACACTCTCCCTCAGGACCTCAGAGGCTTTTGCCACGGGCCTGGAGGGAGGAGCAGGCATCGACCCGGTTGCCCGAGACTTCACCTGCCCCCCACCCCATGGCGTTTTTCTTGCCTCCGCACGTACGCGGGGCCCCTCACCTTGGCATTGCCCTTCCTCACCGGTCCCTCAGCCCCTTCCCCTCCGCCACCACCTGCCACAGCTGCAGGAGCGCCACCAGAGGTTTCTCCCTCACGGACTCCTCCCGCCGGGCCTGCAGCGGCATTAGAAAAGGAGCGAGGGCATCGGCTGAGAGGGTGACCTAGGTCACCACACAGGTGACACCGAATGTCTTTACACGAGGCGGCCAGATGACCTACCCCACCACACAAGGCACATTTCTGTACCTTGCAGCTAGCGCTGAAGTGAGTGGGGTTGCCGCACTTGTGGCAGACCTTCGGTTGCCCCTGGTAGAAGACCAGGATCCTGTCCCTTCCCAGGAATGCCGAGGAAGGGATGTGGGTGACCGTGCCACTGGAAACCTTCAATTTAACCATGAAGGTCCAGCCCCCCGACCAGATGCCGAATTCGTCCCTGTTCTTTTTGGGGACCTCGGTGACTTCCCCGTAACGGGAAAGCCACGTCATAATGTCCACGCCAGCAAGTGACTCGTTACAAGTAACCACGGTCACTCGCTTGACGGAATTTTGGCGAGACACCGCTTGCGCAACGAAGTCTCGCCATCCGGGCTCTTCCCGCACCAGCTCATAGTTAGACCAGAAGAGCTCAAGCCCCTCTGGCCGCACAAAGCTGACGTCGAAGAAGCGGGACGCCGAAGGATGTATCAGGGCAAAGATGTCATTCGCCCCGAAGCTCATCTTAAGGAGGAGCTCCACCACCTTGCTCCTAGGTGGACAAGCTTCACTGCCCCCCCACCTAAGACGGACCACATTCCTCCTTTGCGGCCCCTGCCCGGCTGTGGGGAGAGACCAAACAGTCCCTCCCTTTGGTTTTGGAAGGCAGCAAGGCCGTGTCTCTCTATCCAGAAAGACAAGTCCACTGTCCTCCCCTCTACCACTATCAACCTTTCTCCTTTTTTGAGGGCCTCCAGGAAACGGTGGTGCAAAGCGCCGTCCCTGGAGCCCGGAGGCGAGGAGACCCCCCCAGGACCACCCCGAGGACCACCCCGACCCCCAGCCGCGGCCCCCGCATAACTATGTTGGGGTCTTGCGGCCGGGGGGGCAGACGGGCCAGCCCTCCCACCACCACTCGTGCTTGCACCCTCATTTATCCGTCCACTCACTCTCCCATTCACTCTTTTATTATTGGCATTCACTCCAGCACTTTCAGACCCATTCACACCCGCACTCACTCCCTCATCCATGTCACTCATATCTCCATTCACCTCTGCAAACATCTCTTCAAAAATATCCACGCCACTCTCATACTCACTATCACTCACACAAATGGTGCTTGCATTATTTACAGTATTATTTACAGAAACTACCTTAGCATTAATATTTACAATATTGCCACTTTTTTCCCCGCAGTTCTCCCTCCCACCTGCTGGGGGCCCTCTCTGGCTGCCCGGTGCTCCTGGTCTGGCCTGGACAGTGCTGCTGGCCAGGAGTGCTGCTGCTCCTTTTAGGGCCTCCATGTTAGCCTGCATGTTACTCTGGCTGGGCCTGGGAGCAGCAGTTCCTGGTATCCCCAGCTCACTTTTTTTTTCTTTTGTCCAAAGCACCACAGTCGTCCTTTCCCATCTGTACTCTCTGGGCAGGGACGGCCACTGGCACCGCTCCCTGCCCTGCATCTCCTCTCTCTGCCCCCGCCACTGGCATCCCAGGAAGAGCCGGAGCCCCCTCACCCCCAGATGACGGTAGGTGGGCCGGGGACCCCGACAACTCCCCACCAGTTTCTGGGGGCCGTGCTACATTGCTGGGAAGGGTGGGTGGGACAGAGGGCAGCGGGCCCGCCGTGGCCACGCCCCCCCGCCGGTCGCAGTCACTCCAGGCCGGGCAGTGACCCCTTGCGAGGCCATGCCCCCGGGTGACGCGAGCACAGCGGGCGGAGCCGCGACCGCCGAGGCCATGCCCCCCCCGCCAGCCACAGCCACCACGGGCAGAGCAGCGGCCCCTTGCGAGGCCACGCCACCCCCGGGTGACGCGGACGTAGCGGGTGGGACTATGGCCGAGGAGGACATGCCCCCGCCGCATGCCGCAGCCTTTGCAGGCCGGGCAACACTCGGGGAGGCCTCGCCCCCTCACGGACCACCGCCGCCACCCTGTGCCCACCGCTCGACACGGGCAAGGCCGGCCACTCCCCCTCGTCACCCAATGGCGGCAGAGCCCCCTGCACGGACCCCTTTTTGGGTCGACGTGCCGGAGACCCCGCTCTCACCACGGGCGCCGATAGGGGAGCTACCAATACCTTGCACAGCTTGAGCTGCGATTTAGTTGCTGGATCGCCCTTTCTTGGCTTCTGGACCCCCACCAGCGATCCAGACCTAACGGATCCGTACGTGGGGGGCCCAGAAACCCCAGCACTCGCCGCCGGAGGTGCGGCCCTGGCTGTGCCAACTCTACCTGGTGCCAGGCCAGTCCCCCCTGCCACTGAGGGCTGAGGCTGGACACCACCACCAACACCACAACCAGCACCGACCTCCATATCACTGCCCTGGTCTGAACTGTCTTCAGATGCAACAGTCAGGTCACAACAGTCATCTCTCTCCCCGCTCCCTTGCTGCGGACCCACCACAGGGCCCGAGCCGGGGTGGGTAGCGGGTTCCACACAGCGGGACAAAGGGGCCCCGGGAAGAGGAGCAAAAACCAGTTGTTCCTCCACGCCTTCAGAGGCCTTACGCCTGCGCCTCCTGTTTCTCCTCCTCCCGGTTGCCTCATCCTCCGGGCAGACTTCATACCCAAACAACAGCGTGCCAAACCGTGCTGGGGATTCCGTCTGCCGTACTTGTTTAAGGATGAGGCAGCCCCCCTCAGAACTACTCCCGCTCCCTCCATCCTCCCCCTCGCTCCCGCTTTCCTCCGCGTTACTGGAGTCCATCTGCTCGGGGGCTATCCCACTGTATGTTACCTGGCTCACGCTGGTGTCCGCCAGGTCTTCAGGTGGAGGTGGCCCGGGTGTGGTGTGGGCGCCATCTTGCTCTTCCTCCTCCTCGCTTTCCTCCACCTGGATGGGGACTCCTGACCCCCCAGGAGACCCACCGGCCATGGCCCTGAACCGGTCATGGCCCTGAACCGGTCCTCGTTGTGCAGCTTCTCCTGGAAGGGGCCGCTGCCGGCCATGATGGTACTTCGCCGGTCCTCCAGGGCCCGAATCTCCCCTTTCAGCCGCTTGACTGTGGCAGTGACCTCCGCTCTCTTTGAGGCAGGGAGCCTGTTTTTACTGATGACCCGGGCTCCCTCCAATTCCCCCCGGAGTCTCCTAAGCTGCTTGCCGGCCTCCTCGTACTCGGAGAGGTGGGCATGGATGCGGGAGGTGTAGGTGGTAGCCGGCTCTCCCGCAACCTTGGAGCCCCAGATGTTAAGGGGGGGCCCCTGGGGTCCGCTTTTTCCCCATCCCTGGGACTGGCTGGCTGTGCCTTAGGCCTCCTGGTGGTGGATGAGGCCCCCCACCCCCAGTCCTCTTTCCTGGGAAGGGGGCAGATGGAAAGTCCTTGCAGGAAAAACCTCCCTTCCCAGGAGCTTAGCAAAACCCCAGCCTGCAGAGCTCAGCTGCGACGCTCCTCCTCTTCCTGGGTGTGTCCAGAGCTGCACTCACTATTCTGCTGGTGCAGTCACTGTGTACATGCATTACATTACTGATCCTGAGTTACATCCTGTATTATACTCCAGAGCTGCGCTCACTATTCTGCTGGTGCAGTCACTGTGTACATACATTACTGATCCTGAGTTACATCCTGTATTATACTCCAGAGCTACGCTCACTATTCAGCTGGTGCAGTCACTGTGTACATACATTACATTACTGATCCTGAGTTACATCCTGTATTATACTCCAGAGCTGCGCTCACTATTCTACTGGTGCAGTCATTGTGTACATACATTACTGATCCTGAGTTACATCCTGTATTATACTCCAGAGCTGCGCTCACTATTCTGCTGGTGCAGTCACTGTGTACATACATTACATTACTGATCCTGAGTTACATCCTGTATTATACTCCAGAGCTACACTCACTATTCTGCTGGTGCAGTCACTGTGTACATACATTACATTACTGATCCTGAGTTACATCCTGTATTATACTCCAGAGCTGCACTCACTATTCTGCTGGTACAGTCACTGTGTACATACATTACATTACTGATCCTGAGTTACATCCTGTATTATACCCCAGAGCTGCACTCACTATTCTGCTGGTGCAGTCACTGTAAATACATTACATATCCTGAGTTACATCCTGTATTATACTCCAGAGCTGCACTCACTATTCTGCTGGTGTACTCACTGTGTACATACATTACTGATCCTGAGTTACATCCTGTATTATACTCCAGAGCTGCACTCACTATTCTGCTGGTGCAGTCACTGTGTACATACATTACTGATCCTGAGTTGCATCCTGTATTATACTCCAGAGCTGCACTCACTATTCTGCTGGTACAGTCACTGTGTACATACATTACTGATCCTGAGTTACATCCTGTATTATACTCAGAGCTGCACTCACTATTCTGCTGGTGCAGTCACTGTACATACATTACATTACTGATCCTGAGTTACATCCTGTATTATACTCCAGAGCTGCACTCACTATTCTGCTGGTGTACTCACTGTGTACATACATTACTGATTCTGAGTTACATCCTGTATTATACTCAGAGCTGCACTCACAATTCTGCTGGTGCAGTCACTGTGTACATACATTACTTTACTGATCCTGAGTTACATCCTGTATTATACTCAGAGCTGCACTCACTATTCTGCTGGTGCAGTCACTGTACATACATTACATTACTGATCCTGAGTTACATCTTGTATTATACTCCAGAGCTGCACTCACTATTCTGCTGGTGTACTCACTGTGTACATACATTACTGATCCTGAGTTACATCCTGTATTATACTCCAGAGCTGCACTCACTATTCTGCTGGTGCAGTCACTGTGTACATACATTACTGATCCTGAGTTACCGTACATCCTGTATTATACCCCAGAGCTGCACTCACTATTCTGCTGGTGCAGTCACTGTACATACATTACATTACAGATCCTGAGTTACATCCTGTATTATACTCCAGAGCTGCACTCACTATTCTGCTGGTGTACTCACTGTGTACATACATTACTGATCCTGAGTTACATCCTGTATTATACTCCAGAGCTGCACTCACTATTCTGCTGGTGCAGTCACTGTGTACATACATTACTGATCCTGAGTTGCATCCTGTATTATACTCCAGAGCTGCACTCACTATTCTGCTGGTACAGTCACTGTGTACATACATTACTGATCCTGAGTTACATCCTGTATTATACCCCAGAGCTGCACTCACTATTCTGCTGGTGCAGTCACTGTGTACATACATTACATTACTGATCCTGAGTTACATCCTGTATTATACCCCAGAGCTGCACTCACTATTCTGCTGGTGCAGTCACTGTACATACATTACATTACAGATCCTGAGTTACATCCTGTATTATACTCCAGAGCTGCACTCACTATTCTGCTGGTGTACTCACTGTGTACATACATTACTGATCCTGAGTTACATCCTGTATTATACTCCAGAGCTGCACTCACTATTCTGCTGGTGCAGTCACTGTGTACATACATTACTGATCCTGAGTTGCATCCTGTATTATACTCCAGAGCTGCACTCACTATTCTGCTGGTACAGTCACTGTGTACATACATTACATTACTGATCCTGAGTTACATCCTGTATTATACTCCAGAGCTGCACTCACTATTCTGCTGGTGGAATCACTGTGTACATACATTACTAATCCTGTGCTGATCTGAGTTACATTTAATATTATACTCTGAAGCCTTTTTCTTAATTCTGCCTTACTCTCATAGACGCAGGCACACTGCATGTCTTCCTCCTATAGATGAATATGCCTCATGTAGCAATACCACCATTGGAATGGAAAGAACCAGATCACACTGTGTGTAGCAAATGATGGAAGATTTCTGCTCTGAAGGTTGAAGAATTGTTAATGCAGCTTTGTAACTTCATCCAGATCCTTGTTCCCCCCAATATCCAGAGGAATCGCTTCCGTATGGTGCGAGATATACTTTCATCCCTCTGTTATATCAGATCTCTGGTGCAGGGGATGGAAGCAGGCGGCTGCTCTGACCGCACAGATGTGAGCGCTTTCTCATGATGTCTGACCTTTAATAATATTTAATGACTAAAGGTTCCCTGGATCTCTGCACATTCCCCGAGAGCGCTGAGTCCGCGCCTCGTGCAGATGTCTCTGTGTATTGTGTGAACATCGACTAGGATGTAATTAGGTAATTTACAGGAAAATATTGCCAGCGAACTTGTCCGTTCGCCTGCAGAACGTGAAGTGTTGTGTTACCGCTTCCTTTTCTAAAGGAACGTACTGGCTGGGAATATCCCAATAAATGTGAGAAACGTGGGATAAAGCATTGGGATCATATGTAAATCCCTCTGTTACTCCTCCTGGAAACATAAGTACATTTCCAATCTTACAGTCAGGTGTTACCACTGTTGGGTGCGTTCCAACACTGAGGAATCGTTGATGAAACAGTACGGACACACCTATTTGGCAAAGTACATAGTATCACCCAGTTGTCAATTTTTGTCATACATTTCCAAGAGGAATAACCTTGGAATGAGAAAAAAGAAAAAAAAAGAGAGAGGGTCAATTTATCAAGTCCTTTTTCGCCTGCAAGGCAAATTCTAGCTGGCTTCAACAGCTTTTTAAAAAGCGGGCGGAGCTTAGCGGAAGGGGTGTGGTGTAGCGAGGCCCGCCTTCATTGGAAGGCGGACCCTCATTAAGAGGCGGACCCTGGATCAACACTTACTGATTACATTTGCCCCTTACTGATTTATACAAAAAGAATCTTCAGAAACTTTACCAAATGGGATATTCAGGTATTGAGCTCACATTCCTCTGTTATTCCTCTTGGAAATATATCAATAATGGAGTGTTACCATCTGTGGAGGCATCTCTACATATTCTAGCTCTCTATCATCAGCACTAACGTTTGCAAGGGGAATGGTATCAGACATTTATTGATATATTTCCAGGAGGATCAACAGAGGCATGCTAAAACTCAAGAGTTCTTCAAAAAGAGGTCCTCCAGCATGTATGGGGACTACAAATGTTTAGTAGGTCAGACATGTCCCGAGAGGCGACGGACCTCCACCTTATGTGCAGAGATTGCCTACATCAGGATGAACGAAGAGCAGAACTGTCAATCACACTCTAGCCCCTCCCACACTCCGCTGCTCGGCTGCGTAAACCTTGCGATCATCATGATCTCTCGCTGATTCAGATTTTCTCTTTTTCTCTACAGTGTTCAGCAGAAGACAGGACCATGACAGTATTGTCCTTCCTGTCATATTTGGCATCATATGTTTGGTGGGCACAATTGGCAACTGCATCGTCATCTACACCATCACCAAAAAGCCGAAGGGGAACCACAACATCGCTGACATCTTCATCGTGAGCCTGTCCGTGACCGATCTCCTCTTCTTGCTTGGGATGCCTTTTCTCATCCACCAGTTATTGGGCAATGGTGTGTGGCACTTCGGGGCCACCATGTGTACCATCATCACCGCTTTGGATGCTAACAGCCAGTTTGCCAGTACCTATATCCTCACCGCCATGTCAGTTGACCGCTACCTTGCCACCGTCCACCCCATCCGTTCTTCGTATGTGAGGACAACTTGTGCGGCAGCCATGGTGATCCTCCTGCTGTGTCTCTGTTCTCTGATAACCATCATCCCTGTCTTCATGTACACCCAACTCATTGAGCTTCCAGATGGCAACGCCGGCTGCGGCATCATCCTGCCCAACTTGTCCATTGATATCTATTGGTACACCCTCTACCAGTTCTTCTTGGCTTTCGTTATCCCTCTACTCGTCATTTGTGTTGTCTACATCAAGATCCAGAAGCATATCTCATGCATGGTGGTCCCTCTACCCCAAAGGAATTTCCGAGTCCGATCCAAGAAGATCACAAGAACTTCGGTGACCATCTGTTCTGCCTTCTTCGTCTGTTGGGCTCCATATTACATCCTACAGCTGGTGCACCTCAAGGTGGAGGATCCCACCGTCCTATTTCTCTATGCGTACAATGTAGCCATCAGTCTTGGCTATGCCAACAGCTGTATAAACCCCTTTATCTACATCGTCTTAAGTGACACCTTCAAGAGGCATCTGATTAAGGCGGTGTGCCCTGGGCAGCAGCAGAGAAGGGGTGAGCGGCAGGCCACCAGCGAGGTCAGCCCTTCCGTCAGGCTATGCTCTGCCCCAACTCAAGAGACCTCCTTGAGCATGATGTACTCCAACAACATAGAAAATTATATTTCGCTGTCAGTTTCCGTTCCGTGACCAAACCCGAACTGCAAACTGCGACATCTTAGGAGGCCACTTCTCCTATGGTAAAAGTACGAACTGAAAGGGTTTCATAAGAGTCAAGAATATGCTGCTAGAGTCAGTTCTAGTTTTCTGCTCATGCTGCCTCGGAGGATGTTAGATCAGAAGTCTAGACAGAAGGCGAAACACAGAACGGGCCCCGCTGAGAGCTGAAGGTCTCAATTTCGTAGATAGAGCCAAATATCTGTAAAGATGAATACAAATATGCTTGTATAGGAAAGTTCATATAATTCTGCAGTCACCGCTAGGGGGCGCTCACTACCTAGTTTTATAAATAGCGACCTCTAGTGGATGCTCGCTACATTCCAGATTATACAGCCCCTGCTAAGAGGAGTTTACTACATACAAATGTATACACTCCAACACTAGGGGGGAGCTCCCTACATACAGATTTATAAAGACACCACTAGGGGGAACTCCCTACATACAGATTTATACAGCCACCACTAGAGGGAGCTCACTACATACAGATTTATACAGCCACCACTAGAGGGAACTCACTGCATACAGATTTATACAGCCACCACTAGGGGGAGCGCACTACATACAGATTTATACAGCCACCACTAGAGGGAACTCACTACATACAGATTTATAAAGCCACCACAAGGGGGAGCTCACTACATACAGATTTATACAGCCACCACTAGAGGGAGCTCACTGCATACAGATTTATACAGCCACCACTAGGAGGATCTCACTACATACAGATTTATACAGCCACCACTAGAGGGAGCTCACTGCATACAGATTTATAAAGACACCACTAGGGGGAACTCCCTACATACAGATTTATACAGCCACCACTAGAGGGAGCTCACTACATACAGATTTATACAGCCACCACTAGAGGGAGCTCACTGCATACAGATTTATACAGCCACCACTAGGGGGAGCGCACTACATACAGATTTATATAGCCACCACTAGAGGGAACGCACTACATACAGATTTATAAAGCCACCACAAGGGGGAGCTCACTACATACAGATTTATACAGCCACCACTAGAGGGAGCTCACTGCATACAGATTTATACAGCCACCACTAGGAGGAGCTCACTACATACAGATTTATACAGCCACCACTAGAGGGAGCTCACTGCATACAGATTTATACAGTCACCATTAGGGGGAGCTCACTACATACAGATTTATACAGCCACCACTAGAGGGAGCTCACTGCATACAGATTTATACAGTCACCATTAGGGGGAGCTCACTACATACAGATTTATACAGCTACCACTAGGGAGGACTCACTAGATAAATATATACAGCCACCAATAAGAGGAGCTCACTACATACAGATTTATACAGCCACCACTAGGGGGAGCTCACTGCATACAGATTTATACAGCCACCATTAGATGGAGCTCACTACATACAGATTTATACAGCCACCATTAGATGGAGCTCACTACATACAGATTTATACAGCCACCACTACGGGGAGCTCACTGCATATAGATTTATACAGCCACCAATAAAGGGAGTTCACTGAATACAAATTTATACAGCCATCACTATGGGCAACTCACTACATACAGATTTAGAAAGCCACCACTAGGGGGAGCTCACTGCATACAGATTTATACAGCCACTGCTATGGGGAACTCACTACATACAGATTTATACAGCTACCACTAGGGAGGACTCACTAGATAAATATATACAGCCACCACTAAGAGGAGCTCACTACATACAGATTTATATAGCCACCACTAGGGGGAGCTCACTACATACAGATTTTTACAGCCACCACTAGGAGGAGCTCACGACATAGATTTATACATTCTCCACTAGGGAGGGCTCACTACAGATTTATACAGCCACCACTAGGGGGAGCTCACTACATACAGTTTTATACAGCCACCACTAGAGGGAGCTCACTACATACAGATTTATACAGCCACCACTAGAGGGAGCTCACTACATACAGATTTATACAGCCACCACTGGAGGGAGCTCACTACGTTCAGATTTTTACAGTCACGACTAGGGGGAGCTCAGTACATACAGATTTATACAGCCACCACTAGGGGGAGCTCAGTACATACAGATTTATACAGCCACCACTAGAGGGAGCTCACTACATACAGATTTTTACAGTCACGACTAGGGGGCGCTCAGTACATACAGATTTATACAGCCACCACTAGGGGGAGCTCAGTACATACAGATTTATACAGCTAGCATTTAATTCAATGTGAACTATATAAACCTGTGTTCAGAGCGCTCCCTCTCGTGCTAGCTGCCGTGACAAGCATTGAAAAGCATTCAGTATCAAGCCATGTATCCTGCATTTATGGTGGATACCTACTAAACCCTCTAGTAGAAGTTTCTGGTAGCGCATAGTATGTCCAACTACAGATGGCACTATACACCCAGTAAACTGCTGCCAATCAGACGACTGCAGGACAGGTAGTCATCTGTGCCCTTTTTCTGCTCTGCTTAAAGTGCCGTAGTTAAAAGGGGTCTGGAGTTAGGGGCTTATAATTTGTGTTCCTAATTGTTACTTTATGAGATGGGAATACCTCTTTAACTGCTCTTGTTGTAAGGAGTCATTAGGGAGGGACAAATGTTCACTTTGGAAGTCATAAGCTCACCTTTAATAAAGGCCTTTAATTTAAAGGGACAGCGTTCTGACGACCTGTTATGATGCCCATATTATAGCTTTCACATGACACTGTGCGATTGTCACTTTACGTGCGGCCACATACTGGTCCGAACTCTCCAGGATGGGGTTAGTCCTCATTCCTGGCGAGAACCCCACTCTCTAGAGCAGGTTACCGAATGTAAATCTTACGCATCGTGTACTCCACTGCAGCCGATCCCCCGATGCACGTGTACCCCGACGCGCGCCATATATATATTGTGTCAATATGAAGGATGCTTATTTTTGCAATTATATTGCAGTTTCTCCAGAACTCGTGACATTTTGTACATTGTCACTGCAGGTTACATCTCCGTGTAACAAAGGCCACGTGAAGCGCGTGGTGAAGAGGCGGACTGTTATTGTACGACTCCGGCTTTTTTTGGTCTCTAGAAATGATAACTATTTGATCTGTGAAGCTTCGCCGCATATTTTATATGGAAATACAATAAAAATTTGTGAACTGTGCGTGGCGAGACCTCGTATTGTGAAATATATAGCGGTATATATATATATATATATATATATATATATATATATATATATATATATATACAGTGGGGAAAAAAAGTATTTAGTCAGTCAGCAATAGTGCAAGTTCCACCACTTAAAAAGATGAGAGGCGTCTGTAATTTACATCATAGGTAGACCTCAACTATGGGAGACAAACTGAGAAAAAAAAATCCAGAAAATCACATTGTCTGTTTTTTTTTCATTTTATTTGCATATTATGGTGGAAAATAAGTATTTGGTCAGAAACAAGCAATCAAGATTTCTGACTCTCACAGACCTGTAACTTCTTCTTTAAGAGTCTCCTCTTTCCTCCACTCATTACCTGTAGTAATGGCACCTGTTTAAACTTGTTATCAGTTTAAAAAGACACCTGTGCACACCCTCAAACAGTCTGACTCCAAACTCCACTATGGTGAAGACCAAAGAGCTGTCAAAGGACACCAGAAACAAAATTGTAGCCCTGCACCAGGCTGGGAAGACTGAATCTGCAATAGCCAACCAGCTTGGAGTGAAGAAATCAACTGTGGGAGCAATAATTAGAAAATGGAAGACATACAAGACCACTGATAATCTCCCTCGATCTGGTGCTCCACGCAAAATCCCACCCCGTGGGGTCAGAATGATCACAAGAACGGTGAGCAAAAATCCCAGAACCACGCGGGGGGACCTAGTGAATGAACTGCAGAGAGCTGGGACCAATGTAACAAGGCCTACCATAAGTAACACACTACGCCACCATGGACTCAGATCCTGCAGTGCCAGACGTGTCCCACTGCTTAAGCCTGTACATGTCCGGGCCCGTCTGAAGTTTGCTAGAGAGCATTTGGATGATCCAGAGGAGTTTTGGGAGAATGTCCTACGGACTGATGAAACCAAACTGGAACTGTTTGGTAGAAACACAACTTGTCGTGGAAAAAGAATACTGAGTTGCATCCATCAAACACCATACCTACTGTAAAGCATGGTGGTGGAAACATCATGCTTTGGGGCTGTTTCTCTGCAAAGGGGCCAGGACGACTGATCCGGGTACATGAAAGAATGAATGGGGCCATGTATCGTGAGATTTTGAGTGCAAACCTCCTTCCATCAGCAAGGGCATTGAAGATGAAACGTGGCTGGGTCTTTCAACATGACAATGATCCAAAGCACACCGCCAGGGCAACGAAGGAGTGGCTTCGTAAGAAGCATTTCAAGGTCCTGGAGTGGCCTAGCCAGTCTCCAGATCTCAACCCTATAGAAAACCTTTGGAGGGAGTTGAAAGTCCGTGTTGCCAAGCGAAAAGCCAAAAACATCACTGCTCTAGAGGAGATCTGCATGGAGGAATGGGCCAACATACCAACAACAGTGTGTGGCAACCTTGTGAAGACTTACAGAAAACGTTTGACCTCTGTCATTGCCAACAAAGGATATATCACAAAGTATTGAGATGAAATTTTGTTTCTGACCAAATACTTATTTTCCACCATAATATGCAAATAAAATGAAAACAAAACAGACAATGTGATTTTCTGGATTTTTTTTTCTGTTTGTCTCCCATAGTTGAGGTCTACCTATGATGTAAATTACAGACGCCTCTCATCTTTTTAAGTGGTGGAGCTTGCACTATTGCTGACTGACTAAATACTTTTTTTCCCCACTGTATATATTTGTATACGGTGTGCAGTTTCCCTGCACCGTTACTGTGCTAATATCATTCTGACTACTACGTGTCAGTCTTCACTGTCAGTCTGGCATTGTATTCGTGAACCAGGAAGCCCCATTGCAAGGCCATAATGATGATGATGGAGGGTCTGTTACAATATGAGCAAGATGATGATTTCCATCCAACCTAGAAAGGGTTACACATAGTTCACATGCACAGGAACAGGAAAGATAATTATGGTCCAGGAGAGGCTTCTAGAGCCGCCGCTCCGCCGTCGCTGTCTCTGTAATTACCTGGCAATTTCACACGAGTATTTCTTTTATTATGATGCATAAAAGACCCCACGACAGCCAGCAGCCGCAGCTCCATTCATGACAGCACGTGGCCGGCCCGGTCCCCGAGACACAGTGCTGAGCAAAAGTATTAGGCAGGTGTGGAAAACAAGCTGCAGAGAAAGAAGCTGCCAAATATAGAAGTAATCAATGTAATAAGTGAATGAACAAAAGAGAAATCTAAATCCTCAACAATGTTTGGTGACCGCCCTTCTCCTTCATCAATTCTTCAAGGTTATGTAGGATTATAGTCGGGATTACGAAAAATCAATAACAGGTTATAATGATGACCATTTTCATATATGAAGCACAGTCATTAACAGAAACATCTGTGTAGGAGGTTTAACAATTGGTGAGGAATAGACAAGCTCTGCTACAAAGGTGAGGTTGTAGAAGACAATTTTGTCTCATAGGTCACACGCCAAGGAGAGAACTGAGTACTGCAACAAGACACAAGGTAGTTACACTTCATCAGCAAAGTGTCTCCTAAAAAAATCACAGCAGACTGGGATTTCCAAATGTGCTTTTCAGGTTCCATAAAAAGCACCAAGAATTTCTCTCTGCCCATTCATCCATTTTGTCAACCTCCCGGCTCTTAGTGATTTTCATGTTTGTTCTTGTCAGACATGATACAGTGATATAACAACCTTATAATGGTGAACTAGCCATGACGTCTAATGCCATCTCTAATGCCACCATGCAAACCCATATCGCCAATGCCACATAATGCCGCCATATAGTTCAAGTATGTTATCATAGAGTCACTAGAGAGGGCAGTAATGCTACCGAATAGCCCCATAATGTCACCATATATCCATAATACAGAGCAATAACGTTACCATATATTCTCATATATCCATCATATAGAGCAGTAATGTCACCTTATAGAGCCATTATACAGCACCATGATACAGTACTATATATCCTCATATATCCATCATATAGAGCCGTAATGTCACCTTATAGAGCCATTATATAGCACCATGATACAGTACTATATATCCTCATATATCCATCATATAGAGCCGTAATGTCACCTTATAGAGCCATTATACAGCACCATGATACAGTACTATATATCCTCATACATCCATCATATAGAGCCGTAATGTCACCTTATAGAGCCATTATATAGCACCATGATACAGTACTATATATCCTCATACATCTATCATATAGAGCCGTAATCTCACCTTATAGGCCATTATATAGCACCACTAGCTGAAGATCCCGGTGCTGCCCGGGCATAGTAACTACTAACTGTGGTTAGTTATAGCAAATTATAATTATCCTCCATCCCATAGTCCCGTGCCCATATACCCATCACACATCCTCCATCCCATAGTCCCGTGCCCATATACCCATCACACATCCTCCATCCCATAGTCCCGTGCCCATATACCCATCACACATCCTCCATCCCATAGTCAACCATTATGACATCATAATGAGCGGTGGGGCTTGATACACTGGTTCCCCATTATGTAGATAGGGGCAAAATTGTTTGGTGAATTGGAACGCGCGGGGTTAAAATTTTGCCTCACAACATAGCCTATGACACTCTCGGGGTGCCTATCCCTGACATACACACACACACACATACAAACATACATACACACACTTTGAGCTTTATATATAAGATAATGGTACGATACTATATATCCTGATACATCCATCATATAGAGCCGTAATGTCACCTTATAGAGCCATTATATAGCACCAAGATATAGTACTATATATCCTCATACATCCATCATATAGAGCTGTAATGTCACCTTATAGAGCCATTATATAGCACCATGATACAGTACTATATATCCTCATACATCCATCATATAGAGCTGTAATGTCACCTTATAGAGCCATTATATAGCACCATGATACAGTACTATATATCCTCATACATCCATCATATAGAGCTGTAATGTCACCTTATAGAGCCATTATATAGCACCATGATACAGTACTATATATCCTCATACATCCATCATATAGAGCTGTAATGTCACCTTATAGAGCCATTATATAGCACCATGATACAGTACTATATATCCTCATACATCCATCATATAGAGCTGTAATGTCACCTTATAGAGCCATTATATAGCACCAAGATATAGTACTATATATCCTCATACATCCATCATATAGAGCCGTAATGTCACCTTATAGAGCCATTATATAGCACCATGATACAGTACTATATATCCTCATACATCCATCATATAGAGCCGTAATGTCACCTTATAGAGCCATTATATAGCACCATAATGTTACAATACTATATATCCTCATATATCCATCATATAGATCCATTATGTCACCTTAGAGAGCCATTATATAGCACCATGATGCTACGGTGCTACAGTATATATCTATCATATAGAGCCATAATGATACCATATATCCTTACAGAGTCATCATATAGGCCCACAATGTCATTATCATATATTCTATCCACCTTACTCCCCATAATAATTTACATAAATATTATACACGCAGTTGTAATTATTTCTATTATTTCCTGAAGTTTTTATGCAAAGTTTGCAAACCAAAATTTTAGCTCTTGCAAAAAAGCCGTCACTTAACATTCCAGCTGAATTCACAGATTATTGCAGTCTTTGTTCCCACGCACAATACTTGTCTGTATCTCTAGTGATTTTAGGATGAATTGGGATAATTGCAGAGCAATGCCATATACATGGCGGCACAATAGTGGAAATTAAAGCAGGAGAGGAAGATCGCTTCCCTGCCTTCAGCTGAAGATTTGGGCCCATTGAGGGATCCATGGATCAGACTTTCTTACAGGGGTCCTAAATACAGTATATACAGTACTTACATTCAAGCAGCCTGCAGTTTACAGTGGAAATTAATACCTTTCTTGATGGAGGCGTCATAGGAGCTGTCCAGTGCTGAACCTGGGAAATCCAGAGGTGGAAGCTCATTAGAAACTGCAAATGCTGATTGCCAGGAATCATTTAAACGCTGGCGGCGATTCTCTACAAAGAGCAGAAGTGGGGTCACAGGGGAAAGAGCTGAGATAACTTCACCAGGGAGTTGTGACCCACAGAAGTCAATGATCTCTAAAAATGGGGCATTGTGGGCCACATTAAATCACTGGTCTGTATTATACTCCAGAGCTGCACTCACTATTCTGCTGGTGCAGTCACTGTGTACATACATTACATTACTGATCCTGAGTTACCTCCTGTATTATACCCCAGAGCTGCACTCACTATTCTGCTGGTGCAGTCACTGTGTACATACATTACTGATCCTGAGTTACATCCTGTATTATACCCCAGAGCTGCACTCACTATTCTGCTGGTGCAGTCACTGTGTACATACATTACATTACTGATCCTGAGTTACATTCTGTACTATACCCCAGAGCTGCACTCACTATTCTGCTGGTGCAGTCACTATGTACATACATTACATTACTGAGCCTGAGTTACATCCTCCAGAGCTGCACTCACTATTCTGCTGGTACAGTCACTGTGTACATACATTACATTACTGATCCTGAGTTACATCCTGTATTGTACTCCAGAGCTGCACTCACTATTCTGCTGGTGCAGTCACTGTGTACATACATTACATTACTGATCCTGAGTTACCTCCTGTATTATACTCCAGAGCTGCACTCACTATTCTGCTGGTGCAGTCACTGTGTGCATACATTACATTACTGATCCTGAGTTACATCCTGTATTATACCCCAGAGCTGCGCTCACTATTCTGCTGGTGCAGTCACTGTGTACATACATTAGATTACTGATCCTGAGTTACATCCTGTATTATACCCCAGAGCTGCGCTCACTATTCTGCTGGTGCAGTCACTGTGTACATACATTACATTACTGATCCTGAGTTACATCCTGTATTATACCCTAGAGCTGCACTCACTATTCTGCTGGTGCAGTCACTGTGCACATACATTACATTACTGATCCTGAGTTACATCCTGTATTATACTCCAGAGCTGCACTCACTATTCTGCTGGTGCAATCACTGTGTACATACATTACATTACTGATCCTGAGTTACCTCCTGTATTATACTCCAGAGCTGCACTCACTATTCTGCTGGTGCAGTCACTGTGTACATACATTACATTACTGATCCTGAGTTACCTCCTGTATTATACTCCAGAGCTGCACTCACTATTCTGCTGGTGCAATCACTGTGTACATACATTACATTACTGATCCTGAGTTACATCCTGTATTATACTCCAGAGCTGCACTCACTATTCTGCTGGTGCAATCACTGTGTACATACATTACTGATCCTGAGTTACATCCTGTATTTTACTCCAGAGCTGCACTCACTATTCTGCTGGTGCAGTCACTGTGTACACACATTACTGATCCTGAGTTACCTCCTGTATTATACTCCAGAGCTGCACTCACTATTCTGCTGGTGCAATCACTGTGTACATACATTACATTACTGATCCTGAGTTACCTCCTGTATTATACTCCAGAGCTGCACTCACTATTCTGCTGGTGCAGTCACTGTGTACATACATTACATTACTGATCCTGAGTTACCTCCTGTATTATACTCCAGAGCTGCACTCACTATTCTGCTGGTGCAATCACTGTGTACATACATTACATTACTGATCCTGAGTTACATCCTGTATTATACTCCAGAGCTGCACTCACTATTCTGCTGGTGCAATCACTGTGTACATACATTACTGATCCTGAGTTACATCCTGTATTATACTCCAGAGCTGCACTCACTATTCTGCTGGTGCAGTCACTGTGTACACACATTACATTACTGATCCTGAGTTACATCCTGTATTATACTCCAGAGCTGCACTCACTATTCTGCTGGTGCAGTCACTGTGTACATACATTACATTACTGATCCTGAGTTACATCCTGTATTATACCCCAGAGCTGCACTCACTATTCTGCTGGTGCAGTCACTGTGTACACACATTACATTACTGATCCTGAGTTACATCCTGTATTATACTCCAGAGCTGCACTCACTATTCTGCTGGTGCAATCACTGTGTACATACAGTACTGACCCTGTATTGTATTGATGTCAGTTGCTGGTTTCTCTATTACAAAGATATCAATGGAAAGTTACCAGTAATTTGTATTATGCAGGAATCATTACATGAGGTTTTCTGTAATTTCTTCTCCTTACTACTTTACTACAGAACTTGCCTCTTTATTAATCGATACACAATGTATTTGCTATTAGAATACAATGGAGAGAAAATAACCCCAGTAAAACTCCCATTGTAACCTATGGGGATGGGCACGATCAATTCTCTTACTTGTAGTGGTCGGATGTAATTTAAAATACAACTTTATGCAAGAAAAATACTTTTCAGTGATTATAAGGCATTTCTCTGAGATTCCATCATCATTAAGGAAATTGAGGTAAATGGGATTTTGATTATGGTGGAGAAACACGTCAGACGCTGTAAAATGGCTTTTTTAAGCTAAAAATCGGTATCAAAAATGGCTTTTCCTAGTAAAAAATTTCAGAGACAAGTTATTCTGTGTTTCTTATAAAACTGATTTAACATTTTTCTTAAAGGCAAGGTTAGCCCTAGAATAACTTTCTGCATCTCAGACCTAAAAAGGGGCATAGCTCAGTCGTGATATTTATTATAAAATATGTGTACAACTGCTCCATTTTTCTGACACAAAGCTCCAAATCCCCTGCATAGATATGATAAAATTCATGACTTCCCAAACCCACCACTAGGGGGAGCACACTGCATACAACTTACACATTGAACTCAGTCTGCACTAAGCTCCCTCTAGTGGTGGCTCAAGGCAACTGCAAAGGTATCACTTACTTTTGTGTCCCTGTAGGGGAATTTTAAGCTCATTGTTAGTGATAAATGTACTTCACTCTCTATAGAGAAATATTAAAGGATTTGTCCCACCATTAAATATCATATTAAATGAATACGCTAGAAAAAAGGAAAAGTAGTCACCATATACATGTTAGAAAACGATCCAGTGAATCGTTATGACATCAATTGTGCTGAAAAAAGGAATTCTGGTGCTTCCATTTCTTTTTTTTTTTTAAATATATAAAAAAAAATTTTCTTTAAAGGGAGATCAGCAGGTTTTCGTTATGTAATCTGACAGCAGTATAAATTAGGGACAGAGACCCTGATTCCGGCGATGTATCATTTAGGTTACTGAATGAAGCAGTTGTGATAGAATCACAGTTTTCGCTAGATCTAGCAGAGCTCGGAATGCTGAGCAGTGTATAACCTCAACCACATCACTGATTGGCCACTTTGTGTCCATTTTATCAGTGCAGGAGGCGGGGTAGGACTAGGAGGCAGTGGCGTAACTACAAAGTTTTGGGCCCTGATGTGAACTTTCAAATGGGGCCCCCCCATGCCAAAATACATGCACATCTCCGCTCACCTCGTACACACACGGCTCTGCTCCGTCCACACACGGCTCCGCACACCTCGTACACACGCGGCTCCGCTCCGTACACCTCGTACATACACGGCTCCGCACACCTTGTACACATACGGATCCGCTCACCTCGTACACACTGCTCCGCTCTGTACACCTCGTACACACACAGCTCCGCTCACCTCATATACACATGGCTCTTCTCTGTACACCACATACACACACGGCTCTGCTCCGTACACCACATACACACACGGCTCCACTCACCTCGTACACATACGGCTCTGCTCCGTACACCTCGTACACACACAGCTCCACTCCGCACACATTGCACACATACGGATCAGCTCACCTCGTACACACACTGCTCCGCTCTGTACACCTCGTACACATGGCTCCGCTCCGTACACACACGGCTCCGCTCACCTCATATACACGTGGCTCCATTCAGTACACCTCGCACACACACGGCTCTGCTCCGCATATCTTGTACACACACGGCTCCGCTCACCTCGTATACATACGGATCCGCTCACCTCGTACACACACGGCTCCGCTCCGCACACCTTGCACACATACGGATCCGCTCACCTCGTACACACACTGCTCCGCTCTGTACACCTCGTACACATGGCTCCGCTCCGTACACACACGGCTCCGCTCACCTCATATACACATGGCTCTTCTCTGTACACCTCGTACACAAAGGCTCCGCTCACCTCATATACACGTGGCTCCGCTCCGTACACCTCGCACACACACGGCTCCGCTCACCTCGTATACATACAGATCCGCACACCTCGTACACACGCGGCTCCGCTCCGTACACCTCGTACACACGCGGCTCCGCTCCGTACACTTCGTACACACGCGGCTCCGCTCCGTACACCTCGTACACACGCGGCTCCGCTCCGTACACCTCGCACACACGCGGCTCCGCTCCGTACACCTCGCACACACGCGGCTCCGCTCCGTACACCTCGTACACACGCGGCTCCGCTCCGTACACCTCGTACACACGCGGCTCCGCTCCGTACACTTCGTACACACGCGGCTCCGCTCCGTACACCTCGTACACACACGTCTCCGCTCCGCACACCTTGTACACACACGGCTCCGCTCCGTACACCTCGTACACACACGGCTCCGCTCCGTACACCTCGTACACACACGGCTCCGCACTGTACACTTCGTACACATGGCTCCGCTCCGTACACACACACGGCTCCGCCCCCCCATATACACATGGCTCTTCTTTGTACACCTCGTACACACACGGCTCTGCTCACCTCCGTACACCACATACACACACGGCTCCACTCAGTACACCTCGTACACACACGGCTCCACTCAGTACACCTCGTACACACACGGCTCCGCTCACCTCATATACACGTGACTCCGCTCCGTACACCTCGTACACACACGGCTCCGCTCAGTACACCGCTACATCCACCCTGTAAACCCTTCCTGACCCCACACATAAACTTTACCTCATCCAGCAGTGCACCATGACAACCAGGTCGGCAGAGTCCTGCATACACAGGCTCCTGATCATGTGACCCCTGACTCCTCCCCTCCTGTGACCTCATCACAGGTCCTGTGTGCAGCCATCGCGCCACTCAAAGCAACGAGCTGCACAGCCAATGAGTGGCTGCACTCTGCGATCGGGCCCCTAAACACTGCGGGCCCCGTCACAGATGCGACCCCAGCGACCGCGGTAGTCCCGCCCCTGCTAGGAGGCACGAGACACCTAGTCCTGATGATCTCCTGCTAATAAAAGTCTTAGTTACTCACCGGTTAACGGTATTTTTCGGAGTCCATGACAGCACCACCTGAGAGAGGGGATCCGCCCTTTAGGAACAGGAAACCTACAGATACAAAAGGGCGGCACCTCTCCCACGCATCAGTTGGATTACAAAGCACAAGAGGACCTCCAAGGTTAATGGCATGATTTATGTACAATACTATCACTACTTAATTATTTATCACCAGTGGGCATATACAAGAGGAAGACGCGCACACCCAAATTAAACTAAAGGAAGGGAATATACGGGTGCGGTCATGGACTCCGAAAAATACCGTTAACCGGTGAGTAACTAAGACTTTATTCGGTCATCCATGACCGCACCACCTGAGAGAATTACAGAGAGTAATAACTATTTAGGGAGGGACTACAGCCTGCAGTACCCTTATACCAAAAGAGGTCTGTGGAAGCAGCCAAGTCTAGCCTATAATGACTATAAAAGGTGCTCGGAGAGGACCAAGTAGCCGCCTTACATATCTGGTCAATGGAGACTTCTGATCTCTCGGCCCACGAGGTCGCCATGGCTCTGGTGGAATGCGCCCTCAGCTTCCCAGGTGCCGGTCTGCCTTTTGAGGTGTATGCTATTGAAATCGCTCTAATCCATCTGGCTAGTGTATTTTTTGACACTCTACAACCTTTCCTAGGGCCTTGATGGGAGACAAACAGGGCATTATCTTTCTTCCAGGGATCGGTAACTGCGAGATATTCTATGAGACATCTCCTAACATCCAGGGTGTGTAGTTTCTCTTCCTTCTCGTTAGTTGGATTAGGGAGGAAGGATGGAAGGACTATTTCCTGTGTCCTGTGAAAGCTAGAAACTACCTTAGGTAAGTACGCTGGATCAGGTCTGAGTATTACCCTATCGTCCTTGAATGCCTGGATGTCGCTTACTCTACGAGCTGAGGTTAGAGCTACCAGGAAGGCTACTTTGAGGGACAGGTTTTTTATGGAAGCAGATGAGATGGGTTCAAATGGAGCTTCTGTCATAGCCGTGAGGACTAGGTTCAAGTCCCACGGCATGAACCTATCCTTCACTATTGGCCTGGATCTACCTGCTGCCTTAATGAATCTGCTGACCCAGTAATTACCCGCGATGTTGCAGCTAAAGAGGGCCTCCAAGGCTGATACTTGTACTTTAAGGGTTCTAGCGGAAAGCCCCATGTCCAGACCTTTCTGTAGAAACTCTAAGATTTGATTTATAGGCGCTGAACCCCCAGAGATTATCCCAGAGTTCTGAAGGAATTTCTTCCAAATTCTGACATAAATTTTGGTAGTAATGGTTTTCCTACTTTTAAGTAGGATGCTAATCAGGTCTGGGGAGAAGCCTTTATCTTTTAGCAGTGTCCGTTCAAACTCCACGCCGTCAGATGTAGACCAGCCACCTGAGGATGGAAGACTGGGCCCTGGGATAGGAGATCCGGGATGTCCGGAAGAACCCAAGGATCAGACACCGACATGGTCCTGAGGCATGAGAACCATGCCCTCCTGGGCCAAAATGGAGCGATAACTATAACCCTTGCTCTGTCTCTCCTGATTTTCCTCATCACCAGGCAGGGTGGATTTGATTTAAATCTAAGTGATTTAAATCACTAGTCAGTAAGGCTTGATTTAAATCAGTGATTTAAATCAAAGTTTCTACCTAAACTAGTTCTTGCTACTTTAACATGCAAGTAGATGAAGATTTTTACAATCACTTTTTATATTACTTTTTTCTCCCCAGTTTAATGGGTTAATCATTCATATTTGGACACCACTGTTCTGTTGTACTTAGGAAGGAGAAAAATAATCCTGACCTTAATAACAATTTAAATAGATTTATTCAACTGAAACAATAACATTACAGCATAAGTTATTTGCTTAAACAAACATCCATGTTTGTTAACTAATTTGGCTAAACAAAATATATATATATATTTTAAGAAACTTAGACTGTCAGCCCAGCTGACACATGAAAAACTTAAATACTACTGTCCCTGCTGTCCTCTGTAGCTCACTTGTCGTCATCTTCATCATCATCATCTTCTTCTTTGTTCCTATTCATAATCTGGAAAAGAAAAACAAGCTTTCCTGCTTTATTGGGTCCCAACCGATTTCTCAATTTAGAATGAATGAGTCCAAAGGAAGAGAATATTCTTTCAACGCCTGCAGAAGAAGCTACTGCTGTTAAAAGTGAAATCATTACTTGAACAGTCTCTAAATCCAAGCGCTTAAGTGACTTCCACCAGTTTACTGGTGTGACCTTCCTTAAAATATCTTCAGCAAACATATATTTCTTGAATGGTTCCCCCTTAGCTCTGAAGTTTATTATGGTTGGCATTAAAGATGGATGATTGCTGGATACCCATGTCATAGCTAACTCCTCTTCCTCAGCACTTAGGTTTTGACCCTGATATTGGATATTGACAATATTTGCCAAAAAATGAGCTGGAGTCAGTGCTTGTCCCATTCGTTTGTTTACTGCTTGCAATTTAATTCTGTCCATGTGTAGTTCTGTTTTTAAGTGTTCACTCAGTTCCTTCCAAATTTCAACAGCATCCGCAATAAAACAGCTATTTTTCTGTATTTTGTTTAAAGCTTCAGAGATGGGTTTCAGGGAGCTCAGCATATGTTCAACATTTCTCTTAAGCCCAATGTTGAGGATTTTGGCCGTGACAGTGCCATCTATTTTATCTCGATTTTCTTCACAAAGTGTCATCAGAATAGGCCAGTTTTTGATATACTGCTCAAAACAGTCCACCACAGAGTTCCATCTAACATCTTGTGGGAGCGTTAGCTTGGTTCCACCCATCCTTTTCAGAGCTGCTGCAGCAAAATGATTATTACGGAAGTATTTAGCAATTTCAACAACATTATCCTTTATTTCTGGAACACTTAAGTCTTTGGCTAAGAGGTGCAGCAAATGAGCACTGCAACCATATGTTATTAGCAGCTTTGTATTCCCTCCCTGCTCTTCTAAATCTCTTCTCATCTTGGATACGTTTGCAGCATTGTCAGTGACCAAACTGCGTACTAGACATTTGAATTTTTGTTCACATGTCGTTATAGCTTTTACTGCCACTTCTTGTAAGTATTCTGCTGTGTGTGCATTTCCTGACGTATCAGTTGTTTGTGCAAGGAAGACTTTACCTTCTTCTGTTGTTATACAAGCACATACAATAGGGTCAATGTGGACATTACTCCACCCATCAATACTTAGGTTAACAATTTTACCCTCCAGAGCTGTTGCACATTGCTCCATTTCTCTGTCATACACTTGATCCAGCAGTTTCCCTGCAACATCAGCTCTGCTGGGTGGACTGTATCCTGGTCTCAGTGACTGAACCATATTAATGAAATGTGGGTTCTCAGTCAGACGGAAAGAAGAGTTCGTTGCATAAATAAACTGGGCAATTTTTTCATCAATCAACTCTTTTTCTAATCTGCTAGTTCTTATCACAAACCTATCTATGGTGGTTCCAGGAGGTAAAGGTTTTTTCTTCCTTTTGGGTGATGGTGATATGTGGCTGTGGGTGTCTGATGATGATGCTGCTGCTGCTAATGAAGCACTATCCTGGATGGATAACTCTGAAACTGTAGAACAGGATGATGGTGATCTTGGAGGTGGATAGTTTCCAGAATCCATGAATTCCCCTAAACAAAAAAAGTCAATGCTGTTATTTTATTGTTTATACAATTTCTGCTTATTGTACACAACACATCACTGCCCCTGCCCCAAAAGGAATATTTGTTTTTCTTCATAACTGTACCAAATGACAGTAACATGCAGTAATAATAAGAAATATAATTTCTCACACACATGACAGTTCAGTCTTTAGAAATAGGATTCAATAAAAATGTTTACCAACCTGAAGATCCTGCCTGTTCAGAAGTGTTTCTTTGGTCATCTTCATCACCGCACTTCTCATGATGTTGCCTCATTCGTGCCACAAGGCCTTGCATCTCTTTGTTGCATCGTTTGCATTTTGCACGCATGCCTGCCTTACCGATAGGCGAAGGAGCTTCATTAAAATATTCCCAAACTGGGTCTCTTTTACGGCCTGCTGCTATTATAAGGAAAGAATGTAATAAACCTCAGATCGTTCACACAAACAGATCCAGACTTGTCTGTCTGTGGCTATGCTGCAGTATTGTGCTCAAAGTTTCACTTTCATTTTCTTGTCTGCTTGCCCTTCCTCCTCCTCACACTTAGATTCACATTCTTCTTGTGTTGTGCAGATCTATTCCACTCCAAACAATCAGAAACATATTGTCTAACTTCTTGGACTTGGCACTGAAGGGGTTGATTCTGTATTCATAGGTTTGTAGAACAATAGGATTAAGGTCTTTTTCTCAACTCTGTTCATGTTGTAACATTTTTGCCGTGAAGAAGAGGCTGGGACCTCTGCGGAGTCAAATTCAGTTTTGAGAACTGCGTAAGTAAAGCGAGCGTCTGTGATAATATAGGAGAGAAACTGCCCACTAATCCTACAGAAACCTCTGGAAGAGCATGGCATTGTGAATGTTACACATATACAGCCTTTATTCTACTGAGTTAAACAACTTAGCTTTATCTCATGATGGAAGAACCTTTGGATGGTAAAATATTTTCCTCAAAAAGCAGTTTATTGAAAAAAATCCGATTTAAATAAAAAAAATCCGATTTTTTTGATTTTTTAAAAAAAAAACATTGATTTTTATCCACCCTGTCACCAGGGGTAGTAGCGATAGGGGAGGGAAGGCGTAGGCTAGCCTGAAGTCCCACTTTATCAGAAAGGCATCTACCGCCAGGGGGTTCTCTCTGGGATTTGGGAGAATTATCTTAATTTTCTGTTTTCCATGGTGGCGAAGAGATCTACCTCTGGTTGTCCCCACTTTTGTACAATCAGGTCGAAGATGGAGTTTTTTAGGGACCATTCTCCTTGCTTTAGCAGATTGCGGCTTAAGAAGTCTGCAGTGATGTTTTCTTTCCCTTTTATATGTAGAGCTGTTAAAGATAGAAAATGTTGCTCTGCTAGCAGGAACAACCGTTCTGCCACATTCATCAGGGGTTTGGAACGAGTCTCGCCTTGGTGGTTGATATAAGCCACGGTGACCTGATTGTCGGAGAGCACTCGCACATGATGGCCCTGTAGATACACAACACAAGTAGCTTCTTAGCTGCCTGCTCTACTGCTGTCAACTCTTTCAGGTTAGATGACATTTCTATCTGATGATGCTCCCATAGGCCCTGGACCAGGATCTCACCTATATGAGCCCCCCAACCGGAAGGACTAGCATCCGTGGTGACTATGCGGGATGTCATACTCCCAGGGAACCCCTCTGGATAAATTATCCTTGTCTAGCCACCACTCTAGTGACTCCCTTGTTTCGGGACAAGGTTAGCTGGCCCTCTAAGTAACCCCCAAGGATTCTTTGATGCACTAAAACCTCGCCCTGTAGTGTTCTTGCATGAAACTGGGCCGACTGGACCGCCGGGATACAGGACGAAAGAGAACCCAGAAGGGACACGGCTTTCATGAGGGACATGGTAGGGTTATTGGAAGCATTCAGGACCTGATAATGCGAACAAGCTTCTCTGGAGGCAGACGGCATTCCTGTTTCTCAGAATTCAGGATCAGGCCCAAGAATTGATGGACTCTTATCGGCTGTAACCGAGATTTTATGATGTTAAGCAGCCATCCTAACCGCTCTAGTGCAGACATTGCCCTTTGTAGCTGTTCCAAACAATGTTTCGCCGTTTTCCCTACAATCAGGAAGTCATCTAAGTAGGTGACTACTAGACTGTCTGATTCACGTAGATGGGCCATAACTTCCGCTACCACTTTAGTAAACACACGGGGAGCGACTGCCACCCCAAAGGGGTGGGCCGCATATTGGAAATGTTGAACTGACCCATCTAACTGAACCGCCACTCTGAGGAAACGCTGATGAGCTGCATGAATGGGTATATGGTAGTAGGCATCTTTTAAATCTAACACCACCACAAAGCAATTTTGAAACAGCAATTTTATTGTTGAATTAATTGTCTCCATCTTAAACGGGCGTATGACCAGGAATTCGTTGAGGGACTTAAGATTTATTATAGTCCTAAAGGAGCTGTCTGGCTTGCGGACCAGGAATAGAGGGGAGTAGAAACCTTTCCCCCTTTCTCCCTCTGGAACCATAGTTAGGACCTTCTTGTGGCATGATTATGCACCTCGGCCTCCAGGGCAGCTTGTTCTGATATGGAAGACCTGAGTGGGGTGACCTTAAATCGATCTTGGGGAACCTGGGCGAATTCTAGTCGTAGACCTGCAGTTATCACCCCCAGTATCCAGTTACTACTAGAAATCATGGACCAGGCTGGGTAGAAGGCAGCTAGTCTCCCCCCTACCGGAGCAACTAGTCATTGGGGCGGCTTTTTAGTGTCACGTGCTGGACCTTCCTGGCGGCCCCCTCCTCCGAACATGAATCCTGTACCTTTCCTTCTTTTGTCATCCCATCTGCCCTGATTCCTGGATGGCCTTCTACGGAAATATCCTTTCCTGGTAAAGGGATGTCTATAAGAAGGGTTCGGCAGACTGGGGAACTTCTTTTTATCATCCTCGGCTTTCTCTAAAAGTTCATCCAGGACGGGGCCAAACAGATATTCCCCCTCACACGGAATGGAGCAGAGTCGTGACCTGGTCTGGATATCTCCTGGCCAGCATTTTAACCAGAGAGCCCTTCGAGCTGCGTTGGATAAACCCGCGGTCCTAGCCGCCATCCTCGCAGAGTCTGCCGAAGCATCAGCCAAAAAAGCAGCAGCACTTTGGATGATCGGTAGAGTTTTTCGAATGGATGCTCTTGAGGCTCCGTCCTTCAGCTGGGAATCCAGTTGATCCAGCCAGACCATCATGGATCTGGCCGTACATGTGGCAGCTATCGCTGGTCTTAGAGCGCCTACTGACATCTCCCATGTTCCCTTTAGAAAAGAATCCGCCTTTTTATCCAGCGGGTCTTTTAAGGAGGCCATGTCGTCGAAAGGTATGGAGGATTTTTTGGAGGCTTTGGCTACTGCCGCGTCCAGCTTAGGGGCCTTATCCCATCTGCTTACCACTGGGTCATCAAAAGGGTACCTCCGCTTGAAGGCAGGTGGCAAGGAGCCCCTTTTTTCAGGTCTTTTCCATTCCCTATCTATCAGGCTCTGGACTTTGTCATTTAATGGAAAGGCCCTGCGCTTTCTGGGATCTAGACCCCCGAACATCATGTCCTGTGCCGAAAGTTCTGGCTTTGCGTCTGCTACCCCCATGGTGGACCTTATAGCTTTATCTAGCCTATCCATTTGGTCTAAAGGGAAGCAGAATCGGCTAGAGTCTTCCTCCGAAGAAGACGAAGTGGAGGCCGGGGAATTTGAGGAGTCATCGTTCCTAGGGGTGGCCGAGGACTCCGAACCCAAGAAACTAATCCCCTTTAGATAGGGCCTTCATCTCTGTCCTGATTATCTCCCTCAGGCTTGTGGTGAAGTCCGGCGTTTCTTCCGCTACGTGTATGGACGGGGGAGAGTGTAAGGTCCTGTCAATCTACCCCTGGGCTAACGTCCCCTTTCAACCCGTTTGTCGCACGCATGGCTGACAACTTTTTAGGGTGGCCATCTGGTAAGGGGCAACTACAGAGGGCACATTCCCTGTGCTTCTGTTTTCCCGTTGCTTTCCTCCCCTGCGAAAAAACATAAGGGAACACTGCATCAGGGTACATTCACGGAGATCTCTTACCCATGCAGATGAGGCAGGTACCGGATCACGGAGGGAGGCAGGAGGGTCCTTTAGTCTGGAGGAACTGTGGCTCTGTCCGCTCGTTCGTCTCGGTTTCTTCTGCTGGCCACTCGCATGAGGCTTCACCGTGGCCTGTTTCTGTGGGCGCTCCTGCACCTTGTCCTGCTGCTCTATGGGGGCTTCTGTCGTATCCATTGCTGGGCCTTCAGAAGTACCCCAGAAGTCACCTCCTGCCTTATAAGGCCTCCCGGTGTCCGGGTCAGCAGGGTTCTGGCCGTGGCACCTCCCACCCGGGACTGCCTCGCGACCTCCCCGCCCATGCTCCGGCCTCCTCGCCCCGGGCGCCGCGTGCCACCCCGGACAGCCACGCACGCGCGGCGCACACCGGAAAGCCGGCCGGCACCCGACTTCCGTTTTTGGCGTTCCTGGCCCCGCCCCTTCCGCCGTGTCACTTCCACCGCTCGTCTGAGACCGTGGGAGCGCCCGGAAAGGAGCTGGCACAGCGCCCCCCGGTTCAGACATGCCCGCAGCCCCAACGTGCGCCGCCCTGCGCCCACCGACTGGGCGCAACCGCCGGCCCGGACTGAAAGGGAGCGCACCAGGAGGGGCCCGGGGCATACATATCTCCTGGTGCCGGCACTCTGGAGGCGGCTGTCCACCGGACCCTCTGCTCCAACCACTGCCGTGGCGACCTACCCAGCCCCACCGTGGCGCTTCCAGGGACCCCGAGCTTGACCGAGGTAGGAGATCCCCCCCGCTACCTGGGTCGGTCAGCCGGCCTGGGAATCCCTCGAACACTCCATGACGGACGATCGGAAGGAAGTCCCGTCCTCTAGGAACAGGAAACCAACTGATGCGTGGGAGAGGTGCCGCCCTTTTGTATCTGTAGGTTTCCTGTTCCTGAAGGGCGGATCCCCTCTCTCAGGTGGTGCTGTCATGGACGACCGAATAAACACTAATTTTATTGAAACAGCAAAACACAGCCTAGTAAGTGAAATATTGCTGGAATCAGAGTCTCTGCCCCTACAACATGGTGCTCTCAGATTGCATATCAAATACATGCTGACAGATTCTGTTGAACTGATGTTGATTGCCTCCAAGTTAAAACCTTTTAAATGCCGCTCGTGCTCAACACTGGCATTCAATAGGTTAAACCGGAGCTCTCTCTGATTACAGCAGTTACTGAAGAGTCATCAGCCGCGCTGCATGCAGTGCTGACATCTGCCATACTTGTATGGAGGATTCCCTTTAGCGGTAAAAGAAAAACACGTCTGCTTTCTTCCCACATCACCGCCACACAGCTCTACTGAAAAGGAATGCGGCTACGCTGCTTAAAACCCCACACAACCTGCTGATTGCAGAATGAGTCAACTGAGGATCTGTCAGTGAGCTTGAAATGACGGGGGGGGTTTTACAACTTCTTTATGTCTTTTTGCGAGTTCCTCTTACCTGATTCATGACCACAGACCTCATCAAAGTTAAATATGCAGGGAAACAAAGAGCTTGTAAAAGCCAGGCGGTGTAAAATTTTTAATGAAACTGAATTGCAAAAGTTATTTTTAGCCCCAAATACATACTTTATAGGGGTTGTCCGGGCTTTTCACATAATCTCAGTACATATCTGGGCTGCAGAATTATGACAATAAGTAATTTACTTTCTGTCACTAGTTTGCACGGTTTTCTAGATATTCTGAACAGAACGTCCAAGGGGGGGTGTTATGGCATTGAAATGAGAACTAGTCGTAACCTCCTACTCTACTCCAAACATGCCCTCTATAGCAACAACCCCACCCTCCATAGCTACAGGCTCTCCCTGTCCACATGAAGAAGCCCTCATCACACAGTAACCAATTCTTCCCCTTCAGCAGCCTCAGTGCAGAGAGCTGCTCCTCCCCCCAGACACACGCTGAACAGTTATCTATGGAAAGTGAATCTAGTGAGGAAGGAAAATCGTCCTGTATTCTGGGCCACTCCATGATTACAACACATAACTCATTACCAGTAATTCCTTCCCTCACTGTCCCAGGCTGCTAGCAGCAGTGAGAACAGACTGTGTGATGGCCAGTGATGGGGGTCTGCAGCTTGTAATCTGCACAGGGGATGGCAGTCACTGATGTAATCTGTTGTGTAACAAAGCCTCTGCTGTGTGAGTGAGACAGCTCTGTCACTGATGTCTTCACACAGCAGCAGATTTGGTGCAGTGTATGTGTGAGCACTGTGTCTCTAATGACACAAATACTGATAGGAGCAGCCTGTCCAATCAGCAGCTGTAACAGTGTGAAGTGTTGGGGGGTGTATGTATGTATGTATTGTGCTGCTTTCACAAATACAGGATCACTGCTGTGTTCGTTCCAATGCTGGAATAATGCTAAAGATGAGTGCTGGTGCAGTTTACTGCCAACCAATGAGTGGGCAGTGGGTGGTGCTGGTCACTGGAGCTTGCTGGGAGTTTGGTGGGGCTTCGCACATACACTGCACCAAATCTGCTGCTGTGTGAAGACATCAGTGACACAGAGCTGTCTCATTCACACAGCAGAGGCTTTGTCACACAACAGATTACATCAGTGACTGCCATCCCCTGTGCAGATTAGAAGCTGCAGACCCCCATCACACAGTCTGTTCTCACTGCTGCCATAGATAACTGTTCAGTGTGTGTCTGGGGGAGGAGCAGCTCTCTGCTCTCTGCACTGAGGCTGCTGGAGGGGAAGAATTTGCTACTGCGTGATGACGGCTTCTTCATGTGGACGGGGAGGGCCTGTAGCTATGGAGGGTGGGGTTGTTGCTATAGAGGGAAAGTTTGGAGTAGAGTAGGAGGTTACGACTAGTTCTCATTTCAATGCCATAACACCCCCCCCTTGGACGTTCTGTTCAGAATATCTAGAAAACCGTGCAAACTAGCGACAGAAAGTAAATTACTTATTGTCATAATTCTGCAGCCCAGATATGTACTGAGATTATGTGAAAAGCCCGGACAACCCCTTTAAGTTAACCTCCACTCCAAAAAAACCCCTATCCCTTTAACGGTGATGGAACGAAACAGACGATTGCAAACAATGGAAAACAAAAAGAGCAACCAGCCGAGAGAAACGATTGTCCTCCTCAAGAAGTTTGACAAGCGTCGGAGAAGAAAAACCTTCCTACACTAAAGTAGAACAAAAGACTCTGATGTCAACATTTATAATGAAGAGACGTTCAGGAAATGGGAAAAGTAAGACTATAAAACTACGGAATAAAAAGTAGAGAAAAAGGAACGAATATGATACCGCTCAACGTTTAGAAATTCGAGAAAATGGATGTCTTCTTCCGCGGTTGAATTTTTTTTTTTTTTAAAGTATCCGGATTGACTTGAGAATCCCGATGGAAGGTCCATAGATATTTTCTTGAATAAAGTATAGAAGTTACGACCTTTCACTTTTCAGACCTGCATCTTCTAAAGTTCCATAGCCAGTCCGATCTAAGCCCATGGCCACTTCTCAGTCCCTCTTCTCGTGCCACTATTTATACTCTTGGCAATTATATATAATACCCTTGAATTCCAATTCGTAAGCCCAGTCCCCAGAAATCATAGAAATTACCATTTTAAGTAAAATTTGCATAACCTTCAACCTTTTGTGACAACCCTGCAAAAAAAAAAAAAAAAACAACAGCTGGGCAGTCTCATTAAATAATTTTACTCCTCCCTTGATGGATACCCATTTATCATTTGCTCAAAAATTTTTTTTGTAACTTTGTAAAAATTATGGAGCTCCCCTGATGATGATGCTCTTTTCCGTTTTGCGCTACGTCGCTCCATTGCAGACATATTAACATTTGCAGCTTTTGAGTGCAGTATGTGAAATCTCTGCTTGTAATGCAACTGTGCTTTTCTTCTCAGGGAGTGTGTGCTTTCATCTCTCCCTCTCCAACAGCTCTGCAGCACCTAAGACTGATAGGTCAGCTGTTGGGCTGTGGTTGGCAGCGTTTATGAGAGAGGGGTGAAAGAGCATGTCCCCAAAGACAACTCTGAAGGAACGCAGTGTTGTCCAACTAGGCGTTTCTTCAGAGTCTTCTCTGGGGGCGTGTGCTTTCACCCCTCCATCCCAGACGCTGCCAATAACAGCTCTGCAGCATCTAACAGTGATAGACTGGTAGGTCAGCTGCTGAGCTGTGATTGGCAGGGTCTAGGAGAGAGGGGTGAAAACACACGTCCCAAGAGAAGACTCTGAAGAAACGCCCAGTTGGACTGCAAGCAGAGATTTCACATAGTGCGCTGCAAAAGCAACAAATGTGAATCTCTCTGCAATGGAGTGACACAGAGCAACATGGAAAAGAGTGGCAGAAACAGGAGAGCTCACAGATTTATAAATTATATTTACCTCAGTTTTTTTGTGTCCTCTCTAATGCTATAGTTGATCAAGACATTTATTCTATATTCTTACCTCTATTTTTGTATCCTCTTCAGTGCTGATTTTTGTCATTATTTTGCTGCTGTCAGACTTCTTACTTCTCCACCTGTTTGATTTAGTCTCTGTGCTAAATAACTTTTCTTTGATATTTTTATGAAGCCTTACTGGATTTCATTACATCCTTTGTCTATAAATGTTGAATAAAAATATTGCCAGCAACAACGACACCCTATTTTGTGCAAATTAATGGAATATAAACATAGAAGCCCTATTGTTTAGTAACCACTTACAATAAGTGAGAATGCCTTATCTGAGGAGTCAGGCAGGTAGGGAGGGAGAAGCTGAATTGTTGAGGACTCTTCCTGTTTCTACATGGTCATGGAGGTGGAGCCTATTTTCACTGTCACAGAATGAGCTCTCCCCTTTTCAGTAGGTGTAGTTCCCGCATCTCTGCCTGCAGAGACACCAGTGTACTCACCGCTGAGGTTCCCGTTCTGCTCCTTCCGGGTTTACTGCTGCCCGAGGTGCGTGGACTCCTAGCAAGTCTCCAGGCACTGTGCTTAGGGCATGCATGCGCACACTTCCACTTTCTTAAAGGGGTCGCTCGTTCCTCTAACGTGTACCCAACCAATAGCTGGAGGTCACTATTCATACCGCCTCCTCCAACGTGGAGGTGCCTGTTGAATGTCGTTAGTTTGTTCCTAACACGTTTGTCAGTTCTCAGGTCCCAGTATTTGCATCTCAGCCAGCTGCACCCACCAGTGCTCATATCAACGGTAGCCGAGTCAGCTGCACCCGCCCGCCAGTGCTCACCAACTGCAGCCGAGCCAGCTGCACCCGACAGTGCTCACCTCAATGGCAGCCGAGCCAGCTGCACCCGCCAGTGCTCATATCAACGGTAGCCGAGCCAGCTGCACCCGCCCGCCAGTGCTCACCTCAACGGCAGACAAGCTAGCTGCACCCTCCAGTGCTCATCTCTCCGTCAGACTGCCCTGTCTGCACCTGCAGTTCCTGTCATCTTCTCTGTCTGCATCTGTTGGACATTCCCCTGTGCCATCCCACAGCTACCCGTTCCTAGGTGTCAGCCGCCATCTACCCAAGGTCAGTCCTGGAATAGGACCTGGATCACCTCCCTCCGTCTCTCCACGGACTGCGGAGTTGTTAGCTGCTGCATGTCCGCGGTCGGATTGGGCGAGGCTCCTAGTCATGCCCCTCAAGGTCTTCCTTGGGCTTTGGCACAGTGGTTCCACCACCCAGCCCGTTACAGTAGGTAAGGAAGGCCACTGCATAGTGTACAATTATTTCAATTATGTACAATTTCGGCTATGTCAATGTTAGACAACCCCCTTAAAAGGGGTTGACCCATGAATGGTCACATGCCATAAAAGGTCTCATAGAAGTCGGTTTCATATCTATATCGCATCACAAGGAAAGTGGAAATGGCCTCTCATGTGCTACGCTCATAATCAGCTTTTATGGGAGTTCTGGAAACTGGTCAGCAAGTGTAGGTATGCCATAAAAGTCAAAAATGGGACTACTCTTTTAAGTAGTGCTGCAGCCTCTTCATCCTTGGGATCTATGGGGATCATTGAAACTACTAGCAATATGCCAGCACTTTATGAGCTGGAACAACCCTTTAAACCAGCAGTCTGAATGTTTTTTCTTTTTGTAAAAAGAGATAGCCTTCCTGGTCCATATCTCCTGATGCCCGCAGGGGCACTTTCACTAGACAGCGGGCATTTATAGGAAGCCCTTTCAATGCATCATTTTGCCATCACTCCCAATTAAAAGAAGTTTTTATTTTTTCCCCAAGCTGGATAGGATTTATTTCTTTAGTCCAAAACAGGCACCTTGGGCAATATTTAGTGGGTACAGTTATGACCCATGGTAAGACATCATTGTAATGTAATCCTATAAGGGGGTCTGGATCGGTTAGAAGCCCCCTTAAAATATTTTTGATCCACTTTAATAAGAGCAGAGAAGAGACTTTCCGGTGCTAAGCGTTGTAATGATCGGCGGCTTTAAGCGGCTCGCGAGCGGAAAAAATAAAATCTCTTTCATCGGTCGACACTTCTATAGAAGACATAAAAGATGAGACAAAAACAATACAAAACATTCTAGTACGGCCCGAATTGAGCAGAATAAAAGATATTCAAAAGAGCTGCAATCACACAGAGATCGAGGCCGGGATGTCCTGAAACATCGTGTACTCTGGAATAATGGAAACGCTTTTTAATCCCATTAAGTTTGGATATTCAAGTGGAACAGACACTCAGATATTTTTTCTTTGATTTTATGTTGATGATCATTACACCGGCACTTTCTTTTTGCAAATACGAGAACATCTTTTTTTATTTCTGTAATGAAAAGGATAAATGTAATTATTGGTGAATAAGGGACAGGAGGCAGAATATTATTGGCGCCTACTGATTCAATAAAATTGTGGAGATTGGATGGAAATTGGACCTCATGTGATCGCAGATGATCTCAGGATCTCCGTGGTCTACTGTAGGATGAGATGGTCCCGGGTCAGTCATGAAGGTGGCCACAGAAGATCCTCAGACACCAAAATGCAGAAGGAACATCAAAGGGTCTGATCCTAATCCGCTCTACGAGACAAGCAAAGGAATCAAGGCAGTACACATGGAGAAGTGGGCAGCAACTAACAGAATGGTTTTTAACAGGGAAAAATGCAAAGTACTACATCTGGGCAATAAAAATGGAAAAAGCATATACAGAATGGGAGTAATGGGGCTAAGCAACAGCACATGTGAAAAAGACTTGGGTATACTAATAGATCACAGACTGAATATGAGTCAACAGAGTGATGCAGCAGCAAAAAAGGCAAATGCAATTCTAGGATGTATTAAAAGAAGCATACAGTCTAGATCACGTGAAGTCATTATTTCCCTCTACTCCTCTTTGGTCAGACCTCATCTGGAATATTGTGTCCAGTTTTGGGCGCCACATTTTAAAAAAAGACATCAACAAACTGGAGCAAGTTCAGAAAAGAGCGACCAGAATGGTGACCTGTCTGCAAACCCTGTCTTATGAGGAAAGGTTGCAGGATTTGGGAATGTTTAGTTTGCAAAAGAGAAGACTGAGAGGAGACTTAACAGCTTTCTACAAATATCAAAAGGGCTATCACATTGTAGAAGGATCAACTTTATTCTCATTTGCACAAGGAAAGACTAGAAGCAATGGGATGAAACTGAATGGGAGGAGACACAGATTAGATATTAGAAAAAACTTTTTGACAGTTAGAGGGATCAAAGAGTGGAACAAGCTGCCACGAGAAGTGGTGAGTTCTCCTTCAATGGAAGTCTTCAAACAGAGGCTGGACAGACATCTGACTGGGATGATTTAGCGAATCCTGCTTTGAGCAGGGGGTTGGACAAGATGGCCCAGGAGGTCCCTTCCAACTCTACGATTCTATGATTCTATGATTCCAAAAAGAGAACAGGAGGATGGTTGTCACCAATAAAAAGTCAAGCGATCAGGGGTGAGGTTGTCACCATTAACGGATGAGGTGACAATCAGTCAGGGATTTTTATGAACAGAACAATGGTTAATGCAGTTGCGATCACCTTCACCCCCATTGCAAATTTATGAGCAAAATTTACATCCAAACCAAGAATGTAAGTAGCGGAACCCAAGGAATATGACACGTTGGTTTCTTCAAATGCACCATAAAATGCCACTTGTACTGATTACTGCAGTCTCAGAATTATTCACCCCTTCACAACACGCTTCTTTAGTACTTAATATAACCCCTCTGGCTGTTATAACCTGCTGCAAATATGGTGCGTAGCCAAAAACCAGCTTTCGGTAACATACCTGAGGAATCTTAGTCAATTCGTCAATGGCCTCCAGGTCACGAATATTCTTGGGTTGTCAAGAAAGTGGTCCAAAAAGTTAAAAATTGAGATCATTCTCTTACACAAACAAGGTAAAGAATATAAGGGCATAAAACGTTCCTAGAGATACAGATGTAAGCAGAGGTCACAAGGTTCAGAGTGATTCGACCACACGATCTGGACATGGCAGAAAGAGGAAGCGCTCATCGACTGCCACCAAATTCCTGAGGAGGCGGGTGGTCAAAAATCTTAAAGTGACTACAGAAGACTGGCACATGATGTGGTGGCAACAGGTCTTTAGGTTTCAGTTTGCACAGGAAGATACATACTAAACTTGTAAGGTATCCATATCTACATTCTAAGATGCTACCTCTACTGACACAAATACACAAGAAAAGTCATCTGCAATATGCTCAAAACCTTATAAATAAATCACAGAAATTCTGGGATTCTGTTCTGTGGTGCAATAATACAAAGTTAGCACTTTTTGGGCCCATGGATCAGTGGTGTGTCTGGAGGATCAAGAATGAAGCATATGCTGAAAAGAACACCAAGCCTCCAGTGAAGCATGGCGAAGGATCGGTGATGTCTACAGGAAAGCATGACAAGGGCTTGGTTATTTCTATAGTGAAGCATGGCGGGGATTTGGAGTGTTTTACAGTGAAGCTACGCAGTGGCTCAGTGGTGCCTACAGTGAAGCATGGCGGGGGCTTGGTGATGTCTACAATGAAGCATGGTGGGGATCAGTGATGTCTACAGTGAAGAATTGCAGGAGCTTGGAGATGTCTACTGTGAAGCAAGACGGTGGCTCGGTGATGTCTGCAGTGAAGCATGGCAGAGGCTTGGTGATGTCTATACTGAAGCATGGCAATGGCTCAGTGATGCCTACAATAAGCAAGGCAGTGGCTCAGTGACGTCTACAGTGAGGCAAGACAGTATAATGGGGTAACGGTTATCGAGGTGAAAATCGCTCAGTGATTTCAATGAACAGTAGATGGTGGTCACTAGTAAAAAGTAGGGTGACAAATAGTGGTAGGAGACAGTCCGGCGTCCATCAATGTGGCTGCTCACTGATGATCACTGTCCAGTTTCATGAATATGATATAAAGAAGTAGACAATTCTGTTCAGACATAATTATCTTTAAGTACATAAAAAATACATTTACGGTACTTCAGTTTATCGGCCAATATAAAAAGAAACGATGTATAAAATATACAATAAAAAGTTTAAGAAAACAAACACAATACAAAACATTACAAACATAATTACCACTGGCGAAGACCCCTATATCGCCCTCCTAATCCATATACTGAAAAACTACGGACATCACAGAAGTAGATAGAAAGGCTGTATGACTGAGTGAGGGTCAGACTACACTGGGGATGTTTGTAGTCTGTTACCACGGAGACACTAGTTTGTTTAATCACTCTAGGCAGAAAATAGGACAATATATATTTTTTTACTTAAGACAATTACAAAAATTGTTTTATTTTTAATATTAGACAGAAAAACTCGGCGTTTGTGCAGAAGTAAAAATAAATTTAAAAAATTGCGCATCAATTATTTAGTTTTTTTTTTTCTTCAGGATACTCGTGCAACCCAATGTCTGTGGGGTCTGTCAGGAGCTAGGGCAGGCTGCAGCATTTTAACCTGCAAAATCTTCTGTCTTCTCCAGAAAACCAAATGTTTAGGAAGTGAGAGATGGCATCTGCCGAGGGTCACTATTCGGGCAACGGCCGGGACGTCCAAAGGTCTTGGCAAGAAAATGATGCCACCGATTATGCCAATGACCTCACGACTGAACTGCATTGCTGGGAACAGAGCCTTGGCGTGGCATATTCTGAATTAGACATAAAGACGACTTCATTATTATGATTAATTAGCGGGTAATTAATTCACTTACGCAGAAGGAAACGCACGGCCAATTACACCTCAGGACTTGGCACCCCGGTACATAACGGCACAGGTGGAGTTGGCACAACAGCTGCAGCTCCAGCCAAACGCTGCAATCTAGATCGCGACTGACAGCTTCATATCCTCATTTCTTTCTTCTGCTCTGATGGAAATGTGACGGCTGAAAGTGATTAGGATCCGCTGATTGGCTGCAGTGGTCACATGACGCTGTTAATGTCACGAGGCCGGTGAGGGCACAGTGCTGAGAGCGGTGCCGCACCAGGAGGCAAGTAGGCATTTTTTGCTATCTTTCATAAGAGGCTATCCAGTAGTGGAAAGTGAATGTGGTCACGTTGCAACCCATAAGTTTACAAGACCACAGGTTTGCATTTCTTCCAAGTTGCATTTAATGTTTGCAACATTTTGCAAATCGCAAGATGACAGCATTCATTTTCGATAAAGGGGTTGTCCCATGAACAAAGTACATTTTAATCAACAGATCTTATAATAATAATTTACACAGCCGGATGTGCTAAAAAAATGTCCCTGTGCTGAGAGATAGTCATATAAATGTGCCCCTGCTATGTAAAGGCTGTGTCTGACCGTGCGGGAACATGGTCTGATCATACGACAGCTCCTAGGCAGGGTAGAAAACAAAATGGTATACAGACAGGACAGCAGCTAATTCTTTATGTGAGGTAAAACATTTCCCTGCCTGTTTTATCACAGGAGTATGCATTTATGTTGTGATCCCAGTCCACCGAGGTCATCATAAATCAAGTCAGTGACATACAGTGAAAGAAATAATTACAATGTGATTTTCTGGATTTTATTTTTGATATTCTATCTCTCAATGTTAAAATTAACCTCCCCTTAAAATTACAGACTGTTTATGTCTTTGTCAGTGGGCAAACTTACAAAACCAGCAAGCTTTATAAGACGAACCCCAAATTTTGAGGAGAAAAATAGGAAAAAAAACTTTTTTTTTTTAATAAAATGGTGGTGCTTCTTATAATCCATGCATCTTACTGCTTACCGGGGTGGTGGCTGCGGTGACGTGGGGTATCAGGGTGGCCGCTGGAGGAGGCAAGAGTGGAGCGTTGCTGCAGGACGCAGGCTTGGATGAGTGGGTGTTCGGCTGCGCGGTGCGGCACGCCCCTGCGGGTGTTTGGTCCTGCGCGGGCTCTGCCGACATCTTGTGAAAGCCCAGAGCCCCCGCCGTTACGGTACAAGGTTTCCTATGCGGTGGACTGGACTCAGGTGCTAAGCGTTGCAATGATCTGTGACTAAGTGGCTCGCAAGCGGAAAAAAAAAAAAATCATCGTTCAACACTTTTATAGAAGACATAAAAGATGAGACAAAAACAATATAAAACATTCTAGTACGGCCGAAAATGAGCAGAAAAAAAGAAATTCAAAAGAGCTGTAATCACACAGATCGACCCAAATAGACAAGAAAAGTCAGATGTCATCTCCGGAGATCTTGGTGCTGAGATCTCCATCTGTGCATGCGCCACCCCCGGCCGGCAGCCATTTTCCCGGAGTCCAGTCCACCACATAGGAAACCATGTACTGCAACTGCGGGGACTCTGAGCTTTCACAAGATGTCAGCAGAGCCCCCACAGCACCAAACACCTGCAGCGGCGCGGCGCGCCGCACCACACATCCGAACACCCCCTCATCCCAGCCTGCGGCCAGTAAGGTATATCTGCATTATAAGACGCACCCACCTATTCCCCCCAAATTTGGGGGGAAAAAAAAGTGTGTCTTACAATCTGAAAAACACGGTAATTATTTCCTTCACTGTATGAGCTCAGCAGCAGCCGGAGCTCCGACCTCACTGGCTTGATTTTTGTTGAGCTCGAAGGAGTGGAGACGTGGAAGAAACACTCGCTCCTGTGATAAAAAAAGGCAGGGAAATGTTTTATCTCACAGAGAGCAACAACTGAAAGCCACTGCTATGTCATCTATATAATTACTTATTCTCTCTCCCCTGGCCAGGAGATGTGGTATGACCACCCCATGTTCCTGCATTGTCACACGCAGACATTACACAGCACATAGCAGTGGCACATTAAAAAGATTATCTCAACACAGGAATATTTTTTTTAACACATCTAATTAGGGAACTTATTATTTTCCAAGACCTTTTCATTAAAATGTACTTTGTTCATGGGACTACCCCCTAAAGTTGTGATGCAGGATTACCATAATGCGAGTGGATGAGTAGCTCCGGCCTTAAAGGGATATTGCATTTGGTCCTATATTCACTTCCAGTGCTACTTCTGAATGTCCACCAGTATATAAACATTTCTGCAACTTGGCTGCCTTAAATTTACGGAGAAGAGAGGCTCTTTAGAACCAAATATTAATAGCCTGCCTTCAGCAGATGGAAGGTCTTTGCCCTGCAATGAATAGCAAGCATGCCCCACCTGATGGTGGCCCTGATGGGGCTTTTGACTTGGATCTGTGAGCGCATTACGGGATAGAGGTCACCGCTGAGGCTGGAGTCTCACTACAACTGGTGCTGTAGCCAAGTTTCTTCAGGTCCTTGGTCACGACGTTGAAGGATAGGGTTAGGAATCCTTGTGAACGGACCCGTGTGACTGCAGAGATACAAAGGAAAGACGTCAATACGGAGACTGGACGGAGTGCGCTGAACCCCCCAGTGATAGTAATAGAGGGTCTGCAGTACTACACGGTAAGGCTGGGGTCACACTAGAGTTTAACATGGCCGAATGCTATTCAATAGCAGATCAGTCATTATTTTCTCATGCCGGTTCGGCATGCTGCGATTGGCATCGAAAACCGGTTCACACGCACCCTTACAAGTGTACAGGTAAAACATCGGACTGCACTCGGATGTCATCCCAGTGCAGTCCGATATACACGGAGACAGGTTATGGAGGAGATGGTGAAATTACTGTCGCAGTCTCTTCCGCAGATGTGCTGCGATTCTCTGATGCGAGGGGATCGTAGAACACAGCACTGACACTCGGATCACTCTCTAGATAACGCATCTGATGCCAAACACTACTGCGACTCCGGCCTAAGTGATGAAGTCAAGGGGTGACATGTGAGCACACTCAATCTTTGCAGCAACTTTCGAATATACAGTGGCTTGCGAAAGTATTTCCCTTTTTTTTTTTCTTTTTTTGAGGGTTTGCATCAGTTCATGTACAGAACATGCCTACAACAGTGAACGTTTGGTTTTCTTTTTATTGTGAAGCAAACAAGGAATAGGACAAAATAACTGTAAACGTCAGTGTGCATAACTATTCGCCACCCTAAAGTCAGTACTTTGTAGAGCCTCCTTTTGTGGCAAATAGAACTGCAAGTCGCTTTGGACAACTCTCTATCAGCTTTCCCAATCTTGCGACTGAGATTTTTGCCTATTCCTCAAGGCAAAACTACTCCAGCTCCTTCACATTAGATGGCCTCCTCTGGTGAACAGCAATGTTCACATCTGACCACAGACTCTCCATTGGATTAAGTTCTGGGCTTTGACTCGCCCACTCCAAAAACATTTACACGTTTCCCCTTACACCACTCGAGTGTTGCTTTAGGTCATTGTCTTGTTGGACAGTGAACCTCCATCCCAGTCTCAGATCACTGGCACACTGGTACAGGTTTTGCTCAAGAATATCCCTGTATTTCACAGCATCCATTTTCCCCTGGACTCAGACCATTTTCCATGACCCATGCGGTCATAAAACATCCCAACAGCATGATGCTGCCACCACAATGATGGTGTTTTAGGACTGATGAGCTGTGTTGGTTTTGCACCAGACATAATGTTTACCTTGGTGGCCAAAAAGTTCAATTTTAGTCTCATCTGACCACAGCACCCTGCCTCCATACATTTGACGAGTCTCCAACATGTCTTTTGGCAAACTCAAAACAAGCCTTACAATTATTGTTTGGAAGTAAAGGCTTTTTTTCTGCCCACTCTTCCATAAAGGCCACCTCTATGGCGCTTATGGCTTATTGTGGTCATATGGACAGATGCTCCAGTCTCTGCTTGGGAGCTCTACAGCTCATGCAGGGTTACCTTTGGGCTATGCGCTGCCTCTCTGATTAATGCCCTCTTTCCCGGGGCTGAGTTTTGGTGGTCGCCCTCTCTTGGCAGGTTTGTTGTGGTACCATGCTTTATTCATTTGATGATAATAGATTTGATGGTACTCCGGGGGATTATCATAGATTGGGATATTTATTTATTTTTTTTATTTATAACCCAACCCTGACTGGTTCTTCTCAACAACTTTGTCCCTGACTTGTCTGGAGATCTCCTTGGTCTTCATGGTGTTGTCTGGAGATCTCCTTGGTCTTCATGGTGTCGTCTGGAGATCTCCTTGGTCTTCATGGTGTCGTCTGGAGATCTCCTTGGTCTTCATGGTGTCGTCTGGAGATCTAATTACTCTACATGGTGTTGTCTGGAGATCTAATTACTCTACACGGTGTTGTCCGGAGATCTCCTTGGTCTTCATGGTGTTGTCTGGAGAATTCCTTGGTTTTCATGGTGTCGTCTGGAGATCTCATTGGTCTTCATGGTGTTTTCTGGAATTCTAATTACTCTACATGGTGTTTTCCATAGATCTCCTTGGTCTTCATGGTGTCGTCTGGAGATCTCCTTGGTCTTCATGGTGTCGTCTGGAGATCTCCTTGGTCTTCATGGTGTGGTTTGGAGATCTCCTTCGTCTTCATGGTGTGGTTTGGAGATCTCCTTGGTCTTCATGGTGTGGTTTGGAGATCTCCTTCGTCTTCATGGTGTGGTTTGGAGATCTCCTTCGTCTTCATGGTGTGGTTTGGAGATCTCCTTCGTCTTCATGGTGTGGTTTGGAGATCTCCTTCGTCTTCATGGTGTGGTTTGGAGATCTCCTTCGGCTTCATGGTGTGGTTTGGAGATCTCTTTCACCTTCAAGGTATTGTTTGGTTAGTGGTGTCTTTTTTAATGGTGTAGCCTATGTGGCCTTTCAGAGAAGGTAATGTGTATATACAGATAGAGATGTGACACTTAAATTGCACACAGGGGGACATCCGGTCACTAAGCATGTGACTAAGGAAGGGAATTGCTTGCACCAGAAACTTTTAGGGGCTTCATAGCATAAGGGGTGAATACATATGAACATGCCAATTCTTAGTTATTGGATTCCATAAATTTAATTTATGCCTAATTTTTTCTCACTTCACAAACTTAGACTTTAGTGCTGATGCATCACACAAAAATAGGATAACAAAAATATTTAAATGCAGGTTGTAATGTAACAAAATAGGTAAAAAGCCAAGGGAGGGAATACTTTTGCAAGCCACTTACATTAGTCAGTATTACAGTTTGCTTTTAGTGAATAGAAACATTCAATGTTTACTTTTAGGGGCAGGAATGTATATTAATCGTGTGCAATATAACTATAAGAGGCCAAAATACAGGGAGACATTTTTTTTTGCAGCAGCTTTGCTTTCTGGCTGTCCTGAGCAGAGGATTCGTATCTATGACATCCACTAAATCTAGTAAGACATAAGATCAGGGGACAACCTGAGAGGAAGGTGTATGGAGACACAGTAAGGGGTCTTGTCACGGTTTCTTCCTCTCTGTGGCCAACTACAGGTAATTGCTCCATGTGCAATTCCCTAATATCAAGTAATCTGTATTCTTTTATGTAGCAGATCCTGATTACATGCCCAGCAGTGATGCAAAGTGGTAAATCATGCCAGCTTACAGCTCAGCACCAAGAAGCATCTGCCAGTACAAAAAGCCAAGACTGAGACTCCAACGTCCTCAGCTCTGAATCATAGAGAAGCTCAGCCACATTGTATGTCTGATGTCACAGATCGGGGCTCCGCTGTGTACTACTAAATAAGGAGGAAATGTGCAACCCAGAGCGCCAGAATGATCTTACGTAAGATCCACAGGAAAGGGGAGAGAATACATATAACCCGGATATTCCTGAGTGTACAAGAATATAACTACTATAACTGCTCCTACGTACAAGAATATAACTACTATAATACTGCTCCTATGTACAAGAATATAACTACTATAATACTGCTCCTATGTACAAGAATATAACTACTATAATACTGCCCCTATGTACAAGAATATAACTACTATAATACTGCCCCCTATGTACAAGAATATAACTACTATAATACTGCTCCTATGTACAAGAATATAACTACTATAATACTGCTCCTATATACAAGAATATAACTACTATAATACTGCCCCTATGTACAAGAATATAACTACTATAATACTGCCCCTATATACAAGAATATAACTACTATAATACTGCTCCTATGTACAAGAATATAACTACTATAATACTGCTCCTATATACAAGAATATAACTACTATAATACTGCTCCTATATACAAGAATATAACTACTATAATACTGCCCCTATGTACAAGAATATAACTACTATAATACTGCCCCCTATGTACAAGAATATAACTACTATAATACTGCCCCCTATGTACAAGAATATAACTACTATAATACTGCTCCCTATGTACAAGAATATAACTACTATAATACTGCTCCTATGTACAAGAATATAACTACTATAGTACTGCCCCCTATGTACAAGAATATAACTACAATAATACTGCTTCTATGTACAAGAATATAACTACTATAATACGGTCCCTATATACAAGAATATAACTACTATAATACTGCTCCTATGTACAAGAATGCAACTACTATAATACTGCCCCTACGTACAAGAATAGAACTACTATAATACTGCCCCTATGTACAAGAATATAACTACTATAATACTGTCCCTATGTACAAGAATATAACTACTATAATACTGCCCCCTATGTACAAGAATATAACTACTATAATACTGCCCCTATGTACAAGAATATAACTGCTATAATACTGCCCCTATGTACAAGAATGCAACTACTATAATACTGCCCCTATGTACAAGAATAGAACTACTATAATACTGCCCCTATGTACAAGAATATAACTACTATAATACTGTCCCTATGTACAAGAATATAACTACTATAATACTGCCCCCTATGTACAAGAATATAACTACTATAATACTGCCCCCTATGTACAAGAATATAACTACTATAATACTGCCCCTATGTACAAGAATATAACTACTATAATACTGCCCCTATGTACAAGAATATAACTACTATAGTACTGCCCCATGTACAAGAATATAACTACTATAATACTGCCCCCTATGTACAAGAATATAACTACTATAACACTGCCCACTATGTACAAGAATATAACTACTATAATACTGCCCCCTATGTACAAGAATATAACTACTATAATACTGTCCCTATGTACAAGAATATAACTACTATAATACTGCTCCCTATGTACAGGAATATAACTACTATAACACTGCTCCCTATGTACAAGAATATAACTACTATAATACTGCCCCTATGTACAAGAATATAACTACTATAATACTGCTCCTATGTACAAGAATATAACTACTATAATACTGCCCCCTATGTACAAGAATATAACTACTATAATACTGCCCCCTTATGTACAAGAATATAACTACTATAATACTGCTCCTACGTACAAGAATATAGCTACTATAATACTGCCCCCTATGAACAAGAATATAACTACTATAATACTTCCCCTATGTACAAGAATATAACTACTATAATACTGCCCCCTATGTACAAGAATATAACTACTATAATACTGCTCCCTATGTACAAGAATATAACTACTATAATACTGCCCCTATGTACAAGAATATAACTACTATAATACTGCTCCTATGTACAAGAATATAACTACTATAACACTGCCCCCTATGTAAAAGAATATAACTACTATAATACTGCCCCCTTATGTACAAGAATATAACTACTATAATACTGCTCCTACGTACAAGAATATAGCTACTATAATACTGCCCCCTATGTACAAGAATATAACTACTATAATACTTCCCCTATGTACAAGAATATAACTACTATAATACTGCTCCTATGTACAAGAATATAACTACTATAATACTGTCCCCTATGTACAAGAATATAACTACTATAATACTGTCCCCTATGTACAAGAATATAACTACTATAATACTGCTCCTATGTACAAGAATATAACTACTATAATACTGCCCCTATGTACAAGAATATAACTACTATAATACTGCTCCCTATGTACAAGAATATAACTACTATATTACTGTCCCCTATGTACAAGAATATAACTACTATAATACTGCCCCCTATGTACAAGAATATAACTACTATAATACTGCTCCCTATGTACAAGAATATAACTACTATAATACTGCCCCTATGTACAAGAATATAACTACTATAATACTGTCCCTATGTACAAGAATATAACTACTATAATACTGCCCCCTATGTACAAGAATATAACTACTATAATACTGCCCCTATGTACAAGAATATAACTGCTATAATACTGCCCCTATGTACAAGAATGCAACTACTATAATACTGCCCCTATGTACAAGAATAGAACTACTATAGTACTGCCCCATGTACAAGAATATAACTACTATAATACTGCCCCCTATGTACAAGAATATAACTACTATAACACTGCCCACTATGTACAAGAATATAACTACTATAATACTGCCCCCTAGGTACAAGAATATAACTACTATAATACTGTCCCTATGTACAAGAATATAACTACTATAATACTGCCCCTATGTACAAGAATATAACTACTATAAAACTGCTCCTATGTACAAGAATATAACTACTATAATACTGCTCCCTATGTACAGGAATATAACTACTATAACACTGCTCCCTATGTACAAGAATATAACTACTATAATACTGCCCCTATGTACAAGAATATAACTACTATAATACTGCTCCTATGTACAAGAATATAACTACTATAATACTGCCCCCTATGTACAAGAATATAACTACTATAATACTGCCCCCTTATGTACAAGAATATAACTACTATAATACTGCTCCTACGTACAAGAATATAGCTACTATAATACTGCCCCCTATGTACAAGAATATAGCTACTATAATACTGCCCCCTATGAACAAGAATATAACTACTATAACACTGCCCCCTATGTAAAAGAATATAACTACTATAATACTGCCCCCTTATGTACAAGAATATAACTACTATAATACTGCTCCTACGTACAAGAATATAGCTACTATAATACTGCCCCCTATGTACAAGAATATAACTACTATAATACTTCCCCTATGTACAAGAATATAACTACTATAATACTGCCCCTATATACAATATAACTACTATAATACTGCCCCCTATGTACAAGAATATAACTACTATAATACTGCTCCCTATGTACAAGAATATAACTACTATAATACTGCCCCTATGTACAAGAATATAACTACTATAATACTGCTCCTATGTACAAGAATATAAATACTATAATACTGCTCATATGTACAAGAATATAACTACTATAATACTGCCCCTATGTACAAGAATATAACTACTATAATACTGCTCCTATGTACAAGAATATAACTACTATAATACTGCCCCCTATATACAAGATTATAACTACTATAATACTGCTCTTATGTACAAGAATATAAATACTATAATACTGCTCATATGTACAAGAATATAACTACTATAATACTGCCCCTATGTACAAGAATATAACTACTATAATACTGCTCCTATGTACAAGAATATAGCTACTATAATACTGCCCCCATGTACAAGAATATAACTACTATAATACTGCCCCCTATATACAAGATTATAACTACTATAATACTGCTCCTATGTACAAGCATAGTACTATAATAATGAGAATTTCATGGTCAGACCTTGTAGTGGATTTGCTGTGAAGTCCACACCTACGAAGAGCAATAATCGTTCTGAATAATCTCTCACTTTAGACCGATGGCCTCCAAATAGTTTAGAAATGGCCTTATAACCCTTCTTCGCCTGATGGACAGTGTCAGTTGCTTCTCTAAGATTGCTGATGTCTTTGCTGAATCCTGAATGCTCCAGACCAGCAACATGCCAAAACTTCTGCTTTTATAGCTGTGGAAGCATTAAGGGTGTACTTACTTTTTCACACAGCTTTGGGATTTTTGAGCTCATTTTTGGTAAATAAATAATGACAAGATGTAGTCTTGTGTAGTCCTACCTCTAAGGAAGAGGGTGTACTTAGTTTTTCTCAAAATACTGACCCTAATATATGAGTAAATGATATTTACAATAGAATATTAATATGCTACTATGTCCCTGGCCCTCGACATAGACCGGAGTGATGGTTCTGCCTCCATCTCACCGTGGTGTATGGAGATGGATGCGCCGGTGACGCATGCTATCGCATCAATCATATTGACGTTGGGTTGGGGGGGGCGTAGCTGGTTCCTGTCTGGTTGGTTTAGCATCTGTGGTGGGTGAGCGAGGCTGCGGTAAAAGACTTAGCAGCTTGACGTTGTGTAATTAAAGACGTGTTTAATTCACTTATAATGCAGCTTTCCCGCCGCTCCGTCTCGGCGATAATGGACCGGACAAATTAAGGAGCGCTGTTCAGGCTGGCGCTCTCATGTCCAGTGGGCACTTCATGGCTGATGAAGGTGACCTTCATTCTGGACCACAAGGAGAGAATTACCCTTGTTTTGTTCTAGATGTATGATAGACAGTGAAAGGAGGGGTGGTCACGCAATCACACGGGTATGCGGAACCCATGTTCTCGTGATTGGTGAGGTTCAACCTCTGTGGGTAGGTTTTACATTTTATTGCTGGTACAATCCCCTTTAACGATTTAAAGGGGTTGTCCAGGACTGATCCACTGGGTCGATAGTGCCCTGACACTCTACACCCCGACCAATAATCAAAGGACATAAATAGTTCTCCATACACTGCATAGTGGCCATTATCGGTACTGCAACTCAAAATAACATTCACTTCAATGGGATATGAGCTATAATACCGCAGAACGACCACTAGACAGTGCTGATTGGATGGGGTGTCAGATATCAGTACACCGCTGATCTATCCTGAGGATAGTTTATCAATATGTCAGTCCAGAAAAAAACCCTGAAATAATTAGAACAGTCTTGGACAGATTGAATAAAAATATGACATAGCAAGATCCATCAACAGCAGTGAGCCTGCTTGTTGGTGGTTTCCAGGTAGACACATTTTTTTCTACATAGTGTGAAAATTATTGAAGTCTCCAGAATCGGACACACGGATGCGCTATTTCTAGCGGGCGAAGAATAAGTGATCAGGATCAGAGTTGGCTCCCCATCTGTAACACTGCGCGCTACCAAAGCATAAACCACTTGTAAGTCTCCTTCTGCACAAGCGCCAATTATGTACTCGGCACAAGACGCAATTTCTATTGTGTACTCAGAAATAATCAGACTCCATCCTCAGCCGACTCGTGCCTCCACTATGTGATTCCTGGAACTGAACCTGATCCCAGGATTAAAAAGGAAATACCGAGAACTCCTGAAAACGGTCCACGCACAGAATCCAAGACTGACGCGTTTCACGGACCTTGCCCACACAATGTGACATGGACGTGTTTTCTTTATGCGCCTCTTGCAGTAAAGTCACCGGTATCTTCTAATGAGGGATTACAGAACCCTGTTCCCGGGATCGTTGGGTGCTCAGGGGGGGGTCAGACTCTTGGTGACCAGAAAGTCAAGAAAGTCCCTTTAAAAAGGACAAAGTTTGAACCAGCCTTACCTTCTCTACCATCACCTTGAGCCACGACTTTTGGGTCTGTGAATTCCGGCCGGTGACCTGTGAGCCAGCTGTGGAGGGAAGGCAAGAACATATTAATATAGACAAGGGGTACAATAAGGCGATATTTGGGAAAAAAAAAAAACAAACTGTCACATACAGCCTCAGAAGAACTCCCTGAACTGGGCATCATCCCTACGGATTCCAGATTACCACTGCAATAAAGACGTGGACAGAGGGCCTGTGCCATACACAAAGGGACCCTGGAGGACTGTAGAGATTTACTGGGGTCCCAAGTAAAAATACAACCTCCCATATAAACTCTAACACACACTCCGTGAGGAAGAAAATATCTAAAGGGGTTGTTTGGCTTCCAAGTAGTTCTTTAAGTCCTCTTTTCATGACTACCATCAGCCAAAGTGGATCCAGGGAGATTCTCTTCCTCTGAAGGACAAGACATGTCTGTACGTTACACAGTTTTTACTTGAAATCTGAGAGCTTTAAGCGTAATACTTCATTTGCCATGCGGGGGTGCTGTAGGGAAATTGAACTCTTTATTGTCTGTTTTTTTTTTTCAAAATACCCTATGAGGTCTTTCAGTCAGGACTTTTATCTACTAGACAAAGCATTTCGCGCTCTAGAAGACTTGCCATGTACATTATTTGCACATAACGTTCACTGATTTCAATGAGAACTGTGTAGTACCTTTTGTACCCTCCCGGGGAGCTGCTGGTAAATAGAGCACATTACACTATAGATTATAGACGATTTCTGGGGTAGTGGAGAGGGTAACGCTTGCTCAGGTCATTTTCTGTAGACCCTGAAAAAAAAAAAAAACCTTTTTGTAAGAAAAGTGGACAAACCCCCCTTTTATCGTATGCACGAAAATATATATACTTAGACCACAACTCCCTTGGAATTTGTAGTTTGTCATAGACAGGGGTGTAAGAGTGGGACAAGGGAGAGCATCACAGGTTAGAGAGAGGACTGTTCCTCAGTCTATAAAGGCATTATTAGCGGTGCCCATAATATAATATCCCGAGGTCGGGCAAGCATATTACAGCTAATTTCATAGGAAGCTGAATGATCTCTCGGGAAGAATGCTCCGTTATTTGCATCAATTGTAGAAAGTCTAATGCTGTACATGAAAGCGAACGTCCCTTTAATCACAGAGCCTATTTGCAGGCATTTAAATATTCAGAATGACGGCACTTTTAGCTTTAATGGGGGAGTTCATGCCGTTAACATTTTTTTGCAAAAACTGTTTGATAATTTTCATGTTACAAACATAATAAGATGGGAGAGAGAGAGAGGATTAGAGGACACACGACGCTCCTCCCGTCATCACCTCGCGGAGACGGCAAAATGCCGATATAGCAGCAAGGTAATAGGACGCAACAAGATGCAAGAGCAAGCGACGTCACTGAGGCTCAAGAGCAAGCGACGTCACTGAGGCTCAAGAGCAAGCGACGTCACTGAGGCTCAAGAGCAAGCGACGTCACTGAGGCTCAAGAGCAAGCGACGTCACTGAGGCTCAAGAGGAAGAGGCGACACTGAGGCTCAAGAGCAAGCGACGTCACTGAGGCTCAAGAGCAAGCGACGTCACTGAGGCTCAAGAGCAAGCGACGTCACTGAGGCTCAAGAGCAAGCGACGTCACTGAGGCTCAAGAGCAAGCGACGTCACTGAGGCTCAAGAGCAAGCGACGTCACTGAGGCTCAAGAGGAAGAGACGACACTGAGGCTCAAGAGCAAGCGACGTCACTGAGGCGCAAGAGCAAGCGACGTCACTGAGGCTCATGAGCAAGCGACGTCACTGAGGCGCAAGAGCAAGCGACGTCACTGAGGCTCAAGAGGAAGAGACGACACTGAGGCTCAAGAGCAAGCGACGTCACTGAGGCTCATGAGCAAGCGACGTCACTGAGGCTCATGAGCAAGCGACGTCACTGAGGCGCAAGAGCAAGCGACGTCACTGAGGCGCAAGAGCAAGCGACATCACTGAGGCTCAAGAGCAAGCGACGTCACTGAGGTGCAAGAGCAAGCGACGTCAATGAAGCTCAAGAGGAAGAGACGACACTGAGGCGAAAGAGGAAGCGACGTCACTGAGGTTCAAGAGGAAGCGACGTCACTGATGCTCAAGAGCAAGCGACGTCACTGAGGCTCAAGAGCAAGCGACGTCACTGAGGCTCAAGAGCAAGCGACGTCACTGAGGCTCAAGAGGAAGAGACGACACTGAGGCTCAAGAGCAAGCGACGTCACTGAGGCTCATGAGCAAGCGTCGTCACTGAGGCTCATGAGCAAGCGACGTCACTGAGGCGCAAGAGCAAGCGACGTCACTGAGGCGCAAGAGCAAGCGACGTCACTGAGGCGCAAGAGCAAGCGACGTCACTGAGGCGCAAGAGCAAGCGACGTCACTGAGGCGCAAGAGCAAGCGACGTCACTGAGGCGCAAGAGCAAGCGACGTCACTGAGGCGCAAGAGCAAGCGACGTCACTGAGGCGCAAGAGCAAGCGACATCACTGAGGCGCAAGAGCAAGCGACGTCACTGAGGTGCAAGAGCAAGCGACGTCAATGAAGCTCAAGAGGAAGAGACGACACTGAGGCGAAAGAGGAAGCGACGTCACTGAGGTTCAAGAGGAAGCGACGTCACTGATGCTCAAGAGCAAGCGATGTCACTGAGGCTCATGAGCAAGCGACGTCACTGAGGCTCAAGAGGAATAGACGACACTGAGGCTCAAGAGCAAGCGACGTCACTGAGGCTCATGAGCAAGCGACGTCACTGAGGCTCATGAGCAAGCGACGTCACTGAGGCTCATGAGCAAGCGACGTCACTGAGGCGCAAGAGCAAGCGACGTCACTGAGGCGCAAGAGCAAGCGACGTCACTGAGGCGCAAGAGCAAGCGACGTCACTGAGGCGCAAGAGCAAGCGACGTCACTGAGGCGCAAGAGCAAGCGACGTCACTGAGGCGCAAGAGCAAGCGACGTCAATGAAGCTCAAGAGGAAGCGACGTCACTGAGGTGAAAGAGGAAGCGACGTCACTGATGCTCAAGAGGAAGCGACGTCACTGATGCTCAAGAGCAAGCGACGTCACTGAGGCTCATGAGCAAGCGACGTCACTGAGGCTCAAGAGCAAGCGACGTCACTGAGGTGCAAGAGCAAGCGACGTCAATGAAGCTCAAGAGGAAGCGACGTCACTGATGCTCAAGAGGAAGCGACGTCACTGATGCTCAAGAGGAAGCGACGTCACTGATGCTCAAGAGGAAGCGACGTCACTGATGCTCAAGAGGAAGCGACGTCACTGATGCTCAAGAGGAAGCGACGTCACTGATGCTCAAGAGGAAGCGACGTCACTGATGCTCAAGAGGAAGCGACGTCACTGATGCTCAAGAGGAAGCGACGTCACTGATGCTCAAGAGGAAGCGACGTCACTGATGCTCAAGAGGAAGCGACGTCACTGATGCTCAAGAGGAAGCGACGTCACTGATGCTCAAGAGGAAGCGACGTCACTGATGCTCAAGAGCAAGCGACGTCACTGAGGCTCATGAGCAAGCGACGTCACTGAGGCTCAAGAGCAAGCGACGTCACTGAGGTGCAAGAGCAAGCGACGTCAATGAAGCTCAAGAGGAAGAGGCGACACTGAGGCGCAAGAGGAAGCGACGTCACTGAGGTTCAAGAGGAAGCGACGTCACTGATGCTCAAGAGGAAGCGACGTCACTGATGCTCAAGAGGAAGCGACGTCACTGAGGCGAAGGAGGAAGCGACATCACTGAGATGCAAGAGGAAGTGAAATCAGATGCAAAGGAAGTGATGTCACTGAGATGCAAGAGGAAGTGATGTCACTGAGGAGAAAGAGGAAGTGACGTCACGGAGATGCAGGAAAATTGGACGTCAATGAGATGCAGGAAGAAGTGACATCACTGAGGTCCAATATTACAAAAAATGTTCAAAATGGGGGAGGGGAACACAGTAAAATTTCTCTTTTGAAGTCTGGGAAATTTACATACAACATATGTAAGGAGTCTCAGAAGGTGAAGAGTCCTGATCCTTTTTAATTATACAAGCTAGTCAAATGGAGAATACCCATGCCACACGAGTCTCTGTTCATTCATTTCCATTGACAAGATCTAATATATACTGAAAAGCCAAAAGTGATGTCATAAAAGCTGCTGTGACATCAGTGACACACAGAGAGGAATCAAGAAGGGCGGATCCTCAGGACAGAGTCTTATGACTCCTGAGGAAGGTAAAGAATAGGGATTATTCGGGATGACGGGGGAGTATCTCTTCCGCAGAGGAAGCGGAGAGGTGTAATTCAATGTAAAGTGCGATCAAAAATGGACTTTATGTGCCCATAACCTGGTTTATGGATAGCCGAAGCTTCTCTGAAGTTTTTCTGGGATTCATATTGGCTGGGAGGATTGAGAGTTGTTTAGGAAGCTGCGCGGCGGGCATTTTTATAAAAAAATGTATTAATAAAAAGGTCTTTATACATTGAGCAGATCCCGGTTCACTCAAGACAGGCTGATTTTTTGCAAATTGGAGACAAAAAGATCTATCAAAAGCAACTTGCTGTCACACGAATACAAAGGGATAAGGGAAGGGGAGCCAAACACTAGGGAAGAGGAAAGCAGAGACCCCTAGGACTGATCTAACGTCACCCTGTCTGTCCCACCATCCCTACATAGGTTCCGCACCTATCGCCGAACAGGAAACCTAGTCCCCGTGTGACCCTGGTGATAGGCCCTGCATCGGGAAGGACAGGATAGTGCTAGTCAATCCCACTAACACTAAAGACAGTAAGGATAAATGAAACTAGGGGGACACTGGAGTAGATTCAGAGAGAAACGCCAATGCCCTCTAAACTCCAGGAGGACTTTAGCAGACTGCTACAGCTCCAAGCTTGAACCGAGAAGTGCAAATAGGAAATAACGCCCGCACCTCCCAACAGGAAGTAGGGAGTTATAAACACCCAGGTCCAGGTGTGGTCATTAGCACTGGGGGAGGTGGCCACTAGTCTGCAAAGCAAACAACTGTGACCTTCTGCAGACAGATGCAGTGCCTCTGACACATCCGTGACACTTGCTTACGGTTTCCATGTAGCAGCAGCTTTATTTTCCTGCACGCGTTCCGGTGGGAAATCAGTAGAAAGGCTGCAATGCACGAGCACTTAGAATGGGATCAAGCAGGCAGCGTCATGCTGTATGGAGGACGAGGCCGGTAATTACCTGTCAGCATCGTTATCAGGCCATCCTGCAGGTCACCGACTGGTTTAGAGAGCACAAGAGAAAATTCACTGAATAATATTCTGTCCTCAGACAATGAATCGGGACGGCCGCGATATAACCAAAGGAAAAAGCTGCTCCAGCCGGTCTGTAGCAGATAACGGCTCTCCGGGATCAATGCAAATTTCACAGATGTCACTCCATAATAGCTGAATAGATTTCTAGGAAAGTCTTCAGCCTCCAGGACTGGCACAGCACAAATAGTAGAACAATCCTGTGTTTTGGAAAGTTTTTTTCAGAAGTATTTATACTGAAATCCACTTTTAACTATTGTAATGGTCTGTTGTACCTGTAGAGGGCACTGCAGGCAAAGCGGCAGAACCAATGTGCACCATTAGCACCAATCAGCTTGCAAAAGCGAGGAAGGCAGGACTGAACACACTGGACAGTTCCTTGAAATGTTCACTGATTGATAATGTAATAAACAGACAATATGCAAATCACTTTATGCAAAAATGTTATTGTCTTACCCCTGAAAAATCTACTTAAAATGCTGGCAACAGTGGGGGCTGGTCTTTGTCTCTAGTGGTCAGGTCTCTCTGTACAGAAAGTGAGGTCGGATCTTTGTCCCTCTGTACAGGAAGAGAGGTCGGATCTTTGTCCCTCTGTACAGGAAGTGAGGTCGGATCTTTGTCCCTCTGTACAGGAAGTGAGGTCGGATCTTTGTCCCTCTGTACAGGAAGTGAGGTCGGATCTTTGTCCCTCTGTACAGGAAGTGAGGTCGGATCTTTGTCCCTCTGTACAGGAAGTGAGGTCGGATCTTTGTCCCTCTGTACAGGAAGTGAGGTCGGATCTTTGTCCCTCTGTACAGGAAGTGAGGTCGGATCTTTGTCCCTCTGTACAGGAAGAGAGGTCGGATCTTTGTCCCTCTGTACAGGAAGAGAGGTCGGATCTTTGTCCCTCTGTACAGGAAGTGAGGTCGGATCTTTGTCCCTCTGTACAGGAAGTGAGGTCGGATCTTTGTCCCTCTGTACAGGAAGTGAGGTCGGATCTTTGTCCCTCTGTACAGGAAGTGAGGTCGGATCTTTGTCCCTCTGTACAGGAAGTGAGGTCGGATCTTTGTCCCTCTGTACAGGAAGTGAGGTCGGATCTTTGTCCCTCTGTACAGGAAGTGAGGTCGGATCTTTGTCCCTCTGTACAGGAAGTGAGGTCGGATCTTTGTCCCTCTGTACAGGAAGTGAGGTCGGATCTTTGTCCCTCTGTACAGGAAGTGAGGTCGGATCTTTGTCTCTGTACAGGAAGTGAGGTCGGATCTTTGTCTCTGTACAGGAAGTGAGGTCGGATCTTTGTCTCTGTACAGGAAGTGAGGTTGGATCTTTGTCTCTGTACAGGAAGTGAGGTTGGATCTTTGTATCGCTACAGGAAGTGAGGTCAGATCTTTGTATCTACATGATATAAGGCTGGATATTTGTCGCTCTACAATTCAGGTCTTTGTCTCTCTTCATGAAGTGGTGGCAGGTCTTAGTTTCTCAAGAGGAAATGGGAGTGGGTCTTTGCTTCTCTACAGGAAGTCAGGGTGGCTCTTTATCGTTCTTCAGGAAGGGAGGACACATCTTTTCTTCTCTACAAGAAGTGGAGGTGGGTCTTTGTCTCTCTACAGGAAGTGGGGCAGGTCTTGATCTTTCTGCTCCTGCTCTCCTATTTATCAAACTGTATACAGGCATAAAAGGATAGGACTTTCAGTTTAGGGCAAAAAAAGCCAAGAAATAATGGTAGAGATGATACATCTTGTGAAGTGAGAAAGAGAAAGTTCTAGAACCTATAGTGCTTACAGAATCACAATGAAGAGCAACCACCTACTAAAAAAAGAAAGAGTGGATGGCAAAGTACAAAGCAGGAGAGGACAGTTCCTGGACTTATTAGATACTAAAAGCAGTTCTACCTTGCTGTGGTTGATGAGGGGAGGCACCACCATGCTTTTCTAGAGGCTTTGTGTTACTGGATAGATTAGACTCTGTGTACCTGGATAGCACTAGTTTAAAATTACACGGGACATATTTGCAATGGGTTAAACAGAAACCCTGAAGATTATTTTTGTAAGAGATGAGAACTATATTTCTGAATTAGTAGTATATTATTACATTTGCTGATTAGTCCTCGTTTCCCGCATCGTCTATTACTGAAATGTATTTTTCGTACTGGAATGTAATAATCGGATAGCAGCATTTTTCCACTAATTGCTTCATTAAGTTTATGTAATGAGTAGACAGACTGTTAGCTTGTGCTAAAGGACAACTGCTGTAAAATCTTACGATACTTTGGATGAGTAATGGTAATTTCAGGGCAACATGTGTGTGAAATACTCTGTTGTGGGTCGATAAATGGACTGGATTGGTGTACCAATAGATTGTGAAGTCTATCAAGAAACTAATGGGTCATTAAAGGTCCAAGGTGGCCACTGTTGGTCACATACAAGTGGCCACACACCTTAGTTGGCCAAAGGGTTAATTTCACCTATTGCTTTCGCTCCTGACACTCCCATACACATGCATGCTCAGATCTGGAAAGTGTGCAAGTGTTCTGGAGAGTTAGATACTGGAAACTTCTCTGATGGTAGCTCAACTGTAAGAACAAAAGGATGGTGCATGTTAAAACTCAACATGCCTGATCGCTTCTTTTCCCTTGACATCTGCTGTTTAGGGAGCCCTACACATTAGATGGTTGTCGGGCCCCACCAAAGTCAACACGCAGAAGTTTCTCCCATGTATATGGCCACCTTTACTGGGATTTATCAGAGATGTCTGTATTCAAGAGATTTGTGGGGTGAACCATACCATTGGATACTTCACATCACATGGACGCTATGGATTTATATTGGGCCCCGTTGGGTATTGTCATAAACTCTGAACTGTTACCATGTCCGTCACATGGAGGCTACGGATTCATAGTAGGTCTCATTGGCTTTTGCTATGAACTCAGGACTGTTACCATAGGTGAAAATTGGACTATTCCAATTGATACTGGGTCCTGTTGGGATTTTGCCATCAATTGTGAGACGGTTACGCGTGGACATGGACTCTACTGATTCATAACAGGTCTCATTGGTCTTCGTTATGGACTCAGAGCCATTACACAAGAATTTTTATGGACTCTACGGATTTATACCAGGTCCTGTTGGGTTTTGTCATGGACTCCGGACTGTTACCATGGACTCCGGACTGTTACCATGGACAGCAATTGGACTATTCAGATTTATACCGGGTCCTGTTGGGTTTTGTCATGGACTCCGGACCGATACCATGGGCAGCAATTGAACTATTTAGATTTATAATGGGTCCTGGTTTTGCCATGGGTGTGACATGGATTTTAACTGGGTTTTACTACGGACTCTTACTTTAAAGGGAAAAAATTGGCAGAACGCAGCCCTACTCTTGTAGGTAAATGTAAGAACATTTGTGATGGATGCTTTAACTCCAGAGTAAACTAACCTAGTATCACATATTACCAACTCTGCAGTCGCCTCCTGTATCACAGTAGGCTCAGCTTGCATCGGGAGATAGGTCTGATGTTTGCAGTCATACACAGTCAACCCTTGCTCCATTACTTGTTCCAAGTCTTTCCCCGGGGTGACGGTCTGTAATGAAGTCACATGCCAGACTCCATGACACTCGCCATTTGTGGTTCCAGTTCTTGGACGTAAATCATTATCCCATTGCTTTCTTGGCAGCAAATTGTTGGCTAATTTAGATGCCTACATCTGCCAAACCCGCTAATCCACATATTAATGAGAGCGGCGCCCCGGTCCGGTTTGTTTGATGGGTGGATTTGAGCCTTGTCATCGCGGATTGTGTGATGTACCAACCCCAGGCGAAAACAATCACACTCAGGAATAACGTAGTCCCTGACCCAGCGTCACACAACCTACCCCTGGGGACTTGTATCATTGCTTCTCATTGGGGGGGAGCACTAGTAAAACTGGCATTAGTTGAAAATTGTGATTAGTGGATGTGATTAGCTGCCATGGAGGTTTCCAAATATCAGAATGGTCTTGTCCCGACACCGATCATAACTACATATATTGGACGCCAGTTACAGGAACCTCAAATGAGATTATGATCAAATAGTGGGAGCTATGAGCGAGTGCACCTATGGCTTTACATGCCTCACCCTGACACTGAGACCCAACTTGCTGACCCGCACAATATCCATCCCTAATTGACGAAATAGAGGCCGTCCTTATGTTAAAAGAAAGCTGATAATTCAGCTCAATGCTCGTGGGTGTAAAATATTCATCTCAAAGCATAAATGGAAAAATATTCTGAAAACTGAAGTATTGGGCACACGGAGCCTCCCCCGCTGGGATTTGATCTGTTAGACTGGCATGAAGAAATGTCACAAGAGAGTTTCCCTGTGATATCATTCATTAAAACGAGAGCGCACAAGATGGCGACTGTAAATGCATACAAAGCTAAATCTTAACCACTGTCTCCTTTACTTGCAAAGTAAAAAAAAATATTCTACACATCCTCCCTTGCTTTAAACGGTATGAACAGTTTTGCAAGCAATGCATCTAAAAAGAAAAATAAAATGAAGCAACTTTGTGAAGTCTCGATTAAAAAAAAAGAAAATCTATTTTTTGTAGACAGCTCCTGTGTTTCCTTAACCATGCCCCATTTTCAAGGTCATTTACCTTTCTCCCTCTGACCTTGCAAGCCCCGTCCCAGCTCAGTTTTGCTCACCTGAAAGTGACATTGTAAGTGTAAAGTTGAAGCATCTCGGTTTCTAGAGCAAGAAACCATCAGAAACCGATAACTCTCTGAAGGATACTATGGCAATGAGGAAATTTGCCATTTCCCCAGGATGCCTTGTTTTTCCTGGGTTCCTCCCAGACCCCTTGATCAGGTAGGAGCAACAGAGGAAGAATCCCTCTATAGGATAGGCGCAGAATGGGTGGAACCGCTCGATCATGTAGGAGTAGCAGGGGAGAAACTCCTTCATCAAGTAGGACCAGGAGGGGCCAATCTCAAACATCAGGTACGAATAACAGGCACAGAACACCTAGATCAGGTAGGAACAGCAGGGGCAGAACCCCTAGATCAGGTATAAAGTGCAGGGGTGAAAGGACTATATCGAGGAGCAACAGCAGGGGCGGAAGCACAAGATCAGTTAAGAACAGCAGGGGCAGAACCACAAGATCAGCTAAGAACAGCAGGGTTGGAACCACATCATCAGTTAAGAACAGCAGTGGCGGAACCACAAGATCAGACAAGAACAGCAGGGGCAGAACCACAAAATCAGATAAGAACAGCAGGGGCGGAAGCACAAGATCAGTTAAGAACAGCAGGGGCAGAACCACAAGATCAGATAAGAACAGCAGGGGCAGAACCACAAGATCAGATAAGAACAGCAGGGGCAGAACCACAAGATCAGTTAAGAACAGCAGGGGCAGAACCACAAAATCAGATAAGAACAGCAGGGGAGGAAGCACAAGATCAGTTAAGAACAGCAGGGGCAGAACCACAAGATCGGACAAGAACAGCAGGGGCAGAACCACAAGATCAGTTAAGAACAGCAGGGGGCAGAACCACAAGATCAGACAAGAACAGCAGGGGCGGGAACAACAAGATCAGTTAAGAACAGCAGTGGCGGAACCACAAGATCAGACAAGAACAGCAGTGGCGGAACCACAAGATCAGACAAGAACAGCAGGGGCGGAACCACAAGATCAGTTAAGAACAGCAGGGGCAGAAACACAAGATCAGATAAGAACAGCAGGGGCAGAACCACAAGATCAGATAAGAACAGCAGGGGCAGAACCACAAGATCAGATAAGAACAGCAGGGGCAGAACCACAAGATCAGTTGAGAACAGCAGGGGCAGAACCACAAGATCAGTTGAGAACAGCAGGGACGGAACCACAAGATCAATTAAGAACAGCAGGGGCGGGAACAACAAGATCAGATAATTAGATCAGAATCTCTAGCTCATGTAGGAACACCTGGGGCAGAACCATTACATCAGATTGGAACTGCAGAGGTGGGTAGAATCAATAGGAGTAGGGATACTCTGGGTTGGAGCAGCAGGGGCAGTACCACATCAAGTAGGAATAGCAGGATCAGTATCCCAAGATCAAGTGCGAACAACAGGGGAGGAACACCTTCAGATGGATAACACAGGGGCATAATGCCTAGATCAGGTAGAAACGGCAGGCGTTGGGAAACTATATGTTGATTTCCAGCTATATAAATGTTTTATACTCCATTTGCTCCAAAGCTTTTAAAAAATTCCCCAGATTTAGTAATGTTGCATCAGAGTATCAACTCCTCTCACAGTCACCCTTAATGTACTGGATTCACCCAGCAGATCACTAGCGCCAAACTTTTCTCTACTTTTTATGACAAGCTAAGCAAGGTAATGCTGCTCAAAAGTGGATCTGGATATCTATAGATCCCCCTCTGTGAGCACATGGACAACAGTAGTGTCCCGCGATGCTAAACTTGCTTCCCTGACCTGTAGGTGAAAAACGATTGGTGAAAACTAGAGACATCTGTCTTACAGTTCGCTGCTGGGAGCTTCAAATAAAAACCTTAAAAGATGAGATATTTTACAAAGAAATATACACGGTATTTTTCTGGCGCTTATTAGCGGTAATACTTGAGCTTGGAGGATGTGGGGACAAGTAAGATGACACTAATGACAACTTTTCTGGCTCCCATTCTTTGGTGTCCTTCCTGTGCTGATGGTTTTCACGCTGGGTGCTAAATGCTCTGCAAAGTGCAGCGCGCTGGGCAATTTCCTTACGGAGACAAGAAAGCGTCGACCAGATGCTTGTTAAAAAGCGAGACAATGTGAGATAAACCCAGCGGCTCAGCTGCTTGCTTTTGCTTCATTGCTCTCCGCCGGCAGCTCCCGGAAGCACCAGAAACCTGTAGTAATTGAGAGGTCTTGTGTAGACATTGCTAGGGGCCAATGGAAGGTACTCTGAGATTTTTAGCCTTGTCTTTATATCATCTGTAATAAATGCCCTTGGATACGACACAAGGGAGAAGCAGCTGGAGGTGCCCCCTACTGCGGGTGGGAGAGGCGGTAACTTTGCCCAGATTAGAAGATATTTGGAATGAGCTACTATCAATGACTTACAGGGGTTATCCAGCACCTCTCACTTCCACAAGGTCGGTAAGACGCACCAGTGACGTGGCACCGGTCAGCCCCTTGCTCGGTCTTGTGAAATTTACTGGTGTGACTTTGGCTACTTTGAAACACTGTGGTGTTCTAGAGAAAACATGGTGTTAAATAGAGTGGGGCTTGGGAAGAAGAGTCCAAGGAGGTGAAGAAGAGTCCAGGCACAGGAAGACCTGACCTGGCAGGAAGGAGGGAGTCTGCTGGGCAAGTTCTCATCTGCTTCTTTATGCCTAACAAGTCCAGGCAAGGTGGGAGCAGAAGAGCCCAGGCAAGGTGGGAGCAGAAGAGCCCAGGCAAGGTGGGAGCAGAAGAGCCCTGGCAAGGTGGGAGCAGAAGAGCCCTGGCAAGGTGGGAGCAGAAGAGCCCAGGCAAGGTGGGAGCAGAAGAGCCCAGGCAAGGTGGGAGCAGAAGAGCCCAGGCAAGGTGGGAGCAGAAGAGCCCAGGCAAGGTGGGAGCAGAAGAGCCCTGGCAAGGTGGGAGCAGAAGAGCCCTGGCAAGGTGGGAGCAGAAGAGCCCAGGCAAGGTGGGAGCAGAAGAGCCCAGGCAAGGTGGGAGCAGAAGAGCCCAGGCAAGGTGGGAGCAGAAGAGCCCAGGCAAGGTGGGAGCAGAAGAGCCCAGGCAAGGTGGGAGCAGAAGAGCCCAGGCAAGGTGGGAGCAGAAGAGCCCAGGCAAGGTGGGAGCAGAAGAGCCCAGGCAAGGTGGGAGCAGAAGAGCCCAGGCAAGGTGGGAGCAGAAGAGCCCAGGCAAGGTGGGAGCAGAAGAGCCCAGGCAAGGTGGGAGCAGAAGAGCCCAGGCAAGATGGGAGCAGAAGAGCCCAGGCAAGATGGGAGCAGAAGAGCCCAGGCAGGGAAAACGTTCAGCCAGCCAGGAAAAAAAATCCAAGCTGGGAAAAAAAAAAGCATGCAGGCAAGGGGAAGGGTGCAGGCAGGCTGGCGCAAAAGTGCAAATAAGAATCCAGGCAGGGAAATTACAGTCCAGAGAAGAAGAGCACATGGAGGAGGCTAGGAGGAGTCTGCTGGGTGATGTAGAAGGGTTAATGTTTTCTTTCTTTTCTAGATGTTGAATTAGCCAGCCTTATAGTCTCATATTCAAGGATTTTATCCTTCTTCGCCCATATGCAATGTATTTAAGATTCTGCAAAAACATGTTATGGGTACATGGTAAATCAAACCATCATGACCTTGAGTAGCAAGGGGGCTACATGAGTCATATTGTTGTAAACGGTATAAGATACAGCATTCTTGTGTGAATAAACAGAAAAGCGAGTGGCTCACAACAAGTGTGCATCCTTACCTCCGAGCGCTCCCCATCTCAGAGCCTTATCTCTTAATTCGGCCTCACTGGTCACCCGGCATATCTGACTTCTGGTCAGAACAAAAGTTTTACCCTTATATGCATATAAGGAAACGCCAGTTAATGAAGACCAATCCACTAGGGCAAAGCCGCCCAGCGGAGACCTCTGCCTATGCCTGGCTCGTCCTCAAATTGTCCAGCGTATTAAAGAGTGATTCAAATTTAATTTTTGTTTTTACTTATTTTGTGCAGCGTGGAAAGTTATGAAACTGTTCAAGTCACTTTATTAGGGAGTGTAAGTGGCTTCCGCTCCATGGCTTTTCCGCAGTTTTATTTGCCTGCCTTCAGCTGCATCAATATCAGAATGCACGGATTTGGAGTACAGATGATGGCGGTGACATGCCACCTCCTGTTGGTGTCTCACCTACAAGCATTTCTGACCTTGTGATGATAAGGTAGCACATATGTTTAGATGGGCATCATAAGCAGTCTCTGTAAGGCACTATTCACACTAACATGAGGTATGCAAACAAAACTAATGCATTAGTATAAGGCGTCAATATCAGGCCTGTTGACGTGTGAATTTTGCCTCCTTCCTGATCAGCATTTTGAATGGGGGTATAACTGGGCCCACTACGGTGCTGAATGGGGGTATAACTGGGCCCGCTACGGTGCCTGTCATTATATAATAGGTTGTCGCAGACACATCCAGGCACGCAGTCACATTTCCCATTCCCTGATATGAGGAGCTTTGCTCTGTGGGATTTCATGCCTGCCCTTTACCGAGTCCTCCCACACATTCTAAATACCACAAGACGACGCTGCTTGGCACGCTCCACGCTGCCGATAATCTTCTTAATGTCTTCCCGTCCTGACTTCATTTGCCGTATTACAAAAAGACCCCCTGGGATGTCAGCGAACAGTAATAAAGCAGTCAGCGCATCCGAGCCGGTGTTCTGATGTACGTCAGGCGGGGGTTACATCTGGTGGAAGAAGAGTCGACCTGATAGCAAATCTATATCACCTAAAGGGACAGACTCATCCATTAGTGTTGCAGATGACGACGTATCTCCGAGAAATCATTGCTGGAGACCACCAACAAGTGCGGGAAACCATCAACAAGCAGGGTTATCCGCCATCGGATCTCATTTGTGGCTTTGACAACTACTGGTGGTGGCCGTACAGTAGACGCAGGAGTTGTCACCGTCTATTACAGCTCTTCTGCCTATACTTTCTTTACTGTAGCATTGGCTTTCCATTCATGAACCAGGAGGCCCAGGATGAACAACGCTCTGTTAAAGGGAAACACGCTACGATTATATTTTTGCTCGAATCTATGGGGACTGATGAAATGGCTCTTAAAAAGAAAAAAAAAAAAAAGCATGGAGGCACATGAGGATCATGCCTCGCAGCCGCCGTGTGCCGTCATTGCCTCGTGTGGTTTTCTAGTAAAACGTGACACAACGTTCACTTTGCCGCAATATATAAGACACACATGGCTACTCCGTGAAGATTTATGAAAAAGGACATTAAAGGTTTTGTCAGCATATTGATTTTTGTTATAAGAAGGATCAGAGCGCTATAAAAAAAAAAAAAAAAAAAGAAGCAATAATACCTCTGCCGATCCAGCGCCGTTCCTGTTCCGACACCCCTGTGCTTCCTTTTGACACTCAGGAAAATGTTTTCTCAGCCAATCACAGGCCACAGTGGTGACACGCCCCATACAGCGATTGGCTGAGTGGCATTTCCCGTTTGTTGAAAGAGACAAAGACAAAAAGACAAGTTGGGAGTCTTGGAATCATCAGAACGGGAGAATTTAGGGATCGGTGGAGCGAACGATTACTTCTTTTCTTTTATGCTACTTTTTAATGTATAACGGTCAAATCTCGTTTTTTTCTGACACAGAGCTCCAAATATCTCCGACGCAGATGTTGTGAAAACTTTAAAAATTCTTGCTGCCTGCAGTCACCACTAGAGGGAGCTGACTGCACAGAGTTTATACATAAGAGTCTGAAATGAGCTCCCTCTAGTGGTGACTGCAAGAAACCTGTATTTTATTATGCAACTATGTCTATGCTGGGAGATTGAAGCTCTGTACATATAATGAAAATAAAAAAGCACTGCGTCCATTATAAAATTGGGCTGGAACATGGAAAAATTTACATTAAACTTACAAATCAGCATGCAAATTTTATATCTTATTTTTTTTGTCAGAGTGCAGAATTCTATCTGTATAAAGAAAATAGAAATCCCCCAAAAAGTTTGCAGTGGCTTGCAGATATTTCTATATTTTCTGTGCCTCGTGCCGTGCTCAGGCCTTTTATAATAAATCAGGCATTTGTAGCTCTGATGCACAGCGTGGCGGTGGAATATGGAGAACATGCTGCACTGTATTATTCAGGAGTGTCACAAGGTGTCTTTCGCCTTGAGGTCCAGTCAATGCACAGTGAAGATGAATGCCCCGTCCTGCTGTCTCTCTCCACAAAGGTCTTTTCTCGCTCCCTCCTGCTAATACAGAGCTGGGTTCTGTGCTCCGTGCAGATTTTTATTCTTGTGATTTGAGAGTTTTTCGGAAAAAAAAAATAAAAAATTCTCATCTGCCGAGCGCTCGGGAATTAAAACGGTGATGGAAATATTTTAAAAAGGAGATGAACTGCTGAGATTAAAGCCCGCCAGCCAACAAGGTGTTAAGAAAATATAACAGAGAAGGCAATCAATCGATTAATGGATTAGAAAGGCCCCAAGTAGAAAGTAATGTTACTATCGATGCCCTGAGAAATATGGGAACCAGTGACATCACAGAGGGGCCGTCCGATGTCCGAGAACCAGTGACATCACAGAGGAGCCGTCCGATGTCCGAGAACCAGTGACATCACAGAGGAGCCGTCCGATGTCCGAGAACCAGTGACATCACAGAGGAGCCGTCCGATGTCCGAGAACCAGTGACATCACAGAGGAGCCGTCCGATGTCCGAGAACCAGTGGCATCACAGAGGAGCCGTCTGACACACAATAACCAGTGATATCACAGGACCCATCTGACATACTGGAACCAGTGACATCACAGAGGAGCCATCTCACATACGGGAACAGTGATATCAGAGGAGCCATCTGACACACGGGAACCAGTGACATCACAGAGGAGCCATCTGACACACGGGAACCAGTGACATCACAGAGGAGCCATCTGACACACGGGAACCAGTGACATCACAGAGGAGCCATCTGACACACGGAAACCAGTGACATCACAGAGGAACCATCTGACATACGGGAACCAGTGACATCACAGAGGAGCCATCCGACACACGGGGACCAGTGACATCACAGAGGAACCATCTGACATACGGGAACCAGTGACATCACAGAGGAGCCATCCGACACACGGGGACCAGTGACATCACAGAGGAGCCATCTGACACACGGGAACCAGTGACATCACAGAGGAGGCATCTGACATACAGAAACCAGTGACATCACAGAGGAACCATCTGACACACGGGAACCAGTGACATCACAGAGGAGCCATCTGACATACAGAAACCAGTGACATCACAGAGGAACCATCTGACATACGGGAACCAGTGACATCACAGAGGAACCATCTAACATACGGGAACCAGTGACATCACAGAGGAGCCATCTGACACACAGGAACCAGTGATATCACAGAGGAACCATCTGACACACGGGAACCAGTGACATCACAGAGGAGCCATCTGACATACAGAAACCAGTGACATCACAGAGGAACCATCTGACATACGGGAACCAGAGACATCACAGAGGAACCATCTGACATACGGGAACCAGTGACATCACAGAGGAACCATCTGACTCACGGGAATCAGTGATATCACAGAGGAGCCATCTGACACACAGGAACCAGTGATATCACAGAGGAACCATCTGACACACGGGAACCAGTGACATCACAGAGGAGCCATCTGACATACAGAAACCAGTGACATCACAGATGAACCATCTGACATACGGGAACCAGTGACATCACAGAGGTGCCATCTGACATACGGGAACCAGTGACATCACAGAGGAGCCATTTGACACGCAGGAACCAGTGACATCACAGAGGAGCCATCTGGCACACGGGAACTAGTGACATCACAGAGAAGCCATCTCAAATACGGGAACAGTGACATCACAGAGGAGCCATCCAATGTCCGAGAACCAGTGACATCACAGAGGAGCCGTCCGATGTCCGAGAACCAGTGACATCACAGAGGAGCCGTCCGATGTCCGAGAACCAGTGACATCACAGAGGAGCCGTCCGATGTCCGAGAACAAGTGACATCACAGAGGAGCCGTCCGATGTCCGAGAACAAGTGACATCACAGAGGAGCCGTCCGATGTCCGAGAACAAGTGACATCACAGAGGATCCGTCTGACACACGGGAACCAGTGACATCAGAGGAGCCATCCAATGTCAGAGAACAAGTGACATCACAGAGGAGCCGTCCAATGTCCGAGAACCAATGACATCACAGAGGATTCGTCTGACACACAATAACCAGTGATATCAGAGGAGCCATCTGACACACGGGAACCAGTGACATCACAGAGGAGCCATCTGACACGGGAACCAGTGACATCACACAGGAGCCGTCTGACACACGGAAACCAGTGACATCACAGAGGAGCCATCTGACATACAGAAACCAGTGGCATCAAAGAGGAACCATCTGACATACGGGAACCAGTGACATCACAGACGAGCCATCTGACATACGGGAACCAGTGACATCACAGACGAGCCATCTGACATACGGGAACCAGTGACATCACAGAGGAGCCATCTCACATACGGGAACAGTGATATCAGAGGAGCCATCTGACATACAAGAACCAGTGACATCACAGAGGATCCGTCTGACACACGGGAACCAGTGACATCAGAGGAGCCATCCAATGTCAGAGAACAAGTGACATCACAGAGGAGCCGTCCAATGTCCGAGAACCAATGACATCACAGAGGATCCGTCTGACACACAATAACCAGTGACATCACAGAGGAGCCATCTGACACACGGGAACCAGTGACATCACAGAGGAGCCATCTGACACGGGAACCAGTGACATCACACAGGAGCCGTCTGACACACGGAAACCAGTGACATCACAGAGGAGCCATCTGACATACAGAAACCAGTGGCATCACAGAGGAACCATCTGACATACGGGAACCAGTGACATCACAGACGAGCCATCTGACATACGGGAACCAGTGACATCACAGAGGAGCCATCTGACACACGGGAACTAGTGACATCACAGAGGAGCCATCTCAAATACGGGAACAGTGACATCACAGAGGAGCCATCTGACACACGGGAACCAGTGACATCACAGAGGAGCCATCTGACATACAGAAACCAGTGGCATCACAGAGGAACCATCTGACATACGGGAACCAGTGACATCACAGACGAGCCATCTGACATACGGGAACCAGTGACATCACAGAGGAGCCATCTGACACACGGGAACTAGTGACATCACAGAGGAGCCATCTCAAATACGGGAACAGTGACATCACAGAGGAGCCATCCAATGTCCGAGAACCAGTGACATCACAGAGGAGCCGTCCAATGTCCGAGAACCAATGACTTCACAGAGGATCCGTCTGACACATAATAACCAGTGATATCACAGGAGCCATCTGACATACGGGAACCAGTGACATCACAGAGGAGCCATCTCACATACGGGAACAGTGACATCACAGAGGAGCCATCTGACACACGGGAACCAGTGACATCACAGAGGAGCCATCTGACACACGGGAACCAGTGACATCACAGAGGAGCCATCTGACACACGGGAACCAGTGACATCACAGAGGAGCCATCTGACACACGGGAACCAGTGACATCACAGAGGAGCCATCTGACACACGGGAACCAGTGACATCACAGAGGAGCCTTCTGACACACGGGAACCAGTGACATCACAGAGGAGCCATCTGACACACGGGAACCAAGGACATTACAGAGGAGCCATCTGACACACGGGAACCAAGGACATTACAGAGGAGCTGTCTGACATATGGGAACCAGTGACATCACAGAGGAGCCGTCTGACACACGGGAACCAGTGACATCACAGAGGTGCCATCTGACACACGGGAACCAGTGACATCACAGAGGAGCCATCTGACACACGGGAACCAGTGACATCACAGAGGAGCCATCTGACACACGGGAACCAGTGACATCACAGAGGAGCCATCTGACACACGGGAACCAGTGACATCACAGAGGAGCCATCTGACACACGGGAACCAAGGACATTACAGAGGAGCCATCTGACACACGGGAACCAAGGACATTACAGAGGAGCTGTCTGACATATGGGAACCAGTGACATCACAGAGGAGCCATCTGACAGCAGCCAAGGATCTGATGTCCGGGAACTGCAGTCATCACTACTAAATAACCTTTGTAAACCAGTGACATCACTGCAGTGCTACCAGACATCTAGGACTTGTGACAACATGGTGGTAGTATTCCAAAATATGGGAATGAGTGACATCACTAAGCTGCTATTCAAAGTCTGGGAACCTGTGACATCATGAAGATATTAAGTGACCTTCAGTGACACAGTCCTATCAAACACCTGGGAACGAGTGACAAGACAGAGGTACTACGCAGTGTCTGAGGACCACTGGCATTACTTGGGTACTTCGGCAGCTCTCAGTTTATCACGGCCCTAGTTGTCATGGGGTCTCCCTTGGTTTAGGTAAATGGTTGTGTGGTGTCACAAACAGCAGATGCAGGCTGTTGTCTAGCCCCCGACTGTGCCCCCTTGTTCTGCTCTGGTGCCAATCCTGGTAATTACATTCAGCTTCTATCAGATCTATTCATTTATCGAATGATCAATAATAGAAATAACAGCAAGACGAAAATGTTCCCGGAGGCAGAAAATAAAAGCACTGGGTGATGAATAACACAGGGCGTCTGCGAGGTACTAATGAGACCCTCGCACTGCCATGTCTGGTGGTACGCTGGTGATACAAGAATGTAATTACAGTCTGAGTCCTGTATGTCTGGAGCGTTACAACCCCCAATACTCACATTTCTGGAGCTCTAACATCATGCTGCTTAAATCAACAGGATACAGTCTGTGTGCAGGGAGCAATACTGGGGTACGGTCCCCCCACAGCTTATACTTGTGGGATACAGAACTTGCTCCTATTCAGTGGGTTACAGCCTTTATTTGTGGGCTATAATTAGGGTGCAGTAATATCTGTGGGGTACAGCAATGTTACACCTAAATAGTGGCTTGCGCCACTCTCGATTTCATATCCAGAGACCCCCAGTAAAATGCCACTGCTACAAACCTGGCTTCTCTGCACAGGGTTTAGGCACCGTGGATCACTTTGGGGTTAGAGCTGGAAAACGGTGGGGACCACAACAGAAATGGAGGGAAAGGGGTCAAATCCGGAACATCGATAAAACAAAGAAATCATAAGGAAGCCGATCAACAGAGCCGGACATCATCTGATGTGAGAGAAGGAGACAGCACTCACCTGGTGAACTTCTGCAGCTTCGAGGATGACTCCGGAACAAACATGGGAACAGTCTTCTTATGCCTGCAGAAGAGAAATAGTGAGTGCTGCTCTGGAGTACAATACAGGATCAGTAATGTAATGTATGTACACAGTGACTGCACCAGCAGAATAGTGAGTGCAGCTCTGGAGTATAATACAGGATGTAACTCAGGATCAGTAATGTATGTACACAATGACTGCACCAGCAGAATAGTGAGTGCAGCTCTGGAGTATAATACAGGATGTAACTCAGGATCAGTAATGTAATGTATGTACACAGTGACTGCACCAGCAGAATAGTGAGTGCAGCTCTGGGGTATAATACAGGATGTAACTCAGGATCAGTAATGTAATGTATGTACACAGTGACTGCATCAGCAGAATAGTGAGTGCAGCTCTGGGGTATAATACAGGATGTAACTCAGGATCAGTAATGTAATGTATGTACACAGTGACTGCATCAGCAGAATAGTGAGTGCAGCTCTGGAGTATAATACAGGATGTAACTCAGGATCAGTAATGTAATGTATGCACACAGTGACTGCATCAGCAGAATAGTGAGTGCAGCTCTGGAGTATAATACAGGATGTAACTCAGGATCAGTAATGTAATGTATGTACACAGTGACTACACCAGCAGAATAGTGAGTGCAGCTCTGGGGTATAATACAGGAGGTAACTCAGGATCAGTAATGTATGTACACAGTGACTGCACCAGGAGAATAGTGAGTGCAGCTCTGGGGTATAATACAGGAGGTAACTCAGGATCAGTAATGTAATGTATGTACACAGTGACTGCACCAGCAGAATAGTGAGTGCAGCTCTGGACACACCTAGGAAGAGGAGGAGCGTCGCAGCTGAGCTCTGCAGGCTAGGGTTTTGCTAAGCTCCTGGGAAGGGAGGTTTTTTTTTCCTGCAAGGACTTTCCATCTGCCCCCTTCCCAGGAAAGAGGACTCTCCCTGGGACTGAGCGCCGGGGCTGTGCCCCTGGCTCCCACCCTCCGGCAAGCCAGCTGGGGGTGGGGGGGCCTCATCCACCACCAGGAGGCCCAAGGCACAGCCAGCCAGTCCCAGGGATGGGGAAAAAGCGGACCCCAGGGTCCGGGACCCCCGAAGTGAAGGCTGTGGCGGGCCCTTCCCCCGGAGGTGCAGCAGCCGGCAGAGGTGGGCGGGGCCCCCCCTTAACATCTGGGGCTCCAAGGTTGCGGGAGAGCCAGCTACCACCTACGCCTCCCGCATTCATGCCCACCTCTCCGAGTACGAGGAGGCCGGCAAGCAGCTCAGGAGACTCCGGGGGGAGTTGGAGGGAGCCCGGGTCATCAGTAAAAACAGGCTCCCTGCCTCAAAGAGAGCGGAGGTCACCGCCACGGTCAAGCGGCTGAAAGGGGAGATTCGGGCCCTGGAGGACCGGCGAAGTACCATCATGGCCGGCAGCAGCCCCTTCCAGGAGAAGCTGCAGAACGAGGACCGATTCAGGGCCATGGCCGGTGGGTCTCCTGGGGGGTCAGGAGTCCCCATCCAGGTGGAGGAAAGCGAGGAGGAGGAAGAGCAAGATGGCGCCCACACCACACCCGGGCCACCTCCACCTGAAGACCTGGCGGACACCAGCGTGAGCCAGGTAACATGCAGCGGGATAGCCCCCGAGCAGGTGGCCCTCCCGCTGGACTCCAGTAACGCGGAGGAAAGCGGGAGCGAGGGGGAGGATGGAGGGAGCGGGAGTAGTTCTGAGGGGGGCTGCCTCATCCTTAAACAAGTACGGCAGACTGAATCCCCAGCACGGTTTGGCACGCTGTTGTTTGGGTATGAGGTCTGCCCGGAGGATGAGGCAACCGGGAGGAGGAGAAACAGGAGGCGCAGGCGTAAGGCCTCTGAAGGCGTGGAGGAACAACTGGTTTTTGCTCCTCTTCCCGGGGCCCCTCTGTCCCGCTGTGTGGAACCCGCTACCCACCCCGGCTCGGGCCCTGTGGTGGGTCCGCAGCGAGGGAGCGGGGAGAGAGATGACTGTTGTGACCTGACTGTCGCATCTGGTGACAGTTCAGACCAGGGCAGCGACATGGAGGTCGGTGCTGGTTTTGGTGTTGGTGTCCAGGCTCAGCCCTCGGTGGCAGGGGGGGCTGGCCTGGCACCAGGTAAAATTGGTACAGCCAGGGCCGCACCTCCGGTGGCGAGTGCTGGGGCTTCTGGGCCCCCCACGTACGGATCCGTTAGGTCTGGATCGCTGGTGGGGGTCCAGAAGCCAAGAAAGGGCGATCCAGCAATTAAATCGCAGCTCAAGCGGTGCAAGGTATTGGTAGCTCCCCTATCGGCGCCCGTGGTGAGAGCGGGGTCTCCGGCACGTCGACCCAAAAAGGGGTCCGTGCAGGGGGCTCCGCCACCATTGGGTGACGAGGGGGAGTGGCCGGCCTTGCCCGTGTTGAGCGGTGGGCACAGGGTGGCGACGGTGGTCCGTGAGGGGGGCGAGGCCTCCCCGAGTGTTGCCCGGCCTGCAAAGGCTGCGGCATGCGGCAGGGGCGTGTCCTCCTCGGCCATAGTCCCACCCGCTACATCCGTGTCACCCGAGGGGCGTGGCCTCGCAAGGGGCCGCTGCTCTGCCCGTGGTGGCTGTGGCTGGCGGGGGGGGGCATGGCCTCTGCAGTCGCGGCTCCGCCCGCTGTGCTCGCGTCACCCGGGGGGCGTGGCCTCGCAAGGGGTCACTGCCCGGCCTGGAGTGACTGCGACCGGCGGGGGGGCGTGGCCACGGCGGGCCCGCTGCCCTCTGTCCCACCCACCCTTCCCAGCAATGTAGCACGGCCCCCAGAAACTGGTGGGGAGTTTGTCGGGGTCCCCGGCCACCTACCGTCATCTGGGGGTGCGGGGGCTCCGGCTCTTCCTGGGATGCCAGTGGCGGGGGCGGAGAGAGGAGATGCAGGGCAGGGAGCGGTGCCAGTGGCCGTCCCTGCCCAGAGAGTACAGACGGGAAAGGACGACTGTGGTGCTTGGGACAAAAGAAAAAAAAATGATCAGCTGGGGAAACCAGGAGCTGCTGCTCCAAGGCCCAGCCAGAGTAACATGCAGGCTAACATGGAGGCCCTTAAAGGATCAGCAGCACTCCTGGCCAGCAGCACTGTCCAGGCCAGACCAGGAGCACCGGGCAGCCAGAGAGGGCCCCCAGCAGGTGGGAGGGAGAACTGCGGGGAAAAAAGTGGCAATATTGTAAATACTAATGCTAAGGTAATTTCTGTAAATAATACTGTAAATAATGCAAACACCATTTGTGTGAGTGATAGTGAGTATGAGAGTGGCGTGGATATTTTTGAAGAGATGTTTGCAGAGGTGAATGGAGATATGAGTGACATGGATGAGGGAGTGAGTGCGGGTGTGAATGGGTCTGAAAGTGCTGGAGTAAATGCCAATAATAAAAGAGTGAATGGGAGAGTGAGTGGGCGGATAAATGAGGGTGCAAGTACGACTGGTGGTGGGAGGGCTGGCCCGTCTTCCCCCCCGGCCGCAAGACCCCAACATAGTTATGCGGGGGCCGCGGCTGGGGGTCGGGGTGGTCCTCGGGGTGGTCCTGGGGGGGTCTCCTCGCCTCCGGGCTCCAGGGACGGCGTTTTGCACCACCGTTTCCTGGAGGCCCTCAAAAAAGGAGAAAGGTCGATAGTGGTAGAGGGGAGGACAGTGGACTTGTCTTTCTGGATAGAGAGACACGGCCTTGCTGCCTTCCAAAACCAAAGGGAGGGAGGGACTGTTTGGTCTCTCCCCACAGCCGGGCAGGGGCCGCAAAGGAGGAATGTGGTCCGTCTTAGGTGGGGGGGCAGTGGGTGGACACCTAGGAGCAAGGTGGTGGAGCTCCTCCTTAAGATGGGCTTCGGGGCGAATGACATCTTTGCCCTGATACATCCTTCGGCGTCCGACTTCTTCGACGTCAGCTTTGTGCGGCCAGAGGGGCTTGAGCTCTTCTGGTCTAACTATGAGCGGGTGCGGGAAGAGCCCGGATGGCGAGACTTCGTTGCGCAAGCGGTGTCTCGCCAAAATTCCGTCAAGCGAGTGACCGTGGTCACTTGTAACGAGTCACTTGCCGGCGTGGACATTATGACGTGGCTTTCCCGTTATGGGGAAGTCACCGAGGTCCCCAAAAAGAACAGGGACGAATTCGGCATCTGGTCGGGGGGCTGGACCTTCATGGTTAAATTGAAGGTTTCCGGCGGCACGGTCACCCACATCCCTTCCTCAGCGTTCCTGGGAAGGGACAGGATCCTGGTCTTCTACCAGGGGCAACCGAAGGTCTGCCACAAGTGCGGCGACCCACCTCACTTCAGCGCTAGCTGCAAGGTACAGAAATGTGCCTTGTGTGGTGGGGTAGGTCATCTGGCCGCCTCGTGTAAATACATTCGGTGTCACCTGTGTGGTGACCTAGGTCACCCTCTCAGCCGCTGCCCTCGCTCCTTTTCTAATGCCGCTGCAGGCCCGGCGGGAGGAGTCCGTGAGGGAGAAACCTCTGGCGGCGCTCCTGCAGCTGTGGCAGGTGGTGGCGGAGGGGAAGGTGCTGAGGGACCGGTGAGGAAGGGCAATGCCAAGGTGAGGGTCCCCGCGTACGTGCGGAGGCAAGAAAAACACCATGGGGGTGGGGGGCAGGTGAAGTCTCGGGCAACCGGGTCGATGCCTGCTCCTCCCTCCAGGCCCGTGGCAAAAGCCTCTGAGGTCCTGAGGGAGAGTGTGGTGAGAGAGATCAGGAGGATGGAGAGGGAGGATAAAGCGGCTGACTCGGACGGGTCCTCACAGTATGAAAGTGTTGATGAGGAGGTTCAGGAGCAGCCTACAGCAGCGGGTGGCAAAAGCAAACGTGCCAATCGTAACAAATCGGGGGGGGAAGAAGGCTGGAAAGCCTTCAAAATCTCCCCCGCCCACGACCACCAGGGTGCGCACGGAAGGGCCCGCTGACCCCCCTCTGATTGATCTCTCCAACCGGTTCAGCGTCCTCGGAGGCTCGGATGATGGGCCGCAAGACGAGGATGCTGGGCCGGGGGTACCACCGGAGGGTCCTTCGGGGGATGGTGGGGTCCGTCCCTCAGGGGGCAGTGTTCCTCCTGGGGGGGGGACAGACCTGGAACCCGGGGGCGAGGACACCGGGGTGGGTGGGATGGACACAACAGGAGCTTCCCTGAAAAGGAAGGTGTCCGACCCCTCCCCAGGTGGAGGTGATAGCAGTGGTAAGAAGTTGGCCATCCAACTTGATCACCCATGATGGCGGAACTCGCCCCGTTGACGCTGGCATCTATTAATGTTGCCAGCATAAAGTCAGATGCGGCTCGCTTCAAGGTCTTTGATTTTTTCTCCCGAATTGAGGCAGAAATTTTATTCTTGCAAGAGACCAGACTAACAGACATGGGAGCCATCTATAAAGCACGGAGGGAGTGGAGGTGCGGGCCCTCATACTGGTCTCTTGTGGCCGAGCCGTATAGCGGGGTGGCAGTCCTTTTTAATACTGCAGCTGTTGAATGCCGACGGGTTACTGAGTTGGAAATGGGGAGGTGCCTGATCCTAGATGTCTTCATGAGGGGACAAGAGCTCCGGCTCATCAACATCTACGGCCCGCAGTCCAAGTGGGACCGCAAATGTCTCTTCCTGAGGATCAAGGCCTTTCTTTTTACGAGCCGGCAGGTGGTCTTCGGTGGGGACTTCAAAACCATTACGAGGTCCCGTGACCGGGGGGGTCCCGGAGATCGCCTGGCTTATGATAGCGTTGCGTTGAATAGCATAGCCAGTGAAGCTCGCCTGGTGGATGTCCACATCCGGCACACCCCAGGTCACGGGGGTTTCACCTACCATAGGGGTAGCAGTAGGTCTAGAATAGACAGGTTTTTTTTGAAGGAGGACGCCATCTTTTCTGCTGTGTCCGCCGTTGAGGTGGAGTTCTCCGATCACTGTCTAATTTTCTTTTCTCTGAATGTTGCAGAGACTCCTCGGATAGGAAGAGGGCTGTGGAAGCTCAATTCGTCCCTGCTGGAAGAAGCGGAGGTGAGAAAATCCTTCAAGGATTTTCTTCAGAGCCAGGCACCGCTGTTGGATCTCTGTAGTAGTAAGTCAGAGTGGTGGGAGATCTTCAAAAAGCGGGTGGCGGGGTTCTTCCGTCAGCTCTCGAGCCTCAGGAGTCTGAACAGGCACCGCTTGTACCAGGCCCTGGGGAGGAAACTCGAGCAGCTTGTCTCGACTGGAGGTGACCGTGAGGAAATCTCCAGAGTGAAATCTTTACTCAAGAGGTGTCAGTATGATAGACACACATCTTTGGTTTTTGAGAGGGACTTCGGGAAGTACCGCTCGCCGGACCCTTACAGAAACTGTAAGATGTCAGTGAATTGTAAGATGGTAACAGGACTGATCGACAGTACGGGGTCCCTGAACAGATCCAAATCAGGGATCCTGGAGGTGGTCAGATCCTTCTACTCACACCTCTTGGAAAAGAAGGATCTGGATCGGGACAAGATGTCGGCTTTCCTGGCTGAAACCGTCCCTGAGCCAGGGGGTGATCCCTCTCTTGGTGTTTTGGCAGAAGAAATCAGGGAAGAGGAAGTGAGACTGGTCATTGATGGGCTTCGGCCCAAGAAATCGCCAGGTCCGGATGGCTTAACATCCGAGTTCTATAAGACTTTTAGGGACTCCTTGGTCCCCCTCTTGACAGGGGTATTTAATGAGTGTCTCTCCTCGGGCACTCTTCCCGACTCAATGAGGAAGTCAGCCCTCAAAGGGTAAGGATCCGTCCCGTATTGAGAATTGGCGTCCCATAGCGCTTCTCGATACGGACCGGAAGGTTCTGGCCAAGGTGCTGTTTAATCGGCTGGTGAAGTTTGCACCCCAGCTCCTTTCAGGGGCCCAGCAATGCTCTGTACCAGGCCGCAGTACTTTTAGTGCTGTGCTCGGTGTCCAAGAGGCAGTGGAGCAGGGTAGGGCAGGTCACTGGAAGGGGTACTTGCTGTCATTAGATCAAGCGAAAGCCTTTGACCGGGTCAACCACGAGTACCTCTGGTCCGTCCTTTTGAGGTATGGTCTGCCTGGGAGGTTTGTAAAATGGTTAGAGATCTTGTACCAAGGGGCTGAGACTTTTCCGCTGGTGAACGGTTGGTCAGGTCACCCTTTTGAGGTGGGTTCTGGGGTCCGTCAGGGCTGTCCGCTGAGCCCGCTTTTATATGCGTTCGCGATCGATCCCTTCCTAAGGAGGGTAGATCGTGGACCGTTGGCGGGAGTCAGGATGGACCAGGCGGGCTCTGGGTCCTCTCTGAGGGTGGTGGCGTACGCCGATGATGTTTCCCTTTTCGTGTCCTCAAGAGGGGAGGCGGATTGGGTCATGTCGGAGGTAGTGCGCTACTCGGAGGCATCCGGGTCCATGATCAACCGGGATAAGTGTGAAAGTCTCTGGCTGGGAGGGGGAGATCCCAGGTTTGATCTCCCGGACACCCTTCCAGGGCCCCAGGCCACCGCCAAAATTCTAGGCATCGAATTTGGCCCCGGGGATTACCCCTAGCAAAATTGGGAGGGCAGACTTAAGATCAGGGGTGGATTAAGGGTAGCCAGGGCCCGGGGCAGTTCAGACTCTGTGGGCCCCCCTCGTCACGTGACGGGGGTCACGAATCGTAGAGCCACACTCTACATAGAGAATAATGGGGCCTCCAGCACCGACCTCCACCCGCAGAGCCACACTCTACATAGAGAATAATGGGGCCTCCAGCACCGACCTCCACCCGCAGAGCCACACTCTACATAGAGAATAATGGGGCCTCCAGCACCGACCTCCACCCGCAGAGCCGCACTCCACATAGAGAATAATGGTGCCTCCAGCACCGACCTCCACCTGCAGAGCCCCACTCCACATAGAGAATAATGGAGCCTCCGGCACCGACCTCCACCCGCAGAGCCGCACTCCACATAGAGAATAATGGGGCCTCCGACACCGACCTCCATCCGCAGAGCCGCACTCCACATAGAGAATAATGGGGCCTCCGGCACCTACCTCCACCCGCAGAGCCGCACTCCACATAGAGAATAATGGGGCCTCCGACACCGACCTCCATCCGCAGAGCCGCACTCCACATAGAGAATAATGGGGCCTCCGACACCGACCTCCATCCGCAGAGCCGCACTCCACATAGAGAATAATGGGGCCTCCAGCACCGACGTCCACCCGCAGAGCCGCACTCCACATAGAGAATAATGGGGCCTCCGACACCGACCTCCATCCGCAGAGCCGCACTCCACATAGAGAATAATGGGGACTCCAGCACCGACCTCCGCCCGCAGAGCCGCACTCCACATAGAGAATAATGGGGCCTCCAGCACCGACCTCCACCCGCAGAGCCGCACTCCACATAGAGAATAATGGGGCCTCCAGCACCGACCTCCACCCGCAGAGCCGCACTCCACATAGAGAATAATGGAGCCTCCAGCACCAACCTCCACCCGCAGAGCCGCACTCCACATAGAGAATAATGGGGCCTCCAGCACCGACCTCCACCCGCAGAGCCGCACTCCACATAGAGAATAATGGAGCCTCCAGCACCGACCTCCACCCGCAGAGCCGCACTCCACATAGAGAATAATGGGGCCTCCAGCACCGACCTCCACCCGCAGAGCCGCACTCCACATAGAGAATAATGGAGCCTCCAGCACCAACCTCCACCCGCAGAGCCGCACTCCACATAGAGAATGGGGCCTCCAGCACCGACCTCCACCCGCAGAGCCGCACTCCACATAGAGAATAATGGAGCCTCCAGCACCGACCTCCACCCGCAGAGCCGCACTCCACATAGAGAATAATGGGGCCTCCAGCACCGACCTCCACCCGCAGAGCCGCACTCCACATAGAGAATAATGGAGCCTCCAGCACCGACCTCCACCCGCAGAGCCGCACTCCACATAGAGAATAATGGGGCCTCCAGCACCGACCTCCACCCGCAGAGCCGCACTCCACATAGAGAATGGAGCCTCCAGCACCGACCTCCACCCGCAGAGCCGCACTCCACATAGAGAATAATGGAGCCTCCAGCACCGACCTCCACCCGCAGAGCCGCACTCCACATAGAGAATAATGGAGCCTCCAGCACCGACCTCCACCCGCAGAGCCGCACTCCACATAGAGAATAATGGGGCCTCCAGCACCGACCTCCACCCGCAGAGCCGCACTCCACATAGAGAATAATGGAGCCTCCAGCACCGACCTCCACCCGCAGAGCCGCACTCCACATAGAGAATAATGGGGCCTCCAGCACCGACCTCCACCCGCAGAGCCGCACTCCACATAGAGAATGGAGCCTCCAGCACCGACCTCCACCCGCAGAGCCGCACTCCACATAGAGAATAATGGAGCCTCCAGCACCGACCTCCACCCGCAGAGCCGCACTCCACATAGAGAATAATGGAGCCTCCAGCACCGACCTCCACCCGCAGAGCCGCACTCCACATAGAGAATAATGGGGCCTCCAGCACCGACCTCCACCCGCAGAGCCGCACTCCACATAGAGAATAATGGGGCCTCCAGCACCGACCTCCACCCGCAGAGCCGCACTCCACATAGAGAATAATGGGGCCTCCAGCACCGACCTCCACCCGCAGAGCCGCACTCCACATAGAGAATGGAGCCTCCAGCACCGACCTCCATCCGCAGAGCCGCACTCCACATAGAGAATAATGGAGCCTCCAGCACCGACCTCCACCCGCAGAGCCGCACTCCACATAGAGAATAATGGAGCCTCCAGCACCAACCTCCACCCGCAGAGCCGCACTCCACATAGAGAATAATGGGGCCTCCAGCACCGACCTCCACCCGCAGAGCCGCACTCCACATAGAGAATAATGGGGCCTCCAGCACCGACCTCCACCCGCAGAGCCGCACTCCACATAGAGAATAATGGAGCCTCCAGCACCGACCTCCACCCGCAGAGCCGCACTCCACATAGAGAATAATGGAGCCTCCAGCACCAACCTCCACCCGCAGAGCCGCACTCCACATAGAGAATAATGGAGCCTCCAGCACCGACCTCCACCCGCAGAGCCGCACTCCACATAGAGAATAATGGGGCCTCCAGCACCGACCTCCACCCGCAGAGCTGCACTCCACATAGAGAATAATGGAGCCTCCAGCACCGACCTCCAACCGCAGAGCCTCACTCCACATAGAGAATAATGGAGCCTCCAGCACCGACCTCCACCCGCACTCCACATAGAGAATAATGGAGCCTCCAGCACCGACCTCCACCCGCAGAGCCGCACTCCACATAGAGAATAATGGAGCCTCCAGCACCGACCTCCACCCGCAGAGCAGCACTCCACATAGAGAATAATGGGGCCTCCAGCACCGACCTCCACCCGCAGAGCCGCACTCCACATAGAGAATAATGGAGCCTCCAGCACCGACCTCCACCCGCAGAGCCGCACTCCACATAGAGAATAATGGAGCCTCCAGCACCAACCTCCACCCGCAGAGCCGCACTCCACATAGAGAATAATGGAGCCTCCAGCACCGACCTCCACCCGCACTCCACATAGAGAATAATGGGGCCTCCAGCACCTACCTCCACCCGCAGAGCCGCACTCCACATACATGGCTGCTCTCAGTGCTCTGTGCTGTGCGCACAGGACCTGTGATGAGGTCACAGGAGGGGAGGAGACAGGGGTCACATGATCGGGGGCCCTGACACCTTACCTCCTGTGAGCTCATCACAAGCCTTTGCACGCTACCAGCAGCATCAGCGTTCACGCTACTTGTAGATGCTGCTGGTAGCAGAGCACATAATGCCGCCCCCACGGTCACTCACTTTTAGGTGGGGAGAAGATGGAGTGCCATTGCAGCAGCAAGCAGGAATGTGGTGGGGGCCCCCTTAGAAGCTCTTGTGGTGGGGGCCCCGGGGCTGAAGCCCCGCCTGCCCTGCCTATAATCCGGCCCTGCGCGGTGGCGGATTATAATGGGGCAATTTACTGGCCTGGGCTGTGGGCCCCTTAACCCCACTGGGCCCGGGGCAACTGCCCAAATTGACCTCATTATAATCCGCCACTGCTTAAGATCACCGCCCAAAAGGTGGACCAATGGAAGGGTTGGTCTTTAACCCTGAGGGAAAGGGTTGCCCTGGCTAAATGCTTTCTGCTACCTTTATTAATATACCTGGGCAGTGTGTGCATCTTGCCGGAACCTCTCTGGACACGGGTCTATAGCCTGTTCTTCCAATTGTTATGGGGGAATAGGCTTAACCTAATCAAGAGGGAGGTTACATACCGTACGAGGAGACTAGGCGGGTTGGGTATGGTCAACCCGGTGGTGTTTCTAGTAAACATCTTTCTTAAGACTAACATCTCCAACCTCTGGCTAGAGAGGGCTCCTCCGTGGGTAGTCTCCTGCAAGGGTTGGCTTTGGCCTTTCTTCCAGGAATGGGAGACAGGAGGGCAGGTGAAGGACCTACGCACACCTCAAGGCATCTCCCGGCTTACGCTACCCCGGTTCTGAAGGTGATCCGCCGGTGGGGTCTGGGAATGTGGGAAATCAGGACCATGTCGAGGCAATGCCTTGACAGGAGGGTCCTGTTGACCCATTTCCAGAAGCCCCTGGCCCTTAAGGATTGCCCAGGCCGGGATCTGGAGGTCGGGCTGGGGCTTTTAAATTCTAAGCGGATCCCCATGAAGTTTTGGGACTTGACCTGGCGTTGCTTCCACGGGAGGCTGTATGTAAAGGATAACCTGAAGTGCAGGAAATCCGATGATCGGGGTTGTCCCCGTGAGGAGTGTGGTGACGTGCTGGAAAGCATGGAGCACTTCCTGCTTCAGTGTCCCTTTAATGCAGAGGTGTACAACAGGGTGGGTGCTTCCATACGTTGGCCGCGGCTGGCGTCCCTCTCCTACGCTGAGTGGGCCTATGGAGCGTTCAGATCCCTGGGTGGCCGGGACCCGTGCACTTTATTCCTAGTCAGTGTAGTGGTTAGGTTCTACACTTGGAATGCACGGTGCCTAGTTTCGATACGGAAAAAAACCCTCCCAAGGGATGAGGTGGTAGGAAACATCTTGGGTGACCTGGTGAAGGTTCGTTCTTTGGAGTTCGAAAGGTTGGGTGTGAGGAAGGCCTCTTGGCTTTGGAGAGGCCTCTCCTTTTAAAAACGCACTCAAGGGAGAGCTAGCTCCGTGTGAATGAGGGTAGGGATAGCATAAGTTTCACTGGTGTGCTAGGGACAGAAGTAGGGGCAGATAGGGACAGGCACTGAGGGACAGATAGAGAGTTAGTTATATTAAGTTAGGTGAAGTAGGGACAGGAAGGGACAGATAGGGACAGTTTCTTTAGGGACAGAAGCAGGGACAGTCTTAGTTGTTGAGGGACAGGGTGAATGAGTTAGTGAGGGACGGGGCCTCGAGAACTCCTTTTCCTGGTGGTGGGCTAAAGCATGCCACTCTAGTCTTTTGTTTTGGAAACATAGAGCATTAATGGATATTGGGCTTGCAGGCACTGATCTTGGGTCTGCAAAGGAAAGTGTGTGGTGGCAAGCCAAAACAAATATGGTAATAATGTTATGTGGTGTATATGTAGATATATATTGTATATTTGTATTATTTTTGTGTATTATACATACTTTCTTTTGTTTTAGTTAGGAGTGCATGGGAGGGTGTAGTGAGGTTGGGAGGGGGGTGAATGGGGGGTGAGAATGGGAAAAGAGGACCTTTATCCGAAGGGAAAGTGGATGGACAAATCGTGGAAAGGAAAAGAAGAACGGACCACGTGGTAAATAGCATAGGTTTTGGGTGGAGCCGGGTGAGGGTTTTCCTCTTGGAGCATAAACTGTTGTTGCCAAGAGATAGATGTGATAGGCCATGAACATTGATGGACCTTGTGTGTTTCGTGTAATGGGCCATGGACTTTTGGACCTTGGGTGTGGTGGGGGGGATGATAAATAATAAAAAAAAAAATTTCGTAGAGGTGTTAGGCTGGTGCTGGGGTTTTGCCAGTATAAGTGGCTATGTTTTTTTTTTAAGGCAGAAGGGCCGGAATATGGTTTTTTTCTTTATTACTTATATATAGGTATGGGTGCAAAGTGCGAATGGCGTGTGAAAGGGTGTGCGTAGGGGATGAATGTGTTATATCGGGGTTTCTTTATTTCAAGTTGTATAGGGGTGGAGGGATCCTGCTGGGGCCCTCTAGGCTGGAAAGCCTGGGGGATCAGGTAAAATTGTGAGGTTTGCACAAATATTTATGTCGGGAGCATTGTTTGTCTGTTATGTATTGTGTTTTGATACTTTTATAATAAAAAAGAGCTACAGGATGTAACTCAGGATCAGTAATGTAATGTATGTACACAGTGACTGCACCAGCAGAATAGTGAGTGCAGCTCTGGGGTATAATACAGGAGGTAACTCAGGATCAGTAATGTAATGTATGTACACAGTGACTGCACCAGCAGAATAGTGAGTGCAGCTCTGGGGTATAATACAGGATGTAACTCAGGATCAGTAATGTAATGTATGTACACAGTGACTGCACCAGCAGAATAGTGAGTGCAGCTCTGGAGTATAATACAGGAGGTAACTCAGGATCAGTAATGTATGTACACAGTGACTGCACCAGCAGAATAGTGAGTGCCGCTCTGGGGTATAATACAGGATGTAACTCGGGATCAGTAATGTATGTACACAGGGACTGCACCAGCAGAATAGTGAGTGCAGCTCTGGGGTATAATACTGGATGTAACTCAGGATCAGTAATGTAATGTATGTACACAGTGACTGCACCAGCAGAATAGTGAGTGCAGCTCTGGGGTATAATACAGGATGTAACTCAGGATCAGTAATGTAATGTATGTACATAGTGACTGCACCAGCAGAATAGTGAGTGCAGCTCTGGGGTATAATACAGGATGTAACTCAATGTAATGTATGTACAAAGTGACTGCACCAGCAGAATAGTGAGTGCAGCTCTGGAGTATAATACAGGAGGTAACTCAGGATCAGTAATGTATGTACACAGTGACTGCACCAGCAGAATAGTGAGTGCCGCTCTGGGGTATAATACAGGATGTAACTCGGGATCAGTAATGTATGTACACAGGGACTGCACCAGCAGAATAGTGAGTGCAGCTCTGGGGTATAATACTGGATGTAACTCAGGATCAGTAATGTAATGTATGTACACAGTGACTGCACCAGCAGAATAGTGAGTGCAGCTCTGGGGTATAATACAGGAGGTAACTCAGGATCAGTAATGTAATATATGTACACAGTGACTGCACCAGCAGAATAGTGAGTGCAGCTCTGGAGTATAATACAGGATGTAACTCAGGATCAGTAATGTAATGTATGTACACAGTGAATTCTCCAACCAAGCTGTTCTCCAACATAGGGACTACTACTCTCATGTTCTTGAATCCTGAATTGCAGAGCTCCTTAGAGTGATTATATAGCGCTACGTGCACTTTGTTTGTGTCCAGGACCTTTACATAAATTCACTACTTTTGTGTTTCTGAGTAATCCCCCTAAATTCTCATCTTTCATTTATTTATTAAAAAAAAAATCCTTCCTGAATCATCTTTTCTTTTTCTTGTGCTGTCCCTCTGTTATTCCTCCTGTAAATGAATACAGTAACTAAAAAATAAAACAATGTGTATGATCCCATTCCCTATGTCAATAATTGTCCAATCATGCTGTGCTCTGACAAAGGGGAATTGCAAAACTTTACTTGAGCGAGTCCAAGAGGAATAACAGAGGGACGGGAAAGAGTGGAGTCAGTGTGTAGTGTGAATAAGTGCATAGCGCTGGTCTAGACTCCGGATACTTGTGATGAACGCTCCTAGTGGATCTTAATAAGGATAATGTAATAATCGCTTTCACTCCGGATGGCAATGTCATTAACCGCGTATAATGGGAGGTTTCCGTGCTCTGTGCCATCTCCTTCCATAAGGTCACCAGCGAGAAAGCTTCGATCTGCCGTCTTCCCCGGTGGCGGATGTCGTTGTGAATGAACGGAACGTAATAGCTGTAGATGAAGGATGGTTCTCGAGCCTGCAGACTTGCGACATATTGACCATTTCTAATGAGACGTTGAAACTATACCCCATCAATATAATTCTATGAAAGCTAGTGCCACGTTGCAAGTAGATTTTACTAAAAAAAAAACCTGTCATTTCGCTTCTACAGCTCCTATGCAGATCAATGTATTCCCATGGTAACAGCCTATAGACATGCCGTGTGTAGTCTGCAGTCTTTTCCTTTCTACCATTTTTCCCCGCTAGGTGAAGAGGACAAATAAAAAGGGGAACCTGTCAGAAGGATCATTCTATTATGGGGTATGTGTACAGTCTGTTACCATGGAGACACACAGTTCCGTATAAGAGCTGCAGACATAAAAACGGTTCTGTTGCAAAGTTGCTTCATTTCTTATTTAAAATAACTGTTGGTAAAGAGGATGTGGCCTTTACTGGACCACTAATCTGCTGTCGGCCAGGCGTCTATTAAGTGGGCCACTTATCTTTGGCGCCATCTTTGTAAAAGGAGCACAGAAAAACAAGCCCACTCCTGACAGCCGTGGGTGCAGGACAGCTAATAATTAGGTTTGAAGCCGGTTTTGTTAGTGTTTATCACTGGGGATGGAGGGGAACAAATCTGCAACATTTAGCGAGTCTTCCTGCGTCCCTGTATGATTTTTCGGCGGTCTTGCAGCAGTATGTGAGGACAGTGACTCAGACGTCTTCCTTTTACCCCTCCTGACAATGTGTCTCTCTTAAAGGGCAAGTCCCCTTCAATCACATTTATAGATGAATGCAATCAGGATGCATGGATACACTTACCTGCCGGGGGAAAAGGGGAGATGAACGGCTCCGTAGCCCCTCACTACGTCATTCCCAAAAGCGTCCGGTCCGTAGACGCTGACCACAATCTGAGGCCCTGAATCACAACGTGGAGAAAGTACGAAATAAGGGACCATCCTAAAATAACAACAGATAATATGACTCTGAGCAGATGTGACCCCTATCAGTACGGAGCACAGGCTTCGTGTGTCCTGTGTTTAGGTCATGGAAACACTCTTTGCATATATGTGGGACCCCCACTGATCCTGAAGGGGCACAATGCTGACTCAGCACTGTGTCCCCTTCTAGGTCTCCCCTGCACAGTGCCACCACGGGGATCTGGGTATCACTTTCAGGAAGGGAGTAGAATGCTGCAGCATCTTCATTACCAGGATCGGCGGGGGTCCTACTTTTCAGTGCTTCGCATTTAAAGGGGTTTTCCCACTAAATACATTTATTACCAACTCATAGGATAGGTGATGTCTGTATGATCACTGGTGCAAGCGCAAACACAACACCCATATAATGAAAGTAGTGGCGGGCACGTCACATCAACATAAATATCGTCAGTGAGCAGTGAAAAGAGCCGAGCACTGCAGATGGGAAGGTGGAGCTGTTCTTCTTCATTCTCTATACTGGTACACTGTCACAAACCTTCAGCTGTGTGAACATGACGACTTGGTCAGGACTGAGGAACAAAAAAAAAAAAAAAAAAAGAACTAACAACAACCATCTACTAAGAGTTAATGTCTGCAGATGAGAAGGCGATGCAGACAACATGTTTAATCTGCAGTCTATAAATTCGAGCAGCAGGGGAGTCTACGTGTCCTAATGAGAACGCGCCTTTGTTCGGTGAAGAGGAAGCGTAAAGCCGCTGTGGGATGTGAAGTAGCGAGTGCGGATAAGTAGGAACAAGGACTCGTGCTGACCATCAAGGCTGCGGGCCGATGCATAGGAAGGCGCCGGGCCCATGAGAGTAAAGACGCCTGACCTATCCGAATACGATCAATAATACGGCTCCACTAGGAGGCTTCATATATAGTCAGCCTGCGACAGATGGATCCGGGGGAATAACATGGAACGCCAGGAATCGATGCGTCCCAAGACAGACGTGGGCACACTCTGCACCCGTGCCCAGGGTGATGTGATGGATCTGCTCACAAAATAAGAAATTCCAACATTAGCCTAAAACGCATCAAGACCACTCTGCGTCACTAAAGTTTCTGCCAGCAGGGATTCAGTCACTCCCCAACTTCTGAGCCAGGTTAGAAGCCCACCCTCGATGGGCATAGAAGACAGAGTAATGTACTAATTCCTAGAGCCTAAATAATGACCCCCAGGTCTGCTATGCACCAAAACCTATTAGGCCCTGCAAAATACACTGCGGTATAGAAATATTATAGTGCAAACTGTAAAGCGCTGCAGAATAGTTAGCGCTATACAAAAATAAAGATTATTATTATTATTATGATGGAAGCAGTTAGAGCCCAACAAGGCCTTGCTATTAAGGGGTTAATGTGCCTTCCTTCCTGTCCTCCACAATTACTGGCTAGGACAAGCCTTTACTGTGAAATAAAAGGGAATAGTGAGGAGTGAGCGCCATCTGGTGGTAGAATTGTGGCACAACCAGAAAGAGAAACGTAAATCCTGCCGCCTCTGGCGTGTCATGGAGGTACTTACAGCCAAACGGGTTGGTGCTTTTGAACGTGATCTCTACAGGGAAGTTCCACACAACACTCTGGGACACACAACGGTTTTTAGAAGCGATTTGGGAAATTCCTTCTTCCAGCCCCTAAAAAAAAAAAAAAAAAGAAAATGAGAGGTGAAAAGATAAAACTGTTAATGAAGCGACACCTGGTGGTAGAACTGAGAATTACGCTATGATGAACTTCAAAGCAAAAATAGTGCAATGACATTAAAAAAAAATAGTATAATTTATCAAATTTGAAAACTACAGAATCCGCCAGACAGCAATAACTGCAACGTCCCTCCATAAACAGAGATAACCACAACGTCCCCCTCATAATAGAGAAAACCACAGCATCTCTCATAACAGTAAAAGCAATAACGACAGCGTCCACATAAAACACATAACCAAAGCGTCCCCCATAACAGAGATACCCCGCAGTGACCCCCCATAACAGAGATAACTGCAGCATCCCCCCCATAAGAGACAACCGCAGTGTCCCCCCCATAACAGAGATACCCCGCAATGTCCCCCCATAAGAGACAACCGCAGCATCTCCCCCATAACAGAGACAACCGCAGCGTCCCCCCATAACAGACAACCGCAGCGTCCCCCCATAACAGAGACAACCGCAGCGTCCCCCCATAACAGACAACCGCAGCGTCCCCCCCATAACAGAGATACCCGCAGCGTCCCCCCATAACACACAACCGCAGCGTCCCCCCCCATAACAGAGATACCCGCAGCGTCCCCCATAACAGAGATACCCGCAGCGTCCCCCCCATAACAGAGATAACCGCAGCGCCCCCCCATAACAGATACCCGCAGCGTCCCCCCATAACAGGGATACCCCGCAGCGTCCCCCCATAACAGGGATACCCGCAGCGTCCCCCCATAACAGAGATACCCGCAGCGTCCCCCCATAACAGAGATACCCGCAGCGTCCCCCCATAACAGGGATACCCGCAGCGTCCCCCCATAACAGGGATACCCGCAGCGTCCCCCCATAACAGAGATACCCGCAGCGTCCCCCCATAACAGGGATACCCGCAGCGTCCCCCCATAACAGGGATACCCGCAGCGTCCCCCCATAACAGGGATACCCGCAGCGTCCCCCCATAACAGAGATACCCGCAGCGTCCCCCCATAACAGGGATACCCGCAGCGTCCCCCCATAACAGGGATACCCGCAGCGTCCCCCCATAACAGAGATACCCGCAGCGTCCCCCCATAACAGGGATACCCGCAGCGTCCCCCCATAACAGGGATACCCGCAGCGTCCCCCCATAACAGGGATACCCGCAGCGTCCCCCCATAACAGGGATACCCGCAGCGTCCCCCCATAACAGGGATACCCGCAGCATCTCCCCCATAACAGGGATACCCGCAGCGTCCCCCCATAACAGGGATACCCGCAGCGTCCCCCCATAACAGGGATACCCGCAGCGTCCCCCCATAACAGTGAACCCGCAGCGTCCCCCCATAACAGGGATACCCTAGGGGCCACAGAGCGGGGCCGGCCCGTGAGAATGAGGCGCTGGCAGCGTATTGCAGGAAGATGGCGGTCACATACGTGGAAGGAGGCGCACAGAGGGGCCCCCGGACACTTACAGACGTGGGGGCCCAGTCGTGGCCGTACACGAAGCAGTACTTGCAGTAGAGATCGTCAAACTCCGGGAACTGTTGGGGGAAAAAGCGAAAGACATTAAAAATGGCAGAAAATGAGCAAAACGCGACACACAGGGGTGACAGGACCCCAAATGTGGCCCCTGCTCTGTTCCACAACCTCCAGCTGCTGTAGAACTACAACTCCCAGCATGCCGTGTGCTGCATGTTAGCAGCGAGTTACTCGAAGGCCCGCCTCGCTATCGCTTACTGGGCCTCACCTCGCCGCTCTCAATCTGTCCGTTCACGTTCAGGAGGAAGATGCTCGGGTTAGAAGCCATCTCCAGCCCCCCCGTTACCGGAGACCCCCCCGTTACCGGAGACCCCCCCGAAGGCAGAAAGGTCTGAGGCGGAGATTCTGCTCTGTTGTGCGGGGCGTTGCTAAGGGACGCGCCGACCGTAGTAACCGGTAGCTACGGCGAGAGGAAGAGGCAAACTTCCTGCAGCGCGTTCACTAGTCAGGTAGATTTACACTCACTGCCTGCAGGTCTGGTTCCTGCTGATGCCCTGACAGGAAAGTAAGTCACGTGACCCCCTTCCCGCCAAAAAAAACAACAACAAATAACACATGTGCCCTAATGTGACAGCAATGGCCTATACTTTCCCCTCTCGGTCTGCGGCTCATTTTCTGACTGGATGCGTTTATCGTTCTAAATGACGCCACCATTTTTTTTTTTTGGATGCATAAAGCATGTGGGAACATGATGCGGGGAACCTGGTTATGGTAAAACTTTTGGCTCTGCCACACAGGGATAGATTAGGTTAATGTGTTGAGGCGGTAGGCCAGTCTGAATAAATGCGTTTTCAGGGCATGCTTAAACTTCTGGGGATTGGGGACTAATCGTATTGACCTGGGAAGTGCATTCCAAAGAATTGGCGCAGCACGTGTAAAGTCTTGGAGACGGGAGTGGGAGGTTCTGACTATTGAGGATACTAACCTCAGGTCATCAGCAGAGTGGAGGGCGCGGGTAGGATGGTATACTGAAACAAGGGAGGAGATGTAGGGTGGTGCTGAGCCATGGAGGGCTTTGTGGGTGAGGGTAATAAGTTTATACTGAATTCTGGAGTGGATGGGTAGCCAGTGTAATGACTGGCACAAGGTAGAGGCATCGGTGTAACGATTGGTGAGGAATATGATCCTGGCTGCAGCATTCAAGACAGATTGGAGAGGGGAGAGTTTGGTAAGAGGGAGACCGATTAGAAGAGAGTTACAATAGTCGAGACGAGAATGAATAAGAGAAACAGTAAGGCTGTGTGCACACGCTGCGGATTATGTGCGGATTCATCCGCGCGGATTTTGTAAAATCCACAGGTGAAACCGCAGGTCAAAAGACCTGCGGTTTTATCTGCGGATTGCTCTGCGGTTTTGCCCTGCGGTTTTTCATCTCCTCAATGGAGGAGATGGCAAACCGCAGGAGAATCCGCAGAAAGAATTGACATGTCAATTCATTCTGCGGATTGAAAACCGCAGATAATCCGCGCGGAAAATTCCGCACCGTCTGCACTGCGGTTTTTGATTCCCATAGGGAATCATTGTACTGTACACCGCAGCCAAAACCGCTGCGGAACCACAGCAAAATCCGCAGCGTGTGCACACAGCCTAAGAGTTTCTGTGGAGTCAAAAGTAAGAAAAGGTCGAATTCTAGAAATGTTTTTGAGGTGCAGATGACAAGAGCGAGCCAGTGATCGAATGTGGGGGGCAAAGGAAAGCTCCGGAGTCAAGTGTGACCCCAAGACAGCGGGCCTGTTACTGGGGAGTAATAGTGGAACCACACACAGAAATGGCAATGTCGGGTATAGGTACATTAGTAGAGGGAGGAAACACCAGGAGTTCAGTCTCTGACAGGTTCAGTTTCAGATATAGTGAGGACATGATATTAGACACAGCGTTTAGACAATCGCCAGTGTTTTCTAGAAAGGCTGGCGTGATGTCAGGAGAAGAAGCGTATAATTGGGTGTCATCAGCATAGAGATGGTACTGGAAACCAAATCTACTGATTGTTTGACCAATAGGGGCAGTGTACAAGGAGAAGAGGAGGGGGCCTAGAACCGATCCTTGAGGAACCCCAACAGTAAGGGGAAGGTGAGAGGAGGAGGAACCGGCAAAAGAAACAGTAAAGGAGCGGTCGGAGAGATAGGAGGAGAACCAGGAGAGAACGGTGTCCTTGAGGCCAATGGAACGGAGCATAGTGAGGAGGAGCTGATGATCCACAGTGTCGAATGCTGCAGAGAGATCCAAGAGAATTACCATGGAGTAATGACCATTAGATTTAGCTGTTAGCAGATCATTAGAGACTTTAGTGAGGGCAGTTTCAGTGGAGTGTAAAGAGCGGAAACCGGATTGGAGAGGGTCGAGAAGAGAGTTATCAAAGAGATGGTGGATAAGACGGATAAGAGATAAGATAAGTGGTTGAACTTGTTTCAGAAAATGAAGTATTTCTCTCAGGACATCATCACAATTGCACATTTTGTTATACACACGTTTATTTCCCTTGTGTGTATTGGAACAACACAAAAAAAAACTGAGAAAATAAGGCAAATTAGACATAATTTCACACAAAACCTCAAAAATATGCCAGGCAAAAGTGTTGGCACCTTCCTTACTATTTGGCTGCACGCCCTTTGGAATTAATAACTACAATCAATCGCTTCTTAGAACCATCCAAAAGCTTCTTTCACCTCTCACCTGGAATTTTGGACGACTCTTCTTCTATAAACTGCCCCAGGTCTCTCATATCTGAAGGCTCCTTCTCCCAACAGCAATTGTAAGATCTCTCCACAGGGGATCAATGGGATTTAGCCATTTCAGAACTCTCCAGTGCTTTGTTTCCATCCATTTCTGGGGGCTTCTTGAAGTCTGTTTGGGATCATTGTCATGACCTAGGACCAGAGGCGTAGCTAGGGTTTTGGTTTGGGGGGGGAGAAACTTCTGAGTGGGCCCCTAACCAGGTGACCTTGATTACAACTCAGTGACGCACCCTAATAGTGGAGGAGAACCTCAGCAGAGGACCGCGATGTTACTGAAAATAATCTTTATATAAAGACCAATATTGATATTACCGCCATATGGTCAGTGGTAAATATCAGTCCTACAGAATATATAATAGATTACAGCAGAATTACAGATAGTGTCTTACCGCCGACGTTCTTTCTGATGGAATTGTTCACTTTTCACGTCTTTTCCATGTGGCCCAGACCGACAATGACAATTCTCCAGCCAGGACTCATCTGCAGAGATTACAGGAAAGACACGTTTCACTTCTCATATTCCTGCCCCATCACCATGTATCCCCAACCTGCGCAAACCCCTCATCCTACTGATACCCCAATACTGAGCCGCTGCTGCCGTATGTGTCCCTATTACTGCACCTGCTGGGTGGTTCTCTGTGCTCTTTAAGTTCTAAAGCAACCATTTAAAATATAGTAATGCCGGGTGCATGTGCCCTAGAAAACAGTACCCACATTTTGCCCCCTAGAAAGTAATAATGCTCTGTGTGTGCCCCTTTGACAGTCACAGTTACCCGAGGTCAGCTGTATCGGCTAAACCCCACGATGATGGGCAGGGGGCCCATTGCTGGCACCGGGCTCCCCCCGCTTCTCAGGGGCCCATAGCGGCCGGGCAACAGAGCATGGAGATTGAGTCTTCCTGCTCTGCCACAGAATGTCACTGTATCGGTACACGCCAATACAGTTACAGTAGTATAGCTCCAGGTGGGCCCCCTCAGAGCGCAGGGCCCGGGGCCACCGCCCCCTCTGTCCCCCCGGTAGCTACACTACTGCTTAGGACCCAAACCCAGCTTTCTGACCCTGGGTACTACATTGCAACCCAGAATCCTTTGGTAATCTTCAGATTTCATGATGCCTTGCACCCAGTCAAAGCACCCATTTCGAGAGGCAGCAAAATATCCCCAAAATATATTTGAACCTCCACCATGTTTGACTGTAGGTACCATGTTCTGTTCTTTGTAGGCCTCACTTTGTTTTCGGTAAACAGGAAAATGATATGCTTTACCAAAAGGCTCTATCTTGGTCTCATCTGTCCACAAGATGCTTTCCCAGAAGGATTTTGGCTTACATACATTTTGGCAAACTGCAGTCTAGCTTTTTATGTCTGTCAACAGTGGGGTCCTCCTGGGTCTCCTGCCTTAGCATTTCATTTTATTAAAATATCAACGAATAGTTTGTGCTGACAATGATGCACCCTGAGCCTGCAGGCCAGCTTGAATTTCTTTGGACCTTGATTGGGGCTGCACATCCACCATCCGTACTATCCTGTGTTGCAGCTTTTCACCATTTTTTCTCTGCCATCCATGTCCAAGGAGATTAGCTACAGTGCCATGGGTTGTAATCTTCAAAACGTCAAGAGGGCGGTCTACCCATGGTTTCGGGTATGGCTTCGGCCAGGAGAGCTGACATCTCATCCCAATCAAGGTCCCTCTTCCCCAAGAGGTGCGAGTAGAAGGATCTGACAACCTCCAGGATCCCTGATCTGGATCGCCTCAGGGACTCCGTAGTGTCGACTAGTCCTGTAACCACTTTACTATTCACTGACATCTTGCAGTTTCTGTAAGGATCGGGCGAGCGGTACTTCCCGTAATCCCTCTCAAAAACCAAAGATGCATGTCTATCGTACTGACACCACATAAGCAAAGATTTCACTCTGGAGACCTCCTCACGGGTACCTCCAACATGACTGAGAAAATCAAAGGCCACAAATTTAGCTGTATTTGTCTTTCTGCTGGCGACATTAATGGATGCCAGCGTCAAAGGAGTGGGTTCCGTCACCATTGGTAAATGAGTTAAGTGGCTTTCTTCTTCCCACTCCCCTTATCTGCCTCAAAGGAGGCATTCTTCCCCCTCTTTAGCGACACAGAGGTGTTCATTCCCACGTGTTTTTTCTTGTAATCGTCCTTGTCTCCGGACTCCGGGCCAGTCCCTCTCTCCAAGGACCTTACATCCTTAGAAGAAGGAGACTAGACACCCCCTGTAAGCCCCGCTGAAGCCGGATCCTCACCCTCAGCTTCCTCCTCAGAGGAAGAGATGTTCTCAAGGGCTTAGAACCGGTTAGAAAGACCAACCAGAGGGGAGTCAGTTCTTCCTTCCTTAGGTACCTAGGTCAGAGTGGGAGAAGATGTTTTATCTCCCTTCTTTCTCTTCTTTTTGGTGCCTTGCTTACGCTTGTCCTCTAGCCACTGCCTATTATCCTCATACATATTTTCATAATGGGAGGATTCTGTGGAAGTGGCGCTTTCCTCCCTGTGGATCCTCCGGACCTCCTCATCATCCCTCGGGGCCTCAGTATCAAGACTGGCGTCCAGGATAGAGGCTGCCCCAGTAGCCCGGGGCTCGCCCAGCTCCCTCTCCTGTCTGCGCTGTCTAGATGCCTCAGCTGGGCAGGCGTATTTTTATTGCTTTTCTTCCTTGGCCCCTCTGCTCCCTCACCCCTGCTAGTCCCTTCCCCAACAGAATCAGCTTCATGGCTTTCTCCCACCGTGGTCACGACTGCATTAGCGAAGGAGCGAGGACAACGTCTGATTGGGTGACCTAACTCATCACACAGGTGGCACATAATCTCCACACAAGATGCAGGAAGATGGCCGATATCCCCACACAATGCACATTTCTGCACAATGCAGTTTGCACTGAAGTGTGTGGGCTCACCGCACTTGTGATAGAGCTTTGGTTGCCCCTGGTAGAAGACCAGGTTACGATCCCTGCCAGGAAGGTAGATGATGGTACGTGGGCAACCGTTCCACCTGAACGCTTAAGTTTTACCATAATAGTCCAGGCTCCTGAACAGATACCAAACTTGTCACGGTTTTACTTTGGCATCTCCACCACCTCTCCATATTGACCAAGCTACGTCATTATATCATAACAAGAAAGCGACTTGTTACAAGTCACCACGGTCACTTTCTTGACTTGGTTTTGGCGAGACACTGCCTGAACGGCAAAGTCTCGCCAGCCGGGCTCATTTTTGCCAACTCATAATTCGATCAGAATAGCTCAAGCCCCTCTGGCCAAACAAAGCTGACATCAAACTCAGGCGTGGAATAGGGATATATCAAGGCGTAGATGTCAATCGCCTTGAAGCCCATCTTCAGCAGGAGCTCCACAACCTTAGACCTTGGAGGACACGCATCACTGCCCCTCACCGAAGGCGGACCACATTCCTATGCATACTACCCGGCCCAGCTGTTGGGAGGAAACACACTGTATTTCCCCCATTTTGCTCTCGGAAGGCCCCGAGGCCTTGCCTCTCTATCCAGAAGGATACATCAATTTCTCGACCCTCTACCATTAGTGATCTCTCCCCCTTCTTAAGAGCCTCCAGGAGACACCGCTGCAACATGCCGTCCCCAGAGCCCAGAGACGAGGAGAACGCCCTTTGTCCCCCATAGGTGACAGTGTAATAACTCCCGACGGGTGCTGCCTCCATCGGGGGGGGCAGCCGGACCAGTGACCACATCAGCACCAACAGTACCACTATTACCAACCTCCATAACCCCCTCACTCTCCAACAAACCAGCAACCACACTACTAGACAAAGAGTTGTCCTCATTCATACCCCTCACCACTTTTACTCCTGCTGGACCAGTGACAACAGGGCATTACATTTTGGCCTCAGCATCATCAGGCACAAGGGGCTTGGTGCCCTTCACAGAACAGGAGGCGACTTCACCCCTGGTCTTACTAGTGCCCTCCGGATTATCAGTTGATATTTTACGCTGCTTTACTATTGACACCAGGCGCCGTTGATCCTTAGCTGCTGTGAGGCGCCGTTGATCCTTTATATCAGGATCTTGCTAAACACCGGTGCCAACACTGAACAGGACTTTGGGAGGACAGGAAATCCCCGCCCCGGCAAACCCCTCACATTGCCTCCTCTTCTCAACAGCATTCAGGAGCGCCGGGGCTGCCCAAGATACTGGGCCGCTCCCCCCTCCCACTGAGGAGCGCACCATAGTATCGTGGCCTGGCCATACGCCGGCCGCCCTCACTGTTCACCCTCTCGGCTGATGCAACCTCCTATTATGTCCCTGATACTACAAGCAGAGACTGAGCTCTGCGCCTCACTACTATGCTCTGTACTCTCCCAGTGCCTTTGCACCGGATCCACAGCAGAACCCGGGCTGGGCTGGGCAACTGGGCTTATACAGCGAGCTCACCGTGCAGCCAAATTAGGGGGTACAGGGAGGGGGGCATACACATAGCTTACCGCTTCCTGCAGCTTTGGTTTGGTCTTCTTTGCCTTTTTCTTCTGGGCCCCAGGCGCCTCCTCTGGTAAATCGTCACCAAGATGGAAGTTCTGAAGGCACATTGGGGACTCCAGGAGCTTGATCTCTACCATTAGCGCCCCTTCCTGGCCGCTGTTGTCACTGTCCTCCCCAGAGCCAGCAGATCTGCGACCAGATGTTATTATCGCTTGTCCTGCCGGGAGCTCACTGCCCGTGGCCTGACCCAGCCAGGTGGAACTTTCTGCTGATCATATGCTGCTTGTGCAGCGCAGCTCCTCCCGGAACCTCCTGATCGTCTTACTCACTTCTTCATACTCACGGAAGTAGCTCATGATCCAGGAGCCATAGGTGGACAAAGACTACCGGGGTCTCTGCAGCCCCCGACCTTCCTCAATGAGGTCGGCCTCACTTCCGTGAGCACTCAGCTTTCCTCCGGAAGGACCGGGGGGAGTAGGAACAGCATTGCTGCGAGTGCTGGTGGAGCGTCTCACTCCCGAGTCCTCTGATGTGCAGGCCGGTTGTTGGTTTCTCCTGCTCCCTACCGACCAGGCCCGGGAACCAGAAGCCTGGGACTTGGCTCCATTGCTCATCTCAGGAAACCCACTCCCTCCCTGGGTAGGAGAGAAGGTTCCCGGGTGGAGAGGTGGTGGTTCTCTGGAGCTCAGAAGCACGCGACAGGATCAGCAGCGCACACACCCACAATCACCACAGAGAGCAACAGCTGAGCAGAGCTGCACTCACTATTCTGCTGGTGCAGTCACTGTGTACATACAGTTGGTACGGAAAGTATTCAGACCCCTTCATATTTTTCACTTTTCATTTTTTTTCTCATCAATGTACACTCTGCACCCCATTTTGACTGAAAAAAAACAGAAATGTAGAAATTTTTGCAAATTTATTAAAAAAGAAAAACTGAAATCTCACATAGTCAAAAGTATTCAGCCCCTTTGCTCTGTATTGAGTAGAAGCACCTTTTGAGCTGGTACAGCCATGAGTCTTCTTGGGAATGATGCCACAAGTTTTTCACCCCTGGATTTGGGGATCCTCTGCCATTCTTCCTTGCAGATCCTCTCCAGTTCCGTCAGGTTGGATGGTGAACGTTGGTGGACAGCCATTTTCAGCTCTCTCCTGAGATGCTCAATTGGGTTTAGGTCAGGGCTCTGGCTGGGCCAGTCAAGAATGGTCACAGAGTTGTTCTGAAGCCACTCCTTTGTTATTTTAGCTGTATTGTCTTGTTGGAAGGTGAACCTTTGGCCAAGTCTGAGGTCCAGAGCACTCTGGAAGAGGTTTTCATCCAGGATATCTCTGTACTTGGCCGCCTTCATGTTTCCTTCAATTGGAACCTTTCGCCCTGTCCCTGCCGCTGAAAAACACCCCCATAGCGTGATGCTGCCACCACCACCATGTTTCACTGTTGGGATTGTATTAGGCAGGTGATGAGCAGTGCCTGTGTTCTCCACACATACCGCTTAGGATTATTACCAAAAAGTTCTGTCTTTGTCCCATGAGACCAGAGAATCTTATTTCTCAGTCTGGGAGTCCTTCATGTGTTTTTTAGCAAACTTTATGAGGGCTTTCATATGTCTGGCACTGAGGAGAGGCTTCCATCTGGCTACTCTGCTATAAAGGCCCGACTGGTGGAGGGCTGCAGTGATAGTTGACTTTGTGGAACTTTCTCCCATTTCCCAACTGCATCTGTGGAGCTCAGCCACAGTGATCATGGGGTTCTTCTTTTCCTCTCTCACCAAGGCTCTTCTCCCACGATTGCTCAGTTTGGCTGGACGGCCAGGTCTAGGAAGACTTCTGATGGTCCCAAACTTCTTCCATTTAAAGATTATGGAGGCCACTGTGCTCTTAGGAACCTTGAGTATTGCAGAAATTCTTTTGTAACCTTGGCCAGATCTGTGCTTTCCCACAATTCTGTCTCTGAGCTCCTTGGCCAGTTCCTTTGACCTCATGATTCTCATTTGGTCTGACATGCACTGTGAGCTGTGAGGTCTAATATAGACAGGTGTGCGCCTTTACAAATCAAGTCCTATCAGTGTAATTACACACAGCTGGACTCCAATGAAGGAGTAGAACCATCTCAAGGAGGATCACAAGGAAATGGACAGCATGTGACTTAAATATGAGTGTCTGAGCAAAGGGTCTGATTACTTATGACCGTGTGATGTTACAGATTTTCTTTTTTAATAAATATGCAAAAATTTCTACTGTCGAGGTAGCTATTTTGGGAGGGCTAAATTAACCCTTCACGGTTGAGCCAGTGATTTCCAAATTATTCCAGTGTTGCTAGCAACTCAAATGACCACACGGAGACTGGGGTCTCTGTACGGGAGGATCGAGGCAGATCACTAAGCCCCTTTATTTTAGTCACATCTTTTATAATCTTTTGCTTAATTATGCAAGGTTCTCAAGTACCAATAGCATCATTTTACTTTATAAGCCAATAATATTGCAAGAAAACCGGAAACTACATATATGTCCATACCTAAATAGCGTAGAAAGTAGTATAATGGCATATTCTTCAGAGTTTAACATCCCCGCCTCCCTTATCTTATACAGATGGGAACAATCTGGTTTCATGACAGCCCATGCCAATTATAAAAATTTATCTTACAACAACAAAAACGGAGAAACGAAACCTCCAAAGAATGGATAAAACGAAACTTCAACTCTGATTTTAGTATTAACCCTTCACATTCCCCCCTAGATAAATTTTTTAACACATATGCAGCATCAGAGGTGCTATCCCAAGCTAACAGCTTGAGGGGTACTGGTCTTCACATGACTGATGCCGTGTTATCAGTCATGGCTGTCGCGGCGCACCCGTCCCCCCTGTATACTGCAGTTCACGAATAACAATTTTTGATGACGGTGGTGGGGATCTTTTGTAGGTAGCCATGTGCTTGGCTTCAACATCTTCATCAAGTAGCCTTTTGAGATCGGTGCAGAGAAGAGCAGGGGCAACGACACCTTTGGAATCATCATTAGCTGTCTTGGTGCAGAATTACCTAATACATACAGAAATACACCAAAGAACAAGTTTTAGTATCACATATACAACAAGGGTACAGGCAGCAATGTGTAACAAGCTCTGTAAGATCCCAGCTATCCAGCCCCCAATTCTCTTAAATCAATTGGCTGGATTGAGAAAGGAGAAGGTGTCTGACCACCAACTGTTCCTATTACAATCATTGTCTTTATCGTATTAATCTCTGAGTCATTGAATATCTTCTAACTTTAACTTTTATCTTCTACCAATAATAATAATATGAAAAATGCGGAAGACCAAAACATTATGTCCCTTCATTTGCTATTGGCTTGTTGGGTGATGAGAAGAACTTGATAGGGACCGTCATACAAGGGTTCTAGTCCGTGCTTCCTGACATGCTTCTTCACGACTACCAAATCACCAGGCTTCAGGTTATGACAGGTGTCGGTTTCTGCTGAATCTGGAAAAGAAAAGGAAACTAGAGCATAGATGTTAGCAAGATTTTTACTAAGCAGAATAACATAATGAACAACACGGTCAATTTCTTCTGATAACTGCTCAGGCTGGAAATTTGCAACTGGGGGCCTAGTACCAAACAATATCTCATATGGGGACAGGCCATATTTTGCAATAGGGGTAGTACGAATGTGGTATAGTACAATGGGTAGGAGCTCTGGCCATGGAGCCGTAGTCTCCTGCATCATTTTTGGTCAATTGTCCTTTCAGTGTGCCGTTCAGCCTCTCACCTTCACCAATGGATTGTCGGTGGTACAGAGTATGGAGGGCTACAGTGGATCCAAGCATTGTCTGAACTTCTTAGTACACATGAGAAGAAAAGGCCGGACCTTGATTACTTTCAACAACTTCTAGAACCCCATATCTGCATATAACTTCCATCACCAGTTTCTTCGCTGTGGTCTTTGCAGTCATATTGGTAACAGGGAATGCTTCCGGCCAACTGGAGAACCGGGGCCCAGTAGAATTTTTGCACCAGTGCGAGGGCCTGATTATTTCCTCGATGTGTAGGCCCGTGTGCCCATGTGGCAATAGCAGGGTACATCCGCTTAGGGAGACACACGAGTTGCTCCTTTTTTCAGAGACCATTATCCATTCGTGGCCCATCAGTCTTCCATTGCTTCACCTCTTCCTTTGGAGACATTCTCTGCATCGTCATTAAGTGGTCTCGCGGGGGCCGACAGAAAACTTCAGTCTGTTGTAGATCATCAGGTTCTTGTAGGGTCAATGCTTCTTGTAACTGTTTACACTGAGAGCGTGTGGTCACCATAGTTGGTATGGTTGGTTCAACGGATAAGAGAGCGGCGGCTTTTGCTTGCACACCTGCAAATGCGTTGCCAACAGTCTGTGGACTGGTCCTAGGACCGTGCGCCTTAACTTTGATAATGGCCACCTGAGTAGGTAATTTGATCGAGTCCATGAGGGTTTTAACAGCTTCAGCATTTTTCACTGGGGTTCTGGCAGTAGTAATAAACCCTCGATTGGCCCATAGAGCCCCAAAATCGTGAGCAATACCAAATGCATACCGTGAGTCCGTGTATATATTAGCTCGTCTGTTCTTGGCCAAAGTACATGCAGTAGACAGAGCCTGGAGTTCTGCTTCTTGTGCTGACTGTGAGGGCGGGAGCGCAGCTGCGTGCACTACAGTGTCCTCTGTGGTAACAACATATCCCGTGTGGAATCTACCAAACTCGTCAGCATATCTTGAACCATCCGTGTATAACACCAGATCAGGATTTGGGAGTGAATTCTCACTGATATTTGGTGGACTAGCTGTTTCTTCTATCAGAAATTGGGAACAATCATGTTGGAGGTAATCCTCATCACTGCCATCTTTCCTTATAATTCATTATACCGTCTTTCAAAGCGTTGTAAAGGGGTTGCATTGTGCGGGATGCATCCGGTATCCACTGACAACAATAAGTGCATAGTCCAAGAAAACGCAGGAGTTCAGTTTCATCTTTCGGGAAAGGAAGGGAGCTGACAGCTATTATTCTTCTGCGAGGTGTCTGACACCCTGAAGGAGACAGTGACCCAAGAATATCACTTGACTAAGGCAGAACTGAAGTCTCGAGGCCGAAACCCGACAGTTCAGTGCTGCCAGATGCTTTAAGGAGGCTAACAATGGCTAACAATGGCAAAAGACACCTGCTCATATTTTTTGCAAACTGGTTGGGACTGTTTTGGGCCCCTTGTGGCATAACTGTCCATATTAACTGTCGGCCCTGCTAAGTGAATGCAAATAGAAACTGGCAGTCTGGGTGTAACGGAATTCTAAAGAAGGCATTGGTAAGATCAATAACTGTAAACCAAGCAGCATCCTGGGGTATTTGGGACAAAAGAGTATGAGGATTAGGCACCAGGTTTGAGAAACACTTTTACTGGTTCTACAGGCATTTTCCCTATATCATTTGGCCCTTTTGACCAGATTTTAGATAGTATCTCTGAGAGGTATGGGGTGAGTCATTGATCCTCAGGCAATATTGGGGGTGGATCTGAGCCTATCAGGGCCATCATAACTGTAGGAAGGGCATGCAAAATACAGATTTCCTCACTGTCTTCATCTACATAGGGATTATATAACAAAAAAAAAAACATCTGACCATCATCTTGGAATTGTATTCCGGAGCGGAACTGTTATGATTGAGTGACCGTAGGAGGCAGACACAAAAATAGAAGCTACGTCCAGAAAACCAGAGGAGCTGGCAACTATCCGATTGCAGACCCCTGAACCTATCATCACAACTAGCAGTAGCCGTGGGGGGTACCTACGGTGCCCTAGACCCCTCGAACACAGCCGGAGGACTATATAGCCTAAAGATAGAAAGGGAAATCTAAACTGCCCCAGAGCAGACCCCAAAGTAAAAGGCAGCCCCCAACATATAATGACAGTGAAGCAAGATGAAAAAAACACTGACACAGATAGAAAGATAGGCTGAGCAAACGTTGGGGCCCAATCTAATCTAAACAGGAAAGGAAAGGAAAGCTGCTGTCTGCAATCGGCAAAAAACCCTATCAAAAACATAGGCCAGCAAGCTGAAATGGAAAAAGACCCTGAAGCAACTAAGCTTCAAAACTAAATCAGCACTCTGGTATTTTCAGGAGACAGAGCTAAGGAGTTCAGCTCACCCCAGCAGGGAATGGCTGAAATCCAGAAAAAACAAAGCAAGGCACAAATGCAAAAAGCCAGGAGGAAAACTTAGCTTTAGCAGAGCAGGAATTCAGACTGGACTCCAAGGATACCACAGAGAAATCACCCGCAGGGAGAATGGGCGTATGCAGCCTTATATCCAGTCTGTGACTCCACTCAGCCAGTCATCATCATTAATCTCAGGTGTCTGATAATCAGACTCACTACCTCTCCTTATCAGAAGAGGGAGTTCCTCGGGACTCAGTGATGAAGGGGAAAATGAACTCACAACAGTACCTCCCCCTTGAGGAGGGGTCACCGAACCCTCAACCACGCCACCAGGGCGATCAGGGTGTGCCTGATGAAAGGCACGCACCAGTCTTTTAGCATGAACATCAGAGGCAGAGACCCAGGAATTATCCTCCTGACCATAACCCTTCCACTTAACCAAATAATGGAGTCTCCGTCTAGCCAGACGAGAATCCAGTACTTTCTCTACCTCATATTCAATGTTACCTTCAACCAATACAGGGTCTGGAGGTGCCACTCCCGGAACAACAGGTTCAACAAATCTCTTCAACAAGGACTTATGAAACACATTATGGATTTTAAATGTGACAGGAAGAGCCAAACGAAAAGAGACCGGATTAATAATCTCCAAAATCTTGTAAGGTCCAATAAATCTAGGCTTAAACTTAGGAGAAGCCACCTTCATAGCAATATTTTTTTATGATAACCACACCAAATCACCAACCTTAAATTGGGGACCAATGGTCCTATGTCGGTTGGAAAACCGCTGGGCCTTTTCCTGGGAGAGAGATAACTTATCCACCACTTGGTCCCAGATCTGGTGCATTCTCTCCACCACAGTGTCAACCCCTGGGCAGGCAGACGGCTCCACCTGCCCTGAAGAAAATCGAGGATGAAACCCAAAGTTACAAAAAAAAGGTGACATCAAAGTGGCAGAACTAGCTCTGTTATTTAAAGCAAATTCGGCCAAGGGTAAAAATGAAACCCAATCATCCTGATCAGCGGAAATAAAACATCTCAAATATGACTCCAAGGTCTGGTTTGTTCTCTCTGTCTACCCATTGGTCTGAGGGTGAAAGGCAGAGGAGAAGGACAACTGAATTCCCAGCTTGGAACAGAAAGTTCTCCAAAATCTAGACACAAACTGAACTCCTCTGTCAGACACAATGTTCTCAGGAATCCCGTGCAAGCGAACCACCTGTTGAAAAAACAGGGGCACCAACTCAGAGGAAGACGGCAACTTAGGGAGTGGTACAAGATGAACCATCTTAGAGAACCTATCACAAATCACCCAAATAACAGTCATCCTTTGAGAGACAGGCATATCGGAGATGAAATCCGTTGAAATATGGGTCCATGGCCTCTTGGGGACAGGCAAAGGCATCAACAACCCACTAGAGCGGGAGCATGATTTAGACCGGGAGCACGTCCCACAGGACTGCACAAAATTCCTGACATCACGAGACAAGGAGGGCCACCAAAAAGACCGACTCACAAGATCTCTAGTACCAAAAATACCTGGATGACCAGCCAAAGCAGAGCAATGAACTTCAGACATCACTCTCTTCTTCCACTGGTCAGGAACATACAACTTTCCACTGGGACAACGCTCAGGATTGTCTCTCTGGAATTCTTCCAGAGCACGTCTCAAATCGGGCGAGATGGCAGAAAGAACTACCCCTTCGCCTAAGATGGTAGCAGGTTTGGTCACCACAGGAGAATCAGCAAAGAAACTCCTAGAGAGTGCGTCTGCCTTGACATTCTTAGTTCCAGGAAGAAAAGAAACCACAAAATCAAAACGTGTAAAAAACAAGGCCCACCTAGCCTGTCTAGGGTTCAAGCGCTTAGCCGACTCTAGATAAATCAAATTCTTGTGGTCGGTGAGGACCACGACTTGATGCTTAGCTCCCTCCAACCAATGTCTCCACTCCTCAAATGCCCATTTCATGGCCAACAGTTCCCGATTCCCCACATCGTAGTTACGTTCAGATGGAGAGAACTTTCGGGAAAAGAAAGCGCAGGGATTCATTTTAGATGTTACAGGATCCTTTTGGGACAAAACAGCTCCTGCACCAATCTCAGAAGCATCCACCTCTACCTGGAACGGAAGTGAGAAATCAGGTTGCCGCAAAACCGGGGCGGAGGTGAATCTTCGCTTCAACTCCTGAAAGGAAGAAACAGCCTCCGGAGACCAATTTAACAGATCAGCACCCTTCTTAGTCAAATCAGTCAATGGCTTGGCAATACTAGAAAATTTTGCTATAAATTTCCGATAAAAATTAGCAAAACCCAAAAACTTCTGGAGGGCCTTCAAAGAAGTGGGCTGAACCCAATCATAAATGGCCTGTACCTTGACTGGATCCATTTCAATAGTTGACGGAGACAAAATAAATCCCAAAAATGAAATCCTCTGTACCCCAAAAAGGCATTTAGATCCCTTGACATACAGGGAATTCTCCCTCAAGATCCGGAACACAGTCCGAACATGTTCCACATGAGAATCCCAATCATTGGAGAAGATGAAAATATCATCCAGATAGATAATCAAAAATTTATCCACAAAATCTCGGAAAATATCGTTCATGAAGCACTGGAAGACAGAAGGGGCATTAGTGAGCCCAAAAGGCATCACCAGGTACTCAAAATGTCCCTCCGGAGTATTAAACGCTGTCTTCCATTCATCCCCATGCTTAATGCGAATAAGATTATACGCCCCCCTGAGGTCAAGCTTGGTAAACCAGCAAGCACCTTTAACTCTAGAGAATAGATCCGAAATCAGGGGTAACGGATACTGAGATTTAACAGTAATCTTGTTGAGGGCACGATAATCAATACAAGGTCTTAATGATCCATCCTTTTTGGCTACAAAAAAAAACCCAGCACCTAAGGGTGAAGAGGATGGTCTAATATGACCCTTCTCCAACGCCTCCTTAATATAGGATCGCATAGCCTCATGCTCGGGTACAGATAAATTGAAAAGCCGACCCTTGGGGAATTTACACCCCGGGTTCAGCTCAATAGCACAGTCATAACTCCTATGAGGAGGCAAGGACGCAGACTCATTCTAACTAAATACATCATAAAAGTCAGCCAAATAGTCAGGAACATCATGTGACTGGGGAGAGGTGGAGAAAACAGGAGCATCACTAAGGGCACACCGACAACCCAAACTCACCACAGACAAAGATTTCCAATCCAGAACTGGATTATGGATTTGTAACCAGGGAAACCCCAGAACAATGGTATCATGCAGATTATGCAACACCAAAAATCTGCAATTTTCCTGATGGTCTGGGGCGACCCGCATCACCACCTGGGTCCAAAACTGAGGTTTATCTTTAGCCAAAGGAGTAGCATCAATCCCCCTCAAAGGGATAGGCGTCCGCATAGGTGTCATAGGAAATCCACAACGTTTAGCAAAATCCAAGTCCATTAGGTTTAGAGCTGCTCCCGAATCCACAAATGCCTTGGCGGAAAATGTGGACAGGGAGCAGATCAGAGTAATAGCCAGAAGAAACTTAGGTTGAACACCACCAACAGAAAACGTGTGTGCAAAGCGTTTCTCTCGTTTAGGACAGACAGAAATAATAAGCGAGGCATCTCCACAGAAAAAGCACAACTTATTACGCCTTCTGAACTCCTGATGCTGCTCTCTGGAGAAAACTCTATCACATTGCATAGGTTCAGTCATTTGTTCAACAGGTGGCAACACCTCTAGTGCAGTTTTGCGTTCGCGCAAACGCCGATCAACCTGAATGGCTAATGACATAGAATCGTCAAGACCAGAGGGAACAGGAAATCCCACCATAGTATCTTTTACGGCTTCTGACAAACCCTTCCGAAAGAGAGCAGCCAAGGCATTATCATTCCAAGTAGTAAGTACCGCCCACTTTCGGAATTTTTGACAGTACAATTCTGCAGAATCTCGACCCTGATTCAATGCCAGCAGGGTCTTTTCAGCCTGATCAATGGCATTAGGTTCGTCATACAACAAGCCCAAGGCTTGAAAAAATGCGTTCACATTAGTCAGAATAGGATCATCTGGTTTCAAAGAAAACGCCCAATCCTGGGGATCGCCACGCAGCAAAGAGATGACAATTTTAACCTGCTGCGCGGAGCTCCCTGACGAGTTAGGCTTCAAGGCAAAAAATAATTTACAATTATTTTTGAAATTCAAAAATTTAGACCGATCACCACAAAATACATCAGGTGTAGGAATCTTTGGTTCAGCAGCATGTGAATGAGCAAGGTAGGCGGAAATTCCCCGCACTTCCGCAGCGAGCTGCTCCACACGATCAGACAATTGCTTTACCTCCATTGAGAGAAAAAAAAATTCCCCCTACGGCCTCAGAGATATTTAGGAAAAAATATACACACTTTTTTTTTTTTTTTTCTTTTTGCAATTCTTTCCTGCTATTGAGTACCCTAGGATCTGCGGTCAGGCGGGTGATTCTGTTATGATTGAGTGACCGTAGGAGGCAGACACAAAAATAGAAGCTACGTCCAGAAAACCAGAGGAGCTGGCAACTATCCGATTGCAGACCCCTGAACCTATTAACACAACTAGCAGTAGCCATGGGGGGTACCTACGGTGCCCTAGACCCCTCGAACACAGCCGGAGGACTATAAGCCTAAAGATAGAAAGGGAAATCTAAACTGCCCCAGAGCAGACCCCAAAGTAAAAGGCAGCCCCCAACATATAATGACGGTGAAGCAAGATGAAAAAAACACTGACACAGATAGAAAGATAGGCTGAGCAAACGTTGGGGCCCAATCTAATCTAAACAGGAAAGGAAAGCTGCTGTCTGCAATCGGCAAAAAACCCTATCAAAAACATAGGCCAGCAAGCTGAAATGGAAAAAGACCCTGAAGCAACTAAGCTTCAAAACTAAATCAGCACTCTGGTATTTTCAGGAGACAGAGCTAAGGAGTTCAGCTCACCCCAGCAGGGAATGGCTGAAATCCAGAAAAAACAAAGCAAGGCACAAATGCAAAAAGCAAGGAAGAAAACTTAGCTTTAGCAGAGCAGGAATTCAGACTGGACTCCAAGGATACCACAGAGAAATCACCCGCAGGGAGAATGGGCGTATGCAGCCTTATATCCAGTCTGTGACTCCACTCAGCCAGTCATCATCATTAATCTCAGGTGTCTGATAATCAGACTCACTACCTCTCCTTATCAGAAGAGGGAGTTCCTCGGGACTCAGTGATGAAGGGGAAAATGAACTCACAACAAAGAACCGTGATAATAAATCTGCCCCTAGTAAATTTACTGGACATGTGGGAGAGATCATGAACTGAGCAGTAATGAGAATTAGCAGGGAGGGGCTGAGGAGCAGGGTTCCCACTAGCTGAAGTCTGAGGGGGGGGCGAGAGTTTGCTGTGTGCTCCAATGATACTCAGTGATACTGATAAGAGACTGGCTGTGTGCTCGCAGCTGCCGTGGGGGCGAAGGGGGACATGGTGTGGGCTAAGATAGGAGGGGTACTGGAGCAGCTGCAGCTGCTAGCTTGCTTTTTTTTTCTCTCTCTCTCCTGAACAGAGCAGGTTAAAGTCTGAAAACTTTTTTTTTACTTTCAATGCATCATCCGGGGTGGAATTCTCAACGTCAAGTCTAACTGAAATTATTGCCTCTTGCAATTCGGGTCTGAGGCCGGACATGAAAGCTGCCACAAAAAGATGTGTATGGGCTTCATTATACAGTGAGAATCCCAGATCTCTAAATACTACCATGAGGCGCCCATAGAACATCTCGGCGTTCTCCCCCTTGGCCTGTGTGACATCTGTGAGAGAGGTAGCTTTGTCCGCTAATTTATCTTGTGCCCAAACCTTCAAAGCATTGCAGAAATCAACACCACTCTCATAGGTTTCCCCATCCAGATTCATATTATATATTATGCCACCCTCAATAATTGGAAAATACCCCTCCCCAACTTTTACTCGAAGTATATGTAATAGATCTCTTCGGGGAGTGGAATAAATGTCTCGATTTGATGCCATTTGCCTGTAGAAAGCCATGGGGGAAGTCTCTGGATCGGGTAATTGATTGCGAACAGTGTCTATTTGTGATGGAGTGAAGGGATTATACTCATAACCACTAGCAATATTAGACATAGCGGGGACTGAGGCTGGCGGCGGATGATAATAGGTAACGTCAGAGTTTAACAAAGAAAAGGTTGGGGTGGGGGCTGCTTCTCCCGGTCTCCTTGTGCCACAATTATAACAGACCTCTCTCCACTGAGGATTAGTAACTCCACATACAGCACAGATCCACCCGGCAGGATCATAGGGGGGGGGGCATACTGAGTTTCGGTAGTCCAGGATACATCGGTGGCTTAGGGTTAAGGGATTTCCTGGGGAGGGACCTTATCATCTAGCAGGGAAACTTCTTGTTTCAAATCATCACTTTTAACTATTCGTCTGCCTGACACATTCTCTCATTAATCTCAGTTCCTTCTTTAATCAATCACATTGTCAAACCACAGTCACCTTCTTGAACCAGAAAACATCCCGTCCCTGTCATAATAGACAATTTTTCCTCCTTCAACATAGCAGTAACAGAAACAATCAGAATTCACTTGCTGTGCAATTTCCACATAACCTTCATTATACAATTCATGTGCCAAGCCACGGAATTCCTCAGCGCCTTTAAGTAATCCATCATCAGTCAACCTTTAAACTCCTTCATCCCATAGCGTAGGCTGCAACCTCCCGCCCTTAGGAAATCCCAGGATTGAAAATATTTTTCCTGCATTCCTGACACATTTCTTTCCTTGTCTTTGAATCATAAGACTAACAGTATCTGATCATTCACACAATTCCAAACTTTTCTTTTTCTTCCACAGAAACATAATTCTCTCCTTTAGAGCTAAATATCCTGACAAATTGTGCACAATACTGGAGCGGCCGTCTCCGTTTATTCCACAGGGTCAACCCCCTCTGGGAAGCCCAAAATTCGCGGTACTCAGTGAAAGGAGGAGGGCGTCTCAGACTAACCCTCCGGACACCTCTGGTTATATATATCTATCTATATATACCTGAGTTACGTATCCTACCCATCTTCGATCACTTGACCACGCCTGATAACTAACAATGACCAGGAATTCAGGATATTTTGACTATAAAGAGAGTCACAATCACTGGTCAATATGGGGTGTCTGTCCCTTATGAGGTACGGTTCGAGCACTGGGCCCCCAACGGGACTACACCTCTATATGATTCCACCCATGAATCACTCCACCAGGGGACAAACCTCAGATCCTCTTTGCAGCAACAAGCACAGGAAAACCACACCAACGGTCAGTCTGAACATTATAACTGCCAACTTACCGTGGTTGTGGGGGGGTGATCAGTCCCAATTTTCCAGCACCCGTGTCCGCTCCGAGGGTCCTTTGTGTTGTTGTCCTCCTGGGGCAGAGGCGTCCCTGTCCGGGGGCCCCACGTTGCGCGCCACTGTCGAGGTAGCTATTTTGGGAGGGCTAAATTAACCCTTCACGGTTGAGCCAGTGATTTCCAAATTATTCCAGTGTTGCTAGCAACTCAAATGACCACACGGAGACTGGGGTCTCTGTACGGGAGGATCGAGGCAGATCACTAAGCCCCTTTATTTTAGTCACATCTCTTATAATCTTTTGCTTAATTATGCAAGGTTCTCAAGTACCAATAGCATCATTTTACTTTATAAGCCAATAATATTGCAAGAAAACCGGAAACTACATATATGTCCGTACCTAAATAGCGTAGAAAGTAGTATAATGGCATATTCTTCAGAGTTTTACACCCCCGCCTCCCTTATCTTATACAGATGGGAACAGTCTAGTTTCATGACAGCCCATGCCAATTATAAAAATTTATCTTACAACAACAAAAACGGAGAAACGAAACCTCCAAAGAATGGATAAAACGAAACTTCAACTCTGATTTTAGTATTAACCCTTCACACTACATTTCTGTTTTTTGCAGTCAAGATGGGGTGCAGAGCATACATTAATGAGGAAAAAATTATCTTTTTTGAATTTACCAAATGGCTGCAATGAAACAAAGAGTGAAAAATTTAAAGGGGTCTGAATACTTTCCGTTCCCACCGTAGATTACATTATTGATCCTGAGTTAATCTCATAGATGTATCAATCATTAAGAACAGGCTCTATAGTGTTTTGCAGAAGGCCATACTACACCTCAAGTGTTTCAAAATCTTTTCTATTATATATTTAAGAATCTTTATAGGAATAATAAGATGTGATATAACAGGGTAGGTGTATATAACAATTCAATCATGTAATGTGTTCTCTGACCACAAGATGTCAATGCTGCATTAGAATACAATAGATAAGTGATGAGTCTGACCAAGACTGCAAAACTGCTGTATCTGTACAGGCAGAAACGTGAAAAATAATACAGCGCTGATGAAAGTCCATCTTCATTCTCTCTCCTCCACTCACTTCATTAAACTGATCCTGCCACATGCCACCATGACTGCACTAGTATCACAAGTAAGTGCCTCACATAGCATTGCACACTTCATCCATAATTACTATAAAACTGCTCCTGTATACATAAATATAACTGCTATACTATTGTCCCTATGCACCAAAATATAACTACTATAATACGGCTCATATATACAAGAATATGACTACTATAAAACTTCCCCTATGTGCAAGAATATAACTACTATAATACTGCCCCTATGTGCAAGAATATAACTACTATAATACTGCCCCTATGTACAAGAATATAAATACTATAATACTACATCCTATGTACAAGAATATAACTACTATAATACTGCTCCCTATGTACAAGAATATAACTACTATAATACTGCCCCTATGTACAAGAATATAACTACTATGATACTGCCCCCTATGTACAAGAATATAACTACTATAATACTGCCCCTATGTACAAGAATATAACTATAATACTGCCCCTATGTACAAGAATATAACTACTATAATACTGCCCCTATGTACAAGAATATAACTACTATAATACTGCCCCCTATGTACAAGAATATAACTACTATAATACTTCCCCCTATGTACAAGAATATAACTACTATAATACTGCCCCCTATGTACAAGAATATAACTACTATAATACTGCCCCCTATGTACAAAGATATAACTACTATAATACTGCCCCTATGTACAAGGATATAACTACTATAATACTGCCCCTATGTACAAGAATATAACTACTATAATACTGCCCCTATGTACAAGAATATAACTACTATAATTCTGCCCCTGTGTACAAGAATATAACTACTATAATACTGCTCCTATGTACAAGAATATAACTACTATAATACTGCCCCTATGTACAGGAATATAACTACTATAATTCTGCTCCTATGTATAAGAATATTACTACTATAATACTGCTCCTATGTACAAGAATATAACTTACTATAATACTGGCCCCTATGTACGAGAATATAACTACTATAATACTGCTCCTATGTACAAGGATATAACTACTATAATACTGCCCCCTATGTACAAGAATATAACTACTATAATACTGCCCCTATGTACAAGAATATAACTACTATAATACTGCCCCTATGTACAGGAATATAACTACTATAATACTGCTCCTATGTACAGGAATATAACTACTATAATACTGCTCCTATGTACAGGAATATAACTACTATAATACTGCTCCTATGTACAGGAATATAACTACTATAATACTGCTCCTATGTATAAGAATATAACTACTATAATACTGCCCCTATGTACAGGAATATAACTACTATAATACTGCTCCTATGTATAAGAATATAACTACTATAATGCTGCCCCATGTACAAGAATATAACTACTATAATACTGCCCCCTATGTACAAGAATATAACTACTATAATACTGCCCCCTATGTACAAGAATATAACTACTATAATACTGCTCCTATGTACAAGAATATAACTACTATAATACTGCCACTATGTACAAGAATATAACTACTATAATACTGCTCCTATGTACAAGAATATAACTACTATAATACTGCTCCTATGTACAAGAATATAACTACTATAATACTGCCACTATGTACAAGAATATAACTACTATAATACTGCCCCCTATGTACAAGAATATAACTACTATAATACTGCCACTATGTACAAGAATATAACTACTATAATACTGCCCCTATGTACAGGAATATAACTACTATAATACTGCCCCCTATGTACAAGAATATAACTACTATAATACTGCTCCTATGTACAAGAATATAACTACTATAATACTGCCACTATGTACAAGAATATAACTACTATAATACTGCTCCTATGCACAAGAATATAACTACTATAATACTGCCCCTATGTACAAGAATATAACTACTATAATACTGCCCCTATGTACAAGAATATAACTACTATAATACTGCTCCTATGTATAAGAATATAACTACTATAATACTGCCCCCTATGTACAAGAATATAACTACTATAATACTGCCCCCTATGTACAAGAATATAACTACTATAATACTGCTCCTATGTACAAGAATATAACTACTATAATACTGCCACTATGTACAAGAATATAACTACTATAATACTGCCCCTATGTACAAGAATATAACTACTATAATACTGCTCCTATGTACAGGAATATAACTACTATAATACTGCTCCTATATACAAGAATATAACTACTATAATACTGCTCCTATGTACAGGAACATGGATTTCAGGTGTACAGTTTTCGATGTCTCCCTTGCATTGTTCTGTGCAGTACTCTGCTGGGTGTTTTCGGTGTAGAGGCCGCTGGGGAGACATTGCATTTTGAGTCTCTCTACACTGTGCAGCAGCTGGTGAAGTTGTGAAGGTGAATGGGGCTGCGAGGTTGTTCCCCTTCGGAGTTCCTAAGGTTTGCAGACTTACACCAGTCTTTTTTTTCAGTCTTTTTTGGCTTAGATCTATTTATCATGTGCAGGGAAATGCAGCATTGTACATTCATCACTTCTGTCACCCAAAGTTATGAAGTGGAACCGTGCTGGAAAATCTGCAGAAAGCCCCTCCACTCTTCTCCACGTCATGGGTCCATTACTCTCTGTGCTGTGCCCATCTTCTATCTGCCCAAATAAATGGCCGACCTCCACTCAGCACAGAGGATGGACGCTCCATAGTCACCGGTGACACCGATGTTTTTGCAGTGGTCTTCTCTGGTGCCATTGACTTCCATAGGGAGATATGGAAGATGCCGTCATAATGTCACCAAGCCGACCTCACCTTACAGAAGTAGAACTAAATTGACAAGTTTGGGGTACCAATACCCTTGTCAATGGGGGTTAGGAATAACAGAGGAGTGGGGGCGGGCAAAGTAGTAAAAAAAAAAAAAAAAGATGGCCATGAAGAGCTATTTCAGGAGAGCAGACAAGTCCCCTTTAAGATGCATTCCGATTTTTACCTTATGAACAAACAGCTGTCAATCAGAACGGCAGAAAAGCGAGTCACATCACACGCCCAATTACCAGGACGGCTCAGTGACACTGCTGCAGACCGTACAGAGCGTCAATCATTCCGCCAGCGAAACCAGTGTTCACCGAGAAAAGCTATAATAAGGTGTCGCTGCGCATCCTACATGCAGGGGGCGCAATGTTCCGCACCAAGTTCTAAAGAATTATCATCAGCACAAGTCGATAACCGACTCGGTAAAGTTTTGAGCATCTGATGACGGCCTCCGTAGAGCCGCCTGTCAGCGCAACTTTCACTTTAACGAGTTTTACAAACTTGTCTGACTAATTCCATGTAGTGACGCAGCGGTGACTTCAATCTCCTGCTCCTTCTCAGATCACCGACGGCACAGACGTTAATATTATTTACTACCTCATTTATAACAACAATCCTCGTCCTGTTATGTTAATAGATAAAGCGGAATGTAAGAGGAGAAGAGACGGAAGCGCCTATGGTGGGATCATGGTCTGAGGTGATGTACAGCACAGGTAAATTGGAAAAGTAATGCCGATATCACTGTTATAGTAGTTACAGTATATTACTGTACATAGGGGCAGTATTATTGTAGTTATATTCTTGTACATAGGGGCAGTATTATAGTAGTTATATTCTTGTACATAGGAGCAGTATTATAGTAGTTATATTCTTGTACATAGGGGGCAGTATTATAGTAGTTATATTCTTGTATATAGGGGGCAGTATTATAGTAGTTATATTCTTGTACATAGGAGCAGTATTATAGTAGTTATATTCTTGTACATAGGGGGCAGTATTATAGTAGTTATATTCTTGTACATAGGGGGCAGTATTATAGTAGTTATATTCTTGTACATAGGAGCAGTATTATAGTAGTTATATTCTTGTACATAGGGGCAGTATTATAGTAGTTATATTCTTGTACATAGGAGCAGTATTATAGTAGTTATATTCTTGTACATAGGGGCAGTATTATAGTAGCTATATTCTTGTACATAGGAGCAGTATTATAGTAGTTATATTCTTGTACATAGGGGGCAGTATTATAGTAGTTATATTCTTGTACATAGGGGCAGTATTATAGTAGCTATATTCTTGTACATAGGGAGCAGTATTATAGTAGTTATATTCTTGTACATAGGGGCAGTATTATAGTAGTTATATTCTTGTACATAGGAGCAGTATTATAGTAGTTATATTCTTGTACATAGGGGCAGTATTATAGTAGTTATATTCTTGTACATAGGAGCAGTATTATAGTAGTTATATTCTTGTACATAGGGGGCAGTATTATAGTAGTTATATTCTTGTACATAGGGGCAGTATTATAGTAGTTATATTCTTGTACATAGCAGCAGTATTATAGTAGTTATATTCTTGTACATAGGAGCAGTATTATAGTAGTTATATTCTTGTACATAGGGGCAGTATTATAGTAGTTATATTCTTGTACATAGGGGGCATTATTATAGTAGTTATATTCTTGAACATAGGAGCAGTATTATAGTAGTTATATTCTTGTACATAAGGGCAGTATTATAGTAGTTATATTCTTGTACATAGGGGGCATTATTATAGTAGTTATATTCTTGAACATAGGAGCAGTATTATAGTAGTTATATTCTTGTACATAAGGGCAGTATTATAGTAGTTTTATTCTTGTACATAGGGGGCAGTATTATAGTAGTTATATTCTTGTACATAGGAGCAGTATTATAGTAGTTATATTCTTGTACATAGGAGCAGTATTATAGTAGTTATATTCTTGTACATAGGGGCAGTATTATAGTAGTTATATTCTTGTACATAGGGGGCATTATTATAGTAGTTATATTCTTGTACATAGGGGGCATTATTATAGTAGTTATATTCTTGAACATAGGAGCAGTATTATAGTAGTTATATTCTTGTACATAAGGGCAGTATTATAGTAGTTTTATTCTTGTACATAGGGGGCAGTATTATAGTAGTTATATTCTTGTACATAGGAGCAGTAATATAGTAGTTATATTCTTGTACATAGGAGCAGTATTATAGTAGTTATATTCTTGTACATAGGAGCAGTATTATAGTAGTTATATTCTTGTACATAGGAGCAGTATTATAGTAGTCATATTCTTGTACATAGGGGGCAGTATTATAGTAGTTATATTCTTGTATATAGGAGCAGTATTATAGTAGATATATTCTTGTACATAGGGCGCAGTATTATAGTAGTTATATTCTTGTATATAGGAGCGGTATTATAGTAGTTATATTCTTGTACATAGGGGCAGTATTATAGTAGTTATATTCTTGTACATAGAAGGCAGTATTATAGTAGTTATATTCTTGTACATAGGAGCAGTATTATAGTAGTTATATTCTTGTACATAGGGGCAGTATTATAGTAGTTTTATTCTTGTACATAGGGGGCAGTATTATAGTAGTTATATTCTTGTACATAGGAGCAGTATTATAGTAGTTATATTCTTGTACATAGGAGCAGTATTATAGTAGTCATATTCTTGTACATAGGGGGCAGTATTATAGTAGTTATATTCTTGTACATAGGGAGTAGTATTATAGTAGTTATATTCTTGTACATAGGAGGCAGTATTATAGTAGTTTTATTCTTGTACATAGGGGGCAGTATTATAGTAGTTATATTCTTGTACATAGGAGCAGTATTATAGTAGTTATATTCTTGTACATAGGAGCAGTATTATAGTAGTTATATTCTTGTACATAGGAGCAGTATTATAGTAGTTATATTCTTGTATATAGGAGCAGTATTATAGTAGATATATTCTTGTACATAGGGGGCAGTATTATAGTAGTTATATTCTTGTACATAGGAGCGGTATTATAGTAGTTATATTCTTGTACATAGGGGCAGTATTATAGTAGTTTTATTCTTGTACATAGGGGGCAGTATTATAGTAGTTATATTCTTGTACATAGGAGCAGTATTATAGTAGTTATATTCTTGTACATAGGAGCAGTATTATAGTAGTCATATTCTTGTACAAAGGGGGCAGTATTATAGTAGTTATATTCTTGTACATAGGGAGCAGTATTATAGTAGTTATATTCTTGTACATAGGAGGCAGTATTATAGTAGTTTTATTCTTGTACATAGGGGGCAGTATTATAGTAGTTATATTCTTGTACATAGGAGCAGTATTATAGTAGTTATATTCTTGTGTATAGGAGCAGTATTATAGTAGTTATATTCTTGTACATAGGAGCAATATTATAGTAGTTATATTCTTGTACATAGGGGCAGTATTATAGTAGTTATATTCTTGTGTATAGGAGCAGTATTATAGTAGTTATATTCTTGTACATAGGGGCAGTATTATAGTAGTTATATTCTTGTGTATAGGGGCAGTATTATAGTAGTTATATTCTTGTACACAGGAGGCGGTATTATAGTAGTTATAGCTTTGTGCATATTAAATAGTTCCTGGAGCTTTTTTCTGTTGCCGTACAATCGGTTTCACAGCATTGTTCATGAATGAGTTAATTCTTTTGGTTTCACAAGTAGCATCCTGTAAATTATTCATAAAGTAAGCTTGTAGATACATCAGACATGCCTATTAGAATGCTCTGGAAGTGTGTAGTCTAATGATAACATATGAGCATAGGGAATTTCAGATCTCTCTAAATATCATGTGTTAAAACAAAGTTTGCAGCTTGGCCCCAGAGCGATCGTTGCGATATTCATGACCTTCCGACGTTCTATGTTTGATCCTGGTGAGAGCTTTTTAACTGTATCACACACCCTACAAGAGATCCCCCACCTCCAACATCTTTACATATTACCATCTAATTTCACATACAAGAACAAAAATATAGTCTAAATAAGATGTTTACTTTCATAAGGTGCACCAGATTATGTTCTTGAACACAAGGAGTAGAGACGAGCGAACGTTTCAAGGTTCGGCAAACGTTCCAGTGTTTGCCGGACATGCTCATTGAATGGTTCGACCAACATACCCAAACCAAATTGACTTCAATCATAGTCAAAAACAGACGCATAGACATCTTCAGGGGGCCTAAAAGCTGTCAAAACAGCTAAAATTAGGGGCATACACCAGGAGAAGTAGCATCAATTGACTCATCAATTGCGATATAAATAAATAATTAAAAAAAAAATTGTCGTGGGTTCCCCTGTATTTATGATAACCAGCCTAGGCAAAACTGACAGCAGCGTTAGCATGGTTGGTTATCAAGAATAGAGGTGTCCCCACGCTTCTTTAAAAATATTTAAATAGTTTAAAAAATGGAATGGGGTCCCCCCATTTTTGACAACCAACCAGGCTAGATCTGACAGCTGGGGTGTAGTATTTTCAGGCTGGTATGGGGCTATGGATATTGCCCACCCCCCCAGCTTAAAAACAGCCACCCACAGCGGTGCACAAAAGGCAAATCTATTTGATGCACCTATTCTAGCACTTTGCCCGGATCCTCCCACTTGCCCTGTGGCATTGGCAAGTTGGGTTCATATTTGTGAGGTTGATGTCACCTTTGTATTGTCTGGTGACATCAAGCCCACGGCTTAGTAATGGAGAGGCATCTATAATACACCCATCCATTACTAAACCTATAGTTGTATTGTAAATAAATACACAGCCAAAATAAAGTCCTTTAATTGAAAGAATAGCACAGACCACTTCAATAAATCTAAATTAAACCATAATCACATCATCACTCATTCCACTGAAGCTATGGTCTCCTGTAATAAAACAAAAATAAAAAAACAACAATATACGAGCACAGCATCAGTGACCATCATTGAGCTTACCGCAGGAAATGAGTCTGCATTCCCTGCTGGGGCCCTGAACTGCAGTGGCCCCAGTGAGACCAGCTCTGCACTGTGAGACTTTTTCTCACTTTGCTAGCAGTGATCTCACTGAGGTCACCGCAGTTCAGGGGCCCAGCTGGTAATGCAGCCTCAGTTCCTGCGGTAAGCTCAATGATGGTCACTGATGCTGCACTCGCACCAGCTCATTCCTCTGTAGTTCTTAGTCTGGACGGACGGTCGAATCTTGGCACCGTCCAGACTGAAAACTGTTTATCTCCAGACATTGATTATGGCGTGCAAAACACAAGCCACGGAGACACCATCACGTGTTTCTCAATGCAAGCAATGACTAGCCAGGTCTTTCCCCGGGAAGGAACAACCACGGGAAGGGCAGTCTCCAATGAAGGAAACCACCTATGCCAAAACATGGTATCCATCCACAGACAGCTGTTTCGGGGTATTGCCCCTCATCAGTGTGGAGTAGGAAACTTGCTAGTAGGAGCAATACCCAGTAAAAGACCATGAAAAAGGGAGGATGAGTGACCTCATGGAGATCAACATCCAACACTGCGGAGACACCATCACATGTTTCTCAACGCACTGATTCTAGAGCAATGCCCCCATCCCTTATGAGAAATATGCAAAAACATGCAAAACACAAGCCGCGGAGACACCATCACGTGTTTCTCAACGCAAGCAATGACTAGCCAGGTCTTTCCCCGGGAAGGAACAACCACGGGAAGGGCAGTCTCCAATGAAGGAAACCACCTATGCCAAAACATGGTATCCATCCACAGACAGCTGTTTCGGTGTATTGCCCTTCATCAGTGTGGAGTAGGAAACTGGCTAGTAGGAGCAATGCCTAGTAAAAGACTGTGAAAATGAGGATGAGTGACCTCATGGAGATCAACATCCAACACTGCGGAGACACCATCACATGTTTCTCAACGCAGTGATTCTAGAGCAATGCCCCCATCCCTTGCGTTGAGAAACACATGATGGTGTCTCCGCGGCTTGTGTTTTGCATGTTTTTGCATATTTCTCATAAGGGATGGGGGCATTGCTCTAGAATCACTGTTTCCTACTCCACACTGATGAGGGGCAATACCCCAAAGCAGCTGTCTGTGGATGGATACCATGTTTTGGCATAGGTGGTTTCCTTCATTGGAGACTGCCCTTCCCGTGGTTGTTCCTTCCCGGGGAAAGACCTGGCTAGTCATTGCTTGCGTTGAGAAACACGTGATGGTGTCTCCGCGGCTTGTGTTTTGCATGTTTTTGCATATTTCTCATAAGGGATGGGGGCATTGCTCTAGAATCACTGCGTTGAGAAACATGTGATGGTGTCTCCGCAGTGTTGGATGTTGATCTCCATGAGGTCACTCATCCTCATTTTCACAGTCTTTTACTAGGCATTGCTCCTACTAGCCAGTTTCCTACTCCACACTGATGAGGGGCAATACCCCGAAACAGCTGTCTGTGGATGGATACCATGTTTTGGCATAGGTGGTTTCCTTCATTGGAGACTGCCCTTCCCGTGGTTGTTCCTTCCCGGGGAAAGACCTGGCTAGTCATTGCTTGCGTTGAGAAACACGTGATGGTGTCTCCGCGGCTTGTGTTTTGCATGTTTTTGCATATTTCTCATAAGGGATGGGGGCATTGCTCTAGAATCACTGCGTTGAGAAACATGTGATGGTGTCTCCGCAGTGTTGGATGTTGATCTCCATGAGGTCACTCATCCTCATTTCCACATTGATTATGGCGTGGCACAGAGCGATGGACAGGTGAAGGATGTTGTTTTTTTATTTTTGTTTTATAATAGGAGACCATGGCTTCTGTGGAGTGAGTGATGACGTGAGTAAGGTTTAATTTAGATTCATTAAAGGAGTCTGTGTCTAAGCTAAGGCTAAGTATACAGCTGTGGGCTGATGTCATTAGCCTGGGAACCTTTATGAATATTGTTTCTGTCCCAGAATTTTTATATCCGCCCACAACCATCAGCTTTCCCTCAGCTGTTTATGAAAATTATTGGGGACCCCATTTGTTTTTTTTGTTACACACAAGGTAACAATTGTTTACACAATTCAGGTGTTCCAGCAGCTGGAAACTTCAGTACCCTTAAAATGTAATTCAACGTTTCATTTGAGGTTTCCGGGCCTCTAAGCTGCCGGTAGACCTAGTGGCCACGCGTCGGGTCAATAGTCCAGCCTGCCCCACTCCACTTCACTTCATATGTGATGTATTGGGTTCTGTGCATCTATGTATATTATTTGAAGGTGGACATGTAGATGTCCTTTGGTTGTTTGCACTCTTTACAGCCCATTTCTGATCTGGTCTGCTCTTGGAGCCTGACTTCAGGCTGAGGTATTTCCAAATGGGGTTTATTCAGTACATTCCAGAAACGTTTGTTTTTTATGTACCACATTGTGAATAAGAGTATGCCAGAGCTATATAACTAATTGTATGCACTGTCTCAAGGCATTATTTGAGCTTGTGATAACATCCATTTAAAATTTAAAATTTATCTGCATCACTGATATCCATGATCCATTTGTGATGGCTACAGTGTATTAGTGTGCTTTCAAAACCTTCTAATTGGGTATTAGTTTATATGGACCTTGGGTATAAGACACTTTCTCCACCAAAAGTGGTAGTGGTTATCAGGTTTGGTTCTCTATTATGAGATATGTATATCTTTTGAATGTGTCACATGTGTGACCATTTTTTAATGTTTTTAATGTGTTGTTGCTGTTTGCTGTGCTTAATGTAAATAAATAAAAATTGTAATATTTTTGCTAAATTCCTATTCAGGGTGATCCCCGATTTGTGGCCTATTCTTTTCTGCTTGTGACTGTCATATTGTATAAAAAACACACACCCAGAATAAATTCCTTTAATTGAAAGAATGACATAGACTCCTTTAATTAATCTAAATTAAACCATACTTGCGTCATCGCCCAGTCCACAGAAGCCAATGTCTCCTGTTACAGAATTAAAATAATAAACAATATTCCTCACCTGTCCGCAGAGAAGATATTAATCCATTTGTCCTGTGATGAGTCTAGCTCTGCTACATTTATATGGCAGGCTGCATTATTGCATGATGCGACTATACAGCCTGCCATCCAGTAGAGACACTCTCATGCTCACTGTGACGTAAGAAAGGTCATGGGAGTTCACAGCCAATGAACTCAGTTCAATTCACTTACATCAGCGCAAGCGCTGTTACAACTTTCCCCACGGTGCTCGCGCTGACGTCAGTGAGTTGAATATTTATATTCTTGTATATAGGAGCAGTATTATGGTAGTTATATTCTTGTACATAGGAGCAGTATTATAGTAGTTATATTCTTATACATAGGGGGCAGTATTATAGTAGTTATATTCTTGTACATAGGGGCAGTATTATTATAGTTATATTATTGTACATAGGGGCAGTATTATAGTAGTTATATTCTTGTACATAGGGGGCAGTATTATAGTAGTTATATTCTTGTACATAGGGGGCAGTATTATAGTAGTTATATTCTTGTACATAGGGGCAGTATTATTATAGTTATATTATTGTACATAGGGGCAGTATTATAGTAATTATATTCTTGTACATAGGAGCAGTATTATAGTAGTTATATTCTTGTACATAGGGGCAGTATTATAGTAGTTATATTCTTGTACATAGGGGCAGTATTATTATAGTTATATTATTGTACATAGGGGCAGTATTATAGTAGTTATATTCTTGTACATAGGAGCAGTATTATAGTAGTTATATTCTTGTACATAGTGGCAGTATTATAGTAGTTATAATCTTGTACATAGGGAGCAGTATTATAGTAGGTATATTCTTGTACATAGGAGCAGTATTATAGTAGTTATATTTTTGTACATAGTGGCAGTATTATAGTAGTTATAATCTTGTACATAGGGGCAGTATTATAGTAGTTATATGTTTGTACATAGGGGCAGTATTATAGTAGTTATATTCTTGTACATAGGAGCAGTATTATAGTAGTTATATTCTTGTACATAGGGGCAGTATTATAGTAGTTATATTCTTGTATATAGGGGCAGTATTATAGTAGTTATATTCTTGTGCATAGGAGCAGTATTATAGTAGTTATATTCTTGTACATAGGGGCAGTATTATAGTAGTTATATTCTTGTGCATAGGAGCAGTATTATAGTAGTTATATTCTTGTACATAGGAGCAGTATTATAGTAGTTATATTCTTGTACATAGGGGCAGTATTATAGTAGTTATATTCTTTTATATAGGGGCAGTATTATAGTAGTTATATTCTTGTGCATAGGAGCAGTATTATAGTAGTTATATTCTTGTACATAGGGGCAGTATTATAGTAGTTATATTCTTGTACATAGGGGGCATTATTATAGTAGTTATATTCTTGTACATAGGGGGCATTATTATAGTAGTTATATTCTTGAACATAGGAGCAGTATTATAGTAGTTATATTCTTGTACATAAGGGCAGTATTATAGTAGTTTTATTCTTGTACATAGGGGGCAGTATTATAGTAGTTATATTCTTGTACATAGGAGCAGTAATATAGTAGTTATATTCTTGTACATAGGAGCAGTATTATAGTAGTTATATTCTTGTACATAGGGGCAGTATTATAGTAGTTATATTCTTGTATATAGGGGGCAGTATTATAGTAGTTATATTCTTGTACATAGGGGCAGTATTATAGTAGTTATATTCTTGTATATAGGGGGCAGTATTATAGTAGCTATATTCTTGTACATAGGGGCAGTATTATAGTAGTTATATTCTTGTATATAGGGGGCAGTATTATAGTAGTTATATTCTTGTACATAGGGGCAGTATTATAGTAGTTATATTCTTGCACATAGGAGCAGTATTATAGTAGTTATATTCTTGTACATAGGGGCAGTATTATAGTAGTTATATTCTTGTACATAGGGGCAGTATTATAGTAGTTATATTCTTGTACATAGCGGCAGTTTTATAGTTACTCTAGGTGGTTGAGGGTCCCCTAACCTTTCACATCTTCAGTGTGGTGTGTTTCCACTCTGCGTCCCTTAGAGTTTCATCAATGGGATAACACTCGGCTTACTGTGAACATATAGTATATTTTCCATGATACTTATCTTTCTTTGCAGGTACTTCCCTGCACAGTCATCATCGCTGTGTCAGTATTTGTATACTCGTTGAGCTGTCTCTTTCTGCAAAGTGCTGTCTCACGTCCAACACTGCTCAGAATGAGAATTAGGAAATGAATCGGACTCTTAGAACTCCAGGGACTGGAACCGGCTCTCTTCATGTAATCAAACTGCGACGTTGATGCCAGGCTGGGTAATTGGATGTGAGTGGTCTAGGTGTGCCACGGCTGGCTCCAGAGTGAGCAGCTCACTGATGAAGGATTTAATTAAGCTATCAGGATAATAGAAAGTGATTACTTCCAAGTAGCCACTTAACTTTGTGTGAGAAGATTCAAAGTGACCTCTGGAAATTCCTCTTATCACATTAATGATATATTAGGAGCAGAATGGATTCTAATATCAGATCTTTGATCAGTAATTCACCCACGTAATGAATTGCATATGATGTGGGACTACCCTAGTTAACCTTACCTGTGACAAGGAACACCTCCTAGTTCTGTGCGGTCATCCCTTTAAATTTGGGGAGTATCTATTGGACTTCAAGCAAAGAGGAGAGTCGAAGGACATTGATTTTTGGAGAGATATGCTCTTGAAGGTGTTATACAAAGTCATAAATGTGCAAAAATTACCATAGCAGAGCGCCACCTAGTGGTTAATTGATTCTGAAAAATCTCTGCAAGTTTACCTATATATATATACTGTATATATATATATATATATATATATATATAATCAGCTTGCTCTTTATGCCGTGCCTCATGACAAACACTAGATGAGAAACCATAATATGTAATATACCTAATTATAACTAAAGGGTTATTGCCCCCAAAATTTGGGATACCTTGTACAGACCCATTTCTTCCTACGATCTTGAGATATGGGCTTAGAGGGGAGCATGTGCAGCTTCCAATCCATTCTTTGTCTATGTGACAGCTGGATATAGCTGAGCGTTGTACTCGGCAGCACCATAGACAATGAATGGATTGGAGGCTTCACATGCTCACCTTCACTCCATGAAGTCGGGGGGGTCGCAGAGCCCCATTCTTAGGATTGCACAATACTCCCAGTGTTTGGACCCCAATCAAGTTATCCTTTAGATTTTGGATAGAGTTTAACTTGATATTTTGGGGGAACAACCCTTTATTTTGGGCTAAAGCTCAATCCTTTCACACTCCTCTATGAGTCAGGTCATAGGGAACAGAGCATGCAGTACCCAACAATATGCCATTAATCATGTGAACAGGGTCCTCAAGCACCAATTAATGGCTCTATTGTGGCCAGGCAGCCATGAGACATGCTCCTAAACACTTGATTGTCAGCCATAATGGCTCTTCTATGGCTGGGAACCCAGTCAGTCCTCCTCCTCCCGAGCAGTAAGTCACTGTAAGAGTGCCCACCATCGGGTATACCAAGCGGAGACTGTTGTGAGTTCATTTTCCCCTTCGTCACTGGGGTCTGGTGAACTCCCTATTGTGGTGGAGGAAGGTAATGAGCCTGATTATCAGGCACCTGAATCTAATGAGGATGACTGGCTGAGTGGAGTCACGGACTGGATATAAGGCTGCCGACGCCCTTCTGCCCTGCGGGTGATTTCTCTGTGGACTTCTAGGACACCAGTCTGATTCCTGCTCCTCTAAAGCTAAGTTTCTGTTTTGCCTGTTAGCTTTTTGTTTTTTGTTTTTTGTTTTCCTTGCTTTTCAGTATTCTGCCATTCCCTGATGGGGTGAGCTGAATCTCCTTTTGCCTGTAGCTCTGTCTTCAGTATATTCCTGAGTACTGACATAGCTTTTTTGAAGCCTAGCGTCTTCAGGGCCTTTTTCATTGTCAGTCTGTTGGCTCTGATTTTCATAGGGTTTTTTACGGATTGCAGACAGCAGCCTTCCTGTCCTTTTCTATTTAGTTAGCTTGGGCCCCTCTTTGCTCAGTCTGTCTTTCTGTCTGTGTTAGTATTTTCATCTAGCTTCACCGTCATTATATGTTGGGGGCTGCCTATTGCTTTGGGGTCTGCTCTGGGGCAGTTTAGATTTCCCCTTTCTTTCTTTAGGCCTATTTAATTCTCCGGCTGTGATCGAGGGGTCTAGGGCATCGTAGGAACCCCCCACGGCTACTGCTAGTTGTGTTGATAGGTTCAGGGGTCTGCAATCCGATAGCTGCCAACTTCTCTGGTTTTCTGGACTTAGCTAGCATTTCTGTTTTTGCCTCCTACGGTGACTCAGTCATAACAGAATCACCCGCCAAACCGCAGATCCTAGGGTACTCAATAGCAGGAAAGAATTGTGTTAAAAAAAAAAAAAGTGTGTGTATATTCTTTCCTCTATATCTCTGAGGCCGTAGGGGGAGTTTTTTTTTTTTCTCTCTCTCAATGGAGATAAAGCAATTGTCTGATCGTGTGGAGCAGCTCGCTGCGGAAGTGCGGGGAATTTCCGCCTACCTTGCTCGTTCGCATGCTGTTGAACCAAAGATCCCTACACCTGATGTATTTTCTGGGGATCGATCTAAATTTTTGAGTTTCAAAAATAATTGTAAATTATTTTTTGCCTTGAAGCCTAACTCGTCAGGGAGCTCCGCGCAGCAGGTTAAAATTGTCATCTCTTGGCTGCGTGGCGATCCCCAGGATTGGGCGTTTTCTTTGAAACCAGATGATCCTATTCTGAATAATGTGAACGCATTCTATCAAGCTTTGGGGTTGTTGTATGACGAACCTAATGCTATTGATCAGGCTGAAAATACCCTGTTGGCATTAAACCAGGGTCGAGATTCTGCAGAGTTGTACTGTCAAAAGTTCCGAAAGTGGGCGGTCCTTACTACCTGGAATGATAATGCCTTGGCTGCTCTCTTTCGGAAGGGTTTGTCAGAAGCCGTAAAAGATACTATGGTGGGATTTCCTGTTCCCTCTGGTCTGGACGATTCTATGTCATTAGCCATTCAGGTTGATCGGCGTTTACGTGAACGCAGGATTGCACGAGAGGTGTTGCCACCGGTTGAACAGACGTCTGAACCTATGCAATGTGATAGAGTTTTGTCTAAGGCGCAACGTTAGGAGTTCAGAAGGCATAATAAGCTGTGTTTTTTCTGTGGAGATACCTCGCATATTATTTCTGTTTGTCCTAAACGAGAGAAACGCTTTGCACACACGTTTTCTGTTGGTGGTGTTCAACCTAAGTTTCTTCTGGCAATTACTCTGATCTGCTCCCTGTCCACATTTTCCGCCAAGGCTTTTGTGGATTCGGGAGCAGCGCTAAACCTAATGGACTTGGATTTTGCTAAACGTTGTGGATTTCCGATGACACCTCTGCGGACGTTTATCCCTTTGAGGGGGATTGATGCTACTCCTTTGGCTAAAAATAAACCTCAGTTTTGGACCCAGGTGGTCATGCGGGTCGCCCCAGACCATCAAGAAAATTGCAGATTTTTGGTATTGCATGGTCTGCATGATGCCGTTGTTCTGGGGTTTCCCTGGTTGTAAATTCATAATCCAGTTTTGGATTGGAAATCTGTGTCTGTGGTGAGTTGGGGTTGTCGGTGTGCCGTTAGTGAGGCTCCGTTTTTTTCCACCTCTCCTCAGTCGCATGATGTTCCTGACTATTTGGCGGACTTTTATGATGTATTTAGTGAGAATGAGTCTGCGTCCTTGCCTCCTCATAGGAGTTATGACTGTGCAATTGAACTAAGCTCGGGGTGTAAATTTCCCAAGGGTCGGCTCTTCAATTTATCTGTACCCGAGCACGAGGCTATGCGGTCCTATATTAAGGAGGCGTTGGAGAAGGGTCATATTAGACCATCCTCTTCACCCTTAGGTGCCGGGTTTTTTTTTGTGGCCAAAAAGGATGGTTCTTTAAGGCCTTGTATTGATTATCGTGCCCTCAATAAAATTACTATTAAATATCAGTATCCGTTACCCCTGATTTCGGATCTATTCTCTAGAGTTAGAGGTGCTTGCTGGTTTACCAAGCTTGACCTCAGGGGGGCGTATAATCTTATCCGCATTAAGCAGGGGGATGAATGGAAGACGGCGTTTAATACTCCCGAGGGACATTTTGAGTACCTGGTGATGCCTTTTGGGCTCACTATTGCCCCTTCTGTCTTCCAGTGCTTCCTGAACGATATTTTCCGAGACTTTGTCGATAAATTTTTGATTATCTATCTGGATGATATTTTGATCTTCTCCAAGGATTGGGATTCTCATGTGGAACATATTCGGACTGTGTTCCGGATCTTGAGGGAGAATTCCCTGTATGTCAAAGGATCGAAATGCCTTTTTGGAGTACAGAGGATTTCATTTTTGGGATTTATTTTGTCTCCGTCAACTATTGAAATGGACCCGGCCAAGGTACAGGCCATTTATGATTGGGTTCAGCCCACTTCTTTGAAGGCCCTCCAGAAGTTTTTGGGTTTTGCTAATTTTTATCGGAAATTTATAGCAAAATTTTCTAGTATTGCAAAGCCATTGACTGATCTGACTAAGAAGGGTGCTGATGTGTTGAATTGGTCTCCTGAGGCTGTTGCTTCCTTTCAGGAGCTGAAGCGAAGATTTACCTCCGCCCCGGTTTTGCGGCAACCTGATGTCTCACTCCCGTTCCAGGTAGAGGTGGATGCTTCTGAGATTGGTGCAGGAGCTGTTTTGTCCCAAAAGGATCCTGTAACATCTAAAATGAATCCCTGTGCTTTCTTTTCCCGAAAGTTCTCTCCATCTGAACGTAACTATGATGTGGGGAATCGGGAACTGTTGGCCATGAAATGGGCATTTGAGGAGTGGAGACATTGGTTGGAGGGAGCTAAACATCAAGTTGTGGTCCTCACTGACCACAAGAATTTGATTTACCTAGAGTCGGCTAAACGCTTGAACCCTAGACAGGCCAGGTGGGCCTTGTTTTTTACACGTTTTGATTTTGTGGTCACTTTTCTTCCTGGAACTAAGAATGTCAAGGCAGATGCCCTCTCTAGGAGTTTCTTTGCTGATTGTCCTGTGGTGACCAAGCCTGCTACCATCTTAGGTGAAGGGGTAGTTCTTTCTGCCATCTCGCCCGATTTGAGACTTGCTCTGCAAGAGTTCCAGGAGGACAAACCTGAGCGTTGTCCCAGTGGAAAGTTGTATGTTCCTGACCAGTGGAAGAAGAGAGTGATGTCTGAAGTTCATTGCTCTGCATTGGCTGGTCATCCAGGTATTTTTGGTACTAGAGATCTGGTGAGTTGGTCTTTTTGGTGGCCCACCTTGTCTCATGATGTCAGGAATTTTGTGCAGTCCTGTGGGACTTGCTCCCGGTCTAAATCTTGTTCTCGCTCTAGTGGGTTGTTGATGCTTTTGCCGGTCCCCAGGAGGCCATGGACCCATATTTCAATGGATTTCATCTCTGATATGCCGGTCTCTCAAAGAATGACTGTTATTTGGGTGATTTGTGATAGGTTCTCTAAGATGGTTCATCTTGTACCACTCCCTAAGTTGCCATCTTCCTCTGAGTTGGTGCCCCTGTTTTTGTAACAGGTGGTTCGCTTACACGGGATTCCTGAGAACATTGTGTCTGACAGAGGAGTTCAGTTTGTGTCTAGATTTTGGAGGACTTTCTGTTCCAAGCTGGGAATTCAGTTGTCCTTCTCCTCTGCTTTTCACCCTCAGACCAATGGGCAGACAGAGAGAACAAACCAGACCTTGGAGTCGTATTTGAGATGTTTTATTTCCGCTGATCAGGATGATTGGGTTTCGTTTTTGCCCTTGGCCGAATTTGCTTTAAATAATAGAGCTAGTTCTGCCACTTTGATGTCACCTTTTTTTTGTAACTGTGGGTTTCATCCTCGATTTTCTTCAGGGCAGGTGGAGCCTTCTGCCTGCCCAGGTGTTGACACTGTGGTGGAGAGAATGCACCAGATCTGGGACCAAGTGGTGGATAAGTTATCTCTCTCCCAGGAAAAGGCCCAGCGGTTTTCCAATCGGCATAGGACCATTGGTCCCCAGTTTAAGATTGGTGATATGGTGTGGTTATCATCAAAAAATATTGCTATGAAGGTGGCTTCTCCTAAGTTTAAGCCTAGATTTATTGGACCTTACAAGATTTTGGAGATTATTAATCCGGTTTCTTTTCGTTTGGCTCTTCCTGTCACATTTAAAATCCATAATGTGTTCCATAAGTCCTTGTTGAAGAGGTTTGTTGAACCAGTTGTTCCTGGGGTGGCACCTCCAGACCCTGTATTGGTTGAAGGTAACATGGAATATGAGGTAGAGAAAATACTGGATTCCCGTCTGGCTAGACGGAGACTCCAGTATTTGGTTAAGTGGAAGGGTTATGGTCAGGAGGATAATTCCTGGGTCTCTGCCTCTGATATTCATGCCAAAAGATTGGTGCGTGCATTTCATCGGGCTCACCCTGATCGCCCTGGTGGCGTGGTTGAGGGTTCCGTGACCCCTCCTCAAGGGGGAGGTACTGTTGTGAGTTCATTTTCCCCTTCGTTACTGGGGTCTGGTGAACTCCCTATTCTGGTGGAGGAAGGTAATGACCCTGATTATCAGGCACCTTGAGTCTAATGAGGATGACTGGCTGAGTGGAGTCACGGACTGGATATAAGGCTGCTGACGCCCTTCTGCCCTGCGGGTGATTTCTCTGTGGACTTCTAGGACACCAGTCTGATTCCTGCTCCTCTAAAGCTAAGTTTCTGTTTTGCCTGTTAGCTTTTTGTTTTGTTTTTTGTTTTCCTTGCTTTTCAGTATTCTGCCATTCCCTGCTGGGGTGAGCTGAATCTCCTTTTTCCTGTAGCTCTGTCTTCAGTATATTCCTGAGTACTGACATAGCTTTTTTGAAGCCTAGCGTCTTCAGGGCCTTTTTCACTGTCAGTCTGTTGGCTCTGATTTTCATAGGGTTTTTTACGGATTGCAGACAGCAGCCTTCCTGTCCTTTTCTATTTAGTTAGCTTGGGCCCCTCTTTGCTCAGTCTATCTTTCTGTCTGTGTTAGTATTTTCATCTTGCTTCACCGTCATTATATGTTGGGGGCTGCCTATTGCTTTGGGGTCTGCTCTGGGGCAGTTTAGATTTCCCCTTTCTTTCTTTAGGCCTATTTAATTCTCCCGCTGTGATCGAGGGGTCTAGGACATCGTAGGAGCCCCCCACGGCTACTGCTAGTTGTGTTGATAGGTTCAGGGGTCTGCAATCCGATAGCTGCCAACTTCTCTGGTTTTCTGGACTTAGCTAGCATTTCTGTTTTTGCCTCCTACGGTGACTCAATCATAACAGGAGACTTTTTGACTAATTGTTTCCTTGTCCCTCAGGTATGAGTCACACAAACTACAGAATTTTCAGGATGTGACATTATAGAGGAAGTAGCTAACTTCTCCTGCAACTGGAGGTTCCATAGAAATCAATTCTGATGCAGTCTGGGATACATCTTCATGAAAAGAAAGGTAAAACCTGACATTTGTACCAATGGAATGGAGCAGTATCTCCTAGAAATATAATCTTTAATTAACTGCCTGGAGGGTGGTCCTTCTGCACATTGGATTGGCCCAATGTTCCCCTGTCTAATTGTGGCTAGAAGGTTAACAGTGAACCTCTGTGTTTTGTGGTCAATCAGGAAAATGAGCATGATCACAATGACAGTGGGCGGTGATTGAACACTCTGTAGCCAATCAGATTACAGGCATAATCACAGTGACAGGAAATGATTAATCGAGTGGGCGGGGATAAAACACTCTGTAGCCAATCAGATCATAAGCATAAACACAGCAACAGGAAATGATGTTTGAGTGAGGCGGGCATACCACATTCTATAGCCAATCAGATTATGGGCATGATTGTAGCGACAAGAAGTGGTGTTTTTATTGGGAGGGAATAGAACACTCTGTAGCCAATGAGATCATAGGCATAACAAACGACAGCACCAGTAGGAAATTACTGTTAAAGGGATTGTCCAGATGTATTTTTCTAGTAGATGGTGGTACAATATCCTATAGTCAAGCATTGCATCCCAAATCATGACACCTTTAATAAAAATTTAACAGTGCCCGGCCCCCCAAATGATTAACAGATCCTGAAAAATGTTCTGCACATATTCAAAATGCCTTGCTGTTTTTTTCTTCTCCAGACACCTCTGTTGTATTGTATTTTTAAACACACCAGCACATATTTTTGGCCACATTCACCTAGTTGTTGACCCACAGTAAGTGGGCAAATGAGTGTATGAGTCTGCCATCCTAACGCTCTGTGACCCTCAAGCCTCAGATAATGGTGTGAGAGCCGCGCGCCATCCATCAGCACTCAAGCTCTGATTATACAAGGACCCCAGGGAACAAACTGGTCCTTACTACATGTACAGTTGTGCTTAAAAGTTTACATACCTCGGCAGAATTTTTGCTTTCTTGGCATTTTTTTCAGAGAATATGAATGATAACACCAAATTTTTCTCCACTCATGGTTAGTGGTTTGGTGAAGCCATTTATTGTCAAACTACTGTGTTTTCTCTTTTTAAATCATAATGACAACCCAAAACATCCAGATGACCCTGATCAAAAGTTCACATACCCTGGTGATTTTGGCCTGATAACATGCACAGAAGTTGACACAAATGGGTTTGACTGGCTACTAAAGGTAATATCCTCACCTGTGACCTGTTTGCTTGTAATCAGTGTGTGCGCATAAAAGCTGAGTGAGTTTCTGGGATCCAGACAGACTTTTGCATCTTTCATCTAGCCACTGACGGTTCTGGATTGTGAGTCATGGGGAAAGCAAAAGAATTGTCAAAGGATCTTCAGGAAAATGTAGTTGAACTGTATAAAACAGGAAAGGGATACAAAAAGATATCCAAGGAATTGGTAATGCCAGTCAGCAGCATTCAAACTGTGTTTAACAAATGGAAAATCAGGGGCTCTGTGAAAACAAAACCACGGTAAGGTAAGGTAGACATACGAAAATTTCGTCCACCACTGCCAGGAAAATTGTTCGGGATGCCAAGAAAAACCCACAAGTAACATCAGCTGAAATACTGGACTCTCTGAAATCTAGCGGTGTTGCTGTTTTAAGAAGCACAATAAGGAGGCACTTGAAGAAAAATGGACTGCATGGTAGAGTCGCCAGAAGAAAGCCATTACTGGCCAAATGTCACAAAGTATCTTGCCTACAAAACACAAAACAGCACAGAGACAAGCCTCAAACCTCCTGGAACAGGATAATTTGGAGTGATGAGACCAAAATTGAACTTTTTGGCAACAACCATAAACATTATATTTGGAGAGAGGTCAACAAGGCCTATGATGAAAGGAACACCATTCCCACTGTAAAGCATGGAGGTGGAACGCTGATGTGTTGGGGATGTGTGCGCTACAAAGGCACAGTAAACTTAGTCAAAGTTGAAGGAAAGATGAATGCAGCACGTTATAGCAAATACTGCTACGCATTGGACATACTTGGACGTTCCAACATGTCAACAATCCAAAACACAAGGCCAAGCAGACCTGTCATTCGCTACAGCAGAACAAAGTGAAGGTACTAGAGTGGCCATCTCAGTCAGCTGACCTCAATTTCATTGAGCCACTCTGGGGAGATCTCAAACGCGCAGTTCATGCTAGACAGCCAGGAATTTACAGGAACTGGAGGCTTTTTTGCCAAGAAGAGAGGACTGATTTACCAACTGAGAAACTAAAGAACCTCATCCACGACTACCACAAAAGACTTCAAACTGTCATTGATGTTAGAGGGGGCAATACACGGTATTAAGAAATGGGGTATGTAAACTTTTGATCAGGGTCATTTGGATGTTTTGGGTTATCATTATGATTTAAAAAGAGAAAACACAGTAGTTTGACAATAAATGGCTTCACCCAACCACTAACCATGAATGAAGAAAAAATTTTGGTGTTATCATTCATATTCTCTGAAAAAGGCCAAGAAAGCAAAAAATCTGCCAGGGTATGTAAACTTTTGAGCACAAATGTACAAACCAACCAGCTCCTCCACCAGGTGCAGCGCCACCACAAGGAAGGAGAGGCTGTCGCCAAATAGTGTCAGGGGGAAACAGTCTCAATTTTCTTCTGGTATCAGACTGGTTGTCTATCTATCTATTATCTAGCTATTGTCACGGTTCCACCCCTCAGGGTGCCTGGGATGCAGTTACTGACAGCTCAGCCGTCCAATCCGGTACAGGGGCGTGCTGAAACTGTCAGTACTTTGACAGTTTGGCCATTCAATCTGGTACAGGGGCATGCTGAGCTGTCAGTATGTTGATTGACAGCTCGACTAGCCAATCTGCGATTGGGAGGCGTCGGCCGTCTCAGGTGTTCACTATCCAGGGTAATTGCCATGGCTACTTAACTGAGCAGCTTCTCCCAGACCACTGCCAGATGTACATTCATCTTGTGAGGTTTGTGCTCTGTGCTCGCCTGTGCCTTGTGTTCTGTTTGCTTGATCTGTTGCCTGACCTTGGACTTTGTTCTGTCCTGCGCCTGTTTAACCCCTTCAGTTCTGATCAGCTATACTCCCGGTACTCTGACCTCGGAACGTTACCTGACCACGCTTTTGTCTCTTCCTTCTGTTTATGACGTACCCTCCTGGCTTCTGACCTTGCACTCCGTGACAAATCCGACTCACGGCTTGAGCATGAGAAGTGACTAGCGTCACATTACGTCTGGCAGTGGTCTGGTAGAAGCTGCTCAGTTAAGTAGGCATTGCAATTACCGGGGATAGTGAACACCTGAGACAGCCAACGCCTCCCAGTCACAGATTGGCTAGTCGAGCTGTCAATCAACACACTGACAGCTTCAGCACGCTCCTGTACTGTACCAGATTGGATGGCCATGCTGTCCATCAAAGTACTGACAGTTTCAGCACGCCCCTGTACCGGATTGGACGGCCAAGCTGTCAGTAACTGCATCCCAGGCACCCTGAGGGGTGGAACGGTGACATCTATTATCTATCTATTATGTATCTATTATCTATCATCTATCTATTATCTATGTATCTATTATCTATCTATAATCTCTCATTTTTATCTATTATCTATCTCTCTATTATATATATTTCTGTTCTCTATTATCTATCTATATATTATCTATCATCTATCTATTATCTGTCTATCATCTATCTATTATATATCTATTATCTACCTATTATCTATTTTTTTCTTTCTATCTAGCTATCTATTATCTGTTATCTATCTATGTATAAAAAAGCACAGCAGAACTCTGTGAATGCCAAGACATGCAGTATAATGTCAATGGAAATAACTTCCAACTGCATTGTCCCTCAGCAAGATGTACTTAGAAAAAAAAGAGAAGTTTCTTAGTGCATAAATTAGCCAATTCTTGTGTGCCCATCAACCACGGTAAGTTGACACTTCTTTAATGGGTCCTATCATAACCCTTCCCTATCCTGCTGTGCATGGCACAATAATGGACAAACATGTCTCTCCTGGGCTGTTGGAAGTTGTTATTTCCATTGACGCTATATGTCTTGGCAGTCACAGAGTGCTGCTGTGCTTTTTTATACATATTTTGCAGTCACTACAGCTTGCACCTGTTCACACTTAGGAGATGCAGGTCAGGTTTTTTGTATAGCTATTTTGGAGGGTGTGATGCCCTCTTCTCCGACACTTGCACTCCTCCCTTTGCCCTACAGATGTTCTCAACCAGTTCTGCTTGCCCATTCAAATTGTAGGCTTGCAGCTCAGGAGAGACATGTTTATCCAATGTTGTAGGCTTTTTAGCCCGAAAGTGGCATGTACAGTAGGATAGGGAAGGGTCATGATAGGACCCATCAGAGAAGTGTCACCTTGACTTCAGCATCTCTCCCATAGACTTATAATTAAATGGCACTGCGCATGCGTGATAAATACTCGATTAAAATGGGGCCTCAGCACTCTCATTATGGTGATAAACTGCGATTTTGGAAACATCCCTTTATAGGGAAAAGCATTTATAAATCTGTCTATTACGTGGCTGCTGTGCGGTAGGAGCAGAGGTTCCCTGTGACGCTACCACCGTGTGCTTGTCCCGGGAGTGATTTCAGCTTTGCTAATTAGGGAATTACTGGGACAGCGGGATAAGCAGCGGGATAAACAGCGGGATAAGCAGCAGGATAAACAGCAGGATAAGCAGCAGGATAAACAGCGGGATAAGCAGCGGAATAAGCAGCAGGATAAACAGCGGGATAAGCAGCGGAATAAACAGCGGCATAAACAGCAGGATAAACAGCGGGATAAGCAGCAGGATAAACAGCGGGATAAGCAGCAGGATAAACAGCGGGATAAACAGAGGGATAAGCAGCGGGATAAACAGGAATAAACAGCAGGATAAGTAGTGGGATAAACAGGGGGATAAACAGCGGCATAAACAGCAGGATAAATAGCAGGATAAACAACGGCATAAGCAGCGGGATAAACAGAGGGATAAGCAGCGGGATAAACAGTGGGATAAGCAGCGGGATAAACAGAGGGATAAACAGCGGGCTAAGCAGAGGGATAAGGAGAGGGATAAACAGCGGGATAAATAGGATAAGCAGCGAGTTGCCACGTGTCCGGCTTGTCGAGCACTTAACAAAGTATACACATAAATGCAGATCGCCAAGATCTACTAGAGAAGGCAAGAATCAATTTTCTGCTAATGCAGAGCATCCATAAAAGGGCGAAGCTCTCCCTAGTGGCCACCTGTCAGGAGAATATGTACTGAGCGCGGACATGGCGTGTTTGTCAGAGTAACTGATAAAGCCGAGCTGCCAGGTGCCCGGTGTGGGATGGCAAACATTAGAACTGTTTGTAGACCAAATACAGACTTGGCTTCAGCAGGACCATCGTATTAGTAATGACTCCAACTCAGAAGTTGACCTGTGCTGAGACGACACCAGGGCTTTCCATACGCTGCCCGTCTGCCGATGCCGTATACTCAACTCAGCCACAGAAGATGATACTAATGACCAACACTGTCAAAATAATGAAAATACCACAGTCCACCAGGGAACATACACCCTGAATTGCACTCTTTATAGACTAATTAGCCCAAAGAACGCAGAAGGTACCACTGACCTCCAGAGATTGTCCACCAGCAATGGATTATGTGTAGACTACTCAACCACCAAGAAAGCAGATGGCACGTTTGACCACCAGGGACTGGACACTGTTTTTATTACTAGATTTTATTTAGACCACAAAACCAACAAACAAGCAGGGACAGTATCACTGTCCACCAGGGTCTAGACACTGTTAAAAACAAAAATTGCCATTTTTTTCCTTATTATTAGCTATAAAGAAGGGGACATCATATACAACAAAGCCGGGACTGACCCGGTATTGGCCAATGATTTTTTTATGCGTGGCGCTCAATGGCTTATGGTTACTGAGAGGGGCAATTCTTACTAGTGCAGTCTCCATTAACTCATTCCTTGGTCCTAAATTTGGAAATGTCAGGCATGTGATGGCGAAATGCTATGGAAAAAAGTAGGGAAAAGGGGCATCAATTACCAGACGTACTGTCTCGAGATGGTGCCATGCGATAACAATGGTCATCACCCACAGGGGCCACCATGCTGATATTTGCCATGAGGCCGCCTCTGCTCTAGTGTGTGTAATGGAGTCAGATGATCTAGGATACCGAGACCCTGAAAGACCCCACATGAGAAGCGTGATTACTGATCATTGGCTCCGCCACCCGCGTGCCGCAATCTCATCACTTTCTGGATAATACCATTCAGCGCCATCGGCAAGAGCGTCACGTATCAGCCGCTGAATGCGTCCGTGGTGACATGGGAAGGGCTGTTGTTGCGAGATAACGAGGAGCCGGCTGAAGTCATCTCACTAATTAATACTGTGGGATTACAACGCCTACGACACATCTCTCCATTCACACATCGTAGCCTTAACCCCCTCCATGCCAATCCTGATTCTAGAAAATTAGGCCCGACAATTGTTTTGTCTCCTTTCCCAGTTAGTCCTGAAGTCTTTTTTTTTTTAAATTCCGTGATCTGTAAGCGACCATGACGGCATCATGTAGGTAAATACGGAGGGGAAGCGTGAAGCTCCTGGGAGGGACCCAGCGCGAAATCTGTGACCAGTCCGCCCACCTACCAGGGGCCATTTACAATAATGGTCTCTACGTATGGCACAAGGGGCTGGACACGTGAGCTCCTGCGGCCTATGCCACCCCCATAGTTTAGCCCCTGAGAAAATGATAAAGGAGGATTGAGAGCTGATGACAGCGATACTCCAAATTGTTATGTATTGGTGATGTACGTTGTGTTTTTATGATGTACGATATGTATTGGTGATGTACGGTATGTGCGATGTATGGTATGTATTAGTGATAAATGGTATGGGTGATGTATGGTGTGTGTTGCAGGTGTAGTTAGTATTGGAAAACAGCACGCCTTAGAAGATATGAAGGTGAAACGTTGCACTGAATGGGCACATAGCCCTATGGGCTGAATAAAACACCTTCATATTGTGACGACTCCTGGAGTGGACCCTCTGGGTCGTGACACCAACCCTCCCAGGGCGAGCTGACCTAGTGAAGACCACCCCTATACAGGGAGTGTCAGGGGCAAGCCCCAGGGGGTGAGGCACCACGACTGCTGGCACCAGGCGGCCGGCTCACAGGAGACACGAGTGGGTGAGAGTGTCTGCAGGAACGTGTAAAGTGTGGACACGGGAACACGTGGTATACAGAGACTTCGTTCGTCCGGGTGTGAGTGAAGCAGGAAGCGTGCAAGGAGCACGTCAGAGCACTGAGTCAGGCAGCAGGTGTGCCAGGAGGTGTAACAGAGTAAGAGACTGAGTACAGGATCAGAGTGTGTGCCCGGAGGCACAACTGAGTATAAGGCAGAGCACGGAATCAGAGTGTGTGCCAGGAGGCACGACTGAGAATAAGACAGAGTACGGGGTAAGAGCGTGTGCCAGGAGGCACAACCGAGTATGAGACAGAGTACAGTGTCAGAGCATGTGCCAGGAGGCACAACCGAGTACGAGACAGAACACAGGGTCAGAGCGTGTGCCAGGAGGCACAACCAAATACAAAGCAGAGTGCAGATTCAGAGCGTGTGCCAAGAGGCACAACAGAGTGCAAGGCAGAGGACCTGAGTACAGCGCACAACCAGGCAGGGACACAGCAGACCAAGCCAGGAAGCACAACAATAATCAGGCACCTCCCCTAGGGGGAGGTCATCTGATATAGCACATGACTACTACTGGTTCCGGGTCAGGAACTAGCCAGAAAGCACATGACCACTACAGGTTCCGGGTCAGGTCCTCCATTACCATAGAGAGGACCGAGCCCTATACAGCACTGACAGGAGCGCGCAAGCGCAAACGTGACATGTAGGAGGAGGCCCGGGGACGAGAGCTGCGCGTGCGCACCCTACGGGACCCCCGGAGTGACCGCAGCTCCGGAAGAGATGACGTCGGGACCGAGGTCCCGCCCCCAGGTGAGCACGGCGTGACAGTACCCCCCCCCTTTACGCCCCCTCTTTCTAAAACTGGAGAGGAACTTAGACAAAATCTGGGGTGCGTGGATATTCTCCCTGGGTTCCCATGACCTCTCCTCGGGGCCAAAACCCTTCCAATCGACCAGGAACATGGTTCTCCCTCTTACCTTCTTCATGGCCAAAATGTCATTCACCTCAAACTCATCCCCCAAGCCAACAGGCTGGGGTGTGTGGCCTGGAGAAGGATGAAATCGGTTAAGAACCACAGGTTTTAGGAGAGACACATGGAAGGAATTGGGAATACGGAGTGAAGGAGGCAGCTTCAATTTGTAAGCAACATCATTAATCCGCCTGAGGACCTCAAAAGGACCAATGTAACTGGGACCCAGTTTGTAAGATGGTACCTTAAGGCGGACGTATTTGGTGGAGAGCCACACCTTGTCACCAGGGAGAAATGGAGGAACGTCCAGGCGCCTCTTGTCAGCGTGTAATTTTATTCTGTCCCGTGCTTTCTCGAGAGCGGTTTTGGGCAAAACCCTGGAGAACTCCACAGACTGAGAATCAGCAGCAGGTACCCCCGAGACAGGAAGTACCGGTAGAGGCACATTGAGATGCTGTCCAAAGACGATGAAGAAAGGAGACTTGGTAGACGATTCACTGGAGTGATTATTGTAGGCGAACTCAGCCCAAGGAAGTAGACCGACCCAGTCATTCTGATGAGCATTAGAAAAATGCCGGAGATAGGATGTAAGGATCTGGTTGGTACGTTCCACCTGCCCATTGGTTTGGGGGTGATAGGCGGAAGAGAAATCCAATGACACTTTCATGAGTCCGCATAGAGCTCTCCAGAACCGGGAGGTGAATTGGACCCCTCTATCCGACACGATGTGCTGGGGGAAGCCGTGAATCCTGAAGATATGGGAAATGAAGATCTTCGCCAAGTCAGGAGCAGAGGGTAGTCCGGGAAGAGGAATGAAGTGAGCCATCTTTGAAAATCGGTCTACAACCACCAAGACCACAGTACAACCGGAAGAACAAGGCAGATCAGTAATGAAATCCATGGCTATGTGCTGCCATGGAGCCGACGGAATGGGAAGCGGGAACAGAAGACCGGAGGGTGGTTGTCTGGGTATCTTGTTCTGGGCACAGGACGGGCAAGATGCTACAAAGTCTTTAACATCCTGGGAGAGTGAAGGCCACCAATAATGGCGAGAGATTAAGTCCAAAGTCTTTTTGACACCAACGTGGCCGGCAATCTTGGACGAATGTCCCCAATTTAGCACTCGTTTTCGGTTATTCTCAGCCACAAAGGTTCTTCCCGGAGGTAACGTGGTTAACTTGACAGGAGCCACAGTAATTACTTTGGATAAATCAATGATATGAGAGGGTTCTTCCTCTGCATCAGACGACAGGAATGATCTTGACAACGCATCCGCTCTAACGTTCTTATCGCCGGGCCGAAAATGTAGCTCAAAGTCAAAGCGGGCGAAGAATAGGGACCACCTGGCTTGCCGAGGATTGAGCCTCTGTGCGGACTGGATGTACGCCAGGTTCTTATGGTCTGTGAAGATCTTGAATGGATGTATGGCACCCTCCAGTAAGTACCTCCACTCCTCCAAGGCCAACTTAATGGCCAATAGCTCTTTGTCGCCAATGGAGTAGTTCTGCTCAGTGGAGGAAAATACTTTAGAAAAGAAGCCACAGGTGACAAAACGTCCAGAAGAGGATTTCTGCAGAAGGACCGCGCCAGCCCCAGTAGAGGATGCGTCTACCTCGAGAGTGAAAGGTCTACTAACCTCAGGTCGGTGAAGCGCCGGGGCAGCGGCGAAGGCTTGTTTCAACGACTGGAAGGCCTCTTCAGCCTCAGAGGGCCAAGCCTTTGGGTTAGCTCCCTTGCAGATAAGGGACGAGATGGGGCGAACCAACAAGGAAAAATGAGGAACGAACTGTCGGTAGTAGTTCGCAAAACCAAGGAAGCGTTGGATTGCCTTCACCCCATGGGGCTGTGGCCAATCGAGGACGGCGGACACTTTTGCCGGATCCATGCATAGACCTGATTCTGAGATAATGTACCCCAAGAATGGCAGGGAAGTTTGCTCGAAGGCACATTTCTCGAGCTTGGCATAAAGGCGGTTCTCCCTTAGGCGCTGGAGGACTTGACGCACGTTCTTTCTGTGGGCGGAGAGGTCTGGAGAAAAAACGAGGATGTCATCCAGATAGACTACCACGCAGGAGTACAGCATATCCCGGAAGACGTCATTCACGAACTCCTGGAAAACCGCTGGGGCATTGCAGAGGCCGAAGGGCATGACCAAGTACTCGTAGTGACCGTCTCTGGTGTTAAAGGCGGTCTTCCACTCATCCCCGGAACGAATGCGGATCAAGTTGTAGGCCCCACGAAGATCCAGTTTGGTGAAAATTCGAGCTCCTCTAAGTCGGTCAAAGAGCTCCGGGATCAATGGCAATGGGTACTTGTTCTTGACCGTGATATTGTTCAGGCCTCGGTAGTCTATGCAAGGACGGAGGGAGCCGTCCTTCTTTTTTACAAAGAAAAATCCCGCTCCCGCGGGCGAGGAGGACTTACGGATGAAACCTCTAGCAAGGTTCTCCTGGATATAGTCAGACATAGCTTGGGTCTCAGCAGGGGATAGCGGGTATATCCTACCCCTGGGTGGCGTAGAACCAGGAATGAGGTCAATCGGACAGTCATATGGCCGATGGGGGGGCAGAGTCTCGGCCTCCTTGTCGAAAACATCTGCAAAGGACCAGTAAGCCGACGGCAGACCTGTAGGTGCCGGGGATGGACCGGCAGAGTTCATCAGACGGACGGGCAACAGGCACTTCTCCTGACAGAACGGTCCCCACCGGAATATCTCGCCCGACCGCCAGTCCAGGGTTGGCTCATGAGTCCGTAGCCAAGGGAGGCCTAGAAGAAGTGCGTGAGACATGGTGGACAAGACGAGGAAGGAGATCTCCAGGTGCAGGGCTCCGATCTGCAGCTCGATCTCTTCGGTGGCCTGGGTAACGGACTCCAGCACGGACGTACCATTGACCGAAACAATCGACCGAGGAGTCTCCAGGGATCTGACAGGAATCCGGTATTTTTTAACCGCCTCGAGTGTGATAAAATTCCCCTCCGCGCCAGAATCCAGGAAAGCCTCCTCAGAATAACGCTTGGCACCGAGATTCAATAATACGGACACGAGCAGGGGAGGAGAGGAATCACGTACACCTAGGGAGGCCTCTCCTATCAACCCTAGGCGGAGAAGTTTCCCGGCTTCTTGGAGCAGGAACGGAGGAGGTGAGAGGAGCTCCTCTCTCTGGCTAATTCACGGGCACGTTCCTGAAACCGCAGGTCGATGCGTGTCGCCAGTGAGATCAGATCCTCTAAAGAGGTGGGAGTATCCCGACCTGCCAGTATGTCTTTGATCCGACTGGACAGGCCACGCCAAAAGATCCCTACGAGAGCCTCGTTGTTCCAACCGAGTTCGGAGGCCAAGGTACGAAAATGGATGGCATACTGTCCTACCGGTAGCGTACCCTGATGGAGGTTAAAGAGGGACTCGGTGATAGAGGCCAGCCGACCCGGCTCGTCGAACACCTTGCGGAAGGTGTCCAAAAAGGTGGAAAGCCGAGAGACGAGTGGGTCATTGCGCTCCCAGAGGGGGTTCACCCATGCTAATGCCTCCCCCTCTAAGTGTGAAACAATAAAGGCAATTTGGGCGCGCTCAGTGGGATAGTGCTGCGGCAAAAGCTCAAAATGTAACCGGCATTGGTTCAGAAATCCTCGACAAAACTTAGGGTCCCCGCTATATCGGGGTGGCTTGCCGAGGCGCGGCATCGGGTGCGGGGCCGAGGACTGGGCAGAAACGGATTGTATGGCCAACAAACGAGACTCCATGGATTTCAAAAAGACCATAATCCTGGTCTGACTCTCCCGTAGGAACACCAGTTCCTTTTGGATGGAGGTGGTGGCACCAGCGGGGTCCATGGCCTGATTATACTGTGACGACTCCTGGAGTGGACCCTCTGGGTCGTGACACCAACCCTCCCAGGGCGAGCTGACCTAGTGAAGACCACCCCCTATACAGGGAGTGTCAGGGGCAAGCCCCAGGGGGTGAGGCACCACGACTGCTGGCACCAGGCGGCCGGCTCACAGGAGACACGAGTGGGTGAGAGTGTCTGCAGGAACGTGTAAAGTGTGGACACGGGAACACGTGGTATACAGAGACTTCGTTCGTCCGGGTGTGAGTGAAGCAGGAAGCGTGCAAGGAGCACGTCAGAGCACTGAGTCAGGCAGCAGGTGTGCCAGGAGGTGTAACAGAGTAAGAGACTGAGTACAGGATCAGAGTGTGTGCCCGGAGGCACAACTGAGTATAAGGCAGAGCACGGAATCAGAGTGTGTGCCAGGAGGCACGACTGAGTATAAGACAGAGTACGGGGTAAGAGCGTGTGCCAGGAGGCACAACCGAGTATGAGACAGAGTACAGTGTCAGAGCATGTGCCAGGAGGCACAACCGAGTACGAGACAGAACACAGGGTCAGAGCGTGTGCCAGGAGGCACAACCAAGTACAAAGCAGAGTGCAGATTCAGAGCGTGTGCCAAGAGGCACAACAGAGTGCAAGGCAGAGGACCTGAGTACAGCGCACAACCAGGCAGGGACACGGCAGACCAAGCCAGGAAGCACAACAATAATCAGGCACCTCCCCTAGGGGGAGGTCGTCTGATATAGCACATGACTACTACTGGTTCCGGGTCAGCAACTAGCCAGAAAGCACATGACCACTACAGGTTCCGGGTCAGGTCCTCCATTACCATAGAGAGGACCGAGCCCTATACAGCACTGACAGGAGCGCGCAAGCGCAAACGTGACATGTAGGAGGAGGCCCGGGGATGAGAGCTGCGCGTGCGCACCCTACGGGACCCCCGGAGTGACCGCAGCTCCGGAAGAGATGACGTCGGGACCGAGGTCCCGCCCCCAGGTGAGCACGGCGTGACACATATCTTCTAAGGCGTGCTGTTTTCCTTTTTTTATGGATATTTCAAAGGTTTGGTATATACCTGGGAGCGTGCACCCTCTTTTCTCTTTTTTCATCTGTGCTGCTTTTGTATTTTTTCATTGTAGTTAGTATTGGTGATGTACGGTGTGTATTGTGGGTGTAGCATTGGTAATGTACGGTGTGTATTGTGGGTGTAGTTAGTATTGGTGATGTACGGTGTGTATTGTGGATATAGTTAGTATTGGTGATATACGGTATGTATTGTGGGTGTAGTTAGTATTGGTGATGTACGGTGTGTATTGTGGGTGTAGCATTGGTAATGTACGGTGTGTATTGTGGGTGTAGTTAGTATTGGTGATGTACGGTGTGTATTGTGGATGTAGTTAGTATTGGTGATGTACGGTATGTATTGTGGATGTAGTTAGTATTGGTGATGTACGGTGTGTATTGTGGGTGTAGCATTGATAATGTACGGTGTGTATTGTGGGTGTAGTTAGTATTGGTGATTTACGGTGTGTATTGTGGATGTAGTTAGTATTGGTGATGTACGAGGTGTGTATTGTGGGTGTAGTTAGTATTGGTGATGTACGGTGTGTATTGTGGATGTAGTTAGTATTGGTGATGTACGGTATGTATTGTGGGTGTAGTTAGTATTGGTGATGTACGGTGTGTATTGTGGGTGTAGCATTGATAATGTACGGTGTGTATTGTGGGTGTAGTTAGTATTGGTGATTTACGGTGTGTATTGTGGATGTAGTTAGTATTGGTGATGTACGAGGTGTGTATTGTGGGTGTAGTTAGTATTGGTGATGTACGGTGTGTATTGTGGGTGTAGTTAGTATTGGTGATGTACGGTGTGTATTGTGGGTTTAGTTAGTATTGGTGATGTACGGTGTGTATTGTGGATGTAGTTAGTATTGGTGATGTACGGTATGTATTGTGGATGTAGTTAGTATTGGTGATGTACGGTGTGTATTGTGGGTGTAGTTAGTATTGGTGATGTACGGTGTGTATTGTGGATGTAGTTAGTATTGGTGATGTACGGTGTGTATTGTGGATGTAGTTAGTATTGGTGATGTACGGTGTGTATTGTGGGTGTAGTTAGTATTGGTGATGTACGGTGTGTATTGTGGGTGTAGTTAGTATTGGTGATGTACGGTGTGTATTGTGGATGTAGTTAGTATTGGTGATGTACGGTGTGTATTGTGGGTGTAGTTAGTATTGGTGATGTACGGTGTGTATTGTGGATGTAGTTAGTATTGGTGATGTACGGTATGTATTGTGGGTGTAGTTAGTATTGGTGATGTACGGTGTGTATTGTGGGTGTAGCATTGATAATGTACGGTGTGTATTGTGGGTGTAGTTAGTATTGGTGATTTACGGTGTGTATTGTGGATGTAGTTAGTATTGGTGATGTACGAGGTGTGTATTGTGGGTGTAGTTAGTATTGGTGATGTACGGTGTGTATTGTGGGTGTAGTTAGTATTGGTGATGTACGGTGTGTATTGTGGGTGTAGTTAGTATTAGTGATGTACGGTGTCTATTGTGGGTGTAGTTAGTATTGGTGATGTACGGTGTGTATTGTGGGTGTAGTTAGTATTGGTGATGTACGGTGTGTATTGTGGGTGTAGTTAGTATTGGTGATGTACGGTGTGTATTGTGGATGTAGTTAGTATTGGTGATGTACGGTATGTATTGTGGGTGTAGTTAGTATTGGTGATGTACGGTGTGTATTGTGGGTGTAGCATTGGTAATGTACGGTGTGTATTGTGGGTGTAGTTAGTATTGGTGATGTACGGTGTGTATTGTGGATGTAGTTAGTATTGGTGATGTACGGTATGTATTGTGGATGTAGTTAGTATTGGTGATGTACGGTGTGTATTGTGGATGTAGTTAGTATTGGTGATGTACGGTATGTATTGTGGGTGTAGTTAGTATTGGTGATGTACGGTGTGTATTGTGGGTGTAGCATTGATAATGTACGGTGTGTATTGTGGGTGTAGTTAGTATTGGTGATGTACGGTGTGTATTGTGGATGTAGTTAGTATTGGTGATGTACGGTGTGTATTGTGGGTGTAGTTAGTATTGGTGATGTACGGTGTGTATTGTGGGTGTAGTTAGTATTGGTGATGTACGGTGTGTATTGTGGGTGTAGTTAGTATTAGTGATGTACGGTGTGTATTGTGGGTGTAGCATTGGTAATGTACGGTGTGTATTGTGGGTGTAGTTAGTATTGGTGATGTACGGTGTGTATTGTGGGTGTAGTTAGTGTTGGTGATGTACGGTGTGTATTGTGCGTGTAGTTAGTATTGGTGATGTACGGTGTGTATTGTGGATGTAGTTAGTATTGGTGATGTACGGTGTGTATTGTGGATGTAGTTAGTATTGGTGATGTACGGTGTGTATTGTGGATGTAGTTAGTATTGGTGATGTACGGTGTGTATTGTGGGTGTAGTATTGGTGATGTACGGTGTGTATTGCGGGTGAAGTTAGTATTGGTGATGTACGGCATGTATTGCGGGTGTAGTTAGTATTGGTGTACAGTGTGTATTGCAGATGTAGTTAGTATGGGTGATGTATGATGTGTATTGCGGGTGTAGTTAGTATTGGTGTACGGTGTGTATTGCGGGTGTAGTTAGTATTGGTGATGTACGGTGTGTATTGTGGATGTAGTTAGTATTGGTGATGTACGGTGTGTTGTTTGTGGGTGTAGTATTGGTGATGTACGGTGTGTGTTGCGGGTGAAGCTAGTATTGGTGATGTACGGTGTGTATTGCGGATGTAGTTAGTATTGGTGTACAGTGTGTATTGTGGATGTAGTTAGTATGGGTGATGTACGGTGTGTATTGCGGGTGTAATTAGTATCGGTGATTTACGGTATGTATTGCGGGTGTAGTTAGTATTGGTGAAGTACGGTGTGTATTGTGGGTGTAGTTGTGGGTGTAGCATTGGTAATGTACAGTGTGTGTTGTGGATGTAGTTAGTATTGGTGATGTACGGTGTGTATTGTGGATGTAGTTAGTATTGGTGATGTACGGTGTGTGTTGTGGATGTAGTTAGTATTGGTGATGTACGGTGTGTATTGTGGATGTAGTATTGGTGATGTACGGTGTGGTTTGTGGGTGTAGTATTGGTGATGTACGGTGTGTGTTGCGGGTGAAGCTAGTATTGGTGATGTACGGTGTGTATTGCGGGTGTAGTTAGTATTGGTGATGTACCGTGTGTATTGTGGGTGTAGTTAGTATTGGTGATGTACGGTGTGTATTGTGGGTGTAGTTAGTATTGGTGATGTACCGTGTGTATTGTGGGTGTAGTTAGTATTGGTGATGTACGGTGTGTATTGCGGGTGTAGTTAGTATGGGTGATGTACCGTGTGTATTACGGGTGTAGTTAGTATTGATGATGAACGGTGTGTATTGCGGGTGTAGTTAGTATGGGTGATGTACGGTGTGTATTGCGGATGTAGTTAGTATGGGTGATGTACGGTGTGTATTGTGGGTGTAGTTAGTATTGGTGATGTACGGTGTGTATTGCGGGTGTAGTTAGTATGGGTGATGTATGGTGTGTATTGTGGGTGTAGTTAGTATTGGTGATGTACGGTGTGTATTGCGGGTGTAGTTAGTATGGGTGATGTATGGTGTGTGTTGCGGGTGTAGTCAGTATTGGTGTACGGTGTGTATTGCGGGTGTAGTTAGTATTGGTGATGTACGGTGTGTATTGCGGGTGTAGTTAGTATTGGTGATGTACGGTGTGTATTGTGGGTGTAGTTGTGGGTGTAGCATTGGTAATGTACGGTGTGTGTTGTGGATGTAGTTAGTATTGGTGAAGTACGGTGTGTATTGTGGATGTAGTTAGTATTGGTGATGTACGGTGTGTGTTGTGGATGTAGTTAGTATTGGTGATGTACGGTGTGTATTGTGGGTGTAGTATTGGTGATGTACGGTGTGGTTTGTGGGTGTAGTATTGGTGATGTATGGTGTGTGTTGCGGGTGAAGCTAGTATTGGTGATGTACGGTGTGTATTGCTGATGTAGTTAGTATGGGTGATGTACCGTGTGTATTGCGGGTGTAGTTAGTATTGGTGATGTGATGTACGGTGTGTATTGTGGATGTAGTTAGTATTGGTGATGGACAGTGTGTGTTGCGGGTGAAGCTAGTATTGGTGATGTACGGTGTGTATTGCGGGTGAAGCTAGTATGGGTGATGTACGGTGTGTATTGCGGATGTAGTTAGTATTGGTGTACAGTGTGTATTGTGGATGTAGTTAGTATGGGTGATGTACGGTGTGTATTGCGGGTGTAATTAGTATCGGTGATTTACGGTATGTATTGCGGGTGTAGTTAGTATTGGTGATGTACGGTGTGTATTGCGGGTGTAATTAGTATCGGTGATTTACGGTATGTATTGCGGGTGTAGTTAGTATTGGTGATGTACGGTGTGTATTGTGGGTGTAGTTGTGGGTGTAGCATTGGTAATGTACAGTGTGTGTTGTGGATGTAGTTAGTATTGGTGATGTACGGTGTGTATTGTGGATGTAGTTAGTATTGGTGATGTACGGTGTGTGTTGTGGATGTAGTTAGTATTGGTAATGTACGGTGTGTATTGTGGATGTAGTATTGGTGATGTACAGTGTGGTTTGTGGGTGTAGTATTGGTGATGTACGGTGTGTGTTGCGGGTGAAGCTAGTATTGGTGATGTACGGTGTGTATTGCGGGTGTAGTTAGTATGGGTGATGTACCGTGTGTATTGTGGGTGTAGTTAGTATAGGTGATGTACGGTGTGTATTGTGGGTGTAGTTAGTATTGGTGATGTACGGTGTGTATTGCGGGTGTAGTTAGTATGGGTGATGTACCGTGTGTATTAAGGGTGTAGTTAGTATTGATGATGAACGGTGTGTATTGCGGGTGTAGTTAGTATTGGTGATGTACGGTGTGTATTGCGGGTGTAGTTAGTATGGGTGATGTACGGTGTGTATTGCGGATGTAGTTAGTATGGGTGATGTACGGTGTGTATTGTGGGTGTAGTTAGTATTGGTGATGTACGGTGTGTATTGCGGGTGTAGTTAGTATGGGTGATGTATGGTGTGTATTTCGGATGTAGTTAGTATGGGTGATGTATGGTGTGTGTTGCGGGTGTAGTTAGTATTGGTGTACGGTGTGTATTGCGGGTGTAGTTAGTATTGGTGATGTACGGTGTGTATTGCGGGTGTAGTTAGTATTGGTGATGTACGGTGTGTATTGTGGGTGTAGTTGTGGGTGTAGCATTGGTAATGTACAGTGTGTGTTGTGGATGTAGTTAGTATTGGTGATGTACGGTATGTATTGTGGGTGTAGTTAGTATTGGTGATGTACGGTGTGTATTGTGGGTGTAGCATTGATAATGTACGGTGTGTATTGTGGGTGTAGTTAGTATTGGTGATGTACGGTGTGTATTGTGGGTGTAGTTAGTATTGGTGATGTACGGTGTGTATTGTGGGTGTAGTTAGTATTGGTGATGTACGGTGTGTATTGTGGGTGTAGTTAGTATTAGTGATGTACGGTGTGTATTGTGGGTGTAGCATTGGTAATGTACGGTGTGTATTGTGGGTGTAGTTAGTATTGGTGATGTACGGTGTGTATTGTGGGTGTAGTTAGTATTGGTGATGTACGGTGTATATTGTGCGTGTAGTTAGTATTGGTGATGTACTGTGTGTATTGTGGATGTAGTTAGTATTGGTGATGTACGGTGTGTATTGTGGATGTAGTTAGTATTGGTGATGTACGGTGTGTATTGTGGATGTAGTTAGTATTGGTGATGTACGGTGTGTATTGTGGGTGTAGTATTGGTGATGTACGGTGTGTATTGCGGGTGAAGTTAGTATTGGTGATGTACGGCGTGTATTGCGGGTGTAGTTAGTATTGGTGTACAGTGTGTATTGCGGATGTAGTTAGTATGGGTGATGTACGGTGTGTATTGCGGGTGTAGTTAGTATTGGTGTACGGTGTGTATTGCGGGTGTAGTTAGTATTGGTGATGTACGGTGTGCATTGTGGATGTAGTTAGTATTGGTGATGGACAGTGTGTGTTGCGGGTGAAGCTAGTATTGGTGATGTACGGTGTGTATTGCGGGTGAAGCTAGTATGGGTGATGTACGGTGTGTATTGCGGATGTAGTTAGTATTGGTGTACAGTGTGTATTGTGGATGTAGTTAGTATGGGTGATGTACGGTGTGTATTGCGGGTGTAATTAGTATCGGTGATTTACGGTATGTATTGCGGGTGTAGTTAGTATTGGTGATGTACGGTGTGTATTGTGGGTGTAGTTGTGGGTGTAGCATTGGTAATGTACAGTGTGTGTTGTGGATGTAGTTAGTAATGGTGATGTACGGTGTGTATTGTGGATGTAGTTAGTATTGGTGATGTACGGTGTGTGTTGTGGATGTAGTTAGTATTGGTGATGTACGGTGTGTATTGTGGATGTAGTATTGGTGATGTACGGTGTGGTTTGTGGGTGTAGTATTGGTGATGTACGGTGTGTGTTGCCGGTGAAGCTAGTATTGGTGATGTACGGTGTGTATTGCGGGTGTAGTTAGTATGGGTGATGTACCGTGTGTATTGTGGGTGTAGTTAGTATTGGTGATGTACGGTGTGTATTGTGGGTGTAGTTAGTATTGGTGATGTACCGCGTGTATTGTGGGTGTAGTTAGTATTGGTGATGTACGGTGTGTATTGCGGGTGTAGTTAGTATGGGTGATGTACCGTGTGTATTACGGGTGTAGTTAGTATTGATGATGAACGGTGTGTATTGCGGGTATAGTTAGTATTGGTGATGTACGGTGTGTATTGCGGGTGTAGTTAGTATGGGTGATGTACGGTGTGTATTGCGGATGTAGTTAGTATGGGTGATGTACGGTGTGTATTGTGGGTGTAGTTAGTATTGTTGATGTACGGTGTGTATTGCGGGTGTAGTTAGTATGGGTGATGTATGGTGTGTATTGTGGGTGTAGTTAGTATTGGTGATGTACGGTGTGTATTGCGGATGTAGTTAGTATGGGTGATGTACGGTGTGTATTGTGGGTGTAGTTAGTATTGGTGATGTACGGTGTGTATTGCGGGTGTAGTTAGTATGGGTGATGTATGGTGTGTATTTCGGATGTAGTTAGTATGGGTGATGTATGGTGTGTGTTGCGGGTGTAGTTAGTATTGGTGTACGGTGTGTATTGCGGGTGTAGTTAGTATTGGTGATGTACGGTGTGTATTGCGGGTGTAGTTAGTATTGGTGATGTATGGTGTGTATTGTGGGTGTAGTTGTGGGTGTAGCATTGGTAATGTACGGTGTGTGTTGTGGATGTAGTTAGTATTGGTGATGTACGGTGTGTATTGTGGATGTAGTTAGTATTGGTGATGTACGGTGTGTATTGTGGATGTAGTTAGTATTGGTGATGTACGGTGTGTGTTGTGGATGTAGTTAGTATTGGTGATGTACGGTGTGTATTGTGGATGTAGTATTGGTGATGTACGGTGTGGTTTGTGGGTGTAGTATTGGTGATGTACGGTGTGTGTTGCCGGTGAAGCTAGTATTGGTGATGTACGGTGTGTATTGCGGGTGTAGTTAGTATGGGTGATGTACCGTGTGTATTGTGGGTGTAGTTAGTATTGGTGATGTACGGTGTGTATTGTGGGTGTAGTTAGTATTGGTGATGTACCGTGTGTATTGTGGGTGTAGTTAGTATTGGTGATGTACGGTGTGTATTGCGGGTGTAGTTAGTATGGGTGATGTACCGTGTGTATTACGGGTGTAGTTAGTATTGATGATGAACGGTGTGTATTGCGGGTGTAGTTAGTATTGGTGATGTACGGTGTGTATTGCGGGTGTAGTTAGTATGGGTGATGTACGGTGTGTATTGCGGATGTAGTTAGTATGGGTGATGTACGGTGTGTATTGTGGGTGTAGTTAGTATTGGTGATGTACGGTGTGTATTGCGGGTGTAGTTAGTATGGTTGATGTATGGTGTGTATTGTGGGTGTAGTTAGTATTGGTGATGTACGGTGTGTATTGCGGATGTAGTTAGTATGGGTGATGTACGGTGTGTATTGTGGGTGTAGTTAGTATTGGTGATGTACGGTGTGTATTGCGGGTGTAGTTAGTATGGGTGATGTATGGTGTGTATTTCGGATGTAGTTAGTATGGGTGATGTATGGTGTGTGTTGCGGGTGTAGTTAGTATTGGTGTACGGTGTGTATTGCGGGTGTAGTTAGTATTGGTGATGTACGGTGTGTATTGCGGGTGTAGTTAGTATTGGTGATGTATGGTGTGTATTGTGGGTGTAGTTGTGGGTGTAGCATTGGTAATGTACGGTGTGTGTTGTGGATGTAGTTAGTATTGGTGAAGTACGGTGTGTATTGTGGATGTAGTTAGTATTGGTGATGTACGGTGTGTGTTGTGGATGTAGTTAGTATTGGTGATGTACGGTGTGTATTGTGGGTGTAGTGTTGGTGATGTACGGTGTGGTTTGTGGGTGTAGTATTGGTGATGTATGGTGTGTGTTGCGGGTGAAGCTAGTATTGGTGATGTACGGTGTGTATTGCTGATGTAGTTAGTATGGGTGATGTACCGTGTGTATTGCGGGTGTAGTTAGTATTGGTGATGTACGGTGTGTATTGTGGATGTAGTTAGTATTGGTGATGTACAGTGTGTATTGTGGATGTAGTTAGTATTGGTGATGTACGGTGTGTTGTTTGTGGGTGTAGTATTGGTGATGTACGGTGTGTGTTGCGGGTGAAGCTAGTATTGGTGATGTACGGTGTGTATTGCGGGTGAAGCTAGTATGGGTGATGTACGGTGTGTATTGCGGATGTAGTTAGTATTGGTGTACAGTGTGTATTGTGGATGTAGTTAGTATGGGTGATGTACGGTGTGTATTGCGGGTGTAATTAGTATCGGTGATTTACGGTATGTATTGCGGGTGTAGTTAGTATTGGTGATGTACGGTGTGTATTGTGGGTGTAGTTGTGGGTGTAGCATTGGTAATATACAGTGTGTGTTGTGGATGTAGTTAGTATTGGTGATGTACGGTGTGTATTGTGGATGTAGTTAGTATTGGTGATGTACTGTGTGTGTTGTGGATGTAGTTAGTATTGGTGATGTACGGTGTGTATTGTGGATGTAGTATTGGTGATGTACAGTGTGGTTTGTGGGTGTAGTATTGGTGATGTACGGTGTGTGTTGCGGGTGAAGCTAGTATTGGTGATGTACGGTGTGTATTGCGGGTGTAGTTAGTATGGGTGATGTACCGTGTGTATTGTGGGTGTAGTTAGTATTGGTGATGTACGGTGTGTATTGTGGGTGTAGTTAGTATTGGTGATGTACGGTGTGTATTGCGGGTGTAGTTAGTATGGGTGATGTACCGTGTGTATTACGGGTGTAGTTAGTATTGATGATGAACGGTGTGTATTGCGGGTGTAGTTAGTATTGGTGATGTACGGTGTGTATTGCGGGTGTAGTTAGTATGGGTGATGTACGGTGTGTATTGCGGATGTAGTTAGTATGGGTGATGTACGGTGTGTATTGTGGGTGTAGTTAGTATTGGTGATGTACGGTGTGTATTGCGGGTGTAGTTAGTATGGGTGATGTATGGTGTGTATTTCGGATGTAGTTAGTATGGGTGATGTATGGTGTGTGTTGCGGGTGTAGTTAGTATTGGTGTACGGTGTGTATTGCGGGTGTAGTTAGTATTGGTGATGTACGGTGTGTATTGCGGGTGTAGTTAGTATTGGTGATGTACGGTGTGTATTGTGGGTGTAGTTGTGGGTGTAGCATTGGTAATGTACGGTGTGTGTTGTGGATGTAGTTAGTATTGGTGAAGTACGGTGTGTATTGTGGATGTAGTTAGTATTGGTGATGTACGGTGTGTGTTGTGGATGTAGTTAGTATTGGTGATGTACGGTGTGTATTGTGGGTGTAGTATTGGTGATGTACGGTGTGGTTTGTGGGTGTAGTATTGGTGATGTATGGTGTGTGTTGCGGGTGAAGCTAGTATTGGTGATGTACGGTGTGTATTGCTGATGTAGTTAGTATGGGTGATGTACCGTGTGTATTGCGGGTGTAGTTAGTATTGGTGATGTACGGTGTGTATTGCGGGTGTAGTTAGTATTGGTGATGTACGGTGTGTATTGCGGGTGTAGTTAGTATTGGTGATGTACGGTGTGTATTGCGGATGTAGTTAGTATGGGTGATGTACGGTGTGTATTGCGGGTGTTGTTAGTATTGGTGATGTACGGTGTGTATTGTGGGTGTAGTTAGTATTGGTGATGTACGGTGTGTATTGTGGGTGTAGCATTGGTAATGTACGGTGTGTGTTGTGGATATAGTTAGTATTGGTGATGTATGGTGTGTATTGTGGGTGTAGTTAGTATTGGTGATGTACGGTGTGTATTGTGGATGTAGTTAGTATTGGTGATGTATGGTGTGTGTTGTGGATGTAGTTAGTATTGGTGATGTACGGTGTGTGTTGTGGATGTAGTATTGGTGATGTACGGTGTGTGTTGCGGATGAAGCTAGTATTGGTGATGTACGGTGTGTATTGCGGGTGAAGCTAGTATTGGTGATGTACGGTGTGTATTGCGGGTGTAGTTAGTATTGGTGATGTACGGTGTGTATTGCGGGTGTAGTTAGTATGGGTGATGTACCGTGTGTATTGCAGGTGTAGTTAGTATTAGTGATGTACGGTGTGTATTGTGGGTGTAGTTAGTATTGGTGATGTACGGTGTGTATTGTGGATGTAGTTAGTATTGGTGATGTACGGTGTGTATTGCGGATGTAGTTAGTATTGGTGATGTACGGTGTGTATTGCGGGTGTAGTTAGTATTGGTGATGTACGGTGTGTATTGCTGGTGTAGTTAGTATTGGTGATGTACGGTGTATATTGCGGTGAAGCTAGTATTAGTGATGTACGGTGTTTATTGCAGGTGTAGTTAGTATGGGTGATGTACGGTGTGTATTGTGGATGTAGTTAGTATTGGTGATGTATGGTGTGTGTTGTGGATGTAGTTAGTATTGGTGATGTACGGTGTGTGTTGTGGATGTAGTATTGGTGATGTACGGTGTGTGTTGCGGATGAAGCTAGTATTGGTGATGTACGGTGTGTATTGCGGGTGAAGCTAGTATTGGTGATGTACGGTGTGTATTGCGGGTGTAGTTAGTATTGGTGATGTACGGTGTGTATTGCGGGTGTAGTTAGTATGGGTGATGTACCGTGTGTATTGCAGGTGTAGTTAGTATTAGTGATGTACGGTGTGTATTGTGGGTGTAGTTAGTATTGGTGATGTACGGTGTATATTGTGGATGTAGTTAGTATTGGTGATGTACGGTGTGTATTGCGGATGTAGTTAGTATTGGTGATGTACGGTGTGTATTGCGGGTGTAGTTAGTATTGGTGATGTACGGTGTATATTGCGGTGAAGCTAGTATTAGTGATGTACGGTGTTTATTGCAGGTGTAGTTAGTATGGGTGATGTACGGTGTGTATTGTGGGTGTAGTTAGTATTGGTGATGTACGGTGTGTATTGTGGGTGTACTTAGTATTGGTGCTGTACGGTGTGTATTGCGGGTGTAGTTAGTATTGGTGATGTACGGTGTGTAGTTAGTATTGGTGATGTACAATGTGTATTGCGGGTGTAGTTAGTATTGGTGATGTACGGTGTGTATTGCGGGTGTAGTTAGTATGGGTGATGTACGGTGTGTATTGTGGGTGTAGTTAGTATTGGTGATGTACAGTGTGTATTGCGGATGTAGTTAGTATGGGTGATGTACGGTGTGTATTGCGGATGTAGTTAGTATGGGTGATGTACGGTGTGTATTGCGGGTGTAGTTAGTATAGGTGATGTACGGTGTGTATTGCGGGTGTCGTTAGTATTGGTGATGTACGGTGTGTATTGCGGATGTAGTTAGTATTGGTGATGTATGGTACGTATTGCGGGTGTAGTTAATATTGGTGATGTACGGTGTGTATTGCAGGTGTAATTAGTATTGGTGATGTACGGTGCGTATTGCGGGTGTAGTTAGTATTGGTGATGTACAGTGCGTATTGCGGGTGTAGTTAGTATTGGTGATGTACGGTGCGTATTGCGGGTGTAGTTAGTATGGGTGATGTACGGTGTGTATTGCGGGTGTAGTTAGTATGGGTGATGTATGGTGTGTATTGCGGGTGTAGTTAGTATGGGTGATGTACGGTGTGTATTGTGGGTGTAGTTGTGGGTGTAGCATTGGTAATGTACAGTGTGTGTTGTGGATGTAGTTAGTATTGGTGATGTACGGTGTGTATTGTGGGTGTAGTTAGTATGGGTGATGTACGGTGTGTATTGTGGGTGTAGCTAGTATGGGTGATGTACGGTGTGTATTGTGGGTGTAGCTAGTATTGGTGATGTACAGTGTGTATTGCGGGTGTAGTTAGTATGGGTGATGTACGGTGTGTATTGTTCGTGTAGTTAGTATGGGTGATGTACGGTGTGTATTGTGGGTGTAGTTAGTATGGGTGATGTATGGTGTGTATTGTGGGTGTAGCTAGTATGGGTGATGTACGGTGTGTATTGTGGGTGTAGCTAGTATGGGTGATGTACGGTGTGTACTGATTATATACATGTTACATGTCCCTTCCTGTGAGATGTGAGCTACAGTTGTGGTCAAAAGTATTGACACCCTTGCAATTTTGTCAGATAATACTCAGTTTGTTCCTGAAAATTATTGCAAACACAAATTCTTTGGTATTATCTTCATTTAATTTGTCTTAAATGAAAAAACACAAAAGAGAATGAAGCAAAAAGCAAAACATTGATCATTTCACACAAAACTCCAAAAATGGGCCAGACAAAAGTATTGGCACCCTCAGCCTAATACTTGGTTGCACAACCTTTAGCCAAAATAACTGCGACCAACCGCTTCCGGTAACCATCAATGAGTTTCTTACAATGCTCTGCTGGAATTTTAGACCATTCTTCTTTGGCAAACTGCTCCAGGTCCCTGATATTTGAAGGGTGCCTTCTCCAAACTGCCATTTTTAGATCTCTCCACAGGTGTTCTAGGGCAGTGGTCCCCAACCTTTTTTGCACCAGGGACCGGCTTGAAGCAAGACCATTCTTCCATGGCCCGGCAGGGCGGGGATGGAGGTGTGACAGGGGCGGGGCTTTGGTCATAAGGGGGCGGGGCTATGGACGGGGTTGTAGTTTAGCAGTGCATACTTATAATTTAATTATAACATTTTTAATGTGACTCAACTCACCATAGGTTTTGATTGAGTGGGAGCACCTGGCTTGCTTCTCTGTTTCAGTGGGAGCACTGGGCTACTTCTACTGATGATCGTCACTGCTAATGATGATTGGAACCTACAAGGAAATGGAGCATTGAGCACTTAAGAAAAATTGTACTGGAGTTCTGTACATGCTGATTATTTTCTAATCATCAGAAAATGTATGTGTGGTTCCCCCCGTCCTGTTCAGCTCTGTGTGGCTCCCCCTGTTGTATGCATGGCTCCCCTGTCCCATCCTTGTATACATGGCTCTGCTCCCACCCTCCCATCCTGTATACATGGCTCCCCTGTCCCATCCTGTATACATGGCTCTGCTCCCACCCTCCCATCCTGTATATATGGCTCCGCTCCCACCCTCCCATCCTGTATACATGGCTCTGCTCCCACTCTTCCATCCTGTATACATGGCTCCCCTGTCCCATCCTGTATACATGGCTCTCCTCCCACCCTCCCATGCTGTATATATGGCTCCTCTCCCACTCTTTCTCCCCTGTATGCATGGCTCCGCTCCCACTCTCCCTCCCTTGTATACATGGCTCTGCTCCCACTCTCCCTCCCCTGTATATATGGCTCCGCTCCCACTCTCCCTCCCTTGTATACATGGCTCTGCTCCCACCCTCCCATCCTGTATATATGGCTCCGCTCCCACTCTTTCTCCCCTGTATGCATGGCTCCGCTCCCACTCTCCCTCCCTTGTATACATGGCTCTGCTCCCACTCTCCCTCCCCTGTATATATGGCTCCGCTCCCACTCTCCCTCCCTTGTATACATGGCTCCGCTCCCACTCTCCCTCCCCTGTATATATGGCTCCGCTCCCACTCTCCCTCCCCTGTATATATGGCTCCGCTCCCACTCTCCCTCCCTTTCATATATGGCTCCGCTCCCACTCTCCCTCCCTTGTATATATGGCCCTGCTCTCATTCTCCCTCCCTTGTATTTATGGCTCCGCTCCCACTCTCCCTCCCTTGTATTTATGGCTCCGCTCCCACTCTCCCTCCCTTGTATATATGGCTCCGCTCCCACTCTCCCGGCCTCCCTTGTATATATGGCTCCGCTCCCACCCTCCCGGCCTCCCTTGTATATATGGCTCCGCTCCCACCCTCCCCTGTATATATGGCTCTGCTCCCACTCTCCCTCCCTTGTATACATTGCTCTGCTCTCACTCTCCCTCCCTTGTATATATGGCTCCGCTCCCACTCTCCCTCCCTTGTATTTATGGCTCCGCTCCCACTCTCCCGGCCTCCCTTGTATATATGGCTCCGCTCCCACTCTCCCTTGTATATATGGCTCCGCTCCCACCCTCCCGGCCTCCCTTGTATATATGGCTCCGCTCCCACCCTCCCGGCCTCCCTTGTATATATGGCTCCGCTCCCACCCTCCCGGCCTCCCTTGTATATATGGCTCCGCTCCCACCCTCCCGGCCTCCCTTGTATATATGGCTCCGCTCCCACTCTCCCGGCCTCCCTTATATATGGCTCCGCTCCCACTCCCTCCCCTGTAAATATGGCTCTGCTCCCACTCTCCCTCCCCTGTATATATGGCTCCGCTCCCACTCTCCCGGCCTCCCTTGTATATAAGGCTCCGCTCCCACTCTCCCTCCCTTGTATATATGGCTCCGCTCCCACTCTCCCGGCCTCCCTTGTATATATGGCTCCGCTCCCACCCTCCCGGCCTCCCTTGTATATATGGCTCCGCTCCCACCCTCCCTTGTATATAAGGCTCTGCTCCCACCCTCCCGGCCTCCCTTGTATATATGGCTCCGCTCCCACTCTCCCGGCCTCCCTTATATATGGCTCCGCTCCCACTCTCCCTCCCCTGTAAATATGGCTCTGCTCCCACTCTCCCTCCCCTGTATATATGGCTCCGCTCCCACTCTCCCGGCCTCCCTTGTATATAAGGCTCCGCTCCCACTCTCCCTCCCTTGTATATAAAGCTCCGTTCCCACTCTCCCTCCCTTGTATATATGGCTCCACTCGGCTCCCCCATCCTCCCCCATCATACTTACCCTCACATCGCTGAACTTCCCTCCCTGCATCTCGCGGTTCTTCAGCTCCTGTGCGGAGCGGTCACGTGCTACCGCTCATTAAGGTCTATGAATATGGACGCCACGCCTATGGGAGATGAGTGGTGTCCATATTCATGACCTTAAATGAGCGGTACACGTGACCGCTCAGCACTGGATGAAGCCGCCGCGGGATGCAGGGTGAGTATCAGGCACTGCTGCACCGCCGCCGGCTCCCCTTCTGTCCGCGGACCGGCAAGGGCACTGCAACGGCCCGGTGCTGGGCCGCGGACCGGTGGTTGGGGACCCCTGTTCTAGGGGATTCAGGTCTGGACTCATTGCTGGCCACCTTAGAAGTCTCCAGTGCTTTCTCTCAAACCATTTTCTAGTGCTTTTTGAAGTGTGTTTTGGGTCATTGTCCTGCTGGAAGACCCATGACCTCTGAGGGAGACCCAGCTTTCTCACACTGGGCCCTACATTATGCTGCAAAATTTGTTGGTAGTCTTCTGACTTCATAATGCCATGCACACGGTCAAGCAGTCCAGTGCCAGAGGCAGCAAAGCAACCCCAAAACTTCAGGGAACCTCCGCCATGTTTGACTGTAGGGACCGTGTTTTTTTCTTTGAATGCCTCTTTTTTTCTCCTGTAAACTCTATGTTGATGCCTTTGCCCAAAAAGCTCTACTTTTGTCTCATCTGACCAGAGAACATTCTTCCAAAACGTTTTAGGCTTTTTCAGGTAAGTTTTGGCAAACTCCAGCCTGGCTTTTTTATGTCTCGGGGTAAGAAGTGGGGTCTTCCTGGGTGTCCTACCATACAGTCCCTTTTCATTCCGACGCCGACGGATAGTACGGGTTGACACTGTTGTACCCTCGGACTGCAGGGCAGCTTGAACTTGTTTGGATGTTAGTCGAGGTTCTTTATCCAACATCCGCACAATCTTGCGTTGAAATCTCTTGTCAATTTTTCTTTTCCGTCCACATCTAGGGAGGTTAGCCACAGTGCCATGGGCTTTACACTTCTTCATGACACTGCGCACGGTAGACACAGGAACATTCCGGTCTTTGGAGATGGACTTGTAGCCTTGAGATTGCTCATGCGTCCTCACAATTTGGTTTCTCAAGTCCTCAGACAGTTCTTTGGTCTTGTTTCTTTTCTCCATGCTCAATGTGGTGCACACAAGGACACAGGACAGAGGTTGAGTCAACTTTAATCCATGTCAACTGGCTGCAAGTGTGATTTAGTTATTGCCAACACCTGTTAGGTGCCACAGGTAAGTTACAGGTGCTGTTAATTACACAAATTAGATTAGAGAAGCATCACATGATTTTTCGAACAGTGCCAATACTTTTGTCCACCCTCTTTTTTATGTTTGGTGTGGAATTATATCCAATTTGGCTTTAGGACAATTCTTTTTGTGTTTTTTCATTTAAGACAAATTAAATGAAGATAAAAATAACAAAGAATTTGTGTTTGCAATCATTTTCAGGAAGAAACTGAGTATTATCTGACAGAATTGCAGGGGTGTCAATACTTTTGGCCACAACTGTATGAGTGCTGCTTGCATTCCTCACTTCACCCTTTTCTGATATAACCTATAGTTGAGCTCACTGAACACTACATAGAAAGCTCCTGACTCGGGTACGTGGCCGTACATCTTAGGTACGACTGCGACACCTGAGCCCCAGGTAAGTAAAGCTTCATCATCGTATAAGAAAAGTTCTGCAACTTTGTAAAATACTTTTCTGTTTCATTTCACCATTTTCAGATCTCTGCTTGCTGTCACTGAATAGGAACTTTCTCATTTATATCCAGAGGCTAAAAAATCTCTACAGACCAAATCCTTCTCACAGGTGAGGGTTTGCTTCAGTTGTGTCCTGTGTCAGCGATCCTCTGTGAGCAGAATAAATGTATCTCTGGTCCCAATAGTTCAGGTCATGATAGTTTTAGGAAACCATCAGCTGTAGGGGGACTATTAGGAATGGCGTAGCCTCACTTACTCAGCTGGAACATTTCTTACAATGGAAGATTTACTGACAGCAAGCAGAGATCTTGGAAATGAAAAAAATATTGAAACACAAAGTACATTAGCAAGTTGCACAAAATATCGCACACCTAGAATTGTCCGACCTGCACACAGCACAAATAACTATGGCGTTTTTTTCACAAATACATTATTTCTATTTTATTTATACCGCTGATATACAGATATTGTACAATTCTTCATCTGTCAGCACTTCGGCATACTGTGTCTCTGCACAATTTAAAAAAAAAAAGTGCCAACTTAAGAATATAAAAACCAACCAAAAAAAAACAAAACATTAAAATAAAAACTCGAATCAATGTGATTGAGGCTATATGGGAAGTTATCTCCGTATTTCGTTTATAAAATCAAACAAATCAAAAATTCTTAGTAATTTTTTTTTTTCTTTTTTTTTATTCAAACCATCTGCAGCTCCCCTTCTTATCCCGCCGCTTATTGAAAACCCTCCGCATCCGAAGGGGCTTTCTTAGACCCGTCTATCCAGTGGTTCGTCACAAGCCCTTGTATCCTGAAAAGCTATAACGGTTTGTCCGTCACTTCGCCCGATGTATTAGAAGCGTCGACTAGTGCAGGATTTTTTAAAGAACTCTTCATTTCCGCGAAATCTCTCTTCTCGGAATTGTTACTATGAAGATGGTCTAGTTGCTTAATTTCTAACGCCCCCGTCTCGGGCCTGGAGTCCGTAATGACTACGGATGGAGAAGTGGGATGTCCACTCTCTGTTAAAAGTTCTGAGAAGCTGTTCGCCTCCCGCTGGTCGAATGAATAGCTGAGAATGACCAAGTGTTCGTTTCGACAAGGTGCTTGGCTCCGTCTCTCGGGTTTACATTGCTGTTCTACACCTTGGTTGTCGCTAAAGTCTAACGAGTCCCTGTATGCGGTAGATTCACACGACGGCGTCCTCCTTCGCAACATGCTGTTATCCGATGCTTTGGTACGTGAAGCTGTGCCGGTCTCGTCCTCCATGGGAGGATCTATAGAAATACAAGGCGGGCTCATCTTCTTCTTCCTTCGAACCCCATTGATGTACTCTGGGTCAGACTGTATGAGAATAGAAGAGTCCTGCTTGCCGTCGATGGACAGATCAAAACAGGAATCTCCATCGTCATCGATGGAGGGGCAGACCTCGATCGAATGCCTCCTTTGGTCTTCTGCCCATGTGGGCTTTGCTAAAAATCCTTGAGTATCAACACTGTAGAACTTCTTCAAGTCTTTGCTATTGCTGGTCCCAACCAGGCTGGCTGTGCTATTGCAGTTCTTTAGTGGTGGAGGAGAAGGAGGAGATGAAACTTGGGAGATGAATGGAGATACCGAATGGCTTCTATGATTGGACTGTCCTCTCCAGCCGGTGGCCAAGCTGTTTATGTGGCTGACCTCTTCATCGGCTGGATCAGAGGACTCTAACGTAGACTCGTCAGGGTTGGTGTTGTCGCTGCTGACGCTTGATGGACGACTAGGAATACTGTATTGGCTATAGGTGTGATTGCGTGTATGGACACTGGAATGTCTGTGGTGGGGAGATAGTTTGGGGGAAGATTGAGGGGTTCCATGCAGTGATAGGGGCAATGGGCAGAGCAGGTTGGGAACAAGGTTATTGAGTGAAGGCGCTTTCAGTTTTGAACCCTCCTCTGATTCCACTTTAACGCCGTCCTTGGATTCGCCATTCTGATAGTCAACCGAATCCATACGTACGGCCTCCTGGGGGGACAAAAATGTGAAGAAAACCATGAGGATGATGGCTTCATAGTTTCTTAGTTTTATGGTTGATAGAAGACACAAGTACGTCAAGTTCAGTTCACGTCGAGATTTTCCGATCGGTATGCATCAGGGTGCAGCAACCCCCCCCATCGCTTGCTTAATCAAAGGGGTAGAATTGCTCAGCCGAGAGCTGTGCTTTTTCCTTCCTTCTCATAGAGCAGAACATACGGTTTACAGACCTGTAGAAAGCCTATGAATCCATACACCGCATGCTCAAATCTCAGAGGATCAGCTAAGCCGAATCAATCAAAGACGACCTCTGCCCCTTTCTTTTAGAGATTGGTGGGATGTCAGGACTCAGACCCCCCACCGATCAAAACTTCTCTGACATTTCAATTGTTTTTCTTTAAATGAAACATACCCTTTAAATATTTTCAAAAGAGGAACTTTCCTTTCAGAAATGTCTGTGAGCTAAAAGCTAGAAAAGGTTCTTTCCTTACAAGCACAGTAGAGCAGACATGGCTTATGGTAGGAGTCTCCAGCCTATGGCTCTATGCCCGATACAGTTCTCGTTATGTCCTGATAATCTGCAGCTATCGGGGCACGTTACTAGTTATATATTCACAAACGATCGAGAGCCATTGGTTGGATACCATCAGATTATAGTTAATATCTACTAAAAACAATCACCATTACCTGACGTTGCAGCAGTCGGTTTAGACTGGGTGACCAGGAAGCGGCGGGGCGTGGAGGTGGAATTTTAGGCATGTCATCGTTGTCCACATTGCAGCTCGGTGACGGCAGGAGTGGACAGTCTACTGGTGTTTTCAGACAGTTGCCAGGTTCATTTGGCTGGGAATGGATTGAAAGACATGACCCTACAGTAACAAAAATGATATAAGGGATCGTCACCTACAGGGATCCTTCATCACAGGGATAAACAGATTAATTATTAGGCACAGAGATAGACTATTCGCCTTCTAAGGGGCCTCAACAAATGTGAGCAGCAAGTCTTCATGGTCTAGGTGGTTTGCAGTCAGGTCTACTGCTACCATCATACCTTCTGGAGGGCTGTCCTCATAGGCCTCCACATCCCGCAGAGGGTACGATAACTTTGCTGGCAGAACGGGGCGGAACATGTAGCTGTCATTGGGTAGCGAGAGCATTCTAGACACCGAAACCTTTCTGACCGTCAGGAGGTTTTGGGATCCAGTTCCGTCCCTCATGTAAACGTCACCATCCTGTGGATGAGACAAACCGATAGCTTGGAGATAACAACGCTTTTCCTTAATGGTGTCCTGTACCGCTGTCCATAAGTGAACATCACAGACATTAGCGTCAACAAAGCGTGCTGCGCACAAGTCCTTAGTGATGGCAAGAGCAGTGAGCAAGCAGGCTCCAACACTTCTCCCTGATACGAGGCTATCATGGACAAGCTGTCATCAAGGGAAGGAGAAGAAAAGCTCAAAAGCAGGTGAAAAAGCCACGGAAAGCATTGCTTGTGGATACCACACAGGACATATAAGCAGAGTGCAGGGATTCACCTCAGGCCCAAAGCTGCAGGGCAGGAGGGGAAGCGGCAATGCCTGCTGGCAGGGCATGGGGGAGCCTGGTCTTTTCTCTTTCCGCGGAACTGAACCTTCCAACGTATCAGGAATCAATAATGTCACATTCTCGTGGCTCAGTGCCGCCTTCAGTGCAAAATGGAGGAAACAGGTATGAATTATGCGCATTATAAGATCAAAAAGGTGGGGTATCATTCCTTTAACTGTTCCAAACCCAACTACTGCCCCCCTCAGTGGCACACATAACATGCTGGACCCTTACCCTTGCCTGCTTCAACAGCTCTGGCAGATCATTCTTCATTGACACTTGACCACCACCAGTTGCCTTGCCATCTAAGGTCGGAGGGCCTACCGGGCAGACCGGGGTGACAGCTCTTGACATCTCCATCTCAATCTCAGCATCCATCTCCGCGTCTTCTTTGGCTTCTTTATTGCTTTCTTCGAGATGCTTCATGAGGACGGCCACCACCACATTAACCAGGACAAATTGGGCAATGAGGACGAAGGTGACGAAGTAGACGGGGGAGATGAAGGGTAGGTAGCTGAGGCAGTTCTTGTCATCGCTGTTACATTCACGGAGTGTGTCCTAGAAGAGGACAAGGTCACATATTAATATTTCATTGATACTGATGACTCATTCACCTAAGACATCCCAAACATTCCTACAATATTCACAGATGCCTCGTCCATAGAAAACGTTGACTTCATAATGAACTCCGCGCTTCTGAAATCTTTGGTATAATTGACATGACCTCTCAAGACTACCACTCCCAGGAACCCCACTGGCTTAAAAGACAATGAGGCGATGTACCCCAAGGCTAAGAAAACTTGAAACTTCAGATTAAACGAAGCTTACCCAATCCCTGAAAACCCTCGGACAATGCAAAGCATCCAACCCATTCCCTGGAAATCTTGTTATATCAAAATTAAGGAACCCTTCTCTTTCCCGGAAAGTGTAGTGACATCATAGACTAGTTTGTCTACAGCTTCCCCAGAAACCCAGTGACATCATAGATAAAGTAGCCTACCCTTCCCCAAAAGCCCAGTGAGATCATAGACAAGGCAGCCTACTTCTGAGGAAAACCAGTAAAATTACAGAAAAGGCAGCCTACCCTTCCCAGGAAACCCAGCAACATCACAGATAAGACAGCCTACCTCTTCCTAGGAAATCTAGGACACTATAGATAAGACAGCCTACCCCTTCCTAGGAAATCTAGGACACTATAGATAAGGCAGCCTACCCCTTCCTAGGAAACCTAGGACACTATAGATAAGACAGCCTACCCCTTTCTAGGAAAGCTAGGATACTATAGATAAGGCAGCCTACCCCTTTCTAGGAAACCTAGGACACTATAGATAAGACAGCCTACCCCTTCCTAGGAAACCTAGGACACTATAGATAAGACAGCCTACCCCTTCCTAGGAAACCTAGGACACTATAGATAAGACAGCCTACCCCTTTCTAGGAAAGCTAGGATACTATAGATAAGGCAGCCTACCCCTTCCTAGGAAACCTAGGACACTATAGATAAGGCAGCATACCCCTTCCTAGGAAACCTAGGACACTATAGATAAGACAGCCTACCCCTTTCTAGGAAACCTAGGACACTATAGATAAGGCAGCCTACCCCTTTCTAGGAAAGCTAGGATACTATAGATAAGGCAGCCTACCCCTTCCTAGGAAACCTAGGACACTATAGATAAGGCAGCATACCCCTTCCTAGGAAACCTAGGACACTATAGATAAGACAGCCTACCCCTTCCTAGGAAACCTAGGACACTATAGATAAGACAGCCTACCCCTTCCTAGGAAACCTAGGACACTGTGGATAAGGCAGCCTACCCCTTCCTAGGAAACCTAGGACACTATAGATAAGGCAGCCTACCCCTTTCTCGGAAGGTTAGGATACTACAGATAAGGCAGCCTACCCCTTCCTAGGAAACCTAGGACACTATAGATAAGGCAGCCTACCCCTTCCTAGGAAACCTAGGACACTATAGATAAGGCAGCCTACCCCTTTCTCGGAAGGTTAGGATACTACAGATAAGGCAGCCTACCCCTTCCTAGGAAACCTAGGACACTATAGATAAGGCAGCCTACCCCTTCCTATGAAACCTAGGACACTATAGATAAGGCAGCCTACCCCTTTCTAGGAGAGCTAGGACACTATAGATAAGACAGCCTACCCCTTCCTAGGAAACCTAGGACACTATAGATAAGGCAGCCTAACCCTTCCTAGGAAACCTAGGACACTATAGATAAGGCAGCCTACCCCTTTCTAGGAGAGCTAGGACACTATAGATAAGGCAGCCTACTCCTTCCTAGGAAACCTAGGACACTATAGATAAGGCAGCATACCCCTTCCTAGGAAACCTAGGACACTATAGATAAGGCAGCCTACCCCTTTCTAGGAGAGCTAGGACACTATAGATAAGGCAGCCTACTCCTTCCTAGGAAACCTAGGACACTATAGATAAGGCAGCCTACCCCTTCCTAGGAAACCTAGGACACTATAGATAAGGCAGCCTACTCCTTCCTAGGAAACCTAGGACACTATAGATAAAGCAGCCTACTCCTTCCTAGGAAACCTAGGACATCATAGAAAAGGCAGCCTACCCCTTTCTAGGAAAGCTAGGACACTATAGATAAGACAGCCTACCCCTTCCTAAGAAACCTAGGACACTGTGGATAAGGCACCCTACCCCTTCCTAGGAAACCCAGTGACATTGTAACAACCCTGCTGGCATCACCGCATGGCCTCCCATCCCCCGCACACCAACTTACTTTCTGCTTCAAGCCATGCAGTGAATTCTGTCTGTTGCCAGCTCTGTGCCTCTGCTCTCCATGTTTCCAGACTGTGTGTATAGGGGGGCGGCGCCTGAACTCTCTGGTTCTTATGCAGTCAGGGTGCACCTGTGTAATCTGTCCCTGACCAATCACCTGGAGGCCTTGACTATTTAGTTTCGCCACTCCCACTGAAATATTGCCTGTGCAATGTCTATACTCAGTATCTTGCTGCTGAGCAAGCCAGGCCCTGTTCTGTGTGTCTCCTTCTCTGGAGGATTACTCTAGTCTTGCTTTGTACTCTGTCCGCCTGCCAGGAGGCAGAATATCCTGGTCCTTGTGTCTTTGTCCCGGTGTCTCTGTCTGAACTCAGTCTTACCTCTGTCTCCTTGTTTGTGGTTCCTTCTCTGCCGTGTCTTTCCTTGTGTCCCCCCCCCTGTCTGTGCATCTGCACCCTCGCAGCTTTATCTGTGCATCTGCACCCTCGCAGCTTTATCTGTGCATCTGCACCCTCGCAGCTTTATCTGTGCATCTGCACCCTCGCAGCTTTATCTGTGCATCTGCACCTTCGCAGCTCTGTCTGCACGGCTCCTTAGCCGCTCTGCCTGCTCCGCACTCCTGCGGCTCTGCCTGCTCCGCACTCCTGCGGCTCTGCCTGCTCCGCACTCCTGCGGCTCTGCCTGCTCCGCACTCCTGCGGCTCTGCCTGCTCCGCACTCCTGCGGCTCTGCCTGCTCCGCACTCCTGCGGCTCTGCCTGATCCGCACTCCTGCGGCTCTGCCTACCTGCACCTCCTGTGTGAACAGGTCCAAACCTGTTCTCTCATATACCACTCCTTCCTGCCTATATCCATACCTGCACCTCCTGTGTGAACAGGTCCAAACCTGTTCTCTCATATACCACTCCTGCCTGCCTGCATCCATACCTGCACCTGCTGTGTGAACAGGTCCCTACCTGTTCCTTCTCAAGCCGTGCCCGCCTGTCCTGTGTCTCAAGCCGTGCCCGCCTGTCCTGTGTCTCAAGCCGTGCCCGCCTGTCCTGTGTCTCAAGCCGTGCCTGTTAGCCCAGTGTCTCCAAGCCACGCCTGCTTGCCCTGTATCTGTCGTACCTTCTTGCCCTGTGTCTCAGTCTGCCTGTCAGTCACATCTGTCGAAGTGACTTGTCTCCAAGTTGGATCAGCAGCCACAGCCAGACACCACCCTGGAGTGGCACCCGACAGCTATCTGCCGCACAAGCCTGACCTCACCATCAGAGGCTCCAGGGAAGACCAAGGTAGCTGTCGCAGTCACGCCCCTTCCAGGGTAGTCTGGTCTGTGGCACAGTGGGGCCACAACCCCCGGCTCGCGCCATTCAGCCAAGGCGCGAGCGTGACAGACATCATAGATAAAGTAGCTTACCTTTGCCTAAAAGCCCAGTGAGATCATAGACAAGGCAGCCTACTTCTCAGGAAAACCAGAAAAATAACAGAAAAGTCACTGGGTTTGCTGGGAAGGGTAGGTTGCCCCCATATATAAGTTGGCCTACCCCTTCCTAGTTAACCTAGGACACTATATGTAAGGCAACCTACCCCTTCCTAGGACATCAAAGATACAAAAGCCTAACCCTTCCTAGGAAACCTAGGACATCAGGGATAAGGCAGCCTACCCCTTCCTAGGAAACCTAGGACATCATAGATAAAGCAGCATACCCCTTCCTAGGAAATCTGGGATATCATAGACTAGCCTACTAGAAAAATAAGTGACATAATAGACCGGGTAGCCTCCCAGTAGTCTGGAAGCCTCATAACACCACAGCCTACCTCATTCCTGGAAACCAGTGACTAGCATAATCCTATACCCACATGATATTACTACCATGTTACAGGACACTGCTATAGATCCAGACAGCGTGTGCTCGGTGAGGTCCTCTCTGTACACTTCAGCCATGGATGACAGACGCTACGGAGGAGATGGATCTGACTCATCCGAGCAGTCTGATGTGGAGGTGTCTTTAGGTAAATATTAATTATGTCAGTATGTTCTCATCCCTGTTGTTTAGTAAAAAAATGAATCTGCTTGTCTCTGCCCGGACGTCAGGGAACACGTTCCTGCTGGAGATGAAGTACTTAAAGGTTCAATTTATAGAATCCTATCATGTACATTTGGAGATAATAGAGGGGGGTCCTCTGTTTAGGGCCCTCACCTCTTGGTCAGAAAGGTGATTTGTTACAAAGATCGTCTCTCACTCTGGAGGACCCGACTTATCCTATACTACACAGACAACCCATTGATATGAATGGAGGCTCTGTAATGCTTACTTTCACCAGCGGTGGTGCTGCAGGGAAGCTAAACACTTAGTGCCAGGTTTCCCAGCAGATCACTACTGATCACTGGGGAGTTACTCTATGATGAGGTCATTGTTAAGGTACCATTCCAAAACATCTTATAAAGTATCATTACCCTCATGGATAATACACAAGGCAGGAGCTGGTTTAGGCCATGTTTAAGGTCAGCTTATCAAAACCTTTTCTTACAATGAAGTCAACCTTGTGATCAAATGATCGCTGACTGTCTGGGTTATGTGATCTGTGATAATCAGATGCTATTGCTGCTGGTGATGTGTTTTTCTTGCAATGCCCTCGGCTGGAGACATGGAGTATTACATGCCTGCTCCTTACCTTCATGATACCGTTCCAGTTGTCTCCAGTGGAGACCCTGAAGAGTGTCAGGAAAGCCATCCCAAAGTTCTCAAACGTGGCGTGTCTGCTGAGCCCCTCGCAGGGGTTTTCTTCATTGCACACTGGAGAGAAAGTAACGTTCAATAATTAACGATCATCGACTACAGATATTGACAGTACGACCAATGCAGACATTGAAGCCTGGCGAGATAATGATGTAGTACCGCTAACAACCACAGGAGGCAGTAAGTCTCTTATTACATTGTAGACATTATATAGAGTGATTTGTACACAGCTCCGGACAGGAATAGTATATACAGGGATTCACAACCGGGCAGGAATAGTATATAGCGGGATTCACAACCATACTACAGTCCTAGTATATCTAAGCCTATCGCATGTTTCAGTTTGTGTATCCAAGCCTATCATGTGTGCTACAGTCCCACTGTAGCTAAGCTTATCATGTGTGATACAGTCCCAGTGTATCTCCGCTTATCAAATGTTCTACAGTCCCAGTGTATCCAAGCCTATCGTGTGCTACAGTCCCAGTATATCCAAGCTCATCATGTTTGCTACAATTCCAGTATATATAAGCTCATCATGTGTGCTACAGTCCCAGTGTATCCAAGCCTATCGTGTGCTACAGTCTCAGTATATCCAAGCTCATTATGTTTGCTACAGTCCCAGTGTATCTAAGCTCATCATGTGAGCTATTGTTTTAGTGTATCCAAGCTTATCATGTGTGCTACAGTCCCAGTATATATAAGCTCATCATGTTTGCTACAGTCCCAGTGTATCTAAGCTCATCATGTGAGCTATTGTTTTAGTGTATCCAAGCTTATCATGTTTGCTACAGTCCCAGTGTATCCAAGCTTATCATGTGTGCTACAGTCCCAGTGTATCCAAGCTTATCATGTGATCTACTGTTTAGTGTATCTAAGCTTATCATGTGAGCTACAGTCCCAGTATATCCAAGCTTATCATGTGTGCTACAGTCCCAGTATATCTAAGCTTATCATGTGATCTACTGTTTAGTGTATCTAAGCTTATCATGTGAGCTACTGTTTCAGTGTATCTAAGTATGTCATTTGTGATACAGTCTGCCAGACTCCATGTATCTGAGCTCCTTGGCCTGTGATGTTGGCATGGCAGTGGTGGCAGAGTTCTGCTCTGCAGCTCCAGCTTCTTCCTCCATCTATGACTTCTCTGTGCGGTATTGACGGGTCCGGTGTCTCTGGCAGCCGCAGCGACTCATAAGGAGAACAGATGGTTTATGTATCTATCCCATAGATCTGCGGTGTAATAAAAGCGCGGGATTCTCTGCAGTGATTGGACCGGGCCAGGAGCCGGACGGCGCAGCGGAGGCCTCACTTCGTCCTCCCCAAATTCTGCAGGACTTAATAAATGCAATCTACAAAGTAAAGTGCCGCTCCTCAACAATCCAGGGCGCCATTAACTTTTCATTATGGACAGGCAGACATGGCTCTCGCCAGCTCGGTAATGAGCTACTTATTTGCCAGGACGATAAATGTGCAGGAGAGGAGTCCTCGGAGGGAGAAGCTCGGAAACCTGTCAATAATTAAGGACAGTGAAGGGCAGCACCGAGCAGGAGAAAACCAATGGCATTAAACCGTTCGCTCGTGCTTGGTTTCTGTGGTTAACACGTTTTATATTCTGTCCTTCGTCCATATAAAAGTCTATAATCAATTAATTATTTGGCCCAATTAACACTTAACGACTGAAACATTTGTTTCATTCATGTTACAGAAATCATTTCCCTCCGATGAGATGAAGGCGCAGTTGGAGCAGCCTGAATCCAAAGTAATCAGTAATAAAAACTGAAACGCGTTTAGTGCATTGTAGCAATGGACTTTGGGCCCAAGTTCATCATCCCTAGTCCATTATGGTCTGGTATAAGAAGCAGTTAGTACAACTCCAATATGCTTCCTTTGGATCCAACATAATCAGACCTGGTATGATGCAATAACAGACTTTGAAACGCGTTGTTTAGATTGTAGAAAGCTCTTTTATGCTCAAGATTATACTTCTTGAACCAGATTGTATACACTGTAAAGACTCAAGTTTATCCCTTTAGATCTAATATAACCTGATAAAGTAATCAAAGCAACACTAAAGAACGCTGTCAACATTGAATACAGTTATTCAGATTCATTTTCCTTGACCAGGTAAGGTTGCATAAGTTAGACAGTATGACTTTGAAATACGTGTATAGTTTTAGGTTCGTCCCTCTAAACCTGGAAAATCTGATGAAGAGATCAACAACACTGAAACGCGTTGTATGGGTTTTGTTTTCAATTCTAATTCATTTTTTTTAGAACAGGTATAACCTGTTTCAGTGATGTACCAAATACTTTATCTTCAGTATATTGTATAGATTTAACATCATCCTTCTAGACTACATTTAACCTGAATGATAAAGTAATAATTGCAGCATTGAAATGCGTAGTCTACATTGTTTAGAGCACTTTATGGAATCCAGTTCACCTCCTAAACTCAGCATATCTGATTAAACTAGACAGTATGTCAAAGTAACGCGTTTTCTAGCTTGGATAGATAGGTTCAAGTTCATCCTTCTGGATCTGATGTAACCTGATAAAGTAATCAATACAACACCGAAATGCGTTGTCTATATTGTATGGCGCTCTGACATCCTAGTTCATTATTCTAGAACTGGAAAGACCTTCTTGAATTATTAAAACGCTGAAACTCGTCTACATTTTATAGTTTCAAATTCATCCTTGTAGATCAGATATAACCTGATAAAGTAATCAGCACAACACAGAAACGCGTGGGTCACATTGTATAGAGCTCTTTTACATTAACGTTCATCCTTCTAGACCTGATGTGGCTGAGTAGATTAGACAGTGAGACACTATAACGCGATGTCTACATCTATAAAGTAATCAGTACAACATTAAAACACGTTATGTACATTGCGTACCTTTTAGTCAATCTTCTAGACCTGGGATAACCTAACGTAATCAGTACAACATTAAAACGCGTTGTCACCTTTGTGTAACATTCCTATGGATTTGAGATTTTAATTTTAGGCCAACCATACCCATCATCTGCTTACTATTTCAATATTCTTCCTGCCGATGAATAGAATTTATTTAGCATGTTTTTAAGCTTCGTTGGGTAGAAAAATCGAAGGAGAACAGTGGCCTCCACCTCATGCTGTCATTTTTAATTACGAAATGTGTTCTCGTGGTGACTTTTATTGATAAGTCCATTCCATGAACCTTGCGGACACAGTCAACAGCTGTGAATAATCTCAGATGTCAAAACTCACTAGAAATCCACTGATAGTGAGCAGATGTGGCTTCTAATCTTCGAATGATCAGAGAATGTTTCCTGATAGGGCTGAAACCACGCCAGCTCAAACTATTTTTACTAAACATTTTTTTTTAGTATCACCACAAGTATTCAAATCCAAAAAATGATGGCGCTCTTTGGCTTACTCACCAAGCTTCCCGAAAAGCTCCACTCCCAGGGCGGCGTAGATGAAAAACAGGAGCATGAAAAGAAGTCCGAGGTTTCCTACCTGCCGAGGAAAGCGCAAGGCAATGTTAAAATAGACACCTCCACCTAAAAACATCTACAATACTTTCATAGTGCGGCGTAGACCAAGAAGAACATCGGTATAAAAATACAGTCAGTTGGAACCACTACTGGATTGACCAGGCATTCGTTGACCAACCTTGGAAAATTGCTGTTGGGTCAACCATGTGAAACAAGTTTAAAGGTTGCCAATGGTAAGTCATGTGTTAGAGACCCTTGTAAGAAACTCTGAGGGTCACAATTGGTTACTCACTTTTTGCTTACTATTATGATATGTCCTAGTAAATCACTTTTTGCTCAAGCTTTGAGATCACCATTGGTGAAACACGACTGCCCTAGAAGATCACCGCTTGATCATTCCTGGTCACCAAGTATTGATAGGTAAATTACATCTTGGTTATCCTTGTGAAATGCCCTTAAATTTCATTATTGGTAAATTGGTACTTGGTCATCATTGTAAAGAAGCCTATGAAAATCACCACAGGGCAATCAATATTTGTCACTCCTTGGGAAGACCATCTATGGTTAATCACCTCTTGGTACCCATTATGAAATGCCATTGGCAATCTTCACTGGTAAAGTGCTAAGTGATCCCCCTTGTGAAATGACCTTGGAGATCACCATTGACAGATCAACATTGGGAAGACACTTTTGTGAAATGTGCTTGAAGGTCGCCATTGGTAAATTTCTACTTCTCACCAAATATTGATTGGTAATTGCTTTATGGCCATCCTTGTGAAATACCCTTTAATATCACCATTGGTCACTCATAGAAGAAGCCTTTGAAGGTCACCATGGGCAATCAATACTTGTCACTCTTGTGAAGATCACCATTGATTAATCATTTCTCTGGTCAGCATCATGAAATCTCCTTGGGATTATCCACTGGGAAATGACTAAATGGTCTCCATTGGTTAATATTTTCCTGGTTACCATTGTGACAACTCCTTGATCCTCACCATTGGTAAATCACATCTTGATCACCCTTGAAACTCACTAGCTCACTGTTGATTAATCACTACTCAAGAAAAAATTTCCTCCCTCGGGAGTTTCTTGTGCTGCGTGTTTCTACGTGCAAGATGCCAGAATGTCTTGAATTATGATCATTTGGAGTCCTTATCTAAATTTGTATAAAAGTAATGGTGGACTCATCTGTAGGTAGATCACTTTGGCTAGTCATTACTTGGTCACATTTCAGAAGCTCATTTCTCGATCACCACTGGTAGGTCACTCCTTGGTCTTGGTGTAATTCTACAAGATCACTCTTGTAAAAAGCCAAGGAAACTTAACCGAATGAAACCACATTTGGTCAACCGAGACCTTGGAGAACTGTTGTTTAATAACTTTTGGGATCCCCAATGGTAACTCACTAATTGAATTGATCCATGTGATCACTGACATCATAGCACCACGGGCAAAGCCTGGTAAACTTAGAAGGCAGTTATATGTCCACCATCGGGCCATCTTCTCATAGTTGCAGCTAGTCATAGTCCGTGTGGCCCCTGACCACTCTACCCAAGTACCATGACCTAGATCAAGTGGCTTGTTTGTCCTTCCAACCTTTATTCTGGTGTTGAATGCCATTGGTCTACAGATCAAAAAGTTAACCAACCACCCCTAAATTGTTTTGAAGGTAACCAACCCTATAAACTAAAAAAGTTTCCATCAACAGCTCTAGAGATCAATCCTTTCTGGTATTAATATCTGGAAACCTTTTTGTGGGAGTGTGATTAATATTTCAGAAGATGAACGCGGTGATGGACAGAATGACAGCAAAGGTCAGAAAGGTCTCACGGGATGGTGGAGTTTGTTTTAGCGAAGTCAACTTTCTGCCAATAACATTGAAGTTTAGACCTTTTTTGATGAAGTGAAGAGTTCAGCTCCGGTGAGTGAAGGACAGCTGTCATATATTCCTCCACCAGCGCCGGGCTTAATAAGATGATTGCGGGGGAAGCAAGCGGTCGTCCGTCTGAATTCACTTGATATTCATTGAGGGAGTCCACCAAGAGATGTCCTATTACCACAGCTAATTTAGTTGTATAGTGCAAACCAGCAGGTCGGCTCAAGGACTCTGAAGAAAGATGACGGCCGTGGAGACGTCCTCATCCGTGCATGTTAATGAACGAGATCTAAGAAGTGTTCACCTGACACCGACACGAGGCTCCAGAGAGGAGAATCAAGGACCTGAATATACAGATGTGTTATCAACTGCAGGACTATTGATGTATCGGAAAATCAACACTCCGCACCCAATTATATCTGACACTTACTATTCATGATGCTCCAAGGATGGAAGCAAGGTTGTAAGTCAGGTAACCGACACCGGGCTGGGTGTTAGTATACAGTAATGACACTAGGGGTACAGGATAATGACACTCGGGTACGGGATAATGACGCTAGGGATACAGGATAATGACACTGATACTTGGGGTACAGGATAATGACGCTAGGGGTACAGGATAATGACACTGATACTTGGGGTACGGGATAATGACACTAGGGGTACAGGGTAATGACACTGACACTTGGGATGCATGATAATGACACTGACACTTGGGGTGCAGGATAATGACACTGACACTTGGGATGCAGGATAATGACACTGATACTTGGGGTACAGGATAATGACACTTGGGGTACAGGATAATGACACTGACACTTGGGGTACAGGATAATGACACTGACACTTGGGGTACAGGATATTGACACTGACACTAGGGGTACAGGATAATGACACTGACACTAGGGGTACAGGATAATGACACTTGGGGTGCAGGATAATGACACTGACACTCTGACACTCGGGGTACAGGATAATGACACTGATACTTGGGGTACGGGATATTGACACTGACACTAGGGGTACAGGATAATGACACTTGGGGTGCAGGATAATGACACTGACACTTGGGGTACCGGATAATGACACTGACACTCGGGGTACAGGATAATGACACTGATACTTGGGGTGAATGACGCTGACACTCAGGGTACAGGATAATGACACTGACACTTGGGGTACAGGATAATGACACTGACACTTGGGGTACAGGATAATGACACTGACACTTGGGGTACAGGATAATGACACTAGGGGTACAGGATAATGACACTGACACTTGGGGTACAGGATAATGACACTTGGGGTGCAGGATAATGACACTGATACTTGGGGTGCAGGATCATGACACTAGGGGTACAGGATAATGACACTTGGGGTACAGGATAATGACACTGACACTTGGGGCACAGGATAATGACACTGATACTTGGGGTGCAGGATAATGATAATGACACTTGGGGTGCAGGATAATGACACTAGGGGTACAGGATAATGACACTGACACTTGGGGTGCAGGATAATGACACTGATACTTGGGGTGCAGGATAATGACACTGATACTTGGGGTGCAGGATAATGACGCTGACACTCGCGGTACAGGATAATGACACTGATACTTGGGGTGCAGGATAATGACACTGACACTTGGGGTACAGGATAATGACACTGACACTTGGGGTACAGGATAATGACACTAGGGGTACAGGATAATGACACTGATACTTGGGGTGCAGGATAATGACACTAGGAGTACAGGATAATGACACTGACACTCGGGGTACAGGATAATGACACTGACACTTGGGGTACAGGATAATGACACTGACACTTGGGGTGCAAGATAATGACACTGACACTCGGGGTACAGGATAATGACGCTGACACTCGGGGTACAGGATAATGACGCTGATACTCGGGGTACAGGATAATGACGCTGATACTCGGGGTACAGGATAATGACGCTGACACTCGGGGTACAGGATAATGACACTGACACTGGGGGTACAGGATAATGACACTGACACTCGGGGTACAGGATAATGACACTGACACTCGGGGTACAGGATAATGACAGTCGGGGTACAGGATAATGACACTGACACTGGGGGTACAGGATAATGACACTGACACTCGGGGTACAGGATAATGACACTGATACTTGGGGTACAGGATAATGACACTGACACTCGGGGTGCAGGATAATGACGCTGACACTCGGGGTACAGGATAATGACGCTGACACTCGGGGTACAGGATAATGATGCTGACACTGGGGGTACAGGATAATGACGCTGACACTCGGGGTACAGGATAATGACGCTGACACTCGGGGCACAGGATAATGACGCTGACACTCGGGGTACAGGATAATGACGCTGACACTCGGGGTACAGGATAATGACGCTGACACTCGGGGTACAGGATAATGAAGCTGACACTCGGGATATAGGATAATGGCGCTGACACTGGGGGTACAGGATAATGACACTGATACTCGGGGTACAGGATAATGACACTGATACTCGGGGTACAGGATAATGACACTGACACTGGGGGTACAGGATAATGACACTGATACTTGGGGTGCAGGATAATGACACTGACACTCGGGGTGCAGGATAATGACACTGACACTCGGGGTACAGGATAATGACGCTGACACTCGGGGGTACAGGTAATGACGCTGACACTCGGGGTATAGGATAATGACGCTGACACTGGGGGTACATGATAATGACGCTGATACTTGGGGTACAGGATAATGACGCTGACACTCGGGGTACAGGATAATGACACTGACACTTGGGGTTCAGGATAATGACACTGACACTCGGGGTACAGGATAATGACGCTGACACTCGGGGGTACAGGTAATGACGCTGACACTTGGGGTAAAGGATAATGACGCTGACACTGGGGGTACATGATAATGACGCTGATACTTGGGGTACAGGATAATGACACTGACACTCGGGGTACAGGATAATGACACTGACACTGGGGGTACAGGATAATGACACTGACACTTGGGGTGCAGGATAATGATACTGACACTTGGGGTGCAGGATAATGATACTGACACTTGAGGTACAGGATAATGACACTAGGGGTACAGGATAATGACACTAGGGGTACAGGATAATGACACTTGGGGTGCAGGATAATGACACTGACACTCTGGGTACAGGATAATGACACTCTGGGTACAGGATAATGACACTGATACTTGGGGTGCAGGATAATGACACTTGGGGTACAGGATAATGACACTGACACTTGGGGTGCAGGATAATGACACTGACACTCGGGGTACAGGATAATGACACAGATACTTGGGGTACAGGATAATGACACTGACACTCTGGGTACAGGATAATGACACTGATACTTGGGGTGCAGGATAATGACACCTGGGGTACAGGATAATGACACTGACACTTGGGGTACAGGATAATGACGCTGATACTTGGGGTACAGGATAATGACACTGACACTCGGGGTACAGGATAATGACACTAGGGGTACAGGATAATGACACTTGGGGTGCAGGATAATGACACTGACACTCGGGGTACAGGATAATGACGCTGACACTCGGGGGTACAGGTAATGACGCTGACACTCGGGGTATAGGATAATGACGCTGACACTGGGGGTACATGATAATGACGCTGATACTTGGGGTACAGGATAATGACACTGACACTGGGGGTACAGGATAATGACACTGACACTTGGGGTGCAGGATAATGACACTGACACTTGGGGTGCAGGATAATGATACTGACACTTGAGGTACAGGATAATGACACTAGGGGTACAGGATAATGACACTTGGGGTGCAGGATAATGACACTGACACTCTGGGTACAGGATAATGACACTCTGGGTACAGGATAATGACACTGACACTTGGGGTGCAGGATAATGACACTTGGGGTACAGGATAATGACACTTGGGGTACAGGATAATGACACTGACACTTGGGGTACAGGATAATGACACTAGGGGTACAGGATAATGACACTTGGGGTGCAGGATAATGACACTGACACTTGGGGTGCAGGATAATGACACTGACACTTGGGGTGCAGGATAATGACACTGACACTTGGGGTACAGGATAATGACACTGACACTTGGGGTGCAAGATAATGACACTGACACTCGGGGTACAGGATAATGACGCTGACACTCGGGGTACAGGATAATGACGCTGATACTCGGGGTACAGGATAATGACGCTGATACTCGGGGTACAGGATAATGACGCTGACACTCGGGGTACAGGATAATGACGCTGACACTGGGGGTACAGGATAATGACACTGACACTCGGGGTACAGGATAATGACACTGACACTCGGGGTACAGGATAATAACAGTCGGGGTACAGGATAATGACACTGACACTGGGGGTACAGGATAATGACACTGACACTCGGGGTACAGGATAATGACACTGATACTTGGGGTACAGGATAATGACACTGACACTCGGGGTGCAGGATAATGACGCTGACACTCGGGGTACAGGATAATGACGCTGACACTCGGGGTACAGGATAATGACGCTGACACTGGGGGTACAGGATAATGACGCTGACACTCGGGGTACAGGATAATGACGCTGACACTCGGGGCACAGGATAATGACGCTGACACTCGGGGTACAGGATAATGACGCTGACACTCGGGGTACAGGATAATGACGCTGACACTCGGGGTACAGGATAATGAAGCTGACACTCGGGATATAGGATAATGGCGCTGACACTGGGGGTACAGGATAATGACGCTGATACTTGGGGTACAGGATAATGACGCTGATACTCGGGGTACAGGATAATGACACTGACACTCGGGGTACAGGATAATGACACTGACACTGGGGGTACAGGATAATGACACTGATACTTGGGGTGCAGGATAATGACACTGACACTCGGGGTGCAGGATAATGACACTGACACTCGGGGTACAGGATAATGACGCTGACACTCGGGGGTACAGGTAATGACGCTGACACTCGGGGTATAGGATAATGACGCTGACACTGGGGGTACATGATAATGACGCTGATACTCGGGGTACAGGATAATGACGCTGACACTCAGGGTACAGGATAATGACGCTGACACTCGGGGTTCAGGATAATGACACTGACACTCGGGGTACAGGATAATGACGCTGACACTCGGGGGTACAGGTAATGACGCTGACACTTGGGGTATAGGATAATGACGCTGACACTGGGGGTACATGATAATGACGCTGATACTTGGGGTACAGGATAATGACACTGACACTCGGGGTACAGGATAATGACACTGACACTGGGGGTACAGGATAATGACACTGACACTTGGGGTGCAGGATAATGATACTGACACTTGGGGTGCAGGATAATGATACTGACACTTGAGGTACAGGATAATGACACTAGGGGTACAGGATAATGACACTAGGGGTACAGGATAATGACACTTGGGGTGCAGGATAATGACACTGACACTCTGGGTACAGGATAATGACACTCTGGGTACAGGATAATGACACTGATACTTGGGGTGCAGGATAATGACACTTGGGGTACAGGATAATGACACTGACACTTGGGGTGCAGGATAATGACACTGACACTCGGGGTACAGGATAATGACGCTGATACTTGGGGTGCAGGATAATGACACTTGGGGTACAGGATAATGACACTGACACTTGGGGTACAGGATAATGACACTGACACTCGGGGTACAGGATAATGACACAGATACTTGGGGTACAGGATAATGACACTGACACTCTGGGTACAGGATAATGACACTGATACTTGGGGTGCAGGATAATGACACCTGGGGTACAGGATAATGACACTGACACTTGGGGTACAGGATAATGACGCTGATACTTGGGGTACAGGATAATGACACTGACACTCGGGGTACAGGATAATGACACTAGGGGTACAGGATAATGACACTTGGGGTGCAGGATAATGACACTGACACTCGGGGTACAGGATAATGACGCTGACACTCGGGGGTACAGGTAATGACGCTGACACTCGGGGTATAGGATAATGACGCTGACACTGGGGGTACATGATAATGACGCTGATACTTGGGGTACAGGATAATGACACTGACACTGGGGTTACAGGATAATGACACTGACACTTGGGGTGCAGGATAATGACACTGACACTTGGGGTGCAGGATAATGATACTGACACTTGAGGTACAGGATAATGACACTAGGGGTACAGGATAATGACACTAGGGGTACAGGATAATGACACTTGGGGTGCAGGATAATGACACTGACACTCTGGGTACAGGATAATGACACTCTGGGTACAGGATAATGACACTGACACTTGGGGTGCAGGATAATGACACTTGGGGTACAGGATAATGACACTTGGGGTACAGGATAATGACACTGACACTCGGGGTACAGGATAATGACACTAGGGGTACAGGATAATGACACTTGGGGTGCAGGATAATGACACTGACACTTGGGGTGCAGGATAATGACACTGACACTTGGGGTACAGGATAATGACACTGACACTCGGGGTACAGGATAATGACACTAGGGGTACAGGATAATGACACTTGGGGTGCAGGATAATGACACTTGGGGTGCAGGATAATGACACTAACACTTGGGGTGCAGGATAATGACACTGACACTCGGGGTACAGGATAATGACACTAGGGGTACAGGATAATGACACTTGGGGTGCAGGATAATGACACTGACACTTGGGGTGCAGGATAATGACACTTGGGGTGCAGGATAATGACACTGACACTCGGGGTACAGGATAATGACACTAGGGGTACAGGATAATGACACTTGGGGTGCAGGATAATGACACTGACACTCGGGGTACAGGATAATGACGCTGACACTCGGGGGTACAGGTAATGACGCTGACACTCGGGGTATAGGATAATGACGCTGACACTGGGGGTACATGATAATGACGCTGATACTTGGGGTACAGGATAATGACACTGACACTGGGGGTACAGGATAATGACACTGACACTTGGGGTGCAGGATAATGACACTGACACTTGGGGTGCAGGATAATGATACTGACACTTGAGGTACAGGATAATGACACTAGGGGTACAGGATAATGACACTAGGGGTACAGGATAATGACACTTGGGGTGCAGGATAATGACACTGACACTCTGGGTACAGGATAATGACACTGGGTACAGGATAATGACACTGACACTTGGGGTGCAGGATAATGACACTTGGGGTACAGGATAATGACACTTGGGGTACAGGATAATGACACTCGGGGTACAGGATAATGACACTAGGGGTACAGGATAATGACACTTGGGGTGCAGGATAATGACACTGACACTTGGGGTGCAGGATAATGACACTTGGGGTACAGGATAATGACACTGACACTGGGGGTACAGGATAATGACACTGACACTTGGAGTACAGGATAATGACACTTGGGGTGCAGGATAATGACACTGACACTGGGGGTACAGGATAATGACACTGACACTTGGGGTGCAGGATAATGACACTTGGGGTACAGGATAATGACACTGACACTGGGGGTACAGGATAATGACACTGACACTCGGGGTACAGGATAATGACACTAACACTTGGGGTGCAGGATAATGACACTTGGGGTACAGGATAATGACACTGACACTTGGGGTGCAGGATAATGACACTGACACTCGGGGTACAGGATAATGACACTAACACTTGGGGTGCAGGATAATGACACTTGGGGTACAGGATAATGACACTGACACTTGGGGTGCAGGATAATGACACTGACACTCGGGGTACAGGATAATGACGCTGATACTTGGGGTGCAGGATAATGACACTTGGGGTACAGGATAATGACACTGACACTTGGGGTACAGGATAATGACACTGACACTCGGGGTACAGGATAATGACACAGATACTTGGGGTACAGGATAATGACACTGACACTCTGGGTACAGGATAATGACACTGATACTTGGGGTGCAGGATAATGACACCTGGGGTACAGGATAATGACACTGACACTTGGGGTACAGGATAATGACGCTGATACTTGGGGTACAGGATAATGACACTGACACTCGGGGTACAGGATAATGACACTAGGGGTACAGGATAATGACACTTGGGGTGCAGGATAATGACACTGACACTCGGGGTACAGGATAATGACGCTGACACTCGGGGGTACAGGTAATGACGCTGACACTCGGGGTATAGGATAATGACGCTGACACTGGGGGTACATGATAATGACGCTGATACTTGGGGTACAGGATAATGACACTGACACTGGGGTTACAGGATAATGACACTGACACTTGGGGTGCAGGATAATGACACTGACACTTGGGGTGCAGGATAATGATACTGACACTTGAGGTACAGGATAATGACACTAGGGGTACAGGATAATGACACTTGGGGTGCAGGATAATGACACTGACACTCTGGGTACAGGATAATGACACTCTGGGTACAGGATAATGACACTGACACTTGGGGTGCAGGATAATGACACTTGGGGTACAGGATAATGACACTTGGGGTACAGGATAATGACACTGACACTCGGGGTACAGGATAATGACACTAGGGGTACAGGATAATGACACTTGGGGTGCAGGATAATGACACTGACACTTGGGGTGCAGGATAATGACACTGACACTTGGGGTACAGGATAATGACACTGACACTCGGGGTACAGGATAATGACACTAGGGGTACAGGATAATGACACTTGGGGTGCAGGATAATGACACTTGGGGTGCAGGATAATGACACTAACACTTGGGGTGCAGGATAATGACACTGACACTCGGGGTACAGGATAATGACACTAGGGGTACAGGATAATGACACTTGGGGTGCAGGATAATGACACTGACACTTGGGGTGCAGGATAATGACACTTGGGGTGCAGGATAATGACACTGACACTCGGGGTACAGGATAATGACACTAGGGGTACAGGATAATGACACTTGGGGTGCAGGATAATGACACTGACACTCGGGGTACAGGATAATGACGCTGACACTCGGGGGTACAGGTAATGACGCTGACACTCGGGGTATAGGATAATGACGCTGACACTGGGGGTACATGATAATGACGCTGATACTTGGGGTACAGGATAATGACACTGACACTGGGGGTACAGGATAATGACACTGACACTTGGGGTGCAGGATAATGACACTGACACTTGGGGTGCAGGATAATGATACTGACACTTGAGGTACAGGATAATGACACTAGGGGTACAGGATAATGACACTAGGGGTACAGGATAATGACACTTGGGGTGCAGGATAATGACACTGACACTCTGGGTACAGGATAATGACACTGGGTACAGGATAATGACACTGACACTTGGGGTGCAGGATAATGACACTTGGGGTACAGGATAATGACACTTGGGGTACAGGATAATGACACTCGGGGTACAGGATAATGACACTAGGGGTACAGGATAATGACACTTGGGGTGCAGGATAATGACACTGACACTTGGGGTGCAGGATAATGACACTTGGGGTACAGGATAATGACACTGACACTGGGGGTACAGGATAATGACACTGACACTTGGAGTACAGGATAATGACACTTGGGGTGCAGGATAATGACACTGACACTGGGGGTACAGGATAATGACACTGACACTTGGGGTGCAGGATAATGACACTTGGGGTACAGGATAATGACACTGACACTGGGGGTACAGGATAATGACACTGACACTCGGGGTACAGGATAATGACACTAACACTTGGGGTGCAGGATAATGACACTTGGGGTGCAGGATAATGACACTTGGGGTACAGGATAATGACACTTGGGGTACAGGATAATGACACTAACACTTGGGGTGCAGGATAATGACACTGACACTCGGGGTACAGGATAATGACACTGACACTGGGGGTACAGGATAATGACACTGACACTCGGGGTACAGGATAATGACACTTGGGGTGCAGGATAATGACACTAACACTTGGGGTGCAGGATAATGACACTTGGGGTGCAGGATAATGACACTAGGGGTACAGGATAATGACACTTGGGGTACAGGATAATGACACTAACACTTGGGGTGCAGGATAATGACACTTGGGGTGCAGGATAATGACACTAGGGGTACAGGATAATGACACTTGGGGTGCAGGATAATGACACTTGGGGTACAGGATAATGACACTGACACTCGGGGTACAGGATAATGACGCTGATACTTGGGGTACAGGATAATGACACTTGGGGTGCAGGATAATGACACTGACACTTGGGGTGCAGGATAATGACACTTGGGGTGCAGGATAATGACACTTGGGGTGCAGGATAATGACACTTGGGGTGCAGGATAATGACACTTGGGGTGCAGGATAATGACACTGACACTTGCGTACAGTTAGTGACGCTGACGCTTGGGTCTTCCCTGGATAGAGGAGGGGGCACTATATATAGAGGGTTGCGATATGGAGACCCCTGGCATATTTCGGTGACTCCTGAGCTTTGATGGCAGTGATCATGTTGCTCCGTCGCCCGGCTCGTTTGCACTTCCCGCCAGCACTGTGACCAGTTCTTATGCCACCCAGCTGGGCACACGTCCTCCTTGCGGCATCATGAGAGCGCCCACGCTGCGTGTTGGCAGGTATTCACGCTGTGACACACGTCACCACAGTGAGGACTGCAGACATAATGTCCCTCGCTGGCAGAGGAGTGCCGGAGGCGGGGGCTGGCTTCCTAATTTTGCACATCTCTCCTGATTTTCCTCACATCCATTGTTTGTGCACCATCAGCCCACACCGCGGCATGTCAGCCATGCGAGCACATAATACCCAGGGGGCCTGTCAGGAAGGGTTACTAAGGAAGCTGCACAATGCCAACTGCTGGGAGGGCAGGAGCCACAGTCTTGTGCTGCAGCTGCCCGTGGCTCAGTGACACTACATGTCAGCTCTCCTGGCTGGGTCCGCTTTACCGCATGTGTTCCTGAAGGGCAGCAGTGTGTGCCCACTTTATGACGCACTGGCATGTGTTGGCGGCATACACCGGGGAATCCTCTCTCAGTGTAGTATGGCTGACCCCTTCTAGACGCAGAGTCTGGGCCCTGTTACGTGATTCTGTGCTGCGTTCTTCTTCGGACACTATATGGCTGTATTATTTCCATACATAGCAACCTGAAAACTGCTGTGAAGAAGGCAGAGAAAAGTGGGGGTGACACCCTAATAAATACAGGGAACTTATACCCTACGCTACATAGTGGTACACTATATGGCGGAATTATTTGCATCTGTATACCCTATACTTTATGAAAGTACACTATTTGGCAATATTATTTGCTCCTGCATATCTTACACTATATGGCTGTACACCATATGGCAGTAGTATTTGCTTGTGCAGACCATATACTATATGGAGGTGCACTATAAGATGGGTGATTTGCACCTACATACCCTATACTATATGACACTACACCCTATGGCAGTATTATCTGCTTCTGCATACTCTATGCTATATGGAGGTGCACTATAAGACAGGAGATTTGCATCTACATACTCTTTACTATATGGCGATACACTATATGGCGGTATTATATGTATCTGCATATGCTACACTATATGGAGGTACACTACATGGCGGTATTTGCATCTGTATATGCTATACTATATGGAAGTACACTACATGGCGGTATTATATGCATCTGCATACATCACTGTGAGGACGGTAGGGGGAGAGTTCCCCTATGGAACATAACAGTCATATACTATCAGACCGCTACATTTTTTCATAACTCCTATTAGTTAAATGGCACAATTTTTTTGTTTGGCAGTTTTATTTGGGCACTGTATGGTAGTATTATTTAGGCAATATGTGATGTATGTTTTACTATTTCAGCATTATTTGGTAGTATTGCATTACGCTCTTGAGCACTATATAGCAATGTTATTTGGGCAATATATGACATTATATGGATATTACTGTAGTAGCATTATTTAGGCTCTCTATGTGTGCATACTTTGGGTAAGCTATATAATGTTATATGGATTTTGGGTTATATTTTGGGCGGTTTATGGAGAAATTATATATAAACTACGGTATTACCATTTGGGTACAATATGGTATTATTTGCACCTTCTTTTACTATTGTTTTGTGAACCAAATGGACACTGTAGGTTTGTATACTTTGGGACATACAGTAAATGATGATGATATCTAGGTATTATATGTGTTATAATTCGTTCACTATATGGTGGTATTAAATAGACGCTATACACGGTTTCATAATTCGGGCAATATATGATGGTGTTTTTTGCACTTTCACTAATGTTTTGTTCACTGCAAGGTTGTATAGTTTGGGCAAATATATGATATTTGAGTATTGCACGTGCTATAACTTAGCAGTATATTGCGGTATCACTTATCACCTTCTTACACTATTGTTTGTGCCTCTTTGTGTACTTTGCACAATATGGTGATGTTATTTGGGTATAATTTAATCAGTATATGGTACTATATATTGATATTACATGGTTTTATAATCTGAGCACTGTATGACGGTATTTCGCATTTTTTCTTTATTGTTTTTGAGAACTTTATTGCACTTTTTAAGATATACTTTATAATTATACTATCACTACTGTTTGCGCTTTGTTTTGTTTTTTTGGCTATTATCTATTCGTCCTATCAAATATTTTACCTTCACTGATCTCGATTGACACCTATTTTGGTAGAAACCATCCAAAAAACAAAGTCTTATATGACCTGGTAACCAGTAGGAGGAACCTGAATGGCTAGGGGTCCTAGCTCAGCAATCGATCGAAATGTATGGGGGAATCACTTCTTGGCGGACACGGGCTGGCAGCAGGTGAAGAATTAATGTCTACGAGCTCTTTCCCATGGGCATCCTGATGCAGACAGCATTGCATATCTGTAATGTCAATTGTGTCATTCCTGGGATAATCCAGCTACACGCCAACGCTACGGGAATCCGAAAAGAGGAGAGGGTGTATCCTGCTCCCGGCTGATGTGATCCGAAATATGCAGCGTCCCTTTAAATGCCGATGATGATGGTTGTAAGCGCTCATCATGTCTATAATGTTTCACACTTCCGTTTTTGTGTCCGCCAAACGGATCCGTTTCCGTTTTTTGGACGGAAACTGATGCAAACGGATCCGGTTTTTAAAAACGGATCCGTTTTTTTGACGGATCCGCGGTAACCGTAATGGAAGTCTATGGGACAAAAAAAACGGATCCTGCAAAAAATGGCGGATCCGTTTTTTTACGGAAAACAACGGATTTTGACGGATTTGAAAAAACGGAAGTGTGAAACAGGCCTTAAGCAGGAAGGCTGTAAAGGGTTAAGCAGCAGATGTTGACGAGTTACTTTCAACGTCTTCGCCTTCCAGGACGATGTCTATTCTTTATAAAGATGAAATTTGGCCCGCGGTGGTCGTTTTGCTTTCTGCCCTCGCTCTGACCCGGAAAATCTACCAAGAGTTTACACAAAGACGTCTTAGCTTAATAGAAATAAGTCGTCCAGCAGAACTAAAAATAGTGATTGTCGGAGCGTGGCACCAGGGAGTATTTGTGGAAATCCTCAGGAATTTGGGGAGCGTCCATGGATACAGCGTCAGCAAACACAGACAATGCCGTCATCTATTGTGATCCAAAATATATAATGAAAGGGGCTCTCTGTTATCAGCAAAAAACGGTCAAGGGAAATGAGATACAATAATAAAACACATTATACCTGTAAAAAATATCGCAATAACCCTGTGACTAGTGCTTAGGCCTCATCTAATTACTATAATACAGCCCTCTATATGCAAGGATATACTCCCTAAAATCCTGCCCCCTATATTCAAGAATATACAGTGGGGAAAAAAAGTATTTAGTCAGTCAGCAATAGTGCAAGTTCCACCACTTAAAAAGATGAGAGGCGTCTGTAATTTACATCATAGGTAGACCTCAACTATGGGAGACAAACTGAGAAAAAAAAATCCAGAAAATCACATTGTCTGTTTTGTTTTCATTTTATTTGCATATTATGGTGGAAAATAAGTATTTGGTCAGAAACAAAATTTCATCTCAATACTTTGTGATATATCCTTTGTTGGTAATGACAGAGGTCAAACGTTTTCTGTAAGTCTTCACAAGGTTGCCACACACTGTTGTTGGTATGTTGGCCCATTCCTCCATGCAGATCTCCTCTAGAGCAGTGATGTTTTTGGCTTTTCGCTTGGCAACACGGACTTTCAACTCCCTCCAAAGGTTTTCTATAGGGTTGAGATCTGGAGACTGGCTAGGCCACTCCAGGACCTTGAAATGCTTCTTACGAAGCCACTCCTTCGTTGCCCTGGCGGTGTGCTTGGATCATTGTCATGTTGAAAGACCCAGCCACGTTTCATCTGCAATGCCCTTGCTGATGGAAGGAGGTTTGCACTCAAAATCTCACGATACATGGCCCCATTCATTCTTTCATGTACCCGGATCAGTCGTCCTGGCCCCTTTGCAGAGAAACAGCCCCAAAGCATGATGTTTCCACCACCATGCTTTACAGTAGGTATGGTGTTTGATGGATGCAACTCAGTATTCTTTTTCCTCCAAACACGACAAGTTATGTTTCTACCAAACAGTTCCAGTTTGGTTTCATCAGACCATAGGACATTCTCCCAAAACTCCTCTGGATCATCCAAATGCTCTCTAGCAAACTTCAGACGGGCCCGGACATGTACAGGCTTAAGCAGTGGGACACGTCTGGCACTGCAGGATCTGAGTCCATGGTGGCGTAGTGTGTTACTTATGGTAGGCCTTGTTACATTGGTCCCAGCTCTCTGCAGTTCATTCACTAGGTCCCCCCCGCGTGGTTCTGGGATTTTTGCTCACCGTTCTTGTGATCATTCTGACCCCACGGGGTGGGATTTTGCGTGGAGCACCAGATCGAGGGAGATTATCAGTGGTCTTGTATGTCTTCCATTTTCTAATTATTGCTCCCACAGTTGATTTCTTCACTCCAAGCTGGTTGGCTATTGCAGATTCAGTCTTTCCAGCCTGGTGCAGGGCTACAATTTTGTTTCTGGTGTCCTTTGACAGCTCTTTGGTCTTCACCATAGTGGAGTTTGGAGTCAGACTGTTTGAGGGTGTGCACAGGTGTCTTTTTATACTGATAACAAGTTTAAACAGGTGCCATTACTACAGGTAATGAGTGGAGGAAAGAGGAGACTCTTAAAGAAGAAGTTACAGGTCTGTGAGAGCCAGAAATCTTGATTGCTTGTTTCTGACCAAATACTTATTTTCCACCATAATATGCAAATAAAATGAAAAAAAACAGACAATGTGATTTTCTGGATTTTTTTTTTCTCAGTTTGTCTCCCATAGTTGAGGTCTACCTATGATGTAAATTACAGACGCCTCTCATCTTTTTAAGTGGTGGAACTTGCACTATTGCTGACTGACTAAATACTTTTTTTCCCCACTGTAACTACTATAATACTGCTCCTATGTACAAGAATATATCTACTATAATACTGCCCCTATGTACAAGAATATACTATAATACAGCCCCTATGTACAAGAATATAACTACTATAATACTGCTCCTATGTATAAGAATATAACTACTATAATAGTGTCCCCTATGTACAAGAATATAACTACTATAATACTGCTCTTATGTACAAGAATATAACTACTATAATACTGCTCCCTATGTACAAGAATATAACTACTATAATACTGCCCCTATGTACAAGAATATAACTACTATAATACTGCCCCTATGTACAAGAATATAACTACTATAATACTGCCCCTATGTACAAGAATATAATTACTATAATACTGCCCCCTATGTACAAGAATATAACTACTATAATACTGCTCCTATGTACAAGAATATAACTACTATAATACTGCTCCCTATGTACAAGATTAGAACTACTATAATACTGCTCCTATGTACAAGAATATAACTACTATAATACTGCCCCCTATGTACAAGAATATTACTACTACAATACTGCCCCCTATGTACAAGAATGTAACTACTATAATACTGCCCCCTATGTACAAGAATATAACTACTATAATACTGCCCCTATGTACAAGAATATAACTCCTATAATACTGCCCCCTATGTACAAGAATAGAACTACTATAATACTGCTCCCTATGTACAAGAATAGAACTACTATAATACTACTATGTACAAGAATATAACTACTATAATACTGCCCCCTATGTACAAGAATATAACTACTATAATACTGCCCCCTATGTACAAGAATATAACTACTATAATACTGCCCCCTATGTACAAGAATATAACTACTATAATACTGCTCCCTATGTACAAGAATATAACTACTATAATACTACTCCTATGTACACGAATATAACTACTATAATACTGCCCCCTATGTACAAGAATATAACTACTATAATACTACTCCTATGTACAAGAATATAACTACTATAATACTGCCCCCTATGTACAAGAATATAACTACTATAATACTGCCCCCTATGTACAAGAATATAACTACTATAATACTGCCCCCTATGTACAAGAATATAACTACTATAATACTGCTCCCTATGTACAAGAATATAACTACTATAATACTACTCCTATGTACAAGAATATAACTACTATAATACTGCCCCCTATGTACAAGAATATAACTACTATAATACTGCTCCCTATGTACAAGAATATAACTACTATAATACTGCCCCCTATGTACAAGAATATAACTACTATAATACTGCTCCCTATGTACAAGAATATAACTACTATAATACTACTCCTATGTACACGAATATAACTACTATAATACTGCCCCCTATGTACAAGAATATAACTACTATAATACTACTCCTATGTACAAGAATATAACTACTATAATACTGCCCCCTATGTACAAGAATATAACTACTATAATACTGCCCCCTATGTACAAGAATATAACTACTATAATACTGCCCCCATGTACAAGAATATAACTACTATAATACTGCTCCCTATGTACAAGAATATAACTACTATAATACTACTCCTATGTACAAGAATATAACTACTATAATACTGCCCCCTATGTACAAGAATATAACTACTATAATACTACTCCTATGTACAAGAATATAACTACTATAATACTGCCCCCTATGTACAAGAATATAACTACTATAATACTGCTCCCTATGTACAAGAATATAACTACTATAATACTACTCCTATGTACAAGAATATAACTACTATAATACTGCCCCCTATGTACAAGAATATAACTACTATAATACTGCTCCTATGTACAAGAATATAACTACTATAATACTGCTCCTATGTACAAGAATATAACTACTATAATACTGCCCCCTATGTACAAGAATATAACTACTATAATACTGCTCCCTACGTACAAGAATATAACTACTATAATACTACTCCTATGTACAAGAATATAACTAATGTGGCGCCCCCAGGAGTATGGTCGCCACAGTGGCTTTGCCTTCCTCCAGGGGAGGGTAATCTCAGGCTTGGAGGCAATGATGGGTCTCTTTCGCAGTCAATCCATACATGCAACACAGTTCCACTCCAGGCCAGCAGGGGGAACTCTGAACCAGGATTAAGGGGAGGAGTGCTCCCTTAGGGCCAAGAGGAAGGAGGGGTCAGTTAGTCTGCGTAGGGTGAAGTGTGCAGACGTGGAGAGAGAAGCTGGAGGTTGAGCTAGGAAAGGAGAGCTCCCTCACAGTGAGCGCATGAACTGGAGCCTGGTCTCCATGGTTGTACAGATACTAACGGTCCTGCAACAGGTACCAGAGGAGTCGGATGCTGTAAATGCCCTACTCCCATCTAAGACTTGAGGTACAACAGCAGCTTGGATAGAGAGTCGGGACTCAGGAGAATGGAGCCCCCGAGATAGGCTACAGCTGTCTGCTGTGCAAGTAAGGTTCTTGGGAACATCGGACAGGAGGAACTTCAAAGAAACTTAGTACTTGGAGTACTTCATTCAAACGAGCGCTAGGGAAGGAGACTGCACAGCCCGTCTGCTGAGAGAGAATCCCTGAGTTGCTTCCAGGCTAGCCTGCTCCGTTACCATCTGTAATCAGGTCCCTGGACAGCAGTTATCAAGTAAAGGTACAGAAATTGCACCCTGCTGTGTCTTGTCTGCTTCCTACCCTTACGGCACTGCTACATCCCCGTGCCAACCACCTCTACACTGCCCTGGGACTATAGCTTCACCTGTGGGGAGCTTTTACATCCTTGCTGCACCCTACCATCAGTCCCAGCAGATTTGCATGCAGCGTCGGCTTAACACCTCCCTTGCCGAGCACCACAGGTGGCGTCACGAACTATTCCATTCCATTAACTACATTCCCCCATTACTTGGGCGCCCAGGGCCACGGACCGGGTCACCGCTGCTGTGACACATTCCCCTGACAGCGGCCCGGTACCGAGTACCCCACAGCCCTGGGAGAGCGACCCACTACTATAATACTGCCCCCTATGTACAAGAATATAACTACTATAATACTGCCCCCTATGTACAAGAATATAACTACTATAATACTGCTCCCTATGTACAAGAATATAACTACAATAATACTGCCCCCTATGTACAAGAATATAACTACTATAATACTGCCCCCTATGTACAAGAATATAACTACTATAATACTGCCCCCTATGTACAAGAATATAACTACTATAATACTGCCCCCTATGTACAAGAATATAACTACTATAATACTGCTCCCTATGTACAAGAATATAACTACTATAATACTACTCCTATGTACACGAATATAACTACTATAATACTGCCCCCTATGTACAAGAATATAACTACTATAATACTACTCCTATGTACAAGAATATAACTACTATAATACTGCCCCCTATGTACAAGAATATAACTACTATAATACTGCTCCTATGTACAAGAATATAACTACTATAATACAGCCCCCTATGTACAAGAATATAACTACTATAATACTGCCCCTATGTACAAGAATATAACTACTATAATACTGCTCCTATGTACAAGAATATAACTACTATAATACTGCTCCCTATGTACAAGAATATAACTACTATAATACAGCCCCCTATGTACAAGAATATAACTACTATAATACTGCCCCCTATGTACAAGAATATAACTACTATAATACTGCCCCCAATGTACAAGAATATAACTACTATAATACAGCCCCCTATGTACAAGAATATAACTACTATAATACTGCCCCCTATGTACAAGAATATAACTACTATAATACTGCTCCTATGTACAAGAATATAACTACTATAATACTGCTCCTATGTACAAGAATATAACTACTATAATACTGCCCCCTATGTACAAGAATATAACTACTATAATACTGCTCCCTATGTACAAGAATATAACTACTATAATACTGCTCCTATGTACAAGAATATAACTACTATAATACTGCCCCCTATGTACAAGAATATAACTACTATAATTCAGCCCCCTATGTACAAGAATATAACTACTATAATACTGCTCCCTATGTACAAGAATATAACTACTATAATACTGCCCCCTATGTACAAGAATATAACTACTATAATACTGCTCCTATGTACAAGAATATAACTACTATAATACTGCTCCTATGTACAAGAATATAACTACTATAATACTGCCCCCTATGTACAAGAATATAACTACTATAATACTGCCCCCAATGTACAAGAATATAACTACTATAATACAGCCCCCTATGTACAAGAATATAACTACTATAATACTGCCCCCTATGTACAAGAATATAACTACTATAATAGTGCCCCCTATGTACAAGAATATAACTACTATAATACTGCCCCCAATGTACAAGAATATAACTACTATAATACAGCCCCCTATGTACAAGAATATAACTACTATAATACTGCCCCCTATGTACAAGAATATAACTACTATAATACTGCCCCCAATGTACAAGAATATAACTACTATAATTCAGCCCCCTATGTACAAGAATATAACTACTATAATACTGCTCCCTATGTACAAGAATATAACTACTATAATACTGCCCCCTATGTACAAGAATATAACTACTATAATACTGCTCCTATGTACAAGAATATAACTACTATAATACTGCTCCTATGTACAAGAATATAACTACTATAATACTGCTCCTATGTACAAGAATATAACTACTATAATACTGCTCCTATGTACAAGAATATAACTACTATAATACTGCCCCTATGTACAAGAATATAACTACTATAATACTGCCCCCAATGTACAAGAATATAACTACTATAATACAGCCCCCTATGTACAAGAATATAACTACTATAATACTGCCCCCTATGTACAAGAATATAACTACTATAATACTGCCCCCAATGTACAAGAATATAACTACTATAATTCAGCCCCCTATGTACAAGAATATAACTACTATAATACTGCTCCCTATGTACAAGAATATAACTACTATAATACTGCCCCCTATGTACAAGAATATAACTACTATAATACTGCTCCTATGTACAAGAATATAACTACTATAATACTGCTCCTATGTACAAGAATATAACTACTATAATACTGCTCCCTATGTACAAGAATATAACTACTATAATACTGCCCCCAATGTACAAGAATATAACTACTATAATTCAGCCCCCTATGTACAAGAATATAACTACTATAATACTGCTCCCTATGTACAAGAATATAACTACTATAATACTGCCCCCTATGTACAAGAATATAACTACTATAATACTGCTCCTATGTACAAGAATATAACTACTATAATACTGCTCCTATGTACAAGAATATAACTACTATAATACTGCTCCTATGTATAAGAATATAACTACTATAATACTGCTCCTATGTATAAGAATATAACTACTATAATACTGCTCCTATGTACAAGAATATAACTACTATAATACTGCTCCTATGTACAAGAATATAACTACTATAATACTGCTCCTATGTACAAGAATATAACTACTATAATACTGCTCCTATGTACAAGAATATAACTACTATAATACTGCTCCTATGTATAAGAATATAACTACTATAATACTACCCCTATGTACAAGAATATAACTACTATAATACTGCTCCCTATGTACAAGAATATAACTACTATACCCTTGCTTCATACATGTATATACAGAGCAGGTATGTGTCATGTTTTGGTGGGATTATGGCTGTGTCATTGCTGGTTACCTGCGGCAGGGCCTGGACCACTGTATCCAGCAGAGCTCGCATTCCTGTTGCCATCTTTAAAAGCTTCAGGACTACAAGGATAAGCAGACACGATGTTATGTAGACACATGATAGTCATCAGATTATCTGTTCCCCAGTTAGTACGGGGGGATTAGTGTAAGGTGGTGTAGCACCAGGGTCTCACCTCGGGCGATCCTCAGCACCCTCATGATGCGGATGATAGTGGGATTGATGGGAAGGGAGGCGTTGATTTCGATCTCCTCCAGTGTGATGCCCATGATGGAGAGCAGGACTATAGCCAGGTCCAGCTGGTTCCACCTGCAAGCGATATAAGCGATATATAGATTTTGTAAACTGTCCACCTTAATTCGGTCCCCATTACGGCTCCCACATGGGGGCGGTGTCATTCAACCCAAGCGGCAGAAATAGTGGCGAATGCATCTCTTCAAGCGGCATGGATGTTATGTCTGCAAAGTCTGTACACCTTATAAAGCATGAGGCCTAGTGATGCATATAAGGCCTGGAGTGGAGAGCAAACCACCGGACCACCAGGTATGCACATGCTTTTCTACTCCAGACCACCAGGAAATAAAATATCAAGTAAAAACATAAATTCCTCTTCTACCCCAAACCATCAAAGGAGGGAGACGGAAACATTGCCCTATGCCTCCAGGGACTCAAGTGTTAACTACTTCACCACCCTAGACCTACAGGAAATAAAATATTAACCACTTGACCACTGTAGACTATAAAAAAATAAAAATATGAACTCCTTACACTGCCCTAGACCACCAGGGAACTTTTCATTTCTTCTAAATGTTTTTGGTTATCTATCTACACTTTGGCGCATCTTATAGCGTTTTGTTGCAATGCTTAGTTTTGATTTCAGGAGGGTAAAATCTGCAGAAACTCCCTAACGTTGGCCCTTTAAATGCGCCCACCTCTACTCGTTATGGGGGTGATTACTTCCAGGTGTGTGAATTGCCCCAATAATTGACGATGACCGACGGGAATCAATAGTCACCTGCAAATAACACTAGAAAATCAGCAGCAGCTCTTCCGTTATCGCAGGATTCGAGTGCGGCTTCCCACTAAATTATTCCTAATAAGCATCAGATTGACAAATGGGACCCTGAGCCGGAGCAGACGATGTATGCGGGGCTCCGAGAGAGCACGGTACTCCGAGAGAGCACGGTCCTCCGGTCCAAGGCTGGCAGACTATCAGGCAGCCATGTAAATTAGCGTTATCAGCCCCCGGCCGTCGGTGAGCGCCGGTCTGACGGGAAGATGTGGACGAGGGATCACAGCGAGTTCTGCAGTAGAGCCACACGTAACGCCATTATTGACAGCATTGCGGACTGCCGGGCCTCTGCCAGAGTCTTAGCTGCCACCCTTATAGCTAATATCAGGATTAGAAAATTATTCAACTTTTTTTTCCAAAACAGCGCCACCCTTGTCTACAGGTTTTGTCAGGTATTGTAGCTCAGCTCCTTTGAAATAAATGGTGCAGAGCTACAGTGCCTTGCGAAAGTATTTGGCTCCCTGGAACTTTTAAACCTTTCCCCACATATCATGCTTCAAACATAAAGATACCAAATGTAAATTTTTGGTGAAGAATCAACAACAAGTGGGACACAATTGTGAAGTTGAACGAAATTTATTGGTTATTTTAAATTTTTATGGAAATGCAAAAACTGAAAAGTGGCGCGTGCAATATTATTCGGCCCCTGTAGCTTAATACTTTGTTGCGCCACCTTTTTCTGCGATTACAGCTGCAGGTCGCTTGGGGAATGTCGCTATCAGTTTTGTACATCGAGAGACTGAAATTTTTGCCCATTCTTCTTTGGCAAACAGCTCGAGCTCAGTGAGGATGGATGGAGATCGTTTGTGAACAGCAGTTTTCATCTCTTTCCACAGATTCTCGATTGGATTCAGGTCTGGACTGTGACTTGGCCATTCTAACACCTGGAGACGTTTATTTGTGAACCATTCCATTGTAGATTTTGCTTTATGTTTGGGATCATTGACTTGTTGGAAGACAAATCTCTGTCCCAGTCTCAGGTCTTTTGCAGACTCCAACAGGTTTTCTTCAAGAATGGTCCTGTATTTGGCTCCATCCATCTTCACATCAATTTTAACCATCTTCCCTGTCCCTGTTGAAGAAAAGCAGCCCCAAACTATGATGCTGCCACCACCATGTTTGACAGTGGGGATGGTGTGTTCAGGGTGTTGAGCTGTGTTGCCTTTACACCAAACATATCGTTTGGCATTGTTGCCAAAAAGTTTGATTTTGGTTTCATCTGACCAGAGCACCTTCTGCCACATGTGTGGTGTGTCTCCCAGGTGGCTTGTTGCAAACTTTAAACACTTTTTGTGAATATCTTTGAGAAATGGCTTTTTTCTTGCCTCTCTTCCATAAAGGCCAGATTTGTGCAGTGTATGACTGATTGTTGTCCTATGGACAGACTATCCCACCTCAGCTGTAGGTCTCTGCAGTTCATCCAGAGTGATCATGGGCCTCTTGGCTGCATCTCTGATCAGTCTTCTCCTTGTTTGAGATGAGTTTAGAGGGATGGCCGGGTCTTGGTAGATCTGCAGTGGTATGATACTCCTTCCATTTTAATATGATCGCTTGCACAGTGCTCCATTGGATGTTTAAAGTTTTGGAAATCATTTTGTATCCAAATCCGGCTTTAAACTTCTCCACAACAGTATCACGGACCTGCCTGTTGTGTTCCTTGGTCTTCATGATGCTCTTGTGCTTCAACCAGAACCCTGAGACTATCACAGAGCAGGTGCATTTATACGGAGACTTGATTACACACAGGTGGATTATATTTATCATCATTAGTCATTTAGGACAACATTGGATCATTCAGAGATCCACAATGAACTTCTGGAGTGAGTTTGCTGCACTGAAAGTAAAGGGGTCAAATAATATTGTGCGCCCCACTTTTCAGTCTTTGAATTTCCCAAAAAATTTAAAATAACCAATAAATTTCGTTCAACTTCACAATTGTGTCCCACTTGTTGTTGATTCTTCACAAAAAAATTTACATTTGGTATCTTTATGTGTGAAGCATGATATGTGGGAAAAGGTTGAAAAGTTCCAGGGGGCCGAATACTTTCGCAAGGCACCGTATATAATACCCTGCCTAACCTGCTTTGTTTTTGGAAAAAGGCAGCCATATTTTTTTCTAATCCTGGGCAGCCCCTTTAATGTTATCCATACCTATTTAAAGGACCATACTGCAAATGTTTATTGACTCCAATACACCGTTTCTGAAAATCCAAGGATTCTCATTAAGAAAAACTTCAATCTCATTGGTCTGGAATTAAACAAAAGAAAAAAAATACATATTTTTTTATTTCACTGGAGGTGATCAGCTATGATCTGTGAAGATCATGGCTGTAAGTGTTCAGTTCCCTGCAGCTCCACCACTGGGGAAATGAAGTATTACACAGTTCTCATTGAAATCCTTGTGTTGTATGAATGTGCTGGGTCCTTATATGATGCCCCGAGACTGGAATTGGTGAAACTTAACGTAACGTTGTGATTTAGTCTATTGGCAAATATCGGAGCATAAATAAATTAGCATGGTGACTTGTTATACCTGCAAGTCCCTGTGGGAGCGCTGTTAGGAAAATTAGCAAAAACATTGAGACTCGGCAGCGGTAATCATCGGACTCTCAGTAGGGCGAATTCTTTTAATAAATGATACCCATACAACTAAACAATGGAAAAAAGTAATCCCCCTATCCCCCCAAAAAACTAAAATAATACAATTATACTTTATACAGATCTCTAATCTAGGATGAGCCGCTCCATTGACTTCAAAGGACCTGTATAAATATGTATGTAGTGAGTGCCCTCTAGTGGTGACAGCAGGCTGCAAAGATGTTCTAGCTATGTAAAGTTAAGCACTGTGAGAGGCTGTTTGTAGGGGAACTGTTTGACACTGTTTATGGGGGAAATGTCTGAAACTGTTTATAGGGGAACTGTTCTGACACCGTTTGTAGGGGAACTGTTCTGTTTATAAGGGAATTGTTCTGACACTGTTTAAAGGGGAATTGTTCTGACACTGTTTGTAGGGGAATTGTTCTGACACTGTTTGTAGGGGAATTGTTCTGACACGGTTTGTAGGGGAACTGTTCTGACACTGTTTGTAGGGGAAGTGTTCTGACCCTGTTTCTAGGGGAAGTGTTCTGACACTGTTTGTAGGGGAATTGTTCTGACACTGTTTGTAGGGGAACTGTTCTGACACTGTTTGTAGGGGAAGTGTTCTGACCCTGTTTGTAGGGGAAGTGTTCTGACACTGTTTGTAGGGGAATTGTTCTGACACTGTTTGTAGGGGAACTGTTCTGACACTGTTTGTAGGGGAAGTGTTCTGACACTGTTTGTAGGGGAAGTGTTCTGACACTGTTTGTAGGGGAAGTGTTCTGACACTGTTTGTAGGGGAAGTGTTCTGACACTGTTTGTAGGGGAAGTGTTCTGACCCTGTTTGTAGGGGAAGTGTTCTGACACTGTTTGTAGGGGAATTGTTCTGACACTGTTTGTAGGGGAACTGTTCTGACACTGTTTGTAGGGGAAGTGTTCTGACACTGTTTGTAGGGGAATTGTTCTGACACTGTTTGTAGGGGAACTGTTCTGACACTGTTTGTAGGGGAAGTGTTCTGACCCTGTTTGTAGGGGAAGTGTTCTGACACTGTTTGTAGGGGAATTGTTCTGACACTGTTTGTAGGGGAACTGTTCTGACACTGTTTGTAGGGGAAGTGTTCTGACACTGTTTGTAGGGGAAGTGTTCTGACACTGTTTGTAGGGGAAGTGTTCTGACACTGTTTGTAGGGGAAGTGTTCTGACACTGTTTGTAGGGGAAGTGTTCTGACCCTGTTTGTAGGGGAAGTGTTCTGACACTGTTTGTAGGGGAATTGTTCTGACACTGTTTGTAGGGGAACTGTTCTGACACTGTTTGTAGGGGAAGTGTTCTGACACTGTTTGTAGGGGAAGTGTTCTGACACTGTTTGTAGGGGAAGTGTTCTGACACTGTTTGTAGGGGAATTGTTCTGACACTGTTTGTAGGGGAAGTGTTCTGACACTGTATGTAGGGGAACTGTTCTGACACTGTTTGTAGGGGAAGTGTTCTGACACTGTATGTAGGGGAAGTGTTCTGACACTGTATGTAGGGGAAGTGTTCTGACACTGTTTATAGGGGAACTGTTCTGACACTGTTTGTAGGGGAAGTGTTCTGACACTGTTTATAGGGGAACTGTTCTGACACTGTTTATAGGGGAACTGTTCTGACACTGTTTGTAGGGGAAGTGTTCTGACGCTGCTATAGGGAAATTTACATTAAAATATACAAATTTGGGGTAAATACGTGTGGCCACCAATATTTCTATCCCATATGGATTGATAGATGATTTTCAAGTACTAAAAAAATCAACGCCACAGCGCGGTCCTATAATTGTGATGAGCTCCAAGGCACTAATACCGCGGTTTTCATCATTTATAGCTGCTGTAGGTGACGGCAGTAATGTCCCGTAGGTTTGGATAATCCCAGTGTTACTCATTTCTCTTTTCTCCTGTATTTATTCTCAGCATTTACCGTCTCAAGGTGCCTTTTCCGCATGCACTAAACCCTCCTGGCTCAGTGCGGCACCGCCATCCTCTGCTCCGCAGTATAACCGCTCAGGGTTGATTTGGATAATAAAAAGGTTAGTGACTCATGGCATCTCCCCGGACACAGGCAGCTCTGATGATATCCTCTAAGCTTTACAAAGCGCTCAGTACCATATAAATTGTATTCATTAGTAATTGAGGCATAAAGAAGCCACAATATGGAGGGACGGGGACCCCCTGCAGCGCTGCACAGGGCAAAGAGAGCGGGACAGTGCTGCAGCGCTGATTACCTGAAGATTACATGTCAGAACATTCTTGGCTAGAAGTCACAGTGAACTTCCCACCTTTACCCTCATCTCTACTGAGATCAGCAGCTCTGGGACACTGATGATCATGGAGACAGAGAACTTATCACATAGCTTGTCATTTATTTTGTGCAGTCCCCAATCACAAAATTATAGTTTTTTTTGACATTGCATTACTATCTACTAAGAGTAATGCCAGTCATGTAAATGAAAATCCTCAAAACTTTTATATTCTTATACATAGGAAGCAGTATTATAGTAGTTATATTCTTGTACATAGGGGCAGTATTATAGTAGTTATATTCTTGTACATAGGAGCAGTATTATAGTAGTTATATTCTTGTAGATAGGGGGCAGTATTATAGTAGTTATATTCTTGTAGATAGGGGGCAGTATTATAGTAGTTATATTCTTGTACATAGGGGCAGTATTATAGTAGTTATATTCTTGTACATAGGGGGCAGTATTATAGTAGTTATATTCTTGTACATAGGAGCAGTATTATAGTAGTTATATTCTTGTAGATAGGGGGCAGTATTATAGTAGTTATATTCTTGTAGATAGGGGGCAGTATTATAGTAGTTATATTCTTGTACATAGGGGCAGTATTATAGTAGTTATATTCTTGTACATAGGGGGCAGTATTATAGTATTTATATTCTTGTACTTAGGGAGCAGTATTATAGTAGTTATATTCTTGTACATAGGGGCAGTATTATAGTTGTTATATTCTTGTACATAGGAGCAGTATTATAGCAGTTATATTCTTGTACATAGGGGCAGTATTATAGTAGTTACATTCTTGTACTTAGGGAGCAGTATTATAGTAGTTATATTCTTGTACATAGGGGCAGTATTATAGTTGTTATATTCTTGTACATAGGAGCAGTATTATAGCAGTTATATTCTTGTACATAGGGGCAGTATTATAGTAGTTATATTCTTGTACATAGGGGGCAGTATTATAGTAGTTATAGTCTTGTACATAGTGGGCAGTATTATAGTTGTTATATTCTTGTACATAGGAGCAGTATTATAGTAGTTATATTCTTGTACATAGGGGGCAGTATTATAGTAGTTATATTCTTGTATATAGGAGCAGTATTATAGTAGTTATATTCTTGTACATAGGGGCAGTATTATAGTAGTTATATTCTTGTACATAGGGGGCAGTATTATAGTAGTTATATTCTTGTACATAGGGGCAGTATTATAGTAGTTATATTCTTGTACATAGGGGGCAGTATTATAGTAGTTATAGTCTTGTACATAGGGGGCAGTATTATAGTAGTTATATTCTTGTATATAGGGGCATTATTATAGTAGTTATATTCTTGTACATAGGGGCAGTATTATAGTAGTTATATTCTTGTCCATAGGAGAGGATAGACGTGTGTTTGTGAGCTCCCAGCAGGGTGGAGGCATGGCTTCTGACCCAGGTGGAGGGGAGGGAAGCTGGGCTGATGATCCAGGGAAAGCCCCTAGCCTGCCGCATGGATCTGATGGTAATGGAAAACTGGAAATGGTGGCTGGTGAGTCTTCTAAACCTGCTTGTTATGTTGCTGGATTGAGTGGTAAAGTTACAAGGCAAAGCATTTTTAAGCTGGAAATGCAAATCAGCAAATTACAAGATGAAATTAAGAATGAGACTGATCCAAAGATAAAACTGATGAAATGTGAGAGCCTGGATGTTTGCAGACGAGAGCTGGACATTCGGAAAGGAAACCTGGACAAAGATGTGAACTCTGTGCCCAGAAAGGAAACTTGGGCTATGGAGAAAAAGAGGGGAGCCAGAGCCCAGAAGGAGAATAGAAAACACTCCATTAGTAAGGACATTAAATCTGAAATTGTGCACAGTGTGGGGCAAGGATGTCTGGTAAGAAATGCAGCACTTATATCAGCCGCACAATGTGAGGGGTCTGAGGCAGCAGACAATGCTGGGAGCGCTGCAGAGGAAAGTGTGTCAGCAACCAAGGGGTTAACCGCAGTGGACTCTGTGTACAGCAATGAAGGGAGCTCAGCTCCTGTAAGTGATGAAGTAAGTGTCCCCTGTACTGTCACTGTGTGCGAGACCCCGCTCAGTGCTGTGAGTGAGACTCCACTTGGTGCTGTGTGTGAGACCCCGCTCACAGGTGCTAGTGAATGTATGTCTGCAACAGATACAAACATTATAATGGACTCTGAACCCTCCATGTCAGTGAATGGAGACCACACTGCAATAATAATGGACTCTGAACCGTCAGTGGTAATGGACTCTGAACCCTCCATGTCAATGAATGAAGATCACATTGTGCAACAATCAGTAGTGGATCTGGGCATTTTTTCAGCACAAACACGCGTCAGTGATCATGGGGCTGTTGAGAGCTCCGGCGCTGCTCCACCTGCGGCTGGGGGGAGCTCCGGCGCTGCTCCACCTGCGGCTGGGGGGAGCTCCGGCGCTGCTCCACCTGCGGCTGGGGGGAGCTCCGGCGCTGCTCCACCTGCGGCTGGGGGGAGCTCCGGCGCTGCTCCACCTGCGGCTGGGGGGAGCTCCGGCGCTGCTCCACCTGCGGCTGGGGGGAGCTCCGGCGCTGCTCCACCTGCGGCTGGGGGGGGCTCCGGCGCTGCTCCACCTGCGGCTGGGGGGGGCTCCGGCGCTGCTCCACCTGCGGCTGGGGAGGGCTCCGGCGCTGCTCCACCTGCGGCTGGGGAGGGCTCCGGCACTGGTCCACCTGCGGCTGGGGAGAGCTCCAGCACTGGTCCACCTGCGGCTGGGGAGAGCTCCAGCACTGCTCCATCTGCGGCCGGGGAGAGCTCCAGCACTGATCCTCCTACTGACCAACATCAGTTCAGGAGACTGTTCTCCAATGTAACAAGACTAGTGAACCCTCCACCTCAGAGGAGGAATGCAGTCAGGATAAAGTACACGGGACCAGAGGAGAACATCCCATCCAGAATTTATATTGGAAAAGTTCTTCTGAAAGACTTTATGAGGTTTAAGGCATCTGAGGTCTACGCACTGATCCATGTTCCATCCAGCAGGATCTATGACATCAGCTTTAAGCTTCAGTGTGATCTGGATATGTTCTGGAACATCTATGATGACACTAGAGATGATGAGATCTGGGATCATCTCCATTGTATCCAGCTGTCTAAGCCGCAGGAAATAACGGCCACTGTCCTGTTCCAGTCTGAGGTGGTGGCTCTGGCGGATCTGCAGCACTGGTTGAGCCGGCAGTGCATGGTGAGAAGTCATCCCCAGAAGATCTATGATGAGGAGCAAATATGGAATGGAGGATATTCTGTGAAAATCCAGCTACTACAGGAGAATGGTGTAACCAGACATCTGCCGCACTCCTTCTACCTGGGCTCAGAGAGGGGGATATGCTATTACCCCGGTCAGCCACGTCTGTGCCATAGATGTGGGGGCAGGCACCTCGCCATGAACTGCTCTCGTATCACGTGCTCATTGTGTGGACAGTTCGGGCATGCAAAGGACAAATGCACAGGAACCGTCATCTGTAACCTGTGCTCAGGACCCGGGCATACGTTTCGTGATTGCCCTCATGCAGAGCATAATAAATATAATGACCTGACCTCCTTGGAAATTATGGGAAAAGAAACCACAAGAGGTGCAGATGTTGTCCAAGAAGCCGGCACTGATGAGGAGATAAGTCACAGTAACAGCGAGCCTGCTCCAGAGTCTGATATAATATCGATGGATGCTGCACTATTAGGACCACCAGCCACTGAAGAAACACCTAAAGTACCACCAGCCAGAGCTAAGCCACCATCAGCCAGTAAAGTGAGATCTAAGCAATGTTCAGCCACTAAATTAAGATCTAAAATACTAGTCACTAAGGTGTCTAGAAAACCTGTCACCAAACCATCTAAGCTTCAGCCCAGTACATCTGTAGAAGTAGATAAATTGTCCGCAGTGTCCAGTGTGGATGACGAAGGTTTTGTGACCATAAAAAGGAAAAAAGCCTTTGTGGATTCCTCCAGGAAAATCACAACAGTCCAGAAAACCTCTGAGCCTCCAGTGCTGGTGATAAGTCCAGGACGTTACAATGTACTGGGAGAAGAAGACAAAGAAGAGGCACAAATGGAGCAAGGTTCTCCATACATCATAGAAAATGACTCTGATGAGGTGGATCCTGACTCTCCCGTGTCCACAAAGAGATGGGGTACTGCAGGTGACAGCAGTGGAAGGAGAAAGAAGACCAGAAAGTTTAAGTGATCAGGATGCGGCTAAGACTAAGCTCTATTAATGTGAACAGTGTGAGGACTGGTAGCCGGCAGCAAGCGATCTACCAGCAATTGTCTGACGAGAGATCTGACGTCTTCTTCTTACAGGAGACGTATCTGAAATGTAATGCCCATGTGTATGCAGCCAAGAGAGACTGGAGACTAGGTCCATCATTCTGGTCCTTCGGGCTGGAGAGGAATGACGGTGTGGGAATCCTCTTTAATACCATGGATGTCCAGGTGGACAGAGTCTTGGAGATCTGTCCAGGCCGCTGTCTGATGCTGGACTTTGTACTGGACTCCATCCATTATAGAGCAATAAACATTTATGCTCCGCAGACAAGAAAAGAGCAGAGGGAACTGTTTGACCATATGAAGCCATATTGCTTAACCTCTAAAGTGTTTATATTGTGTGGGGATTTTAATAATGTGTCTTGTAATGTGGATAGATCCAGTAGTCACAAGAAACTGAGATGTGATGAGATGTTTCTTAATAATATAGTCCAACAGGCCCACCTAGTAGACCCCTTTGGTTCCCACCATACCAGTAAGACATACACATACCATAAGGGTGGTAATGCCAGCAGAATAGACCGGGTGTATATAAAGAGAGAGGCGAGATGCTCTCAGTACAGGATCAGCCCTCTGGAGTTCTCTGACCATTGCATGGTGAGCGTGACGCTGGATCTGGCCCAAGCTGTGGTCTGTGGAAAGGGGTACTGGAAGGTGAATAGCTCCGTGATCCAAGATCCACGGTTCAGAGAGGCCTTCACCACCTTCTATAGCGATCGTAGGACCACCCAATGTATGTGTGACGACACAGCTGAGTGGTGGGAGACCATGAAAAGTGACATCAAGCAGTTTATTATACGAGCAGCCAGGAGACATAGTAATATGGATTATATGAGATACTCTGCCCTGAGACTGCAACTGAGCCGGCTATATAGCAGGATGAATGGTGGTGAGGAGGTGGATGGACGGATCGTCAGCCATATAAAGCAGCGAATGAGGGAGCTGCAGTATGATCGCCTCAAGTCTCTCAAGGCGGAGGGACAGTTTGATAATTGGGGCGTTCATAACCCAGATCCTTTCATTGCCTGTAAAAACAGGGTCAGTAAGAAGCTAATCACTGGTTTGTTGGATGAGAATGGGGTGGAGCAGTCAGAGCCGGAGAAAGTCCACAAGATCATTGCTGATTATTATAGAGATCTCTATAAAGGGGCTAATGTTGATAGGGAAGCCATTAATGCCTATCTGAAGGGGGTGTCCCTACCAACATTAGACCCCCACACAGGCAGATAGTATGGCCGGTCACATAACTGAGGAGGAGGTGAAGAAGAGCATTGACTCCTTAAAGGCCAACAAGAGCCCGGGGCTGGACGGCCTGACCAGCGAGTTTTATAGAGAGTTCAGGGACTTATTAGCTCCAGACCTGGTGCAGGTCTATAATGATTGCCTCTCTGCAGGGAAGCTTCTACCGTCCCAGTATAAATCTGTTCTGGTCCTTTTGGCAAAAAAAGGAAATCTAAAAGATATAAAGAACTGGCGTCCATTGTCTCTGCTGAACACGGATTATAAAATTCTGGCCAAGATCTTGTATTATCGGCTGAGTGAGGTGGCGGGTGAGCTCATCATTGCCAACCAGACGTGTGGTGTGAAGGGTCGGACGATAGAGGACTCATTGTTGTTGGTGAGAGAAGCTGTGACGTACATGAAGCAGCACCATGTGGGGGCGTATATTGTGGGCTTAGACCAGAGTAAAGCCTTTGATAGAGTCCATCATGATTACCTGTATCAGGTGTTGTTACAGTATGGCCTCCCGATGCGGTTTGTGCAGTGGCTGTGATTTCTGTATGAGGAAGCTATAAGCCTGCCGCTGATTAATGGTCACTTGGTTGAGCCCTTTGCGATCATGTCAGGGGTGAGGCAGGGCTGTCCTCTCAGCCCATTGTTGTATGTCTTCAGTCTGGATCCTTTCCTCAGAAAACTGCAGGATCATAGAGATTTTACAGGGCTGAGGTGTCACCTCCAAAGTATGGTAGAGGAGGTAAAGTTCTGTGCCTATGCGGATGATGTGTCGGTTGTGGTGTCTTCTAGAGGTGACTGTGCGGCTCTACAGCAGGAGATCACAGCCTTCTCCCAAGTATCTAACTCCTCTGTGAACATGGAGAAGAGCGAGGCGTTGTGGCTGGGGAGTGACCGTGATGTCTACTCTGTGCCCTTCAGAACAGTTCAGGATCAGATAAAGATTTTGGGAGTTGTGTTTGGTGCTGTAGATGATGGGAAGGTGAACTGGGAGGAGAAGCTGGTGGTGTGTGAGCGGAAGGTGCAGAGCTGGAGACACTGGAAGCTGACATATCTGGAGAAGATCCGCCTGCTGAAGACCTTCCTGCTCCCACTGTTCCTCTATATCAGTGTGGTGTTCCTGCTGCCAGATATGTTGCTCCCCAGACTTACCAATGTCTTCTTTCACTTCTTGTGGGGCAACAGGGTGAATGTGGTCAGGAGAAACATTGTTTATCTCCCTCATAAGGATGGTGGTCTCGCCATGCCTTGTCCGGAGCTCTTCTTTAATCTTTTGTTTCTCATGAAGAATTTTTCGTTTTGTAAGAATTCAGAGAAGGTGCCATGGTCTTGTTTGTTTAAGAGCCAGATCCAGCAGTTTGTGTCTGTGTGGTCGGTAGGGGACCCCATCAAGAGAATCTCAGGACGACTAAAGAATAATGTTTCTTGGTATGGTGTCCACATAATAAGTAAGGTCGTCAGATGGAGGATCTTGTATGATGACGTCAAGCAGCTTAGTAGGAAGGAGCTGTATAAGAATGTCCTGTCATCTCACTTCAGTGTCCAGGTACAACTGAGGGGCGCGTCGAGTCTGGGTGTAAAATGGGCTGTAAAAAACGTGCTCGATCCCAGAGTTCCCCCTCATATGAGAGACGTAGCGTGGCTGGCACTCCATGGTAAGATGTACGTTAGAGATAATCTAAAGTGCAGGAATGTATCAGACAGATCCTATCCCAGAGAAGAGTGCCCCCATATACTGGAGACGATGGACCATCTGCTGTTAGAGTGCCCCTTCAGTATGCAGGTATGGGAGTCTGTGTCCTTGTCCCTAAAGTTGCCGCACCTGGTGGGACAGTCGTATGGTCAGCTGCTGTACGGAGACTTCCAGCCTGAGCTCAGGGCGTATGACAGAAGCTCTCTGTATATAGTAAATGTGGTGACCATCTACCATCTGTGGTGTGCGCAGTGCTGCCTGCTCATCAATAAGGAAGTCCTGTCCTGTGATACTGTCAGGTACAAGATCCTAGAAAGTCTCAAGGCCGTATATAAGAAGGATATAAAGGGGAACCCAGGGAATGTGAACTGGAGGAACATCCATGTATCGGGATTTGTCAATGTTTGCTAATGCTATTGTTTAAGTGATGTAACAACATTTATCTCCTTTACTATTTATTGCTTTGAGATTTTAATGTAACATTTTTGTAATATATGGTTGCCAGTTTTTAAATAAAAAGATCATTATAGTAGTTATATTCTTGTACATAGGAGCAGTGTTATAGTAGTTATATTCTTGTACATAGGAGCAGTGTTATAGTAGTTATATTCTTGTACATAGGAGCAGTATTATAGTAGTTATATTCTTGTACATAGGGGCAGTATTATAGTAGTTATATTCTTGTATATAGGAGCAGTGTTATAGTAGTTATATTCTTGTACATAGGAGCAGTATTATAGTAGTTATATTCTTGTACATAGGGGCAGTATTATAGTAGTTATATTCTTGTATATAGGGGCAGTATTATAGTAGTTATATTCATGTACATAGGGGCAGTATTATAGTAGTTATATTCATGTAGATAGGGGGCAGTATTATAGTAGTTATATTCTTGTACATAGGGGCAGTATTATAGTAGTTATATTCATGTAGATAGGGGGCAGTATTATAGTAGTTATATTCTTGTACATAGGGGCAGTATTATAGTAGTTATATTCTTGTACATAGGGGGCAGTATTATAGTAGTTATATTCTTGTAGATAGGGGGCAGTATTATAGTAGTTATATTCTTGTACATAGGGGCAGTATTATAGTAGTTATATTCTTGTACTTAGGGAGCAGTATTATAGTAGTTATATTCTTGTACATAGGGGCAGTATTATAGTAGTTATATTCTTGTACATAGGGGCAGTATTATAGTTGTTATATTCTTGTACATAGGAGCAGTGTTATAGTAGTTATATTCTTGTACATAGGGGGCAGTATTATAGTAGTTATATTCTTGTACATAGGGGCAGTATTATAGTAGTTATATTCATGTAGATAGGGGGCAGTATTATAGTAGTTATATTCTTGTACATAGGGGCAGTATTATAGTAGTTATATTCTTGTACATAGGGGGCAGTATTATAGTAGTTATATTCTTGTAGATAGGGGGCAGTATTATAGTAGTTATATTCTTGTACATAGGGGCAGTATTATAGTAGTTATATTCTTGTACATAGGGGGCAGTATTATAGTAGTTATATTCTTGTACTTAGGGAGCAGTATTATAGTAGTTATATTCTTGTACATAGGGGCAGTATTATAGTTGTTATATTCTTGTACATAGGAGCAGTATAGCAGTTATATTCTTGTACATAGGGGCAGTATTATAGTAGTTATATTCTTGTACATAGGGGCAGTATTATAGTTGTTATATTCTTGTACATAGGAGCAGTATAGCAGTTATATTCTTGTACATAGGGGCAGTATTATAGTAGTTATATTCTTGTACATAGGGGGCAGTATTATAGTAGTTATATTCTTGTACATAGGGGGCAGTATTATAGTAGTTATAGTCTTGTACGTAGTGGGCAGTATTATAGTTGTTATATTCTTGTACATAGGAGCAGTATTATAGTAGTTATATTCTTGTACATAGGGGCAGTATTATAGTTGTTATATTCTTGTACATAGGAGCAGTATAGCAGTTATATTCTTGTACATAGGGGCAGTATTATAGTAGTTATATTCTTGTACATAGGGGGCAGTATTATAGTAGTTATATTCTTGTACATAGGGAGCAGTATTATAGTAGTTATATTCTTGTACATAGGGAGCAGTATTATAGTAGTTATATTCTTGTACATAGGAGCAGTATTATAGTAGTTATATTCTTGTACATGGGGGCAGTATTATAGTAGTTATATTCTTGTATATAGGAGCAGTATTATAGTAGTTATATTCTTGTACATAGGGGCAGTATTATAGTAGTTATATTCTTGTACATAGGGGGCAGTATTATAGTAGTTATATTCTTGTACATAGGAGCAGTGTTATAGTAGTTATATTCTTGTACATAGGGGGCAGTATTATAGTAGTTATATTCTTGTACATAGGGGCAGTATTATAGTAGTTATATTCTTGTAGATAGGGGCAGTATTATAGTTGTTATATTCTTGTACATAGGAGCAGTATTATAGTAGTTATATTCTTGTACATAGGGGGAGTATTACAGTTGTTATATTCTTGTACATAGGAGCAGTATTATAGTTGTTATATTCTTGTACATAGGGGCAGTATTATAGTAGTTATGTTCTTGTACATAGGAGCAGTATTATAGTAGTTATATTCTTGTACATAGGAGCAGTATTATAGTACTTATATTCTTGTACATAGGGGCAGTATTATAGTAGTTATATTCTTGTACATAGCGGCAGTATTATAGTAGTTATATTCTTGTATATAAAAAAGAGGCATTCAAAGAAAAGAACACGGTCCCTACAGCCAAACATGGCGGAGGTTCCCTGATGTTTTGGGGTTGCTTTGCTGCCTCTGGCTCAGGACTGCTTGACCGTGTGCATGGCATTATGAAGTCTGAAGACTACCAACAAATTTTGGAGCATAATGTAGGGCCCAGTGTGAGAAAGCTGGGTCTCCCTCAGAAGTCATGCGTCTTCCAGCAGGACAATGACCCAAAACACACTTCAAAAAGCACTAGAAAATGGTTTGAGAGAAAGCACTGGAGACTTCTAAGGTGGCCAGCAATGAGTCCAGACCTGAATCCCATAGAACACCTGTGGAGAGATCTAAAAATGGCAGTTTGGAGAAGGCACCCTTCAAATATCAGGGACCTGGAGCAGTTTGCCAAAGAAGAATGGTCTAAAATTCCAGCAGAGCATTGTAAGAAACTCATTGATGGTCACCGGAAGCGGTTGGTCGCAGTTATTTTGGCTAAAGGTTGTGCAACCAAGTATTAGGCTGAGGGTGCCAATACTTTTGTCTGGCCCATTTTTGGAGTTTTGTGTGAAATGATCAATGTTTTGCTTTTTGCTTCATTCTCTTTTGTGTTTTTTCATTTAAGACATATTAAATGAAGATAATAATACCAAAGAATTTGTGTTTGCAATCATTTTCAGGAAGAAACTGAGTATTATCTGACAAAATTGCAGGAGTGTCAATACTTTTGGCCACAACTGTAGGGGCAGTATTATAGTAGTTATATTCTTGTACTTAGGGGCAGTATTATAGTAGTTATATTCATGTACATAGGAGCAGTATTATAGTAGTTTTATTCTTGTACATAGGAGCAGTACTATAGTAGTTATATTCTTGTACATAGGGGCAGTATTATAGTAGTTTTATTCTTGTACATAGGAGCAGTATTATAGTAGTTATATTCTTGTACATAGGGGGCAGTATTATAGTAGTTATATTCTTGTACATAGGGAGCAGTATTATAGTAGTTATATTCTTGTACATAGGAGCAGTATTATAGTAGTTATATTCTTGTACATAGGAGCAGTACTATAGTAGTTATATTCTTGTACATAGGGGCAGTATTATAGTAGTTATATTCTTGTACATAGGGGCAGTATTATAGTAGTTTTATTCTTGTACATAGGAGCAGTACTATAGTAGTTATATTCTTGTACATAGGAGCAGTATTATAGTAGTTATATTCTTGTACATAGGGGGCAGTATTATAGTAGTTATATTCTTGTACATAGGGGGCAGTATTATAGTAGTTATATTCTTGTACATAGGAGCAGTACTATAGTAGTTATATTCTTGTACATAGGGGCAGTATTATAGTAGTTATATTCTTGTACATAAGAGCAGTATTATAGTAGTTATATTCTTGTACGTAGGGGCAGTATTATAGTAGTTATATTCTTGTACATAGGAGCAGTATTATAGTAGTTGTATTCTTGTACGTAGGGGCAGTATTATAGTAGTTGTATTCTTGTACATAGGAGCAGTATTATAGCCGTTATATTCTTGTACGTAGGGGCAGTATTATAGTAGTTATATTCTTGTACATAGGAGCAGTATTATAGTAGTTATATTGTTGTACATAGGAGCAGTATTATAGTAGTTATATTCTTGTACATAGGAGCAGTATTATAGTAGTTATATTCTTGTACATAGGGGGCAGTATTATAGTAGTTATATATATTCTTGTACATAGGAGCAGTATTATAGTAGTTATATTGTTGTACATAGGAGCAGTATTATAGTAGTTATATTCTTGTACATAGGGGCAGTATTATAGTAGTTATATTCCTGTACATAGGGGGCAGTATTATAGTAGTTATATTCTTGTACATAGGAGCAGTATTATAGTAGTTATATTCTTGTACATAGGAGCAGTATTATAGTAGTTATATTCTTGTGCATAGGGGCAGTATTATAGCAGTTATATTCTTGTACGTAGGGGCAGTATTATAGTAGTTATATTCATGTACATAGGGGCAGTATTATAATAGTTTTATTTCTGTACATTGGGGGCAGTACTTTAGATGTCACTTCCCCCCTCTCTGATGTATCAGCTGAGCATGTAATCACTCTGGATTCTCCGCTCTTTGGCGGTGCTGTGATAATTGCACTGTACCTGTCTTTGAAGAATCTTCGAAATCCAAAGGCAACCAGCTTGAGCAGAGCTTCAAAAACAAAGACGATGGTGAAGATATAGTTACAGTATTTCAGAGCCTCGTCCAGGGACTAGAAGAAAACATGAACATGGAGAGATTAGTTATTTTCACATAAACATGATCCCATCTGGTTTTGCTGAGATTAAACCCTTCCTTGAACCGCGTGACCCCACTTATAGAGAGGATGTGTGTAATCGCACCAGAACTTGTTCTTCTGTTCTCTTCTTGTTTGTTATCGTCTGGCCAAATACTTCAAAAACAGCAAATGAGGCCAAAATATTATGAGAAGCAGATGGATTGGCAGGATCATTTACGTAATCCGACACGAAAGGCTACATGAATTATGCATGACAACATGGTTGCACAAGATGGGGGGCAGAAGCGGAACTCCGGCACTGACATACTATCTTCATGGTGATCAGATTGCCAGGTTTATCTGAATAATCTTTAAAGAATCAGAAATACAAGCCATAGCAACATGCCATCCATCGCTTGGTATTTTTGTTATTAAATTTACCAAGGTGTCCCCTCTACTAGAACAGTAAAATGGCCCCAGTCACCAGGAACTGAAAATCTCAATGCTGAAGAGAGCCAATTTCTCTTCTACGTGTCCAGAAGTTTTTGGCCTTGGTCATTGTTACTTAATGGCTTGATGCCTCGATCTTTGGGCTTGTTGCTTCCACGTCCTTGTCCATAGTCTCCATTGGTTGGTTTGGTCTGTGTCCTACTAACCCCGCATGCATATGGTCTTTTTATTGGTCTATGGTGATAGACTAGCCACCTACACGCAAGGGAGGCCAACCCTTCTTAGATGGATTAGATCTCCAAATGGCTATCCATTGACTTTCATTTCCTAAGAGATGGGATCCCAATCATCATCAGTTCCTACCCTCTCTATATAAATTGTGAATAGAAGACCCATATGGTGATAGGAAAGATATCAGGTAGGGAACTGAAGACTCCTGTGCACCTGGTGGTCTACCAGTTCTTCTGCCTGATCCAGTAGTCACTTTAAGCAGCCTTGACTGGAGTGGTTGGTGAAGGAGGGCTATTAAATTGACACGTCCTCCCTATATTCTGCCTCAAAGGGTGAGAAAAGGTTTTCAATGTAAAGCGTTTCATAGCGTGGTCTACAGGGTTGTCTCGCTACCTACCTTGGGTTGGTTGTAGTGCTCCATAGACATGGTGATAACATTGATACCAATGATGAAGGTGATGAAGAGGTCCAAGTAGTGGCTGGTGCACAGTGAATGTATGTATTTCCGGGTCGGGGAATAGTCTGCGTAGTACGGTCTCCTCTGGGCCTCTGTGTGAAAAATGTAAGAGCCGCAAAGTGAAATATTAGCAGGTCGGTGAGGAACATGTGGATTTCAGACATTGAAAAAGCACAAACAGCTGGAGGACGTTGCAGGACAGACCGATGGCGGACAAGATGGATGGATAGACAGATATACAGACAGAACATAGTACTAGGCTGACCTAAAAACTACACCAACAAACCAGAATTATGGGGTTATCTCCGCGATGAGAGCACAGATATAGCAGAGATGAATGTGTGTGTAATTGGATTCTCATTGAATGCTGGCACTATTTGTGGCACTATCCATAGGGAGGCTCTGGATGGCATTATTAATGACAGCAGTGTCATTCTGCAGTAATTATATTGGAGGTCTGGTTGGCACGACTCGTGGGGGAACTCTGGAAGGCTCTATTTCTGAAGACACTTTGGCACTAGCCATGGGGTTGTTGGGAATGGCACTATTCATGGTGATTGTCACGAGTCTTTACCACTCAGTGGTTTGATGCCTCGGCCTTTGGTTTGGATGATTCAGTGACCCCGTCCTTGTTGTCCAGTGCTTGGTTGCTTTCCATCCCACCTGCCCCCACATGTTTGTGGTCATCTCCTCTGCTTTATGGGAGCTATCGAGAAAGCATATCCAGTTTGGATGGCGCTATTCACGTAGGCACTCTGATTGACACTACTCATGGTGGACAATCTTCTTGAGTTTGCATATGTCTGTACATATTTTGAAGGTGAGACAGAGGCTGACCTGTGCCTTGCTATGTGTGACCCTACTCTGACAGTAGCCAAATATCCAGTTTATGTGCCCAGACAAACAATCTCCAGGAACTTGGCTCAAGAGGACAAAAAAAGAAAAGAAGTGCAATGTGTTTCTGGAAATAGATCGCTTGCTCTTCTGGATGCATTGACTAGGAACAAGACATGTCAGCAGGACTGCAGATCAACATCTTGGTAAGACAATGTGCAGGTCTCCTCAAGCACCCAAATCCAACTATACATGGGGCATATACAAGCCTGAATCCGCCTGCAGCTGCCAGACGTCCCAGAGTGCGATCTACACGGTTCAGAGGAGCTGCCCATGCTTGTTATATGCCAATGCATCCGCCTAACAATGTTCCTCGTGGTAAGGTTGGGTACAATTGGGTCATGACTGGCCGACACTACTGGAATCTCCTGATCACTTAGTTTTGGGTTGCCAATAATTTGGGTTCATTTTACAGAAATTGCACTAAGCACATATTAGGAAGGAGGGAAGGAAAGGTTGTGCTCAAGTAGTTTAGGGATTGGTAGAGGATATGTGAAATTAAATTATGGGATTGTGGAGCTGTGTACTTGTAGCACTGTGGTGCTGTGAACTTGTAGAACTGTGGAGCTGTGCACTTGTAGGACTGTGGAGCTGTGCACTTGTAGGACTGTGGAGCTGTGCACTTGTAGAACTGTGGAGCTGTGCACTTGTAGAACTGTGGTGCTGTGCACTTGTAGAACTGTGGTGCTGTGCACTTGTAGAACTGTGGTGCTGTGCACTTGTAGAACTGTGGTGCTGTGCACTTGCAGGACTGGTGCTGTGCACTTGTAGAACTGTGGTGCTGTGCACTTGTAGAACTGTGGTGCTGTGCACTTGTAGAACTGTGGTGCTGTGCACTTGCAGGACTGGTGCTGTGCACTTGAAGGACTGTGGTGCTGTGCACTTGTAGGACTGTGGAGCTGTGCACTTGTAGGACTGTGGTGCTGTGCACTTGTAGGACTGTGGTGCTGTGCACTTGTAGGACTGTGGTGCTGTGCACTTGTAGGACTGTGGAGCTGTGCACTTGTAGTACTGCGGTGCTGTACACTTGTAGGACTGCGGAGCTGTGCACTTGTAGGACTGCGGTGCTGTGCACTTGTAGGACTGCGGAGCTGTGCACTTGTAGGACTGCGGAGCTGTGCACTTGTAGGACTGCGGTGCTGTGCACTTGTAGGACTGCGGTGCTGTGCACTTGTAGGACTGCGGAGCTGTGCACTTGTAGGACTGCGGAGCTGTGCACTTGTAGGACTGCGGAGCTGTGTACTTTTAGGACTGTGGTGCTGTGTACTTTTAGGACTGTGGAGCTGTGTACTTTTAGGACTGTGGAGCTGAGCATTTTTAGGACTGTGGAGCTGAGCATTTTTAGGACTGTGGAGCTGAGCATTTTTAGGACTGTGGAGCTGAGCATTTTTAGGACTGTGGAGCTGAGCATTTTTAGGACTGTGGAGCTGAGCATTTTTAGGACTGTGGAGCTGAGCATTTTTAGGACTGTGAAGCTGAGCATTTTTAGGACTGTGAAGCTGAGCACTTTTAGGACTGTGGAGCTGAGCACTTTTAGGACTGTGGAGCTGTGCACTTTTAGGACTGTGGAGCTGTGCACTTTTAGGACTGTGGAGCTGTGCACTTGACCTTTCTGGATCATGAGACTGTGTTTTAGGACTGTGGAGCTTCTCAATTGTAGGAAAGTGGATTTATTCTCTTCTTTTGGGGCTAGAATTGTGCACTTGTAGGACACCGTTATTCTGCTGGGTCTGGGGGGCTATACACTAGTGGGATAAGACTTCAGAGCTGCCTCCTCTGGACCACACATGATCCAGGAATGTTATCATTTTACTTCTATTAAAATGTGACCATCATTATTGTTGTTAGTTTTGTATCATCCCAAAGTTTGGAACGTCTATAATCTCTCTGGATTGTCAGACATTTACAGTGTATTTTAGGACGAACATAAATGCTTCATCATTTGATCTGCTTAAGCTTCTGCGGTCGGCAACTGTACGGAGATAATGTATTTTTAATGCTCTGGAGACGAGAAAAAGACGAGTAATTACCCAAAAGAGATGAAAGCTCCTCTGCATGGAGATCATCATTTTACTTTATGACTAAATCTCTGAGATAATTGACTTTTCATGTATCAGGCTGGACTCCGTCCTGGCACCTGGGCATTAACTAGTGTACCCTGAAGCTTGTGTACACAATCTAAACTATTACTTTACAAAACTTTTTTATTCTAAAACTCTGAGATATCTAGGAACATTACAATAAGATGAACACTAGATCGAGTGAGGGGCAAGGTGACCACATCTGGTGCCAATGATGGAGATACATCCAACCATAGACAGTAAATTTCTAATGGATCTTCGGAAGATCTGATAAGATCTCCTGGACCACATCGGGCATCCACTTCAGAAGATAAATTGTCAATGTTAGATTCCTGAATTGTAGTGATCCAGGATGGTCATGATGTCCTCTGTTCTCACTGAAGGCTTCATGCCAACGTTGCCTCCATGCACTGACTTGACTAGCTGCTAAATCTCATCAGTTTCCCAAGATGGAAAGATGTAGAGGTTGGTCACTGGCCACACCACTGCAGTTTAAGGGAACAATGTGGGGGCAAGGCTTAAGGTAAAGACCTTTCTGACAAGCCCAAATCATGACAACGAATATTGTTGAGAGAGATGACCTTCCATGATATATAGGGCTGTCATTTAGATAAAGGTGAGCCATTTCACTGTTCAAGGTCTATAGTTCTTGCTCCAGAAATTGTTCTATCAAGATTGCACCATGTATGGTCAGCCTGTGGTACAAAAATTACACATCCTTCCCCCAAATGAACTAGATCAAATGGTCATCTCTCCAAAGTTCATGGAATGACTCTCATGCAAAACACAAAATCAAAGTCATGCAAAGCTTATCACAGGCTGCGCGATCTGCGGGAGGACGTAGCCGAGGAGGGTGTAGACCAAGTCTCAAAGCCCTCTAATACTCTTGTGACTACATTCATAGACATACGGTGACCATTCTGTGGCATATTCACAGTCTTCTCCCCCCCCTTCCCTAAATATTTTGGTATGGTCCACATTGCAGAAAACTGGAGAATTTGCAGTTGTCCTATTCTATCCTCCCTACGTGACTTGTCATGGTCACATCTCCGAGTGGCACAGCCATGATTTAAGCACAGCATGATCCCGGAAAACATGGATACCATTGGACAATACACAACACAAAGGACACATCTTTCTGAGACGGCCTACAACGTGACTGAGAGCCGGAAATCCTTCACCTGCGGGAAACTGAGACTGGAGGTTTCCTAATAATTCAATTCTGACTGCAGTTCGATTAGACTCTAAAGCTGGTGACTAAGCCCATTATTGGTCCAGCCTTATGGCCTGGTGATGATGGTGATCAGTTCTGATGATTGGAAGAGCTGAATATCATTGGATAACGCATGTTCCCGCCTTAAGGCATGGAGCGTACCCCATACCGCAGGTTTAGATCTTAGACTTTAGATGCTCTTGACAATTTGACTTGTTAGAAAGTGCAGAATTAATGTCAGGTTCTGAATCCTATGGAAAATCCAGAAGCTTTAATGTGACTGATTTCATATCAGGAATATTCCAAAGCCTAAGAAGAAGCATTTTTTTTTTTAAATAAAATTATACGTCACATCCCCTTTAAATCCGAAGTGATTGCCCTCACTTATAAGACTGAAATATCCTGGAGCAATTCTGTCCAAAAATATTTGACGCGTGTTTGACAGCACCATTAACTGGGAGAAAATCGTTCTCCTTCCTCCGCAGTAAAATCTATATCCATCCGTCACTTGTCTGCGGCCTCCATCACACGTGGTCCAGATTGGGGCCGTGTCCGTGTTTAACACCAAAAGGCCCCCTGTGAAATTGCTAAAAAGTTTCCAAACAAATCTTATGAAAAACTGAAAGTCTGAGAATGAGGATAACTCCCAATCATCTACAGAGCGTGGGGGGATTTGTGCGCCCCCAGCGGGACCCTTCAGTGTAGTATGTAGTGTGGATGGGCGAGCTCTGCTACTCTCTAATATACGTTGTGTTTCATTTTCTCACTAATTTCAAGAACTTTGCTTGTTGTCAGTGACTGAAAGCATTCTGCCCAGATGCTGTACAGACCGAAAATGGGAGCAATGACGTCACTAGGTTGTGTCTGCTGGGGGCGTCACGGTCTACTCCTGTTACAGACTGGAGTAGCACATGGGGGGATTTGGGTTAGGCCAGCAGTTATATATACTGTCGATCAGGTAGGCATTAGGCAGTGTTCGGGCAACATTTTACCCACAAGGTTTATTAGCTCCATAAACCCCGGAGCCGGGCTCCGGCACAAAGGTAAGCAGTAGTACAACACATACGGCAGACCAATACTCCGGCAGGCACACATCCAATACTCCGGCAGACACACTCGCTGACTCGGGCATTATCTATTTCAGCGCGAGATCCTGGCTTGTCTCTCTCCCAGCTACATTTCACATTTTGGTTGGCCTCTTCACCAGACTTCACATATTCTACTCTGCTACATCCATTTCTTATATATAGTAATTATGAGTCAGTACTTGGGGCAATCTGTGGGGGCATCATAATGTGTGGGGGGCTGAGGGGGCACCAAACTGTGTGGGATGGAGAGGGCTATGGTGAAGATCATCCTTGGGCTTTGTGTAGAAGGTACGATGATGTCACTATGGGACACACACAGCATAGGGAGCATGTCTGCTACACTCCTTGTGGGAATAAGGCTAGGTTAGAATTTTTTTTATTGCCAATGAGATGGAATGGAGGCACACAATACTGGGAGTAAGAAGGCACTGTGGGGGATCTTACTGTGTGTGTGGCACTATGGGGGAATCATATAGTCTGGAGGCATCATACTGTGTGTGGGGCACTATGGGGGCATCATACTGTGTGTGGGGCACTGAGGGGACAACATACAGTGTGGGGGCATCATACTGTGGGGGCATCATACACTGTGGGGGCATTATATAGTGTGGGGGACACTGTGGGGGCATCAAACTGTGGGGCACTATGGGGGCATCATACTGTGTGTGTGGGGCACTGAGGTGACATCATACTATGTGTGGGGCACTGAGGGGGCATCATACTGTGTGTGGGGCACTGAGGGTACATCATACAGTGTGTGGGGCACTGAGGAGACCTCATACTGTGTGGGGCACTATGGGGGCATCATACTGTGTGTGTGGGGCACGGAGGGGACATCGTACTGTGTGTGGGGCACTGAGGGGACATCGTACTGTGTGTGGGGCACTGAGGGGGCATCATACTGTGTGGAGTACTGAGGGGGCATCATACTGTGTGTGGGGCACTGAGGGGTCATCATACTGTGTGGGGTACTAAGGGGGCATCATACTGTGTGTGGGGTACTGAGGGGGCATCATATTGTGTGTGGGGAACTGAGGGGACATCATACTGTGTGTGGGGCACTGAGGGGACATCATACTGTGTGTGGGGCACTGAGGGGACATCATACTGTGTGGGGGAACGGAGGGGACATCATACTGTGTGTGGGGCATGGAGGGGACATCATACTATGTGTGGGGCACTGAGGGGACATCATACTGTGTGTGGGGCATGGCGAGGACATCATACTGTGTGTGGGGCATGGTGGGGGCATCATACTGTGTGTGGGGCACGGCGGGGACATCATACTGTGTGTGGGGCACGGAGGGGGCATCATACTGTGTGTGGGGCACGGAGGGGGCATCATACTGTGTGTGGGGCACTGAGGGGTCATCATACTGTGTGGGGTACTGAGGGGTCATCATACTGTGTGGGGTACTGAGGGGGCATCATATTGTGTGTGGGGTACTGAGGGGGCATCATATTGTGTGTGGGGCACTGAGGGGACATCAAACTGTGTGTGGGGAACTGAGGGGACATCATACTGTGTGTGGGGCACAGAGGGGGCATCATACTGTGTGGGTTACTGAGGGGGCATCATACTGTGTGTGGGGCACTGAAGGGGCATCATACTGTGTGGGGTACTGAGGGGGCATCATGTTGTGTGTGGGGCACTGAGGGGACATCAAACTGTGTGTGGGGCACTGAGGGGACATTATACTGTGTGTGGGGCACTGAGGGGACATTTTACTGTGTGTGGGGCACTGAGGAGACAACATACTGTGTGGGGCACTGATGGGGAATCATACTGTGTGTGGGGCACTGTGGAGGCATCATACAGTGAGTGTGGGAATCATACTGTGGTTGGAGCACTGCGTGAGCTTCGTGCTATTTGTTGAGCACTGTAGGAGCATTATACTGGCTACTGTAAGGGCATCATAATGTATAACTTTGTGTGAGCATCATGTGAGGGTGCGCTATGAGGGCATCATATTGTGTGGGCAGCACTGTGAAAGCATCATACTGTGTGGAGGCATTGTATTGTAAGGACATGATATTTTTTAAGGAAGGCATTGAGGGAGTATAATTGTGTGGGGAACTATGGGGGTATAATACTGTGTGGGCAGTATTTTGTGGGCATCATCTGTGGGCAGCAGTGTGGCCGCATCATACTATTTGGAAGGGCATAAATGGGGTAACAAACGGTGTGGGAACACTAGGAGCATTATTAGGGACACAAAAAAGCCTGGGCGGGTATAGTTGTTAAAAAAAACAACTTGCTGCAGCGAGCCGTGTGCACCACAATATTTGTCCCTCCTTCTTGTCTTTCAAATTTGAGACCTTTTAGTATGGGCACCTAACGTTCACATAGCCAGCACCCCACATCATGGGACTGGATCTTAATCTTCTTCGCTCCCCTCGCATCCCTTACAGGAGAGACCATGGGCCATCAACTTGGTTAAAATGCCTTGAAATCTGTATTGTCGAAAAATGAGATCTGTCCCATTATCAGATTTCATCAGTCGATTACCTAAACTTTCAAAAATGAAAACTCATAGCAACAAATCAGAGCTCAGCTTTCATTTTTTAAACTGCTCTGGTAAAATGAAAGCTGCGCTGTGATTGGTTGCTATGAGCAACAAAGATGCTTGATAAATCTGCTCCCATGATGGGATGTCCATCACGACTGACCCATAGTCGCCCCACAGACCCATTGGTGCAAGTCTTGTTTAAACGGAATCATCAGAAAATGCCCGGTCTTTTAAATTAAGATTTTACGTTAAATATTAACAATTGTCAATGATTTTTCTTTCTTATGTCACTATGTATGTAAGACTCCTGAAAAGATGTAGTTTTCACGCTGAGCCTTATAGTAGTCTGACATCTTCTGTGACATGTAAAAGTTTGGGCACCCCCTGGTCAAAATTACTGTTATTGTGAACAGTTAAGCAAGTTGAAGATTAAATTATCTCTAAAAGGCCTAAAGTTACAGACGACACAATTCATTTGTATTTAAGGCAAAAAAATATACCGCATATATACGGTAGTCATTTTTTTCATTAAAAAATTTACAAAAAGGAAAATGGGCCTATGCAAATGTTTGTACACCCTGCATGGTTAGTAGCTAGTAGCGCCCCCTTTTGCAAGTATCACAGCTTGTAAACATTTTTTGTAGCCAGACAAGAATATTTCAGTTCTTGTTTGAGGGATTTTCATCCATTATTCCTTGGACAATTCTTCCAGCTCTGTGAGATTCCTGGGCTGTCTTGCTTCCTTCTTCTTTTTTGAGGTTTAGCCACAGATTTTCAATGAGGTTCAGATCAGGGGACTGTGAGGGCCATTGTAAAACCTTCAATTTGGGCCTTTTGAGGCCGTCTATTGTGGATTGTGACGTGTGTTTAGGATCATTATTGATTTGTAGAAGCCATCCTCTTCCTCTTTTCACCTTCAGCTTTTTACAATGGTGTTATGTTTGAACCAAGAATTTGTGGAAATTTTTCATTGAATCCATTCGTCCCTCTACCCGTGAAATGTTCTTCATGTCATTGGTTGCAACACAACCCCAAAGCCTGATTGATCCTCCCCCATGCATTATGGTCGGCCAGATGTTCTTTTTCTTATGTTCTGGGCCCTTTTTTTTCCATACACACCTTTGATCATTGTGGCTACAAAGTTCTATTTTATCCTCATCGTCCCACAGGACTTGTTTCCAAAATGCATCAGGCTTGTTTAGATGTTCTCTTGCATAGTTTTGATGCTGAATTTTATGGTGAGGATGCAGGAGAGGTTTTCTTCTGATAACTCTTCCATGAAGGCCATATTGGTGCAGATGTCTCTAAACAGTAGAACAATGTACCACAACTCCAGAGTCTGCTAAATCTTTCTGAAGGTCTTTTGCAGTCAAGTGGGAGTTTTTATTTGTCTTTCTAGCAATCCTACAATCATCTCTCACTGAAATTTTGCTTGGTCTTCCAGACCTTATCTTGACCGCCACTGTTCCTGGTAACTGCCATTTCTTACATTTCGAATTGAGGAAAGAGCAACTTAAAAACACGTTGCTATCTTCTTCCAGCCTTTTACTGCTTTGTGGGCCTCCACCATTTTCATTTTCAGACTGCTAGGCAGCGGCTTAGAAGAACCCATGGTTGCTGGTTTTTGGCACAAGGTTAGAGGAGGCTGGGTTTTTATAAAGTTGGAAAATTTGCATCACCCGGCCTTTCCTAACGATGATGGTGAACAAGCCATAACCCTAACAGGCTAATTAAGGTCTGAAGCCTTGGTCAAAGTTATCTGAATACACAAATCTCCAATGTGGACAAGCTTTTGCATCAGCCCATTTTCCTTTTTGTAATTTTTAAAATGAAAAAAAAAATGACAATATATGTTTTTTTGCCTAAAATATAAAGGAAATGTGTCATCTTTAACTTTAAGCCTTTGAGATCATTTCATCTTCAAGTTGCTTAACTGTTTACAATAACAGTAATTTTGACCAGGGGTGCCCAAACTTTTACATGCCACTGTATATAAAGATAACATAGGATCCACCATTTACTATAGGTGATGTCACAGATCACCTTCTCCCCCTCCTATACAATGACTGATAACACCTCTACATACAGTAGATAAGCTAGGATCCACCATTTACAATAGGTGATGTCACAGCTCACCTCCTTCTCCTGTACAATCACTGATAACACCTCTACATACAGTAAATAACACAGGATCCACCATTCACAATAGGCAATGTCACAGCTCACCTCCTCCTGTACAATGACTGATAACACCTCTACATACAGTAAATAACACAGGATCCACCATTCACAATAGGCAATGTCACAGCTCACCTCCTCCTGTACAATGACTGATAACACCTATATTCACAGTAGCTAACACAAGATTCACCACACCATTCAAAATAGATGTCACAGCTCACCTCCTCCTCCTGTTCAGTGACTGATAACTCCTCTATATAGTAGATAAAACAGGATTCACCACTCACAATAGGTGATGTTACAGCTCACCTCCTCCTCCTGTACAATGACTGATAACACCTCTATATACAGTAGATTACACAGGGCCCACCACTCACAATAGGTGATGACACATGTGAAGAAAAGCCCACCGCTGCCACCAATATGTGACGAACGGGCGAGACCGCTGCCACCAAATTGTGACAGACAGCGGACCCTGTGCCACCAATAGGTCACGATCCCACCACCGACACGAGTTTGTCTGCGGACGGAGGGACGTGATGCACTGCCGGAACACGGCTATCACAGGCACAGTGGGGCTTATCTTAGCTATCCCACCACCGGCACCACGTGACAAAATACAGCATGCTAATCTTGCTCTAACAATTTACCGCAGAGGGGTATTTTGGTTGCCCCACCACTGCTAACAACTTTCCAAGAACTGCGGGGATTTATGTATATGCCACTTTCTCAGTTCCACTTTGGAACTCGCAGCTCTCCGGCGCCCCCCTTACCCTCAGGTCAGTCAGGGAACTGCACCTAGGATAATTAGTTGCTGGACGGGCTGCTTGTTGTGCACGGGCCGCTAGACTACTGCAGTAAGGGAATTATCAATGCTGTGGCCGCAGCCCCTCATTCAGCATGTAATACCCGTCTGTACTGCCAGCTAGCCTAGCCAGCCGCGCACACCACGCTGCCACCAGCCATGCTTTACTTAATCAAAGAGTTAATTAAGAGGGTCCGTGACAAACCCCAAATTAGTAGCGATTATCTACAAAAGGCGCATAGTTCGTTTCTTAGAGCATGGAGACAGAGCTAATAGATTTTTACCATTTATTCCCAAAAGGGCAGTGATTACATAGATAAAGAATTGTTACAAAATTGAGACATTTGTACAGATACAAATATAACATAAAGGGATTAAAAGACAGAAAGTAACACTCACATATGTTCAGTCGGTATCAGGCAGACCATGTGGGGGGAGAAGGCGGAGCCACACGTCTCCACTCATGTGCACGTCTCGTCAGCACGGACTCTGTAGCTCCAACTGACTGGAATTTGGTAGGGAATACCTATAGCCTAGGGTCTGTGACCTCACGAAATGGGCGGTCTGGTGAGGTCCAACCCCCTTCTCTCTCAGTTATAACTTAACTAAGAAAGTTATGATAACCATATCTTAATGGGGGAAGCTCGTATGAACTCACCAAGGGTATCATGTCTCCCAGTGTAACGAACCCAACAAGAAAACATCAAGAATGCACTAGATAGGACACTCCATTTGGGAACAATCCATATCTCAATTTCTGGAAGTCCGAGAATCGTGAAACTTAGGGGTTTAGAAAACTGGCTTTGTGCCCTTTGCAGAAATGTGAGTTTCATATCTCTGTCACAAGCGAAGTGCGCGCTAGGCTTCTTTTAATATTTCCTATACCTGTATTCAAGCTTCATGGTTTCAGAACAAAGCAATGCTTTCCCTTGCAAGGGGGTGAAGGCTGCGAGAGGAAATGGACGGTTTCAGGTTACCAGCAAGCACAGAGCTGATAAGGAGGGGGGGTTGCAGCTACATGACAGGCTCGTCTCCTCAGTGTGTAGCAATGGGAAATTTTTAGAAGGTTCTAGAAACATCATACTTTAACATACAGATCTTACAGACATTTTACATTACACCACAGCTCACCTCCTCCTCCTGTACAATGACTGATAACACCTCTATATACAGTAGGTAACACAGGATCCACCATTCACAATAGGTGATACCACAGCTCACCTCCTCCTCCTGTACAATGACTGATAACACCTCTATATACAGTAGATTACACAGGATCCACCACTCATAATAGGTGATGTTACAGCTCACCTCCTCCTCCTGTACGAAGATCTGTACACAGGGCAGGCCTACAGTAATATTAAATAGGGCGGCACGGTGGCTCAGTGGTTCGAATCCCACCAAGGACAACATCTGCAAGGAGTTTGTATGTTCTCCCCGTGTTTGCGTGGGTTTCCTCCGGGTACTCCGGTTTCCTCCCACATTCTAAAGACATACTGCTAGGGAATTTAGATTGTGAGCCCCATCGGGGACAGTGATGATAATGTGTGCAAACTGTGAAGCGCTGCGGAATATGTTATCGCTATATAAAAATAAAGATTATTATTATTATTATGGAAGTCACGGAACAGGACCAACCAGACCTGGCTCCCGTCTACTTACAGGCCCCAATCTATATTTCTACTTCCCAACTTTCCCTAAACTTGTGGGAGAGGCGTAAGAAGCGCGGGGGGAGAGGAGAGGAACGGTTTGGCTGTGAACGAAAATTTTGGCTTAGCCTGCCACCATCTAATTATCTACTTTACAGAAAAGCGGTGCAGCCTGGCTGCAGATAGTGCGGCAGCCATGTTGTTGTGGACCGCTGTCCCTTCGACGCTGTGCCATCCTGGGAACAAAAAAGCAGACGATGCAGAATCTCCAAGTGTCCCAACAAAGGAGAAACCTTTTCCCTTCTTCCGGATGAGCGAGGAGAATGGGTTTTATTAGGCGTTAGGCTATTTACTAAGTGACAATTGTGATCGGTCTGTAAATAATCCTCGGCAGATGAATCTGCGGCAGCGGCTTCTTTATCAGGGTCTTTGGTGACGAGCCGCGAGGAGGGTGTCAACTGCTGAGCGCGACCATACAATGCGGCTCACAAATTCTGAATTAGAAAAAATAAAAAAGGATTGCGGCTTTATTTTTAGCGAAACAATCGCACTTCTGGCGGCTCCTTGTGGGGTTTTTTGAGGCCGTGCTCTACTTTTATGGAGCAAATCTCAGATTTTTTTTTTTCCCCTCCCGTTAAACAATAGTGAAGTGATGAATAATCCTCTGATTGTGGAAAGTTATACTGAGCGCTCCGGCATTTAAATCTGACATTTTCTGTCTGCATTTGGCGACATGCAAAATACGTGAAGGAATCAAGATATGTTTTGCCGCCAGCTTTATCGGGCAGCCGCACAAAGAAGGAAAGGAGCGGCATCCGAGGGTCTGACCTGCTGCTCCATTGTGTAACAAGGGTTAAAGTTCCCCATTCTGACCTACCAATCAGTAAGCTAAGTGATAACTTCTTACAGATCCCCTTAGACTGTGTGGACACAATGTGTTCCTGATGTCTTTCAGCTGTGGCGATTTTCAAAATTCAAGCACGCTCCAGCACATATAGTGCTGACAGTTTGAATGGGGCTTAGAAAGGGACGGGATTACGAGCAGTCAGGGAGATGGCCGGAATGTCCGCTCCCATATCTCCACCCTGGGTGGACATAAGGAAGTCCAGCTGTATCACTACTGCACAGCGTGTAGAGGTAAGAAGGCCTCCTGTGTGCTGTCCCCAGACTAAGTTGGAATACTGGATGCTCTCCAGCCTGAGGATACGGGACCATCACTAAAGTGTGGTGATTTCAGCTGTTTATGTCCTTTGGTTGAGACACGGCTTATGGGGCTGCGGTATTTGAGGTGTGTAACAGCCGTGCTCAGATAATTACACCCCCCCCCAAATGATAATAGCACCCCCAGTGGCTGGAATAAAAAGGAATAAAAACAAATCTATTAAAGGTGTACTTTTCATTTTGTATTAAAAAGAATTGATTACGTAATCCATAATTATTAATACTAAATTAAAAATTGCACCACCTTCCGTTTAATAAACCAGTCTGTCGGTTTTACTTAAACCGCTTTCCATGCCTACGTCAAACGCAACAGAGTTATTACCTGGGCATCTCCTGTATATATGTACAGCTGGTATAACCCGGGCATCTCCTGTATATAATTATATACTGTATATACAGCCGGTATAACCTGGGCATCTCCTGTATATAACTATATATGTACAGCTGGTATAACCTGGGCATCTCCTGTATATAATTATATACTGTATATACAGCTGGTATAACCTGGGCATCTCCTGTATATAATTATATATGTACAGCTGGTATAACCCGGGCATCTCCTGTATATAATTATATACTGTATATACAGCCGGTATAACCTGGGCATCTCCTGTATATAACTATATATGTACAGCTGGTATAACCTGGGCATCTCCTGTATATAATTATATACTGTATATACAGCTGGTATAACCCGGGCATCTCCTGTATATAATTATATACTGTATATACAGCTGGTATAACCCGGGCATCTCCTGTATATAATTATATACTGTATATACAGCCGGTATAACCTGGGCATCTCCTGTATATAATTATATACTGTATATACAGCCGGTATAACCTGGGCATCTCCTGTATATAACTATATACAGTATGTACAGCTGGTATAACCTGGGCATCTCCTGTATATAATTATATATGTACAGCTGGTATAACCTGGGCATCTCCTGTATATATGTACAGCTGGTATAACCCGGGCATCTCCTGTATATAATTATATACTGTATATACAGCTGGTATAACCCGGGCATCTCCTGTATATAATTATATACTGTATATACAGCCGGTATAACCTGGGCATCTCCTGTATATAATTATATACTGTATATACAGCCGGTATAACCTGGGCATCTCCTGTATATAACTATATACAGTATGTACAGCTGGTATAACCTGGGCATCTCCTGTATATAATTATATATGTACAGCTGGTATAACCTGGGCATCTCCTGTATATATGTACAGCTGGTATAACCCGGGCATCTCCTGTATATAATTATATACTGTATATACAGCCGATATAACCTGGGCATCTCCTGTATATAATTATATACTGTATATACAGCCGGTATAACCTGGGCATCTCCTGTATATAACTATATACAGTATGTACAGCTGGTATAACCTGGGCATCTCCTGTATATAATTATATATGTACAGCTGGTATAACCTGGGCATCTCCTGTATATATGTACAGCTGGTATAACCCGGGCATCTCCTGTATATAATTATATACTGTATATACAGCTGGTATAACCCGGGCATCTCCTGTATATAATTATATACTGTATATACAGCCGGTATAACCTGGGCATCTCCTGTATATAATTATATACTGTATATACAGCCGGTATAACCTGGGCATCTCCTGTATATAACTATATACAGTATGTACAGCTGGTATAACCTGGGCATCTCCTGTATATAATTATATATGTACAGCTGGTATAACCTGGGCATCTCCTGTATATATGTACAGCTGGTATAACCCGGGCATCTCCTGTATATAATTATATACTGTATATACAGCCGGTATAACCTGGGCATCTCCTGTATATAATTATATACTGTATATACAGCCGGTATAACCTGGGCATCTCCTGTATATAACTATATACAGTATGTACAGCTGGTATAACCTGGGCATCTCCTGTATATAATTATATATGTACAGCTGGTATAACCTGGGTATCTCCTGTATATATGTACAGCTGGTATAACCTGGGCATCTCCTGTATATAATTATATATGTACAGCTGGTATAACCTGGGCATCTCCTGTATATAATGATATATGTACAGCTGGTATAACCCGGGCATCTCCTGTATATAATTATATACTGTATATACAGCCGGTATAACCTGGGCATCTCCTGTATATAATTATATACTGTATATACAGCCGGTATAACCTGGGCATCTCCTGTATATAACTATATATGTACAGCTGGTATAACCTGGGCATCTCCTGTATATAATTATATATGTACAGCTGGTATAACCTGGGCATCTCCTGTATATAATGATATATGTACAGCTGGTATAACCCGGGCATCTCCTGTATATAATTATATACTGTATATACAGCCGGTATAACCTGGGCATCTCCTGTATATAACTATATATGTACAGCTGGTATAACCTGGGCATCTCCTGTATATAATTATATATGTACAGCTGGTATAACCTGGGCATCTCCTGTATATAATTATATACTGTATATACAGCCGGTATAACCTGGGCATCTCCTGTATATAACTATATATGTACAGCTGGTATAACCTGGGCATCTCCTGTATATAATTATATATGTACAGCTGGTATAACCTGGGTATCTCCTGTATATATGTACAGCTGGTATAACCCGGGCATCTCCTGTATATAATTATATATGTACAGCTGGTATAACCCGGGCATCTCCTGTATATAATTATATATGTACAGCTGGTATAACCTGGGCATCTCCTGTATATAATTATATATGTACAGCTGGTATAACCTGGGAATCTCCTGTATATAATTATATATGTACAGCTGGTATAACCTGGGCACCTCCTGTATATAATTATATATGTACAGCTGGTATTACCTGGGTATCTCCTGTATATAATTATATATGTACAGCTGGTATAACCTGGGCATCTCCTGTATATAATTATATATGTACAGCTGGTATAACCTGGGCATCTCCTGTATATAATTATATATGTACAGCTGGTATAACCTGGGTATCTCCTGTGTATAATTATATATGTACAGCTGGTATAACCCGGGCATCTCCTGTATATAATTATATATGTACAGCTAGTATAACCTGGGCATCTCCTGTATATAATTATATATGTACAGCTGGTATTACCTGGGCATCTCCTGTATATAATTATATATGTACAGCTGGTATTACCTGGGCATCTCCTGTATATAATTTTATATGTACAGCTGGTATAACCTGGGCATCTCCTGTATATAATTATATATGTACAGCTGATATAACCTGGGCATCTCCTGTATATAATTATATATGTACAGCTGGTATAACCTGAGCATCTCCTGTATATAATTATATATGTACAGCTGGTATAACCTGAGCATCTCCTGTATATAATTATATATGTACAGCTGGTATAACCTGGGTATCTCCTGTATATAAATATATATGTACAGCCGGTATAACCTAGGCATCTCCTGTATATAATTATATATGTACAGCTGGTATAACCTGGGCATCTCCTGTATATAATTATATATGTACAGCTGGTATAACCTGGGCATCTCCTGTATATATGTACAGCTGGTATAACCCGGGCATCTCCTGTATATAATTATATACTGTATATACAGCTGGTATAACCTGGGCATCTCCTGTATATAACTATATATGTACAGCTGGTATAACCTGGGCATCTCCTGTATATAATTTTATATGTACAGCTGGTATAACCTGGGCATCTCCTGTATATAATTATATATGTACAGCTGGTATAACCTGGGCATCTCCTGTATATAATTATATATGTACTGCTGGTATAACCTGGGCATCTCCTGTATATAATTATATATGTACAGCTGGTATAACCTGGGCATCTCCTGTATATAATTATATATGTACAGCTGGTATAACCTGGGCATCTCCTGTATATAATTATATATGTACAGCTGGTATAACCTGGGCATCTCCTGTATATAATTATATATGTACAGCTGCTATAACCTGGATATCCCCTGTATATAATTATATATGTACAGCTGATATAACCTGGGCATCTCCTGTATATAATTATATATGTACACCTGGTATAACCTGGGCATCTCCTGTATATAATTATATATGTACAGCTGGTATAACCTGGGTATCTCCTGTATATAAATATATATGTACAGCCGGTATAACCTAGGCATCTCCTGTATATAATTATATATGTACAGCTGGTATAACCTGGGCATCTCCTGTATATAATTATATATGTACAGCTGGTATAACCTGAGCATCTCCTGTATATAATTATATATGTACAGCTGGTATAACCTGAGCATCCCCTGTATATAATTATATATGTACAGCTGGTATAACCTGAGCATCTCCTGTATATAATTATATATGTACAGCTGGTATAACCTGGGTTTCTCCTGAATATAATTATATGTGTACAGCTGGTATAACCTTGGCATCTCCTGTATATAATTATATATGTACAGCTGGTATAACCTGGGTTTCTCCTGAATATAATTATATATGTACAGCTGGTATAACCTGGGCATCTCCTGTATATAATTATATGTGTACAGCTGGTATAACCTGAGCATCTCCTGTATATAATTATATATGTACAGCTGGTATAACCTGAGCATCTCCTGTATATAATTATATATGTACAGCTGGTATAACCTGGGTTTCTCCTGAATATAATTATATATGTACAGCTGGTATAACCTGGGCATCTCCTGTATATAATTATATATGTACAGCTGGTATAACCTGGGTTTCTCCTGAATATAATTATATATGTACAGCTGGTATAACCTGGGCATCTCCTGTATATAATTATATATGTACAGCTGGTATAACCTGAGCATCTCCTGTATATAATTATATATGTACAGCTGGTATAACCTGAGCATCTCCTGTATATAATTATATATGTACAGCTGGTATAACCTGGGCATCTCCTGTATATAATTATATATGTACAGCTGGTATAACCTGGGCATCTCCTGTATATAATTATATATGTACAGCTGGTATAACCTGGGCATCTCCTGTATATAATTATATATGTACAGCTGGTATAACCTGAGCATCTCCTGTATATAATTATATATGTACAGCTGGTATAACCTGGGTTTCTCCTGAATATAATTATTATTATTATTATTATTATTATTATTATTATTATTATTTATTGTTATAGCGCCATTTATTCCATGGCGCTTTACATGTGAGGAGGGGTATACATAAAAACAAGTACAATAATCTTAAACAATACAAGTCATAACTGGTACAGGAGGAGAGAGGACCCTGCCCGCGAGGGCTCACAGTCTACAAGGGATGGGTGAGGATACAGTAGGAGGTGAGGGTAGAGCTGGTCGTGCAGCGGTTTGGTCGATCGGTGGTTACTGCAGGTTATAGGCTTGTCGGAAGAGGTGGGTCTTCAGGCTCTTTTTGAAGGTTTCGATGGTAGGTGAGAGTCTGATGTGTTGTGGTAGAGAGTTCCAGAGTAGGGGTGATGCGCGAGAGAAATCTTGTATGCGATTGTGGGAAGAGGAGATAAGAGGGGAGTAGAGAAGGAGATCTTGTGAGGATCGGAGGTTGCGTGCAGGAAAGTACCGGGAGACGAGGTCACAGATGTATGGAGGACTCAGGTTGTGGATTGCTTTGTATGTCATGGTTAGGGTTTTGTAATGGAGTCTCTGGGCAATTGGGAGCCAGTGAAGGGATTGACAGAGGGGAGAAGCTGGGAAATAGCGGGGGGACAGGTGGATTAGTTGGGCAGCAGAATTTAGAATAGATTGGAGGGGTGCGAGAGTGTTTGAGGGGAGGCCACAGAGCATGAGGTTGCAGTAGTCAAGGCGAGAGATGATGAGGGCATGGACTAGGGTTTTTGCAGATTCTTGGGTGAGGAATGAACGGATGCGTGAAATATTTTTGAGTTGAAGTCGGCAGGAAGTGGAAAGGGCTTGGATATGTGGTTTGAAGGAGAGATCAGCGTCAAGGATTACTCCGAGGCAGCGAGCTTGTGGGACTGGGGAGAGTGGGCAGTCATTTACTGTAATTGATAGGTTCGTAGGGGGGGTCACGTGAGATGGGGGAAAGATGATGAATTCTGTTTTGTCCATGTTGAGTTTCAGATATCTAGTGGAGAAGAAGGATGAAATAGTGGACAGACATTGAGGGATTCTGGTTAGTAGGGAGGTGATATCTGGTCCAGAGATGTAGATCTGTGTGTCATCAGCATAAAGATGATACTGAAAGCCATGAGATTCTATGAGCTGTCCCAGGCCAAAGGTGTAAATAGAGAACAGCAGGGGCCCAAGGACTGAACCTTGTGGGACTCCGACATATAGGGGGCGAGGTGAGGAGGTGGTGTGTGAGTGGGAGACGCTGAATGTCCGGTCTGTTAGGTATGATGAGATCCAGGAGAGGGCCAAGTCTGTGATGCCAAGAGATGAGAGGGTCTGTAATAATAGGGAATGGTCCACTGTGTCAAAGGCAGCCGACAGATCCAGGAGGAGGAAGACAGAGTAGTGTCGCTTGCTCTTGGCAGTTAAGAGGTCATTGGTGACCTTAGTAAGGGCAGTTTCAGTGGAGTGGTGTGACCGGAAGCCAGATTGTAAGCGGTCGAAGAGGGAGCAAGAAGAGAGATGGGAGGACAGTTCAAGGTAGACGTGTTGTTCCAGTAGCTTGGAGGCATATGGGAGAAGTGATATAGGGCGATAGCTAGATACAGAGGATGGGTCAAGAGAGGGCTTTTTGAGGATAGGTGTGATGGAGGCATGTTTAAAGCTTGAGGGGAAAACACCAGTTGTTAGTGACAGGTTGAAGAGATGGGTTAGGGTTGGGATGAAGACTGTGGTGAGGTTTGGGATGAAGTGGGATGGGATCGGGTCGAGTGCACAGGTGGTGAGATGGTGGTGGTGGTAATTATATGTGTACAGCCGGTATAAGTTATATATCTACTTGTATATAGTGATATGGACCATGCTGGTATAACCTGAGCATCTTTTGGTAGATAATCAAGTCTGCATTGCTTTTTTTAAGACTGGATGCAGTGTACAGGTTGGTCCGATCGAGAGCTACCACTAAAGTGTTTACTGATTATGTGTGATGCCGCTGTCACTATGAATGAAGAAACAGATCTGTATTAAATAAGCCAAGTGTGAATTCTATTCCGCATCCCCGACGAGAACGTTCCTGCAGATATAGAGCAGCTATTTGTACTAAGACAGAGTTATGGGACAAGGAGACGCCATTACATGAATCAGTGCGTCCACGAATATTGCTCCACAAAAATGTGACATTCAGAAATAAGCTGGAATGCCGCTCAGTGCTGGGGACCAGACTTCTGAAAAATATGAAATATTGGCATCTACATGAAAGTCAACGCTTAAATTGAATGACCCCCCAACAAAGCTGCACCAGCAGGCAGCGATACCCGCTGGGGTACACCGGCAGTACAGAGACTCATGTAACACATTTGCATTGTTCTTTGTGTGTGTCCTCTTTTTTTTGCTATCTTTTTCATGCAGATATCACATTATTGAGAATCTGTGTATGCACACAGCACTTTCATTGAACTTGACACTTCAGGTGTATCATATTAGTTTTCTTTGATATCTTCTCAGGCTTCGTGTTCCGCAGTAGGACTGTTCATACAATGGATCCATGCTTTGGCATATGTTTCTTATTGTTTTTAATTTTCACTTATGAATTATGTAATAAATAAGAACTTCATGTTCTTTTTTTCCTTTTGATGTGTTTTAGCCCCTTTTTTTATCCCTAGAATTTAGCTTTGTGCTATTTTTCTCATTTAGTTATGTTGGCTTACACAGAAGAGCATAATGTCTAGGGCTCCATGTGTGCACATAAAGATCTAATATTTAGAACATCCAAAGATCAAAATAACTAAGTGAAGATGATACAAAGCTGAGAAAATCTAAAGATCAGATGAGCCAAAACTCAGGAAGTGTAACGTTTATAAGATCCAGCCATCAAAAGACCTAAAAAACCCAAAGAAAATTCATAGCTCCAAAGAGCAAAGCCTCAGATGGCCCAATGCTCAGAGGAACTGAAGCTTAAGGACTCAAAAATGCAGAAGACCCAAAGGTCAGAGGTGATTTACCTCAGAAGAGCCAAAATTGAAAGAAGCCAAGCTTAAAGGACCCAAAGCTCAGAGGAATGAAAGCTTAGTGGATCCAAAGTTCATGATAGAAAAGATCCAAAGCTCATAGTTGCCAAAGCTCAAAGAATCCAGAGCTCAAAGAATACTCTGAGCTTTGGGTTCTCACAGCTTTAGGTCCTATGAGCCTTGAGTCATTTGAGCTTGTAATCCTCTATAATTTAGTTTTTCTGAGTTTATGATCGTCTCAGATCATAAACTCAGAAAAACTAAGGTATAGAGGATTACAAGCTCAGATGACTCAAGGCTCATAGGACCTAAAGCTGTGCGAACCCAAAGCTCAGAGTATGTAATGCTCACAGGAGGACTCAAAGCTCAGAAGATCCAAAGTTTGTAAAATTCCAAGCTTATGGACCTATAATGCAAAGGATCCAAAACTTACAGAAACCTAAGTTCTGGGTATCCAAAGCTCAAAAGACTCCAGGTTCAGAGGATCTAAAGCTGTGAGAACACTGAGCTCAGGGAATCTAAAGTTCAAAAACTTCAAAGATTAAAGGACCTAAAAGGCAGAGGATCCAAAGCTCAAAGGAGCCTAAGGTCTGAGGATCCAAGGCTCAGAAGACTCAAGGTTCAGAGGATCTAAAGCTGCAAAAACTCAAAGCTCAGAGGATCCATCCTCAGTAGACTCTAAGCTCAAAGGAGGACCCAAAACTCAGAGACACTAAAATTCAGAGGATCCAAAGCTCAGAGGAGCATAGCCTCAAAGGATTCAAAGCTCAACGGGTTTGGCTGACAGTCTGATGTGTATGGGAGTACTGGCTAACTGATGGTCGGGAAAGATGTCAAACAAACATGTCCGATTTTGGACTGGAGATTGCATAGTTTTCCCTGAGATAAGCCGCCAAACAACGTGTTAATTGGAGGCTTCCTCATAGAGAACACAAGAGGGCTCGGCTGAGCTAACGCCCCTGTTGTGTGAGTGTTGGCTGATATGGCACTCACCTGCACGATCGGCCAAAGCATCGTTCATCCGACAGCCACCTAATGTGTATGGCCAGCTTTATAGTTCAAAGAATATAAAGTTAACAGCAATCCAAGCTCAGAGAAGCCAAACATGAGAGGAACCAAAGCTTAGAAGATCCAAGGCGAAGAGAATCCTACACTTAACAAAGCCAAATTTCAGAAGATCCATAGCACAGAGGACCCAAAGATGAAAAATCCAAAGGTTAGACCATCTAAAGTTCAGACGTGTGAAAGCTCAAAGGAATCAAAGTTAAGATGAACCAAAACCAAAACTCAGGAGATCCACGGGTTAGAAGATTCAATTGCCTAGAAAGTCCAGCTCTAGCAGGGTGATATTGGTCAGAGTAAGACTTGGAGGTCCACTTTGGTATAACGTTGGATAGCCTATGTTGTTTTAGGAATCTCTATGAAATATACAGCATTCATTGTAGAGCCGCTGTCACTGTGATTTGGACATTGATAAACTATTATGATCTGTGCACAATAAGTACATAAAACATGAGCTGCCCTCAAAATATTGGCTGGGGGGTGGCCTTGTCGATTCCTCACTACATTCATAATGTCTCTCCCTCATTCATGACTTCTTCCTTTCTAATTCTCTTAACCTTCTGGCTCTTACTGAAACCTGGATCCAGCAGTCAGATACTACCGCTGCTGCTGCTCTTTCATACGGGGGGCTACACTTCTCTCATACCCCAAGATCAGACAATAGAGCTGGTGGAGGCGTTGGTCTGCTCCTATCACCAAAATGTACCTTTCAGGTTATCCCTCAAGTACCCTCACTTGTCTTCCCTTCTTTTGAGGTCCATGCCGTCAGACTCTACACCCCCTTCTCCATGCGAGTGGCGGTGGTGTATCGTCCTCCCGGCCCCTCCCATCAGTTCCTGGATCATTTTGCCACTTGGCTTCCACATTTTCTCTCCTGTGACATCCCTACCCTCATCATGGGCGATTTCAACATCCCCATTGCTCTTCCCCTCTCCCCATCTGCTACTCACCTTTTATCTCTAACCTCCTCATTTGGCCTTTCGCAGCTTACTAATTCTCCAACGCATGAAGACGGAAACTCCCTCGACTTGGTCTTCTCTCGGCTTTGTGCAGTGGATGATTTTGCAAACTCCCCTCTCCCGCTCTCTGACCACAATCTTCTTTCATTCTCTATAAAGAACTGCCAGGCTGCTCAGGTCACCCCCACTGTCCAGACTTATAGAAACATACAGGCCATTAACACCCAGAAACTTATGAAGAACTTGCAGTCTTCATTGGCCCCTATCTCCTCCCTCTCATGTCCTGATTCTGCATTGAAGCATTACAATGAAACACTTCAAACTGCCCTGGATGAATTTGCACCCCCTATAAATAGAACACCACAACGCAGACGGCGACAACCCTGGCACACGGTGCAAACACGTTTCCTGCAGCGGTGCTCCAGGTGCGCCGAACGTCTGTGGAGAAAATCCAATCTACACGAAGATTTCATCCATTTTAAGTTTATGCTTAGAACATACAACACTGCCCTTCACCTCTCCAAACAAACCTATTTCAACACCCTCATCATCTCACTGTCCAATAACCCGAAACGTCTCTTTGACACTTTTCATTCTCTACTCAACCCAAGAGTACAGGCCCCAACCACGGAGCTCCGAGCTGATGATCTGGCCAATTACTTCAAAGAAAAAATTGACCAGATCCGACAGGAAATTATCTCCAAATCCCCTCATACCATGCACTGTCCTCCCTCCCCCACTGCATCGAACTCACTCTCTGATTTTGAACCAGTCACAGAAGAAGAAGTAAGCAGGCTCCTTGCATCTTCTCACCCAACTACTTGCACCAGTGACCCATTTCCGTCACATCTCCTCCAGTCCCTTTCCCCTGCTGTCACCCCTCACCTAACTAAAATATTTAACCTCTCTCTCTCTTCTGGTATTTTTCCCTCCTCATTTAAGCATGCCATCATACATCCACTACTTAAAAAACCATCCCTCGACCAAAACTGTGCCGCTAACTATAGACCTGTCTCTAATCTTCCCTTCATCTCTAAACTCCTGGAACGCCTGGTCCACTCCCGTCTTATCCGCTATCTCTCAGAAAACTCTGTTCTCGACCCTCTCCAATCCGGTTTCCGCTCTTTACACTCCACTGAAACTGCCCTCACTAAAGTCTCTAATGATCTGCTAACAGCTAAATCAAATGGTCATTACTCCATGCTAATTCTCTTGGATCTCTCTGCAGCATTCGACACTGTGGATCATCAGCTCCTCCTCACTATGCTCCATTCCATTGGCCTCAAGGACACCGTTCTCTCCTGGTTCTCCTCCTATCTCTCCGACCGCTCCTTTACTGTTTCTTTTGCCGGTTCCTCCTCCTCTCACCTTCCCCTTACTGTTGGGGTTCCTCAAGGATCGGTTCTAGGCCCCCTCCTCTTCTCCTTGTACACTGCCCCTATTGGTCAAACAATCAGTAGATTTGGTTTCCAGTACCATCTCTATGCTGATGACACCCAATTATACGCTTCTTCTCCTGACATCACGCCAGCCTTTCTAGAAAACACTGGCGATTGTCTAAACGCTGTGTCTAATATCATGTCCTCACTATATCTGAAACTGAACCTGTCAAAGACTGAACTCCTGGTGTTTCCTCCCGCTACTAATGTACCTACACCCGACATTGCCATTTCCGTCTGTGGTTCCACTATTACTCCCCAGCAACATGCCCGCTGTCTTGGGGTCATACTTGATTCCGAGCTTTCCTTTGCCCCCCACATTCGATCACTGGCTCGCTCTTGTCATCTGCACCTCAAAAACATTTCTAGAATTCGACCTTTTCTTACTTTTGACTCTGCAAAAACTCTTACTGTTTCTCTTATTCATTCTCGTCTCGACTATTGTAACTCTCTTCTAATCGGTCTCCCTCTTACCAAACTCTCCCCTCTCCAATCTGTCTTGAATGCTGCAGCCAGGATCATATTCCTCACCAATCGTTACACCGATGCCTCTACCTTGTGCCAGTCATTACACTGGCTACCCATCCACTCCAGAATTCAGTATAAACTTATTACCCTCACCCACAAAGCCCTCCATGGCTCAGCACCACCCTACATCTCCTCCCTTGTTTCAGTATACCACCCTACCCGCGCCCTCCGTTCTGCTGATGACCTGAGGTTAGTATCCTCAATAGTCAGAACCTCCCACTCCCGTCTCCAAGACTTTACACGTGCCGCGCCAATTCTTTGGAATGCACTTCCCAGGTCAATACGATTAGTCCCCAATCCCCACAATTTTAAGCGTGTCCTGAAAACGCATTTATTCAGACTGGCCTATCGCCTCAACACATTAACCTAACCTATCCCTGTGTGGCAGAGCCAAAAGTTTTACCATAACCAGGTTCCCAGCATCATGTTCCCACATGCTTTATGCATCCATTAGCCCTCTGTGTCTGTACTGTTACACACTTATCATTATGGCTGGTCCATACAATCAGGGCAACTGTTACCACCCACCTTTCGTGTCTCCCTCTTTCCTCATAGACTGTAAGCTTGCGAGCAGGGCCCTCATTCCTCTTGGTATTTGTTATAATCTATGTGATTATTGTTATGCTGTAATGTCTATTGTCTGTACAAATCCCCTCTGAAATGTAAAGTGCTGCGGAATATGTCGGCGCTATAAAAATAAAATTTATTATTATTATTATTATTATTATTATAATGTCGTCATCATTTAGTAGCTCAGGTCTGTTTTCCACTATCTATTCTATGAGATGGCAGAAATCCATGAGCCTCCAGTACTTGAAGAGGTTAAAGACTGAATGTAAATTGTCTGTAAGTGGAAGAAGCAGATTCATAAGGTTAAAATCAAAACCAATCAAGTCTCTTATTCCCTCTCCCACTTAGATGCTGTCGTCCTGCCCTTGCTTGGAGGCAGTCACCCTGCACGGATTGTAATGCGGCCGCTTGTCTGGGGATCCCTTCATCCTATTTAGGATAATTTTTCGCAATTGTTTTTTCTTTTTTTTTCCCCTGGTGAAGAGCATTTTTTTTTGGTGTGGGGGTGTTATTTAAAGGATGTCTTGTGGCGTTGTCTTGTGCAGTCGTGCTGGTCCTATCCCATTACATCTCAAGCCTCTCTGCAATAAACACTATCCAAAGACAATCACCCAGATAGTATCACACTGCGAAGCTCTTCTTGATAAGCTTCCCCCAGGAGACCACCGGAGAAGTGACCTAAAATTACATATACAGCGGCAACTGTATTTAGATATTAACAACTCGTCCTGAAATCCCTGATGGTTTTGCCGTCTTCGCATGCTGGGTAAGTTATTTTGGAGCTAATAGACCGTGCCTTCTACTGTATGCCCCAAGAAAGAGTGACAATGCCGGCTGGTATCTAAATAGGTTGGTTTTAGAACTAATGTCTTACCCTACCAGGACCATATATACACAAGGGTCCGGCCAAGTGATGTTTAGACAATCAAACCCTGATTAAGGCCCCCCCCAATACCGATCAGACTTATGTCGGCTGAACCCGCCAATATCAAGGGGTTCAGCTGTGTAATGTGTATGGGGGTGCTGGTCGACTGATGATCATCGGGAGCATTGCCGATCAGACATGTCCTATTTCGAACTGCTGATTGCATTGTTCTCCCAGACCTAAGACGCCAACCGACGTGTCAGACGGCAGCTTTCTCATAGAGGAAACAGAAGCGCTCGGCTGAATGAGAGCTCCTGTGTATGGAAGAGTTGGCTGAGATGCCTGCCGGCCAAACGATCGTTCGCGTCACAGCCATCTAATGTGTATGGCCAACTTTAGTCATCCTCACATCTTAATGTTCAGGATTGGAAAAACATGGATGCTTCCAGAAACAGTGCCATCCTTATCCACAGGTTATGTGTGGTATTGCAGCTCAAGGCCACTCATGTTTTTCTATTCATTGACATCCCAACTGGTATCTATAGTGCCCTCCAGCATTTCAGTCATTGATGTATAATCCTACTAACTATGCACGAAGCCAACTTAAAGGGAAATTCAACTCCCCCCATTGCATGCGGCACTGGTATCAGTGGGGGTATCTTTCTGCATATGATCAAATCGGCACAGCGATACCAAACAACCAATCTTCCATAGGAATTCATCTAAATGGTGACCAATCCAATATTGGTCATGAGGACAACATTCAAGGATTGGTCATGGAGGGATGCTGGGAGAATATTGACCTCTTCCGATCTTCTAAGAGTCACATCTTGATCATCATAGGTAATAATATCAGTCAATATCATTACTGACTAATCTGACAACTGACCACACATTTTACCCCTTGACAATACAATGATGAAGTACTCAGGGAAGTCTCAGTTCGACACCATTATTATCGGGATTACCAATGGCTGCTAAGAAAATATTGAGCTCTTCCGATCATCTACCATTCTAGATTCTCAGTTTGATCATCATTAGGTACTACGATCAGCGCCTGAGTTGCCAAATCCAAACTTAAAAAGTTCTGACCTTACTTTTTACCACTTGATAATGCTGTTTTAAGAGCAGAGGACTGAGATGTTGGCCAATCGCGATGTGCCTAGATTAGGAGCTGAACGAGCCTGGTGGTGGACATCCAGCTCTAGTGAAATCTACTCCGCAAGGGTTTGATCCTCCAATAAGTGACATCATCACATAGGTATTGTTGTGATGTCACTGTTGACTCAGGGCAAACTTAGTTTGCCCCACCATGGTTATCAGAATTAAAGATGGCGGCTGGATAATATTGAGCTCTTCCAATCATCTCAGATTCTTGGTTCACAGCTTAGTCGTGACCAGACCATAAAATCTGTTCCATTACTGACTCATCCAGACTTATCAACATCTGAACCCACATATTTTACCCCTTGATAATATTGCTTTATGCCTGTTAGCTGAACAGTCGGACAATCAGGATGTGTCCAGGCCTTTATCCGAGAGATCCAGAAGTCTGCTGGTGGACACGTACTATAGTGAATTCTACATTACCAGTTTTTTACCTTGTTTAAAGTCAGATTTTGCCATATTCAGTGATATCGTCACCCATGCATTGTGAGGTCACTGCTGTAGCTCACGTTATCCCCCCCCATTTCTAAAAGCTCTTCTGAGCTCTTCTGATTATATGAGATTGTTGATCACCAGGTCATAAAATCAGAGCCATTCAGACTTATCAACATTTGACCACAAATGCAATAATGCAGCTTTATGGCGGACGAGCAATTAGGATGTGCCAGGGTACTAGCACCTGAGGGGTCCAGAAGGAGCAATGGCAGCCTGGCCCATATTCAGTGACACCATAGTCCCGGCAATGAGATGTCACTGGATCCATATAATAAAAACGTCAATATATAATTGATAAGAAATTATCAGCGCATTGCTACATGGATGTGACTCGGATTTCTCTGCTCGGCCTACGTTCCACATGCAGCCTGAGTTTTGCATGCAGGGACATGCGCTCACATTCTAGTTAAGTCTACGGAGGTTTGAGAGGAAAAGGCGGCAGAGTGAGTGTCAGTCATCAAAGGCCACGAGTGAAGCACTTGTGTTATGATCTCCGGTGTCTGGCAGAGCTCAGTACATAATGGGTGGCATTCTGCATCATTCAGGTCAGGTAGGACGTATTAATACATGCATTATGGGGCAGCTCAAATTTGAGTTTAGTAAAGCAGCAATGCAAGAAACAGTAGTGCCTGATAATACTTGCATTGGGCTCCTTGCATATAATTTTAGGTTGGGAGCTTAAGCATATGGCATTAATCATCTAGTCACCGAAACTCCAATGATTATGAGGGTTTACCTAGGATCTTCTGATATGTCAGTCACCCAAGAGGTCGCGATGAGGCGAAATCTCCAGCAATGGTCCCCAGTGCAGGTCAGTGATGGTGGCCCATCTACAGCCCCTATCAGCACAATTGGAGTTGTGGATGCGTTTGTGTCTATACCTCTGACATGGGACCCTCCAATTTAGGACATCAATGTTGGTCCTAGCTCTCATCGATGGAATGAAATCATCAGAATACTCCATCCAAGAAAAGTATTTTGTGATAAATTGAGATTTATCCATCGGTTCTCCGTTATCATCAATTTCATTAATTGAGGGCAAAAAATATATATCTAAAAGTAAGTAAAAAAAAGTTAAAAAAAGTGACAACAGAGTGGCGATGGACAAAAAAAATGACGTAATGGGCCTAAAGTCCGAGAAGACACCTGCTACCTGGTCGTCTTAAATTTGGTGATGTTGCCCAAGGCACCTTGTGAGAGTCTAAAGGACCTTAAATGGTTCATGACCAATGGAAAATATTGAATCTTGCAGACATGGGCCCCCTAAAAGTGGACACTTGGTGTCCCCACTAGTCAATCAGCAACTCCACCTCTGTCCTATGCTTTCCGGTAGGATAAAAAAAACCTGCATGTCACCCTGTCCCCCTCCATAACTGATTACTCGGTTGCATCCTGTTTCCATCTCAAAAGGTTTTCCTTGAGTCGGCCGGACTTCTCTACGTAGCTTAAGCTCTAGTTTGGCTACAGTGGCAGGCAGGGCTCAGAAAGATTCTTTGGTAAACAGTCTACCGACCAGACATATACAACGCCTTACTCCTGCGCTTTTTCTCCAGGCGACGCTGCCGTTTCTCCTCCCTGCGACGGGCCTCCTCAGCCTCCTGGTGCTGGCGGCACTTGTGAAAGTTCTCTACCACCACGCCCACGAACATGTTCAGCACAAAGAAGCTGACGATGAGGAGGAATGAGATGAAGTACAGTAGCATCCATGGGTTGTGGTTCCGAATTGGCTGCAAGGTAATGGAAACATGGCCGAAATTTACACCAAGACATCAAATGACACCATTTATGTATGGCAGCAATCCCTAACCTTTGGTTCTCCATTTGCTGGGGATGCTAGGAGTTGTAGTTCTGCAACAACTGGAGAGTCACAGGCTGGGGACTAAAGTAAATTATGCTGGTGCAAGAAGTTACTGACAGGCATGAGCATACAGTAGCTACCAGGCTAACAGGCATAGTACTTAATATGGGGCCCAACAACTAAGGCTCTCACATAACGGGAAGCTGGTGATGACTATGGGTGACGGAAAGGGGCGTTGTTTTTGTATTTCTCCAGTGCTGTGGTATAACTGTGTGTATTATCCCTGTACTGTGACATCAATGTGTGTATTATCTCTGTACTGTAACATCACTGTGTGTATTATCCCTGTACTGTGACATCACCGTGTGTATTATCTCTGTACTGTAACATCACCGTGTGTATTATCCCTGTACTGTGACATCACTGTGTGTATTATCCCTGTACTGTGACATCACTGTGTGTATTATCCCTGTACTGTGACATCACTGTGTGTATTATCCCTGTACTGTGACATCACCGTGTGTATTATCTCTGTACTGTGACATCACCGTGTGTATTATCCCTGTACTGTGACATCACCGTGTGTATTATCCCTGTACTGTGACATCACTGTGTGTATTATCCCTGTACTGTGACATCACTGTGTGTATTATCCCTGTACTGTGACATCACCGTGTGTATTATCTCTGTACTGTGACATCACCGTGTGTATTATCCCTGTACTGTGACATCACCGTGTGTATTATCTCTGTACTGTGACATCACTGTGTGTAATATCCCTGTACTGTGACATCACTGTGTATTATCCCTGTACTGTGACATCACTGTGTATTATCCCTGTACTGTGACATCCATGTGTGTATTATCCCTGTACTGTGACATCCATGTGTGTATTATCCCTGTACTGTGACATCACTGTGTGTATTATCCCTGTACTGTGACATCTCTGTGTGTATTATCCCTGTACTGTGACATCACTGGGTGTATTATTCCTGCACTGTGACATCTTTGTGTGTATTATCCCTGTACTGTGACATCACTGTGTGTATTATCCCTGTACTGTGACAGCATGTGTACATTATCTCTGTACTGTGATATCACTGTGTGTATTATCTCTGTACTGTGACATCACTGCGTGTATTATCGCTGTACTGTGACATCACTGTGTGCATTATCCCTTTACTGTGACAGCATGTGTACATTATCTCTGTACTGTGACATCACTGTGTGTATTATTCCTGCACTGTGACATCTTTGTGTGTATTATCCCTGTACTGTGACATCTCTGTGTGTATTATCCCTGTTCTGTGACATCACTGTGTGTATTATCCCTGTACTGTGACAGCATGTGTACATTATCTCTGTACTGTGACATCACTGTGTGTATTATCTCTGTACTGTGACATCACTGTGTGTATTATTCCTGCACTGTGACATCTTTGTGTGTATTATCCCTGTTCTGTGACATCACTGTGTGTATTATCCCTGTACTGTGACAGCATGTGTACATTATCTCTGTACTGTGACATCACTGTGTGTATTTTCCCTGTACTGTGACATCACTGTGTGTATTATTCCTGTACTGTGACATCACTGTATATTATTCCTGTATTCTGACATCACTGTGTGCATTATTCTTGTTTTGTGACCTCAGTGTGGGCATTCCATGTGCACTGCTTGATAGGTAAAATGCATTATTGAAAATTATGAAATTATTGACCCACAGGGGGTGCTATTTCACATATTATGCCATTGCCTCAATAGTAGACTTAGGGTATGTTCACATGTTGCATATTTTCCCTGCACGTTTTTTTGCCATTAAAAAATGCAGTGTTTTACATTTCCAGCAACGTGATTGAGATTTCTGAACTCTCATGCACACGCTGATTATTTTTCTTTGCAGTTCTGAAGCAGGTTCATATCTACAGCATGTCAACTCTTTTAGCTTTTTTGCATAGTTTTTCACCCATTCAAATGAATAGGGAAAAAAACGCATCGAAAATGCAAATAAAAACGAGCATATAGTATGCAGCGTTTTTCATGCCATCAGATTTTTATGATGCAAGTGTTGAACTTGTGCACATACTCTTAGACTTCACAGGTTATGTTGACTTGCAGTAAATAATGAGTACATTAGATGTCACCATGGACTGTCATGTCTACAGAAAAAGGCCGGAGAGATGCTCTTTTCCAGGTTTGAGAAGAATTTCAATATCCATGATTCTCAAAAAAAATTTAAAACTTCTAGTTACCTGTACATTGGTGGCAACTGCGTCCAGCCCGTCGTACATAATGTTCACCCACCCATCTTTGGATGATAGAACAAAAAGTGACATGAGGGCCTGAAGAGAAACGAGAACACAAGACTGGATGTTAGCAATTAGTGGTACGGAGTCATTATTTTACTACTTAAGGTTACGGCGCCGTCATTAGGAGATGCTGCCGGCATGACAGCTGGAGTATGACGGCAGACACCTGCCATCTCTATGGTTTGACCTTCATAGATATATCTAAATAAACCAAACAGTTCTGAGATTTATACGAATTGAATTGGAGGAGCTGCACATTAGGGTATGAAGACATGATAGGGTTATATACGGCACAAAGACCGTAGGCTTCTGGACCTTGAAACTACCATAGACACCCCTCGGCCCCTTGTGATAGAATTGTGGGGTACTAATGAGTAACAGCGAGCCCCTCTCTCTGTCTAATTGTAAGGTTAATAGTATTCTTGTGGCTTGACTAGGATCTATTACTATTAAGCTACATGAATCAGTAATGCTCTGAGCCATTTCCAATAATAATCCAAGGCTGGAACGAAGTCACCATATTGTGGTATCTATCTGAGCGAAAAGTCATAGACTGACCCAATCATGGCGCCCAAGCCCACTGCCTCACTGTACCCCATCTCTCTGGTGTACAGTATATGTTGGTATAACTCTACTGGCAGCATTGAGGTAAGTAACATGGCTCCAACTATACAATCAGTGACCCACTGGTGGGTCCTCAGGCCCTCAGGTGGGCCACCAGGGTCAAGTTGGATAAAGAAGCATTCTATCACCACAGACAATCAAGTAGCCGAGCATTCTGGAAGATTTGGAAGGTTTCTGTACCTCTCATTGTTTTTCCAACTCTTCTTGTAGTCTGGGAGGATCTGTATGCCCGAGAACCTCGCAAACATTTCAGAAGAGTTGGCAAGCATGATTTATAGGTACTTTTGTTTAGTTGATAAAGAGGATAATTTGCTCACTTACCTGACCGAGGTTATCGAAGTTGTATTTGCGCCTCACCCACTTATTGCGTGGCCCTACGCATTCGGATCTGTTGGTGACGTTGCGGATGTCTGGACCCTCGCAGGAATAGAATTTGCCTTTGAAAAGCTGCAAAAGAGATAATCAGAGTTCAGATAGGTCACTGATTTAAGAGGGAGTATGACCATGTGGATCTAAGGATGATTTGATTGGATCTTGGTAGAGTTACATGGATCGAGGTTTGGCTCTGAATGCAGTACAGCTACAGTAAGGCATATGGTATAGATCGTGTTTGGTTGGTCAAGGTATGGCTTTGGGTGGACACAGTATGGTTTGGGCTAATGTGTGCAAGGCTTTTGTAAGCATGATGTGACTAAGTTGGAGCTAGGCCAGCAAAGAGCATGTATTTATGGTTTCAGCAAACCATGATATGGTTTACGTGGATGACCTTGTCATTGGGTCAAAGTATGGATTTTATGTACTTTGGTAAGGCTTAGGTGGATTCATGGTTTTTTTTAACACTTTGGTATGATTTACATGGATCTAACTATGGTTTTAGTGAACCAGCTCAAAGTTTAAGTGGAACTGGGTATGGCTTTGGTGGACCTTGGTATGGCTTTGGTGGACCTTGGTATAATTTAGGTGGATATACCTATAGTTTGATGGACTTTGTTATTTTTTAAGTAGATCTAACTGTGGTTTTAGTGGACTTTGTCATTGTTTAGAAGGTTCTAAATATGCTTTTAGTGGACCTTGAGATTGTGGTCGTAGTACACGTTGTCGTAGTTTACATGGATCTAGGTAAGGTTCTGGTGGATCTAGGAATGCAGTGGATAGCTCCAGCTATAGTTTGAGTAGATCTAGGAATACATCAAGTTATGGTTTGTGTGGATTTAGGTAAAGTAAGTGTGGGGTACTTTTGCAGGATCTTGGGGGTGGGCTTGGGAGATCTTAGTATTGTTTAGGTGGTTGTAAACCTGTTTTTGTTAGACCTTGTTAATGTTTAGGAGGATCTAAGTATGGCTTTGGTGGACAAAGTACTGACTGTCTAGGAGCACCAAAAAGCCATAATTTTCCCTTGGCCTAGGTATTTTGATACAGGACTTGCCATTATTTAGGAGCATCTAAGTATGGCATTGGTGGATCTTGGTATGATTTAGGTGGATCTAACTATGGTTTCTATACACTTTGGTATGGTTTAGGTGTTCCAAACTTTGCTTTTTTGTGTACCTTGATATCATTTATGTTTATCTGACTATGATTTGGGTATACAAGACCTTGTCATTGTTTTTGTGGATCTAAGTATGGTTCTGGTAGATCTTGGTATATAGTGGAGAGCTCTAGTTATAGTTCAGGTAGGCCTATATATATATATAGATCTAGGTATGGTTTGTGGGGATCTTTTGGATAGGTTTGGGTGTATCTTAGTATTGCTTAGGTGGATGTAAACATGGTTCATGTGGCATATAACTGTAGTGTAGATCTCAGTATAGTATGGTATGGGGAAGGTTGATCTGTGGGTGACTTTAAAGTTGGTGGATCCAATCATTTCGTCCAAAACTGTCATAACCACAAAATATGCTGATCAGTATTACAGCAATGATAAATCTCTTTACATTACCTGAACTCCCAAAATCCCAAAAATGATGAAAAAAGCGCAGCAGATAAGGACTATATTCCCGATAGGTCGAAGAGAAGAAATTAACGTTTCCACCACTAATTTCAGCCCCGGCGCTCTGCTGATGACCCTGAGATGAAGACACAAAGAGAAGGAGGAGGTCAGAACCAATACTCTAAAGAGAAATCCCCAAAACAGATGTCCACTTATATGACACATACAAGGAGGGGACGATGTAATGGTCACTTTGTGATATTTGGGGATTTTTCGCTGAGTGCATTAATGTATATTTTGCTTTCTCTGTTGTTGACTGTCTATGTCTGGTCTCCTCTCATCTACTCGAAGAATCCTACGTGTTATTTCCATCAACCAGCGATGTGCATATCCGTCTTGAACTTTCTGCCCCTGTGGACTCCAGGAATCTTTTTGTGAACAAACACTGTAACAAGTCCCTGAGTTTCTGTTTTTCTCTAGGGAGCTGAGAGGTCACCAAACAATTCCAGAGACTTTCTTTTTTTTTTTGCCAATTTATTCTAGCTCAGTGCTCACATCGTATAATAAATTTGCAGATGGCTGAGGGAAAAGGCAAGTCCTAACCTGCCGAAATCAGCCGACGCAGAAGAACTTCTATTATTAACCCAGTCTTGTCTTTCCATGGAGATGAGCTGATTGTTCCCTACAGTCGTACAGGTTCCTGACGTAAGCCTCCAACAATGGGGGAGCCTAAGGGAGACCAAAAGGTCCCATCTGAGAAGACCAATTCAATAAATGAACCATGATAGTTGGCGACCTTGTGGGGACATTTTTTTATTGGGGGCCTATGAGCTTACACCATTGAGTCTACTATGTTATTCCATGCTCCTTTTTTTCAGTATACTGGCCCAGAAGAGGTCAAATGGGCCTTCTTAGGCCTCCATTAGGTGGGTATGCACAGTGTGAATGCCAGAAGCTTTTCCGAGTATTCATGCTAAACTTGGGTCATAATCGTGGTCCTAAAAAGGCCTGAATGTAGTGCTTAAATAGCAACTACCTAACTCTATGTCAAAAATTATGACCATCCAATAAAAGGATTTGCTTGATTGTCCAGTAGAGGCCATCGTCTAGTTTCAATCAGCTGCATGAAAGGGCGTAGTGTATTTTTGGTTGCACATTTGGTTGGGGCTGTACCAGGTGAATGAGCTTAGTGGCAGCATTAGGCACAGCTACATCCTAATTTATGGCGCTGTGTCTAGGTCAAAATAAAGAGGTCAATGTCCTATCCCAAGTCTAGCCTGCCACTTTTACAGTCTTGGAACTCTCTTCAATAATGTAGGTCTGCTGGAAATAAAGCCAATGATATGCCAACTGACCTTCTCAAGGCCCCATTAGAAGTAATTCATCGTTTCCTGGAAGAAATAGCCGCACATATTTCTAATAATGGTAGGTCTGAATCCGACTGGTGTATGTGAAAAGCCTGGAAAAATACTGCCATCCCTGCTTACAAATTACATTAATGGAATACCGTGAGATTCTTGCTGGCAAGCACATTCTGCCCTTGACAATAAAATTATATTCATTTATGTCAAAATACAGCGTCGGGCTGAAAGATCCTATTAGAGGTGTTGAAACCGTGCCAAGAAAAGGAGAAGACTATGCAACATCTGATTAGGGCGTGGATAGGCATGAATGCAGAAAAGTGGCGACATGTCTCCGGGTAGATCATCAATGTCAATCAGTGGGACCGTCGCAAAATGGAGAACTCCCATGACCTAGCCACCCGCCTTTGTGCCATTTCTCAAGGGTCAGAATCCTTTGGAGTATGCCCTGTAAAGCCACCTGCAATTTTACTTATGAATCTACAGAAAAATTAACATGCCTTTTTTTTTTTTTTTTTTTACTACAGATCGGTGTCAAAATTTAGAATAGATTTCTCTTCTACCGCATTGCTGTCAATTTCCCCTGCATTTCCATGGCTGGTGCTGTGTAATCCTCTAAGGACTGTCTGTGTGTATATCATGCAAAATCTGCAGCGTTTTCACACTCAGGGTTAGGACCAAGGGATATGAAATCATCACAGGGTTGTAAGGTTCTGGGGCTGTCATAAGTGATGCATGCAGAGATCACGTCACTGGTGGAGATCTTGAAGGGTCCCTCAGAAACGCTTTTCAACCTTATACTTAAACCTATACTAAGGATACTTTCCATGTTGAGTAGATTCGTAAATGTTGAGTAGATTCAGAGTTGGATCAAGGCTGGTGGACCAAAATTTAATGGAAACCTCAACCCAATTGAATCCCAGTATAGCAGGGGTAGTCTATAGGAGGTGTGGAGTAGCCAAAATAGTTACTTTCTTGACTACAAGAGCTCAAGTGCCTCTACATGTTATTGGCTAGATAGGATTGCCAAACAGCCATCAAAATATCATAAATCTTGGGGTCTGAAAAGTAGGCATTGTTTATACAAAGTAAGAGATCGATACGTAGACAAAACCACCCTGGGCAGTGAGGGTGGTAATAAAGTGCCCCTAGGCTGTGGAGGTCCTGAGGAAATGTGCTTCTCATCCCTTCATTAAATTATAGTCTTCAGTAGATAACATGATTTACAGCGGCCAATTTATGAACCTCTACCTCAATGGTCGTAGTGTCCTTAGAAGCCTTAAGACCCTGAGAATCCCCAAGATCTTGGCTCCATCCGATGCTAAAGACACAATGATATCAATAATGGACACAAACACCAGGACTCCATCAAGCACGTTCCAGCTACTCTGAAGATAAGCATGTTCTCCTGAAAAGAAGCCCAAGGCGACCACCTAAGAGAGAAGAGAAGAGGTTGTCATATGATGAAGAGAAACAAGAACCTTCTCTCCAATAAATGGGAGTCTGTTACCTTAATGGTCATCTCCACCACGAAGATGGCCGTGAAGATATAATTGGAAACGCTCAGGAATATCCTTTCCTTTGTAAATAAAACAAAAGAAGATGATGAAATGAGAAATTCTGCTCTCCACACCATCTAATTCTGTTAAATGGAGCAGAAGATCTGATCATCTAACATTTCATTATTTCACCCGGTACGAGAAGGAGCTTAATGAAACCAATTTATTGAGATTCTCCTCTCAATTTCCAGTGATTCCTCTCATTACCATTACTCATCATATACAGTTAATATCTCCGAGCCGAAATTGTGATTTATCAACATATCAATGCCTCAAATGGGTGTTAAAAATTGACTTCAAAGTATAAGGAACTTCTCTGACATCCGACCTATTCCATCAACTCAAGACCATCATGACACTAAGCTCTATGATGTCACCTTACCATGCTGTGTTGTTCGATATCCGGTCTCTCTAAGGCAATGGTGATGCAGTTCAAGAAGATGAAGACGAGAACCACGTGGTCAAACATCTTGTGTGCAATAACCTTTTGGCACATCATGCGGAACCTGACCAAAGAGACCATACGTGAATGTAAACCATGAAAATGATGGTGGCACTGACAAATGATATTTGTGTTGAAGGTGATAGATGAGGGGAAGCTTTATACATTGGTGGTCAATTGTGCTGTGTTTGGCAGTAAAACCAATTGTAGATTATGGATAGAGAAAACACATATATGGGGGATGAGATACCTGGTGCTGGATACACAGGGGGCATCAACTGCTCCTCCTAAAATGGGCACAACAGTCATCCTAATATCTGTCACTTATGGCCATCATTTCACTGTAAAGCACTGGTGTTATTTGGTCAATTTCAGCATCGAAGGGCAATAATTAGGTGTGGCAATACTATAAAGGGACTACATGGTTGATTATTGTTTGGTGCCACACAGGCCATCATACTATGTAAGGAAGACACTGTTAGCAGTGATAGATGGCACTGAGATGGACATAGATGAGTTGAGATGAGATACCATTGTTCTTGAAAACTTAGTTGTTGGTCATTGGCTTGGAGATACTTGATGGTTTTTATGGTGACGCATAGTAGTAGGTTCTTCTGACCATGGCTATGGAGGATGACTGGCGATTGGAGAAGGGACTGTGTTTTATAGATTAAGATATACGGTAGATAACAGGGATGGTATATGCCTACATGGTCATGAAGGTTGATGTTGAAGGCTAATAGATTTGGACACCATGATGAACACATGTGATTGGGATAATGGTAAAGATCCCCATACACATTATCTTAAAGTTCACCAAACCTGCTGATATTAATGGGATCGACTGATATAGCCTAATGTGTATGACTGCCTCCGAACACTGACTTGACAAATGACAGAGAAGGATTCAGTAAGTTGGATTTATATTGGATGATTCTTATGTTCTCCAGGAGTCTAGACGAGGACGCAGGAGTCTGGCAGCGGCACTCATTGCCTCGCCTCTGTATGAGGGACTTGGAAGAAATAGCTGTTGGCTGAACGATCATTCATCCGACAGCTAACCATTGTGTATGGGGGCTTAAGACAAGGTTATGTTTAGAAGATCGGACAACTCTTGAGTTATAAAGTCGTTAGATGACTCTTACTGGTTTTGAGGAGCAAACATGTAAAGTGACCAGTCTTCATGCGTCTTGCACCATTTGGGTTTGTAAGGCTCTAGTGTCTTGCGGAGACGGAAACAGTAACTCTGCAGCCACAGAAGACAAGAGAAAAAATAAAGTTTAGCACAAGCAGGGTGTAGATTTAGGGGGTACAGAGAAAGCAGTAGTCACCCAGGCCCCCAGACTTATGGCCTCCATTACAGATTTTGCATTTGGCCCGAGAGGTACAAGTTCTAAGTCTTTCTTCCAAAACTCTCCACATTCAGATGGCATACCACACTGAGCGGAAACTTTTAATTTTGAGACCGTGTATAAGGCTCTATGAAAAAGAAGGCTACATGGAGCTGGAATAATTATAACATCAAGATTAATTAGCCGAATGTGATGTAACCGAGAAATAAAACTTAATTGCGCTGTATTTCCTGTAACAGAAATGAGTATTAATTAGTTGCTGGGTTACTGCCGCGGTAAGCACTCGATGGAAGGATTAATACAATGAATGTATATTACTCAACATCTTCCTCTTCCCAGACGAACCGTTAACAAAGAAGTAATTAAGGACGCTGGGCTTAGATGTGTCTGCGTTAGTCTGAAGGAGAGGATGGGCTGTGAGTGATCAGTGGACAACAGGTGACCATAAGAGGTGCTGCCTTAACCTAGAACATGTGTTGAATGGACTCACATCTTCGAGGTCATCCTCGTAGTCCGCAGGATCTTCTTTGTGCTTGTCCACTCTCACAAACAGGTCACTTGGCACGTGCACCATCTTTCCATTGCAGTCTTGGTAGTCTGCAGGCACCATGGCCAAAGGGCTGACGCTTAGTGAGTGTCGTAAGGTGGGAACTTGTAGAAGCTCTGGGATGTCCAAAGACCCCCGAGTGTCTAGAGATCCTGCTCGGCGATGGAGGGATATCCTGCCCACCGAGCTGGTCTTGCAGTCATCAGAATCCTCATCCGTGCTGCCCTTCCCTTCCCCAGAGAGGAGAGACTCTCTTTCCCCAGTTTGGCTCTTCTTTTTAATACTTGGTGCCCGACCTAGGCTGTTCCAGCTGGACCGGCGGCTCCCCCAGTTGCTGTAGGTGCCCCACGGTGCACATGGAGTGCTTCGGACACTGGCCTGGGGGGAGGTAAGAAATAACAAAGTGAGTTTTCCATAATCTACTCCCTGATAAACATAAGCCCATCATTTTACTGCTAAGTTGGCCAAAAATATCTACAAAAATTTCCCAAAGAAGGAAATTGCAGTACCACTGATTGCCACAATGAGGCGATATATACCATATCAGGTAAGAATCCTACACTTAAGAATGGACACCCACCAGAGACTTCTGATCACAGACTGAAGGGTCCATAGACACATTGCTTCCTCTCCTCGAATCCACGAATGTGTGTACGGAGTCCATACATGGGGAGCTCTTCGGCGTGGGCATGGGTGTGGCGGCAGTGCGCATGATGATGGGAGGGGGCATGGCACAGCGAGGATCCAGGTGTCCATTAGGGGTCACTGCCAGTGAATACATCTTCAGTTCTATGGAGAAGAGGACAAGGACTGGTTATAGGGACCTTCTGGTCCTCACATGCCATACAGACATGGCAGAAATTACTCGTGGAGTCGCTGCAACTCAGGATTACAGTTGTGGCCAAAAGTATTGACACCCCTGCAATTCTGTCAGATAATACTCAGTTTCTTCCTGAAAATGATTGCAAACACAAATTCTTTGGTATTATTATCTTCATTTAACTTGTCTTAAATGAAAAAACACAAAAAGAATTGTCCTAAAGCCAAATTGAATATAATTCCACACCAAACATAAAAAAGAGGGTGGACAAAAGTATTGGCACTGTTCGAAAAATCATGTGATGCTTCTCTAATTTGTGTAATTAACAGCACCTGTAACTTACCTGTGGCACCTAACAGGTGTTGGCAATAACTAAATCACACTTGCAGCCAGTTGACATGGATTAAATACTACAATCCAGAAAAAAGAGGAAGTATAAATAACACTGTAGAAAAACATGCAGTAAGCTAAAAACAGCGTTTATTAAGTCATATAAAATACATGCTCATTGTATGAATCACAAAAGGTATACATAGATACAATGTGCACAATGGAACCACCAGCAGAGGTATCACATAGTCAAAAGTACAGGGAAAGTGTTACTATCATATGATTTTATTTTGGTGCACTGAATAATTATCTGAAAAGCAATACTGACAATGTATAATGTATAGTTACATCAATGCACCCCTCTAAAATATGTAAATATTGAACAAAATCCCCAATAACATAATTTATCATGTAATACAAGATGATTATAAAAGGAGGAGCTACCAGGTAGCATGTGCAGATAGTAAGCCACCAGCTAAATCTTTCCAAACTAGCTAGTGCATGGCAAAACTAAAGAAGCTGACAATATATAAGAGTTGTATATCCATCTTCATCAAAAAAGTGCTAAGTGCAAACTGCAATAAGATAAAGGTATTATATAGCCTAGTGGCAATGCATGGAAGACGAGTCACAAAGTCAGGAAGCCTCTTACCATGTGAAAAACATATCGCTATGTGGAAAAGTGCAAATGCACAGCTGAAACAGTTAAGTATACATGGCAGCTCAATGTGAATACCTGACCTGTAGGTGGCAACCGTTCCCCGACGCGCGTTTCGCGTGAGCTTCTTCAACACTTCTTCTTCAACACTTACCCCCTATTGAAGAAGCTCACGCGAAATGCGCGTCGGGGAACGGTTGCCACCTACAGGTCAGGTATTCACATTGAGCTGCCATGTATACTTAACTGTTTCAGCTGAGCATTTGCACTTTTCCACATAGCGATATGTTTTTCACATGGTAAGAGGCTTTCTGACTTTGTGACTCGTCTTCCATGCATTGCCACTAGGCTATATAATACCTTTATCTTATTGCAGTTTGCACTTAGCACTTAGCACTTTTTTGATGAAGATGGATATACAACTCTTATATATTGTCAGCCTCTTTAGTTTTGCCATGCACTAGCTAGTTTGGAAAGATTTAGCTGGTGGCTTACTATCTGCACATGCTACCTGGTAGCTCCTCCTTTTATAATCATCTTGTATTACATGATAAATTATGTTATTGGGGATTTTGCTCAATATTTACATATTTAAGAGGGGTGCATTGATGTAACTATACATTATACATTGTCAGTATTGCTTTTCAGATAATTATTCAGTGCACCAAAATAAAATCATATGATAGTAACACTTTCCCTGTACTTTTGACTATGTGATACCTCTGCTGGTGGTTCCATTGTGCACATTGTATCTATGTATACCTTTTGTGATTCATACAATGAGCATGTATTTTATATGACTTAATAAACGCTGTTTTTAGCTTACTGCATGTTTTTCTACAGTGTTATTTATACTTCCTCTTTTTTCTGGATTGTAGTATATATTATAGGAAGCTTTACATAGGCCTTGTTATTTGAGAAACTGACATGGAATAAAGTTGACTCAACCTCTGTCCTGTGTCCTTGTGTGTACCACATTGAGCATGGAGAAAAGAAAGAAGACCAAAGAACTGTCTGAGGACTTGAGAAACCAAATTGTGAGGAAGCATGAGCAATCTCAAGGCTACAAGTCCATCTCCAAAGACCTGAATGTTCCTGTGTCTACCGTGCGCAGTGTCATCAAGAAGTGTAAAGCCCATGGCACTGTGGCTAACCTCCCTAGATGTGGACGAAAAAGAAAAATTGACAAGAGATTTCAACGCAAGATTGTGCGGATGTTGGATAAAGAACCTTGACTAACATCCAAACAAGTTCAAGCTGCCCTGCAGTCCGAGGGTACAACAGTGTCAACCCGTACTATCCGTCGGCGTCTGAATGAAAAGGGACTGTATGGTAGGAGACCCAGGAAGACCCCACTTCTTACCCCGAGACATAAAAAAGCCAGGCTGGAGTTTGCCAAAACTTACCTGAAAAAGCCTAAAACGTTTTGGAAGAATGTTGTCTGGTCAGATGAGACAAAAGTAGAGCTTTTTGGGCAAAGGCATCAACATAGAGTTTACAGGAGAAAAAAAGAGGCATTCAAAGAAAAGAACACGATCCCTACAGTCAAACATAGCGGAGGTTCCCTGATGTTTTGGGGTTGCTTTGCTGCCTCTGGCACTGGACTGCTTGACCGTGTGCATGGCATTATGAAGTCTGAAGACTACCAACAAATTTTGCAGCATAATGTAGGGCCCAGTGTGAGAAAGCTGGGTCTCCCTCAGAGGTCATGGGTCTTCCAGCAGGACAATGACCCAAAACACACTTCAAAAAGCACTAGAAAATGGTTTGAGAGAAAGCACTGGAGACTTCTAAGGTGGCCAGCAATGAGTCCAGACCTGAATTCCATAGAACACCTGTGGAGAGATCTAAAAATGGCAGTTTGGAGAAGGCACCCTTCAAATATCAGGGACCTGGAGCAGTTTGCCAAAGAAGAATGGTCTAAAATTCCAGCAGAGCATTGTAAGAAACTCATTGATGGTTACCGGAAGCGGTTGGTCGCAGTTATTTTGGCTAAAGGTTGTGCAACCAAGTATTAGGCTGAGGGTGCCAATACTTTTGTCTGGCCCATTTTTGGAGTTTTGTGTGAAATGATCAATGTTTTACTTTTTGCTTCATTCTCTTTTGTGTTTTTTCATTTAAGACAAATTAAATGAAGATAATAATACCAAAGAATTTGTGTTTGCAAAATCATTTTCAGGAAGAAACTGAGTATTATCTGACAGAATTGCAGGGGTGTCAATACTTTTGGCCACAACTGTATATCATACATTTAAAGGGGTAGTCTAAAAATATGGAAGCTAACATGTGGTCCTTAACAGTCCTGCAAAGATGAGGTTACATACATCACTCATGTGATCGCTATAGCTAAATTGCTGGACTTTAAGGTGACATTTGCACCTATGCACTTGACTGATGAGGCCAGTGATTGGCTGCAGTGCTCACGTGAATGACACTATCATTGCTGGTCCCGACCAGAGGACTGCGTTGTTTCGTAATGCTCACAAGGCTCCAAATATAGTCATTACTTCACCCCTGAGACACCTTTTTCATACAAAATTACCCCAAACTGAACCCTTGTTTTGGGTACAGCCGTCCACCCAATCCCCAAATCACAGAGATGATATTACCGCCATCACCTGTAGCCCGCAGATCCTTCAGCTTTTCCAAGTCTTCATCAAAATTTGTGGAGATTTTGTCCTCGTCGGTGTCTGACCTTGTGGCATCCCCCTGGCGTACAGATATAGGGATGAGTGATGGGATTATATAAGAGATGGAATCGACTGACGTCTGACAAGCACAACACAGATCTCACTTCTGCTGCATCTGCAACTTGCGTAGTTTTATCTCGGGCTGATGGATGAAACGTCTCCAATCTGTTTTACACAGTTCTGCCGGTGCCGGGATTAACAGTGTAGAGTGTCAGTGAAAAGTCCAACACTCGCTTATCAGAGGGTTACAAATCTCTGCTTATTACCCTGTGACGGGCCCTAACAATGCGTATACATATATATGCAGTATATGTATATATACCGTAATACCGTACATCCAGTAGGCTCGTGTGCTGTGATATTTGGGGGTGCACATACTTTTGACCATGTTCTATGTATATTGTAATCATATTTACATTGCATTTCATTAAGTTTACTTGATGTAGTTGTTTATCCATATATACTATGTAGGTACAGATAGTACTGCCTCCTTGTCTCTTTCTATAAATGTATTAGGTGCGCATAGCTATACCATGCTGTTGCTCACTGTCAATCATGTAGGCACAGAAAGTACTGTCTCCCTGTCTCTCCCTGGTAATTACAGATAAAACTACATACATGTTTCTTCTTATAAAAAATACAGTTAGTGCTAATTTCTTCTATCCCCTGTATATCTTTTAGGTACAGATAATATTGCCTCTCTGTTTCTTCAGGTAAATTATTTAAATCATATATGTATAGGTAGTATTGCTTCCCTGTATCTCCCTCTAAATGATATAGGCACAGTTAGTACTGCCTGTCATCTCTCCTTGTTAATGATATAGGCACAGACAGCATTTGGGCACAGGAAGTGCTGTATTCCAGTCTCTCTCGGTAAATTATATAAGCTCAAGTACTACTGCTTCCTGTTTCTATCTGTAAATGATGTAGGCACAGAGAGTACTGCATTCCAGTCTCTTCCTGTAAATGATTTAGGCACAGATAGTACTGCATTCCAGTCTCTTCCTGTAAATGATTTAGGCACAGATAGTGCTGCATTCCAGTCTCTTCCTGTAAATGATTTAGGCACAGGTAGTACTGCATTCCTGACCTGTAAATTATGTATGTACAGGTTAGTACTATTAGTACTGTTAGTACACATAGTACTGTCCCTTCCAGTAAATGTTTAATATGTTTTATTGCCTCTCTCTGTAAATGATATAAGCACAGATAATACTCTCTGTTGCTCCTGGTATACTGTATGATTTATGTAGAGATAGTACTGCCTCTTTGTTTCTTCTCGTAAATGGTGTACATACAGATAGTGCTGTTGTCTTGTCTCTTTCTCTATGTTTTCGGTAAAGAAAATATTGCCTCTTTGTATCTTCTTGTAATAGATGTAAGTATAGATAGTATTGCCTCTCTGTCAAATGATATATAAGCACCTGTAGTACTTATTCCCATCTCTCCCTGTAAGTAATTTAGGCACAGGTAGTACTGTCTCCTTATCTCTACATGTAAGTGATGCAGAGACAGGTAGTACTGTTGTTATGTCCCCTTCCTGTAAATGTTGATTATAATTTACTTTCTCACTCTAAATGATTGCAAGCAAAGATAGCACTTCTTCCTGTTTTTCCTTGTAAATTATATAGGCACAGATAGTACTGTCTTCCCATCTCTATTTGAAAATGTCTTGGGAAAAAGATAGTATTATCGTCATATCTCTTCCTGGAAGTGATGATTGTGATTTACTGTCCCTTTCTGTAAATAATTGTAAACACAGATAGTACTATATCTCTTATCACTCTGTCTATTATGCATACACAGATAGTTCTGCCTCCTTGTCTCTACCTCTAAAAAATGTATGTAAACATAGTACTGTTGTGCTGTCCCCTTCCTGCAAATGATGAAATTAATTTACTGACTCTCTGCAAATGATATATGCCGTCTGTATATGTATTAGGTAGATAGTATCGTCTTCCTGTATCTACGTGTAAATGATGTAGGCACAGATAGCACTGTCTCCCCGCTTTCTATGTAGAACAAAGGAAACTTTATTAACAAAAAACTTCCCAAATCCATATCCTCCCTTAATTGTTGAGTTACTTATCTCCTACTATAATTTTCCAATGCACTGAGCTCAGCGATACATCACATGCTACAGTCCATTACTTTATTACATCCCTACGATGACTTTATCTTTTTCGACATTTACGCTAATTTGATACTTGAAGTGGCCGGCTGTTGAGGGGGCTATGGACGATTTATCACATTAATGTCCATTCCTTCTGTGATATTGTTAAAACTTCACAGAATTGATGAATACTTTGATGACTAATTGAATTTTTTTTTTTTTTAATTAGACAAGACTTGGGTGATGTTAACGAGGTGCTAAAGACGGTCTAACACCCTCCAATCCCTTACTGAGGCTTCAAGGTTATTTCAAGACTTAGATCATCACTTGGCAAATTTCTTCTGGTTAGCAGAAAAATGGTAATAGTCAGCATTGTAGGAGGGGGTCCGGGGAGATGGGGGCTTCATTTCCTGGAACTCTTGTAATTTTTATTATCCATTTCAGGCTCCATTTCGGGCCCATAATTCACTAAGTAGTCAGACTGTGCCAGCCACACTTCTGTGCATGTAGATTACGGCATTACTGTGACATGGATATATCATGCCCACTTAATGCTCTTGACTTTATCTTCAGACAAAGCCTTCTTCTTTATCTTGACACGTCTCCCACCGGTGGGCGCTGTCTACACCTGTCCTCATCTTATCTGGTATCATTATAATGCATCCCGAATAACAATGCGTATGTCAGTTGCAGTAGTAGTCCCTCATTCCGTAACCATATTTGAAAACTCACCCCCCCATAGGCACAGTCCAAAAAATGTCTGCCTATGTGTACATCCTGGTAAGGATAAAGACCAAGAGAAAGTTGGCCAGTAACGTTACCTCTGCCTGAAAACCTTCCACCAGTATGGCCACCAAAAGGTTAAACAGGACGTAATTTCCGAATGTCATCAGAGCTACAAAGTAAAGAGCCGCCCAGGATGAGGTGGAAGCCATTCCGTTATACAGGACCATGTTCCAGTCTTCCTGGGTAAGAATCTAAAAGAGAGCAAAAGCAGACACAGCAACGTAAAATAAAAAAAAAATCGATCTGATACGTATTCTTGTATTACAGTAGTTTTATTCTTGTATATAGGGGCAGTATTATAGTAGTTATATTCTTGCAGATGGGGGGGCAGTATTATGGTAGTTATATTCTTGTACATAGGAGCAGTATTATAGTAGTTATATTCTTGTACATAGGGGGCAGCATTATAGTAGTTATATTCTTGTACATAGAGGGCAGTATTATAGTAGTTATATTCTTGTACATAGGGGGCAGTATTATAGTAGTTATATTCTTGTACATAGAGGGCAGTATTATAGTAGTTATATTCTTGTACATAGGGGGCAGTATTATAGTAGTTATATTCTTGTACATAGAGGGCAGTATTATAGTAGTTATATTCTTGTACATAGAGGGCAGTATTATAGTAGTTATATTCTTGTACATAGGGGGCAGTATTATAGTAGTTATATTCTTGTACATAGGAGCAGTATTATAGTAGTTATATTCTTGTACATAGGGGCAGTATTATAGTAGTTATATTCTTGTACATAGGGGGCAGTATTATAGTAGTTATATTCTTGTATATAGGAGCAGTATTATAGTAGTTATATTCTTGTACATAGGAGCAGTATTATAGTAGTTATATTCTTGCACATAGGGGCAGTATTATAGCAGTTATATTCTTGCACATAGGAGCTGTATTATAGTAGTTATATTCTTGTACATAAGAGCAGTATTATAGTAGTTATATTCTTGTACATAGGGGCAGTATTATAGTAGTTATATTCTTGTACATAGGGGCAGTATTATAGTAGTTATATTCTTGTATATAGGAGCAGTATTATAGTAGTTATATTCTTGTACATAGGGGCAGTATTATAGTAATTATATTCTTGTACATAGGGGCAGTATTATAGTAGTTATATTCTTGTACATAGGAGCAGTATTATAGTAGTTATATTCTTGCACATAGGGGCAGTATTATAGCAGTTATATTCTTGCACATAGGAGCTGTATTATAGTAGTTATATTCTTGTACATAGGAGCAGTATTATAGTAGTTATATTCTTGTATATAGGAGCAGTATTATAGTAGTTATATTCTTGTACATAGGAGCAGTATTATAGTAGTTATATTCTTGTACATAGGGGGCAGTATTATAGTAGCTATATTCATGTACATAGGAGCAGTATTATAGTAGTTATATTCTTGTACATAGGAGCAGTATTATAGTAGTTATATTCTTGTACATAGGGGCAGTATTATAGTAATTATATTCTTGTACATAGGGGCAGTATTATAGTAGTTATATTCTTGTACATAGGAGCAGTATTATAGTAGTTATATTCTTGTACATAGGGGCAGTATTATAGTAATTATATTCTTGTACATAGGGGCAGTATTATAGTAGTTATATTCTTGCACATAGGAGCTGTATTATAGCAGTTATATTCTTGTACATAGGAGCAGTATTATAGTAGTTATATTCTTGTACATAGGGGGCAGTATTATAGTAGTTATATTCTTGTACATAGAGGGCAGTATTATAGTAGTTATATTCTTGTACATAGGAGCAGTATTATAGTAGTTATATTCTTGCACATAGGAGCAGTATTATAGTAGTTATATTCTTGTACATAGGAGCAGTATTATAGTAGTTATATTCTTGTACATAGGGGGCAGTATTATAGTAGTTATATTCTTGTACATAGGAGCAGTATTATAGTAGTTATATTCTTGTACATAGGAGCAGTATTATAGTAGTTATATTCTTGCACATAGGAGCAGTATTATAGTAGTTATATTCTTGTACATAGGAGCAGTATTATAGTAGTTATATTCTTGTACATAGGGGCAGTATTATAGTAGTTATATTCTTGTACATAGAAGCAGTATTATAGTAGTTATATTCTTGTACATAGAGGGCAGTATTATAGTAGTTATATTCTTGTATATAGGAGCAGTATTATAGTAGTTATATTCTTGTACATAGGGGGCAGTATTATAGTAGTTATATTCTTGTACATAGGGGCAGTATTATAGTAGTTATATTCTTGTACATAGGGGGCAGTATTATAGTAGTTATATTCTTGTATATAGGAGCAGTATTATAGTAGTTATATTCTTGTACATAGGGGGCAGTATTATAGTAGTTATATTCTTGTACATAGGGGCAGTATTATAGTAGTTATATTATTGCAATTATCTTCTATCCAACCAAATCTCAGCAGAGACCATCACCTGACACTAATATCTGGTTCTCATTCTCTGCAGTGTGATAGGATAGAGGAAGAGTCTGATTTCCTCTTTCTTTGTTGTCGGTTACTTTCTTAGATTTTAGGTGTTGATGCCAGGATCAGGCTTTCTGCCTCCAGTTGGAAAGCATCAAAGCTATTTTTTTTTTTAATGATGAAGTTAATTAGGCTTTGAGCGCCCACTGTGGAAATATGGCTGTGGTTCTAACAACAGATTGTTCTAAATCTTCTTCAAAAAGATTCAGATGAATGCAGGAATTCTTGACGGTTCTCTCTACGGAGCCTACGAATATTCCTTTACTTTGTGGCCAAGACAAAATCAATAAATAAATACTAATTCTGAGATTAAAGATATTGGGCGTAACCCCAATTATTATAAAACAGAATTACCCATCAGGTATTATTATTAGATATATCTTCTTGCCTTTCAAGATCATGAGCATTTTAACATTTTGTTTAAAAGGTGACATAGCCCCATAATATTGATTAAAATGGGGTCCTTTCAGTACCACACCTCTAACTATGGGAGGACTTGGTGCTTGTTGACAGTGCCACATCTCTAAGCATTGAAGAACTTGGCGCTCGTTGATAGTAACACTTCTAACTATGGGAGGACATGGTGCTAGTTGACAATACCACCCTTCTAAGCATGGGATGACTCGGTGCTCATTGACAATACCACCCTTCTAAGCATGGGATGACTCGGTGCTCATTGACAATACCACACGTCTAAGCATGGGATGACTCGGTGCTCATTGACAATACCACACGTCTAAGCATGGGATGACTCGGTGCTCATTGACAATACCACACGTCTAAGCATGGGATGACTCGATGTTCATTGACAGTACCACCCTTCTAAGCATGGGATGACACGATGTTCATTGACAGTACCACCCTTCTAAGCATGGGATGACTCGATGGTCATTGACAGTACCACACTTCTAAGCATGGGATGACACGATGTTTATTGACAATACCACACATCTAAGCATGGGATGACTCGGTTCTCATTGACAATACCACCCTTCTAAGCATGGGATGACACGATGTTTATTGACAATACCACACGTCTAAGCATGGGATGACTCGGTGCTCATTGACAGTTCCACCCTTCTAAGCATCGGATGACTCGGTGCTCATTGACAGTACCACACTTCTAAGCATGCGATGACTCGGTGCTCATTGACAGTTCCACCCTTCTAATCATCGGATGACTCGGTGCTCATTGACAGTACCACACTTCTAAGCATGCGATGACTCGGTGCTCATTGACAGTACCACACTTCTAAGCATGGGATGACTTGGTGCTCATTGACAGTTCCACCCTTCTAAGCATGGGATGACTCGGTGCTTATTGACAGTACCACCCTTCTAAGCATGGGATGACTCGGTGCTTATTGACAGTACCACCCTTCTAAGCATGGGATGACTTGGTGCTTATTGACAGTACCACCCTTCTAAGCATGGGATGACTCGATGTTCATTGACAGTACCACACTTCTAAGCATGGGATGACTTGGTGCTCATTGACAGTACCACATGTCTAAGCATGGGATGACTCGGTGCTCATTGACAGTTCCACCCTTCTAAGCATGGGATGACTTGGTGCTTATTGACAGTACCACCCTTCTAAGCATGGGATGACTCGATGTTCATTGACAGTACCACACTTCTAAGCATGGGATGACTTGGTGCTCATTGACAGTACCACACTTCTAAGCATGGGATGACTCGATGTTCATTGACAGTACCACACTTCTAAGCATGGGATGACTCGGTGCTCATTGACAGTTCCACCCTTCTAAGCATGGGATGACTCGGTGCTTATTGACAGTACCACCCTTCTAAGCATGGGATGACTCGGTGCTTATTGACAGTACCACCCTTCTAAGCATGGGATGACTTGGTGCTTATTGACAGTACCACCCTTCTAAGCATGGGATGACTCGATGTTCATTGACAGTACCACACTTCTAAGCATGGGATGACTTGGTGCTCATTGACAGTACCACATGTCTAAGCATGGGATGACTCGGTGCTCATTGACAGTTCCACCCTTCTAAGCATGGGATGACTTGGTGCTTATTGACAGTACCACCCTTCTAAGCATGGGATGACTCGATGTTCATTGACAGTACCACACTTCTAAGCATGGGATGACTTGGTGCTCATTGACAGTACCACACTTCTAAGCATGGGATGACTCGATGTTCATTGACAGTACCACACTTCTAAGCATGGGATGACTCGGTGCTCATTGACAGTTCCACCCTTCTAAGCATGGGATGACTTGGTGCTCATTGACAGTACCACCCTTCTAAGCATGGGATGACTCGATGTTCATTGACAGTACCACACTTCTAAGCATGGGATGACTCGATGTTCATTGACAGTACCACACTTCTAAGCATGGGATGACTTGATGCTCATTGACAGTACCACCCTTCTAAGCATGGGATGACTCGATGTTCATTGACAGTTCCACCCTTCTAAGCATGGGATGACTTGGTGCTTATTGACACTACCACCCTTCTAAGCATGGGATGACTCGATGTTCATTGACAGTACCACACTTCTAAGCATGGGATGACTTGGTGCTCATTGACAGTACCACCCTTCTAAGCATGGGATGACTCGGTGCTCATTGACAGTACCACACTTCTAAGCATGGGATGACTTGGTGCTTATTGACAGTATCACACTTCTAAGCATGGGATGACTTGGTGCTCATTGACAGTACCACCCTTCTAAGCATGGGATGACTCGGTGCTCATTGACAGTACCACCCTTCTAAGCATGGGATGACTCGATGTTTATTGACAGTACCACACTTCTAAGCATGGGATGACTTGGTGCTTATTGACAGTATCACACTTCTAAGCATGGGATGACTTGGTGCTTTTTGACAATACCACACCTAAAGTATGGGATGACTTGGTGCTCATTGACAGTACCACATATGTCTAAGCATGGGATGACTCGGTCCTCATTGACAGTACCACATATGTCTAAGCATGGGATGACTTGGTATTCGTTGACAGTACCACATGTCTAAGCATGGGATGACTTGGTACTCGTTGACAGTACTACACCTCTAACTATAGGAGGACTTAGTGCTCATTGACAGAACCACACTTCTAAGCATAGGAGGACTTGGTGCCCGTTGACGGTACCTCACTGCTAAGCTTGGGAAGACTTGGTGCTCATCTGCCCTCTTTCTCTTCCATGTTCAACTGGTAATTTCTCACATCCATTTTGTAGGTTCTCAGTCATCTTGGTGAGGGCTTTCATCCCTTAAGGGTCCGATAGCTGCTGCATGATCTAGCAGATACTACATAAGTATAGAGGGAGTGGGTACTCCCAATAGGGAAACATGTTTTGCTTGAACGTGAATATTGCTCCAGAATGAGACCATAGATCAGTGCCATTTGGAAAGAGGTTCTAAGTTCTAGAAAACTCCTTTAAGACCCTTCATCTCTGAAAAGTTTGAGGAAAGGGAATTAGTTTATGCCCGTTTTAGGCATCCAGGTAATGGGAGTACCAAAAAGTACTTGTTTTATTGTCAGGATAATTATTAGTAACAGTCACACTTCAGTCTGCATTAGCAATCATTTTTTTTTGCTAATTTTTAGAAAAATCTGATTACTAATGCAGGCGTAGGTGACTGTCTCCCGGTTCCTTTTCCTCCTTTTCTGCCAATCCAGATTTGAGAAAAATATTTGGCTTGTGATCGCTAGGGATTAAAGTACCTAAGAACCAGAGCACTTTCAATCTGGCTGTCGGGAAACTTAGCGGTAGCAAGCAGTCTGTCTCCAGTTTTTATACTCCCCTATTAATCAGATTTTGGCGATATATGAGAATAGAGGTGAGGACACTTATGTAAGGGCCGATGGGAATATTCTTACCTGGAAAACTGTCACGATGGCCCAAAGAAGGGAATCAAAGTTCTTCCGGTCAGAAATAGTGTCTCCATTTTCTGCCCTCAGATTAAACTTACAGCCGAAGAGGTGCATACCAAGAATGCTAAAAGGGGCAAAGAACATAGTAAAATTAGTAAATCTCCCGACTGAAGGACGTCTATGGGGAAAGGGCAGGTTGAAGACCTCACTCGTAGACTTAAGTGATCATCATCAATACTATTATATCAATATATTAAAAGATGTTTCTTGCTATGGATGATGGAACATTATGTTATAGAAGCATGGATGGCACTGACGGGCAATAGGGATGTAGCAGAAATGAACTAGTACCTGAAGATAAAGATGAAAAGCATGAGAAGCATGCAGAACGTGGCCACATTGTCCATGGTCTTCATCAGGACCACCAGTTGGCGGCGCAGAGCTGGCATGAAGCGGACCAGCTTCAACACGCGAAGCAGCCGGAAAGTTCTGAGCACAGACAGACCCCCGTCTGACTGTCCGATGATCTCCCAAACACTGAATAATGGGAAAGCAGTATAGCGGTAAGTGTCTCAATCAATGTAACATGGCAACCTATAGGCAAATCACTGGTCACAATTTCACACTATGGGCAGCGTGAGATGAGGCAACGGCCAAAGCTTGTTAACCCGTAAGGTCGCCCAGTTAGAAACTGGCGGTATAGCAATCACCTATACCTATAAAACATGAAAAGGCCCTTTATCCAATCTGAAGACATTAAATGCATTCCTAAAATAGCAAGATCAATTCATAAGCGTAGTAATTACCGTAAATGTTTTCTACTTAAAATTTCATTTTTTTATTCACTGATATAAATTAATCGGTGGTGGCGCTGTTTCATGAAAGCTTATGAAAAAATGTATGATTCGTAAAGAGGTGAAAAGTGGTACTGCAAGTGACGAAACTCATTTTGGTTAAAAAAGAAAAGCAGCACTAAAATATAATATATAATGAGCTGAAATTATTCCTTAATTGCTTTTTTTTTATCTAAAAGAAATATTTGTTTCAGATGACTTTGGACATTCCTTTAAAGGTCAACGGCAAAAGCTTCTTGACTAGTTATATTATCCCGTTATGTATTATAAAGCGCCTATATATATAGAGCGTAAAATGATTCTTAATCCAATCTCTAAGCATCAGATATATTCCTAAAATAGACATAATGATTTCTAAGTGAAGCTTTTTTTTACATAAATTTCACATGCAGTGGCGCTGTTTCATGAAAGCCTAAGAAAAAAATCGTCATTCGCAAAGTGGTAAGAAGTAGTACTGCATGTGAAGAAAATTTTCAAGAAAAGTTTTGATTAAAAAAAGAGAAACAACACTAGAATATATTACATATTGGCCTGAAAATATTATTATTGTTATTTTTTTAAAGTAAAATTAATCTCAGATGATTTTGGATATTTACTTTAATGGACAATGACACAAAACTTCTTAACTAGTAATATTATCTTGTTACGTTCTATAAGGAGCCTATAACTATAGAGCGTGAAATGGCTCCTAATCCGATCTCTAAACATCAAATATATTCCCAAAATAGATAGAATTGTTCTTAAGTGAATCCTTTCCCAATAGAATTTTTGTTCTTAAAATTATATCCATTTGACAGAATTCATAGGTGGTGGCGCTCTTTCATGAAAGCCTATGAAAAAAAATCATCATTTGCAAAGTGGTGAGAAGTGGTACTGCAGATGAAGAAAATTTTAAAAAAAAGAAAAAAGAGAAACAACAATAGAATATAATATATCGGCCTAAAATTATAATTTTACTATTTTTATTTTTTTAAAGAAAATTCATCTCAAGATTGGTTTGGATATTTACTTTAAGGGTCAAAACCAAAAAGCTCTTTAACTTATTTACTGGAAAATAACAATTGGGAATAGAAAACGCCTACAGCGTCAAATGACCCCTTGTCCAATTTCAAAACATCAACATATATTTTTTTTATGTTTAGCCTTCCCTATAGATATACAGAATTTACTAGGGTGGCGCTGTTTCATTAGGGTCTATGAATAAAATAAGTGGTGAGAAGTGGTACTGCAGGTGACAAAAGTTTTACAAAACTTATTTTGATGTAAGAAAAAGCAGCACTAGCATATATTATGTAATGTGATTAAATTATTTCCTATTATTATTGTTTTTTCAAATAAAAGTAATTTCAGATGATTTGGAATATTTCCTTTAAGGGTCATGCTAGGCTCATGGACAATGGCAGCACAGGTATATCTGATATCTTTTTGAATTTCCGCACCACCGGAGTCCGCCATAGTCAGGCAGGGTCCGCTATGTGACAGCACTATAAAAAATATACAGGGATGATTCCCCCTACGCGGGGACGGCCTGAGATTTCCTAACGAGGGAATCAATTTAAGAACTCAGTTTCATTTAAAATGCATGCCACTGAATAATCGGCGCCCAGCATCTGGTTCAGGCTCAGAAAATGAGTATTGACTTTCCTGGGAGAGACAATCTTTTTAGAGAGTTGAGGGGTCAACGTGGCAGGAGAAGAAAAAAAGTTAGGAAAATGTCATTCAGAGTAATAATGCCGGCGGCTCGGTTCTCAATCCTTTCTTATACAAAATCTAAGACTTAATTATGTTCTTAAAGGGAACCTGTCCGCAGAGTAGACTCCTTTAATCAACCAGGCTCAAATAGTTTGGCCCAGAATAGGGCGGAGCACCAGATCGGCCCAGAATAGGGCGAAGCACCAGATTGGCCATGCTCCGCCCTCTCAGAACCTGTTTCTCCCTGGACTGTTCCTTTAAATTTTTTGCACGTGTGTAGATAGATTTTGGTCATCCATATATACGGGGAAGGGGCAGGAATTAAAGGGAAACTCCACTCGATAAATGAGGGAGAAGTGATCACCTGATGACGACGATGATCCCATCAAAGATGTTATATGGGTTCTTGATGTATCCAAAGATTCCAAAAGCGAGAAGCTTCAGGAGCATCTCCAGGGCGAACATGCTGGTGAAGACGATGTTACTGATCTCCAGGGCGTTGGTCAGCTCGTCCGGCTGGAGGGAAGAAGCACAATGCATCGTTACATAGGCAGCCGCTACTGTCTGCTAAGACGGGTATCTAAACCTAACATTTATGATATTGTCTGCTGGTGTATCTAAGCCCATCATTTGTGAGCTGTGTATCTAATCCTATCATGTATGATGCTATCTGCTAAGAAGTTCGTCTAAGATAACCCCATTAAATTACTGCTGTCAGAGTGACTATTTAGATGAGCACCCTGGCAGCTGGAATATAAAGGCTGAGATACACGGCTCAGCAGACAGTATAACACACGACATGATTAGATACACGGCTCAGCCGACAGCATCACACAGGAGAGGATTAGATACATGGCTCAGCAGACAGAATCACACAGACCAGGATTAGATACACGGTTCAGCAGACAGTATAACACGACGGATTAGATACACAGCTCAGCAGACAGTATCACACAGGATAGGATTAGATACACAGCTCAGCAGTCAGTATCACACAGGAGAGGATTAGATACATGGCTCAGCAGACAGTATCACATAGGATATGATTAGATACACGGCTCAGCAGACAGTATAACACACGGCAGGATTAGATACACAGCTCAGCCGACAGTATCACACAGGAGAGGATTAGATACACTGTGTGGCGCCCCCAGGAGTATGGCCGCCACAGTGACTTTGCCTTCCTCCAGGGAGGGTGATGTCATGCTTGGAAGCAGTGAAGGGTCTCTCTCGCAGTTAACCTATACATGCAACACAGTTCCACTCCAGGCCAGCAGAGGGGACTCTGAACCGGAATTGAGGGGAGGAGTGCCCTCTGAGGGCCAAGGGGAAGAAGTGGTCAGCTAGTATGAGGAGGGACACGTGTGCAGACGTGTGGAGAAGCGCGGAGATTGAGCTGAGGAAAGGCTCATCTCCAGTGAGCGCATGAACTGGAGCCTGGTGTCCACGGTTGTACGGATACTATCGGTCCTACAACAGACACCAGAGGAGTAGGAGGCTGTAAATGCCCTACTCCCATCTAAGACTTGAGGGCACAACAGCAGCTTGGATAGTGAGCCGGGACTCAGGAGAGAGGAGTCCCCGAGATAGGCTACAGCTGTCTGCCGTGCAAGTAAGGTTCTTGAGGACATCTGTCAGGAGGAACTCCAGTGTAACTCAGTACTGGGACTACTTCATTCGAATAAGCGCTAGGAAGGAGACTGCACAGCCCATCTGCTGAGAGAGCATCCCCGAACTGCTTCCAGGCTAGCCTGCTCCAATACCATCTGTAATCAGGACCCTGGACTGCATTTATCAAGTAAAGGTACAGAAGTTGCATCCCGCTGTGTCTCTGTCTGCTTCCTACTTTTCCGGCACTGCTACATCCCCATGCCAACTACATCTACACTGCCCTGGGACTACAGCTTCACCTGTGGGGAGCTTTTACATCTTTGCTGCACCATACTATCAGTCCCAGCGGATCTGCATGCAGCGTCGGCTTAACATCTCACTTGCCGAACACCACAGGTGGCGTCACAAACTATTCCATTAACTACAAACCACCATTCAACACCCCTGATTACTTGGGCGCCCAGGGCCACGGACTGGGTCACCGCTGCTGTGACACATTCCCCTGACACCGGCCGGTACCGAGTACCCCACGGCCCTGGGAGGGTGACCCAATTTGGCGTCACAAACAGGATTACGGAGCCCGGTACCTCCCCGGGTCCTGTGTGCCGTAGACTGTGTGTAAAAGACTGTGTGAAATTGGCTCCGATTGCCGCCACTGCTGCGCTGCTTGGCGCGCGCGGGAAGAAAAGGGGCAGGCATTCATGGGCGGAGCCTGCCACAGAGCGCGAAGAAGTGAAGTGCCGCGTGGGAAGAGAGGACAGCGCACGAGAATTGGGAGGAGCTGAGGCCTACAGTGCGGAGCGTCGGGCCTGCGAAGCGGCCGCCGGTGAGCTCACACAACCCCCGGCCCTGGCTAACGTTAACTAGGGGGGGGAAGAGAATGTCTGCACCGAGCAACAATGCAGCGGCGGACGACATTGCCAACCCTGCAGCACCGCAGGGAGGAGCGCCCGCCGCAGCTGTCTCCATAATGTCGCTGTCTATGCCCTATATACCGGGAGCAGTCTGGCTACCGCAGTACTCGGGTGAGTCACATACCCTGAGTGAATTTAAAGAGAGACTGTGCAGTTTGTTTAAAGTATACCCTCTGTCTGAAAGCCAGAAAGTGAACATCCTTATTGGACAGCTAACGGGTGCAGCACAGAGAGAGGTGAAAGCCTGGCAGGACACTGACAAAGAGACTGTTAAAAAGATTCTAGCCAAGCTGAGAAGCACCTTTGACACTTGCACTGCAGCTGAAATCAAGATGCGATTCTTTGGATGTAAGCAGAGAGCGCAGGACTGTATCAGGGACTATGCTCTTAACCTGCAGGAAGCGCTGCGGGCAGTTAAGCAAGTTGATCCTGACAGTGTGAAGGAGGAAGATAAACTGTTAAAGAAGCAGTTCATTGAAGGACTCCTATCCAGTACCCACAGGGGACAGTTGCGCATTATAACCCTGCAAAACCCTGATCTAGACTTTGCTGATTTTAAGGACAGGGCTATTCGGGTCCTGCAGGAATCAACTGACAGCCGTCCAGCACCCCCTAGGCGTCCAGCGATCACCTACCATCAGGAAGCAACATCTTTCCCTTCCATCCCTGTGGAGGCTGATGCACAGACTCTGGATAAGAATCCTACAGAAGAGCTGCGTCTTCAGGTCCAGGAGTTGACCAGGGGAATGGCTGCACTTACTAAAACCGTGCAGTCCCTGCAGGTGTCCTCAAAGGAGAAGATCCAGCTTGCTTCCAGTCCAGAGGATGTCCCGTGGCTCTGGAGGAAGAGAACCCCGCCACTCCGAGGAAGGAACAACGACCGCTATGACCAGGATGGACGTCCCATCTGACGTCGCTGCTACAAGGCAGGTCATTTTGCAAGATTTTGTCCTTTAAACGAGCAACCCCTGGGGCGGAGGGCCAACCCCCAGGAGTAGGACCACAAGGCCCAAGGAACTGGCGAGCCAAGTATGTTGAAGGGAGACCAATCCTTCCTGTGGTAATTGATGGTATCCCCATGAACGCTTTGCTGGACACTGGCTCCCAGGTGACCACTATGCCGTACATTCTTTACAAGAGGTATTGGGCTGATTCTGAACTTACCCGTGGCCCAACTGATGAACTGACAGTAGTTGCCAGTAATGGTCAGTCTTTACCACAGATTGGATGTAAAGAGATAACTGTTAAAGTGGGTCGGGTAGAACTAAAATCTCAAGGTCTGATAGTTGTGGATACTGATCGACGTGAATGTAATCCCATGATGACTCTTGGTACCAATGTAATTGAAAATTGTCTTTCCGAGGTTATTGTCTTGTTGCAACAGGTGGCTGAGACTGCTGGTTCCAGAAAACAATGAGTCCTGCAGAAGGAGATCAGAGTCCTGATGCAAAGACAACAGGTAGAACTCTGGCGGAGAAATTGGCAGTGTCAGAGTGAGTGATGCTTTCCCCATTGCAATACCTCCCAGATGTGAAATGTTGATTTGGTGTCGGGCAGCCATAGGTCTCAGAGGGAAGGATTACCAGGCATTGGTAGAGCCAGTATACTCCGATAGCAGGCCCACTGTCCTGACAGCCAGAGGGATGGTTAATGTACGTAAAGGGAGAGTACCTGTACGTCTTTTGAATTGTGGGGAGGAGGAGGCCACAATACCTCGGTACGCCACAGTTGCTAAGCTGCTCACTGTTAACAACAACTCATTGCAGGCAGCAGAGCCCTTGGTCTCATCCGATCAGGTGGAGGACAATGGCTCTGTGAAGCAGATGGAGGAGTGGTGCTAGCAACTGCAGGTGGGGACTGACTCTACACCTTCATACCAGAAAAATGGGGTTTACAGAGTGACACAAGAGTATGAGCGGGTATTCAGTAAACACCCACTAGATTTTGGGCAGGCAAAAGGGGTTCAACATCATATCCCCACTGGAGATCATCCACCCATTAAAGAAAGGTACCGGCCTATACCCCCAACACAGTACCAATGTGCTAAGAGTATGTTGAGAGAGATGAAGGAGGCAGGGGTTATCAGAGACAGTTGTAGCCCCTGGGCAGCTCCAACAGTTTTTGTAAAGAAAAAGGATGGTACCATGAGAATGTGTGTTGATTACAGAAAGATTAACAGTATTACACATAAAGATGCCTACCCATTACCCAGAATTGAAGAGTCTTTAGCTGCACTTAAAACTGCTAACTACTTTTCCACCTTGGATCTCACTAGTGGGGATTGGCAGATTCCCGTGGCAGAAGCAGACAAGGAGAAAACAACATTTACCACTCCAATGGGTCTCTGTGAGTTCAATTATATGCCATTCGGGCTCTGCACCGCCCCAGAAACATTTCATCGGCTGCTGAAGTGCTGCCTGGGACACATGAACTTTGAGACAGTCCTGTTGTACCTTGATGATGTCATTGTTTTCTCCAAGACTTATGAAGACCATCTGGAGCACCTGGCTGAAGTGTTTGAAGCCTTGTCCAATTTTGGCCTGAAGGTGAAGCCTTCCAAATGCCACCTCCTGAAGCCCAAGGTACAGTACCTCGGTCATGTAGTGAGTGCAGAGGGTGTGGCACCAGATCCTGACAAAGTCACAGTCATCCGGGACTGACCGAAGCCCAGCAACCTTCATGAAGTACGCCAATTCCTCGGGTTGGTAGGCTACTACCGAAGGTTCAACAAAGGCTTCACTGAAATAGCCACTCCTATGCAAAATCTCCTGGTGGGGCAGTCCAAGAAAGCCAAACAGAAAAGTTCCACATTTGAATGGACTGAGGAGTTGGAGAGGTCCTTCACCAGATTGAAGATGGCTCTCACAGGAGATGAAGTTCTGGCCTACCCAGATTATGACAAACCCTTTGTGTTGTACACTGATGCCAGCAACGTGGGACTTGGAGCAGTACTGTCGCAGGTACAAAATGGCAAAGAAAGAGTGATCTCCTATGCCAGCAGGAAGCTTCGTCCCACTGAAAGGAACCCAGACAACTACAGTTCCTTCAAGCTGGAGTTCCTCGCCATAGTCTGGGCTGTGACTGAGAGATTCAAGCATTATCTAGCTTCAGCCAAGTTTACTATCTTCACGGACAACAACCCATTGACTCACTTGGAGACTGCCAAGCTAGGTACACTGGAGCAGCGATGGATGGCTCGGCTGTCTAACTATGAGTTTACCGTCAAGTACCGGGCAGGGCACAAGAATGCCAATGCTGATGCATTGTCCAGAATGCCTAATCTGCCAGATGCAGGAGAAGACCCTGAGGCTCTTGAAGAAATAGTTACCTCCCTTCCACCGGCCACTTGCAGCCCAGCGTGCTCAAGGAGTGAGAAACAGATGGTCTGGCTTGAAAGAACTCACCATAAATCCATTGCCCCATCATGACTGGGCAGAAACTCAGGATAGTGACCCCGCAGTCTGCCTGGTGAAGGAGCTACTGTCCCAAGCTGACTCACGCCCAGAGTCGAATGCTCCTGAAGAAACCCAGCAGTTGTGGAAGGAAAGAGGTCGGCTGTTCATTTATGAAGGAAAGCTGTGTCGGAGGAGTATCAATGCCCGCACTCATGAGCTGGTTTGGCAGGCGATAGTCCCAAAGAGAGAGGCATCAATGGTCCTGGAAGCATACCACAATGGAGCTGGACACTTCGGATGGAAGAAGTTGGAAGCATTGCTCCGGGAGAGGTTCTACTGGGCTGGTATGAGGAAAGCCATTGAGAGGTGGTGCCGGGAGTGTGGACAATGTAACCTGCGCAGAAAGGATCGAAACAGCCAGAGAGCTCCTCTACAGCCAATCATCACCAAACAGCCACTTGAGTTGGTAGCCCTGGACCATGTGAAGCTGGTTCCAAGCTGGTCAGGCTACATCTATGCTCTTATCATTGTGGATCACTACTCAAGATTCGTGGTAGTTGTGCCTGTCAAAAATCAAACAGCCAGGACAGCAGCCAGAGCATTCCAACAGCACTTCTGTAGACCACATAGATATCCTGAGCAGGTGCTTACAGATCAAGGTTCCGCATTTGAGGCAGAAGTGTTCCAGGAATTCTGTAACTTGTATGGTTGTAAGAAGATCTGGACAACACCGTATCACCCACAGATCAATGGCATGTGTGAGAAGATGAACCAGGTAGTGATTGACCTACTGAAGACCTTGCCTTTGGAGGAGAGGAATCTGTGGCCAGAAAAGTTGCCAGATCTGATAAACCTCTACAACCACATCCCTGTGAATTTCAAATTTGCACTCCAGCATACCTAATGAGAGCAAGACCTGGTAAACTGCCTATTGATTTGGACATGGGAGTCCTGACACCTGAAGTAACATCACCAGATGCTGACTGGGATACAGAGAGGCAGCAACAGTACAGAAGAGTACAAGAATGCGTGGAAAAGAGTCTAGCTCAGGCAAGACAGAAGCAAGAAAGGCACTACAATCAGCATGCACCTGCAGTTCCCTTGTCACCAGGAGAACAAGTTCTCAAGAGGAAAAGAAGATTGCATAAGCTGGATGATCAATGGGAAGCTGAACCCTACACGCTTCTTCCCTCAAACTTTGACAATACCAAGGTGTGCCTTATTAGTAAAGATGGAGGAGAAACCTCACCAGAAGTTTCCAGGGATCATTTCAAATTACGGTATGCCCTGACCAGTCAAGAGAAAGAATGGAAGAACAAGATAACATCCAACCCATAGAAGAAGAAAAGGTCAGCACAATACTTGGCCAATTCCCTGCAAATTGGACTAAAGTAAATGATGCAATAGTGGTGCCAGTGTTGACATTTCCCCAATTGGTAGCACAGGAAGAAGTGACTCAAGAAAATCCTGAAGATCAGGTAAATCAGCCAGATGCCACACCAGCAGTGGAGCCAGAGAACCCTCGCTCTGCCAGTGGTGAACCTGTTGTGCCCATGGTGAGTCTAAGAGTTCCTAGACAATCTAGTATCCCTGTGCAATGCAGAATCACCAGTAGTGTATCCAGTATATTACACACTACACCAGTATTACGCAGGTCTACTCGTACTGCACAAGGTGTACCACCCATCAGATATCGTATATAGCTAAAGTTAATGTAAATGTTGAAATTGTGTATATATGTAACTGTTTTCAAGTTTTGTGCCTACAGGTAACCTGTAAGAGTTTCCTTTGAATTTTCCAGTTTCACCTTGTTTTATGGACATTGTACCACAGGACTTGGGTGGTCACCAATTTCTAATTAGTTCAACATTTGCCCAGGAATGGACCATGGACATTGATGCTTGGCCTTGTCATCATAGGACTGTTTTTGGAGCTTGTGGTTTTTGTACATTTTTCCAAAATCTTGTACAATTATATTTGTTATATGTTATTCATGTTTTATTTTATCAGCCCAGGAGTGCTGACTTGCACTAGGGGGGAATGTGGCGCCCCCAGGAGTATGGCCGCCACAGTGACTTTGCATTCCTCCAGGGAGGGTGATGTCATGCTTGGAAGCAGTGAAGGGTCTCTCTCGCAGTTAACCTATACATGCAACACAGTTCCACTCCAGGCCAGCAGGGGGGACTCTGAACCGGAATTGAGGGGAGGAGTGCCCTCTGAAGGCAAAGGGGAAGGAGTGGTCAGTTAGTGTGAGGAGGGACACATGTGCAGACATGTGGAGAAGCGCGGAGATTGAGCAGAGAGGAAAGGCTCATCTCCAGTGAGAGCGCATGAACTGGAGCCTGGTGTCCACGGTTGTACGGATACTAACGGTCCTACAACAGACACCAGAGGAGTAGGAGGCTGTAAATGCCCTACTCCCATCTAAGACTTGAGGGCACAACAGCAGCTTTGATAGTGATCCGGGACTCAGGAGAGAGGAGTCCCCGAGATAGGCTACAGCTGTCTGCCGTGCAAGTAAGGTTCTTGAGGACATCTGTCAGTAGGAACTCCAGTGTAACTCAGTACTGGGAGTACTTCATTCGAATAAGCGCTAGGGAAGGAGACTGCACAGCCCATCTGCTGAGAGAGCATCCCCGAACTGCTTCCAGGCTAGCCTGCTCCAATACCATCTGTAATCAGGACCCTGGACTGCATTTATCAAGTAAAGGTACAGAAGTTGCATCCCGCTGTGTCTCCGCTTCCTACTTTTCCGGCACTGCTACATCCCCGTGCCAACTACATCTACACTGCCTTGGGACTACAGCTTCACCTGTGGGGAGCTTTTACATCTTTGCTGCACCATACTATCAGTCCCAGCGGATCTGCATGCAGCGTCGGCTTAACATCTCACTTGCCGAACACCACAGGTGGCGTCACGAACTATTCCATTAACTACAAACCACCATTCAACACCCCTGATTACTTGGGCGCCCAGGGCCATGGACCGGGTCACCGCTGCTGTGACACATCCCCCTGACACCGGCCCGGTACCGAGTACCCCACAGCCCTGGGAGGGCGACCCAATTGCTCAGCAGACAGTATCACACAGGAGAGGATTAGAGACACGGCTCAGCAGGCAGTATCACACAGGAGAGGATTAGATACACGGCTCAGCAGACTGAATCACACAGAACAGGATTAAATACACAGTTCAGCAGACAGTATAACACGACAGATTAGATACACAGCTCAGCAGACAGTATCACACTGGATAGGATTAGATACACAGCCCAGCAGTCAGTATCACACAGGATAGGATTAGATACACAGCTCAGCAGACAGTATCACACAGGATAGAATTAGATACACTGCTCAGCAGACAATATCACACAGGATAGGATTAGATACATAGCCCAGCAGACAGTATCACACATGATTAGATACACCTCACAGCTTTACAATGTTCTGTTATGCTACACTGTACTACATTATGAAGAGTATAGTGCTTATAGGATTAGATACAGTGACTAAGAGTACCACACATAAGAGCCTCAGATATTCCATCTAATCAGCAGACGGTGTTACACATGGGAGGATTAGATACACTGGTTTAGAGTATGATTGTACATAACATCCCCTACATGTAAAAAAAAAGCCATTAACAACCTTCCCTCCCCACGGATATTTTCACCTTTCTTCTGGTGTGACCTTGATGAGGGGGCTGAGAAAGTGGCATTAATTATTCCCAAACCCCCATATAGCGAGGAGCAGACCGCGGACTGAGCCGGTAATAAAGGAGACACTTTGCATCAATCGCCCTTTTTTTTGTTTTTGGCACAGAGAGAATTCTCCTTATGATCAGATTCTTCACGTCTTTTCAGCCTGCGACTTGTCCTCTATCAAGGAGTGAAGTCTGCCGAGTGTGAAGGAGCTAATTAGATGCCCAGTGGTTTGGCTGCGTTTCAGTGCGCCGGCTGCACTGTGGTCCATGTGCTTGGCGGTAAGCCACCGAGATACAGTAGCTATTACAAATAAAGGATATATATCTGTCGGGTGCAGGCGAGAGACATATTCATACTTGCCAGCTGTCCGGGGTCTGCCAACTGCCGAAATATATATTTACTGGCAGACATTTACAAAAAAATGACTTTCGACAGCCAGTAATGAAAGAAGCGGCTATAAGTAAAATTTAGGATCCCTTCTCAGGCTAACGTCAAGCTTGTCCTGAACTGCACATAAGTGAAAACCTCATTTTAATATCTTATTCCTACACTGAAATATAAGCACTTGAAGGTGCAGGCCCAAAGCCTGAGGCTGCACTACTCAAAGTGCACCCAGTTGCTGCAAAAACTACCAGGAAATAAATTCTTACTGCAGATTTCTTGTGATTGAAGCTGGATTGCCAAAAAGCACTTTGAGGAATGCTGTTAAACATTTGGATTGAGAAGGGTTTTCCAAATAGTGGACAACCCTTTAAAGAAGACTTTTCATTAAACTTTCTTTTTTATTGTAACTCCTCCAAATGCTGCTGCTCTGCTGATTCTGGAACAGTTTTAATTTTTCTTATATGCCCCTCTGTTCCAAAGTTATACCCCCTAGTAATAATGGTGCAAAGTTTTCCTTCAACCAATACAATGTCTCTGTGGGCGTGGTCATGTTTTGATTGGCTGATATCAAAGGAGAAAAAGCAAACGCCCACAAAGAAGTTTTGTAGGTTCCGCACGCTTGCTTGAATGGAAAACTTACATTTTACTTACAGGGGCATAACTTTAGAATGGAAAGGCACAGAAGAAAAAGAAAAAGTGTTCTAGATTCTGTGGAGCAGTGGAAATTGGAGGATGAATTCAGTTTAAATGGAAAAAATCCAGTAAAAAGTCCCCTTTAAGAGAACTATGAAACCCGAATGGAAAGGATTAATTATTTGGAGGAAATTCTTCTAAATTGATTTACAAGCATGGGTTCCAATTTGATGCTGAATGTATATAACCTAAATGCCCTATGTCTGACAAAAAAAATCTGTAAGCAAAATATTAAATTCAAAAACAGCGTTGAATGTATCGTAGCTAGCTGGAGGAATCCGGACCAGAGACAAAATGACATTAAAATAAAATGTGTCTCTGGGGGAGCGTTCTGTTACATGCAAATGCTGTTTAGCACCACTATCTATAATTGGGGCTTCTTAGCAAGAAAGCAAGTTTCCTTTTTAATTTGACAAGGATTAAGAAATGTAACGTAATTACTGAAAAGCTAAATGTTATTCATTTACTGACTGCCCTACCAAGAAACAAAATCAACATCTAAAAAATATATATAATATACAGAAAATACTATTATATACAAATAAATATTCCTTACCACTATGGTCAGTATTATAGTAGTTATATTCTTGTACATAGGAGCAGTATTATAGTAGTTATATTCTTGTACATAGGGGGCAGTATTATAGTAGTTATATTCTTGTACATAGGGGCAGTATTATAGTAGTTATATTCTTGTACATAGGGGGAAGTATTATAGTAGTTATATTCTTGTACATAGGAGCAGTATTATAGTAGTTATATTCTTGTACATAGGGGCAGTATTACAGTAGTTATATTCTTGTTCATAGGGGGCAGTATTATAGTAGTTATATTCTTGTATATAGGAGCAGTATTATAGTAGTTATATTCTTGTACATAGGAGCAGTATTATAGTAGTTATATTCTTGTACATAGGGGCAGTATTACAGTAGTTATATTCTTGTTCATAGGGGGCAGTATTATAGTAGTTATATTCTTGTATATAGGAGCAGTATTATAGTAGTTATATTCTTGTACATAGGGAGCAGTATTATAGTAGTTATATTCTTGTACATAGGGGGCAGTATTATAGTAGTTATATTCTTGTACATAGGGGCAGTATTATAGTAGTTATATTCTTGTACATAGGGGGAAGTATTATAGTAGTTATATTCTTGTACATAGGAGCAGTATTATAGTAGTTATATTCTTGTACATAGGGGCAGTATTACAGTAGTTATATTCTTGTTCATAGGGGGCAGTATTATAGTAGTTATATTCTTGTATATAGGAGCAGTATTATAGTAGTTATATTCTTGTACATAGGAGCAGTATTATAGTACTTATATTCTTGTGCATAGGGGCAGTATTACAGTAGTTATATTCTTGTTCATAGGGGGCAGTATTATAGTTGTTATATTCTTGTACATAGGGGCAGTATTACAGAAGTTATATTCTTGTACATAGGGGGCAGTATTATAGTTGTTATATTCTTGTACATAGGAGCAGTATTATAGTAGTTATATTCTTGTACATAGGGGCAGTATTATAGTAGTTATATTCTTGTACATAGGGGGAAGTATTATAGTAGTTATATTCTTGTACATAGGAGCAGTATTATAGTAGTTATATTCTTGTACATAGGGGCAGTATTACAGTTGTTATATTCTTGTTCATAGGGGGCAGTATTATAGTAGTTATATTCTTGTATATAGGAGCAGTATTATAGTAGTTATATTCTTGTACATAGGGGCAGTATTACAGTAGTTATATTCTTGTTCATAGGGGGCAGTATTATAGTAGTTATATTCTTGTACATAGGGGCAGTATTACAGAAGTTATATTCTTGTACATAGGGGGCAGTATTATAGTTGTTATATTCTTGTACATAGGAGCAGTATTATAGTAGTTATTTTCTTGTACATAGGGGCAGTATTATAGTAGTTATATTCTTGTACATAGGGGACAGTATTATAGTAGTTATATTCTTGTATATAGGGGCAGTATTATAGTAGCTATATTCTTGTACATAGGGGGCAGTATTATAGTAGTTATATTCTTGTGCATATGGGCAGTATTATAGTAGTTATTTTCTTGTACATAGGGGCAGTATTATCGTAGTTATATTCTTGTACATAGGGGACAGTATTATAGTAGCTATATTCTTGTACATAGGAGCAGTATTATAGTAGTTATATTCTTGTACATAGGGGGCAGTATTATAGTAGTTATATTCTTGTACATAGGGGCAGTATTATAGTAGTTATATTCTTGTACATAGAGGACAGTATTATAGTAGTTATATTCTTGTACATAGGAGCAGTATTATAGTAGTTATATTCTTGTACATAGGAGCAGTATTATAGTACTTATATTATTGTACATAGGGGGCAGTATTATAGTAGTTATATTCTTGTATATAGGAGGCAGTATTATAGTAGTTACAGTGGGGAAAAAAAGTATTTAGTCAGTCAGCAATAGTGCAAGCTCCACCACTTAAAAAGATGAGAGGCGTCTGTAATTTACATCATAGGTAGACCTCAACTATGGGAGACAAACTGAGAAAAAAAAATCCAGAAAATCACATTGTCTGTTTTTTTTTTCATTTTATTTGCATATTATGGTGGAAAATAAGTATTTGGTCAGAAACAAGCAATCAAGATTTCTGGCTCTCACAGACCTGTAACTTTTTCTTTAAGAGTCTCCTCTTTCCTCCACTCATTACCTGTAGTAATGGCACCTGTTTAAACTTGTTATCAGTATAAAAAGACACCTGTGCACACCCTCAAACAGTCTGACTCCAAACTCCACTATGGTGAAGACCAAAGAGCTGTCAAAGGACACCAGAAACAAAATTGTAGCCCTGCACCAGGCTGGGAAGACTGAATCTGCAATAGCCAACCAGCTTGGAGTGAAGAAATCAACTGTGGGAGCAATAATTAGAAAATGGAAGACATACAAGACCACTGATAATCTCCCTCGATCTGGTGCTCCACGCAAAATCCCACCCCGTGGGGTCAGAATGATCACAAGAACGGTGAGCAAAAATCCCAGAACCACGCGGGGGGACCTAGTGAATGAACTGCAGAGAGCTGGGACCAATGTAACAAGGCCTACCATAAGTAACACACTACGCCACCATGGACTCAGATCCTGCAGTGCCAGACGTGTCCCACTGCTTAAGCCTGTACATGTCCGGGCCCGTCTGAAGTTTGCTAGAGAGCATTTGGATGATCCAGAGGAGTTTTGGGAGAATGTCCTATGGTCTGATGAAACCAAACTGGAACTGTTTGGTAGAAACACAACTTGTCGTGTTTGGAGGAAAAAGAATACTGAGTTGCATCCATCAAACACCATACCTACTGTAAAGCATGGTGGTGGAAACATCATGCTTTGGGGCTGTTTCTCTGCAAAGGGGCCAGGATGACTGATCCGGGTACATGAAAGAATGAATGGGGCCATGTATCGTGAGATTTTGAGTGCAAACCTCCTTCCATCAGCAAGGGCATTGAAGATGAAACGTGGCTGGGTCTTTCAACATGACAATGATCCAAAGCACACCGCCAGGGCAACGAAGGAGTGGCTTCGTAAGAAGCATTTCAAGGTCCTGGAGTGGCCTAGCCATTCTCCAGATCTCAACCCTATAGAAAACCTTTGGAGGGAGTTGAAAGTCCGTGTTGCCAAGCGAAAAGCCAAAAACATCACTGCTCTAGAGGAGATCTGCATGGAGGAATGGGCCAACATACCAACAACAGTGTGTGGCAACCTTGTGAAGACTTACAGAAAACGTTTGACCTCTGTCATTGCCAACAAAGGATATATCACAAAGTATTGAGATGAAATTTTGTTTCTGACCAAATACTTATTTTCCACCATAATATGCAAATAAAATGAAAAAAAAAACAGACAATGTGATTTTCTGGATTTTTTTTTCTCAGTTTGTCTCCCATAGTTGAGGTCTACCTATGATGTAAATTACAGACGCCTCTCATCTTTTTAAGTGGTGGAACTTGCACTATTGCTGACTGACTAAATACTTTTTTTCCCCACTGTATATTCTTGTACATAGGGGGCAGTATTATAGTAGTTATTTTCAAAATCAACATCTAAAAAATATATATAATATACAGAAAATACTATTATATACATATAAATATTCCTTACCACTATGGTCAGTATTATAGTAGTTATATTCTTGTACATAGGGGGCAGTATTATAGTAGTTATATTCTTGTACATAGGGGCAGTATTATAGTAGTTATATTCTTGTACATAGGGGCAGTATTATAGTAGTTATATTCTTGTACATAGGGGGAAGTATTATAGTAGTTATTTTCTTGTATATAGGAGCAGTATTATAGTAGTTATATTCTTGTATAATAATAATACTTTATTTTTATATAGCGCTAACATATTCCGCAGCGCTTTACAGTTTGCACATATTTTCATCACTGTCCCTGATGGGGCTCACAATCTAAATTCCCTATCAGTATGTTTTTTTGGAGTGTGGGAGGAAACCGGAGTGCCCGGAGGAAACCCACGCAAACACGGGGAGAACATACAAACTCCTTGCAGATGTTGTCCTTGGTGGGACTCGAACCCAGGACTCCAGCGTTGCAAGGCTGCAGCGCTAACCACTGAGCCACCGTTCTTGTATATAGGGACAGTATTATAGTAGTTATATTCTTGTACATAGGGGGCAGTATTATAGTAGTTATATTCTTGTACATAGGGGCAGTATTATAGTAGTTATATTCTTGTACATAGGAGCAGTATTATAGTAGTTATTTTCTTGTATATAGGAGCAGTATTATAGTAGTTATATTCTTGTACATTGTGTTCTGCATCTTGTCTTTAGGTTTGTCGAGTTGTATGTAGCGTGCTACCCATGTAACAAATATGGCTGACTCTTTCTTTCAGAGGAGGTAAAACACTCTGTATTTGGACTGGAGAGCTCCAGAAGTTTAAGGCTGAGTGCAGACGTACATTTTTGCTCTGCGGATTTTTCCGCACAGAATGGAAGAAATTCGCAGGTCAAATGACCTGCATTTTTCCTGCGGATTTCTTCCATTTTTCATGCGGTTTTCATGCGGTTTTCCATCGCGGTTTTCCCCCTGCGGATTTGGTGACAGGGGAGATGGAAAACCTCACAAAAGAAGTAACATGCTGCGGATTTTGTACCACGGGAAAACCGCGCGGAAAAATCTGCAGTGTCTGCACAGCGTTTTTTTTTTACATTGATTTTAAGGCTACTGTACATCACAGTGCAGAAATGCAACGTTTCTGAGCGGTAAAATCCGCTGCGGATCCGCTGCAAATCTGCATCGTGTGCACACAGCCTAAGGACATTTACGAGGCTGACGTCTTTCGTGTCTATTACAGCTTTTCACAATCACGACTGATGAAGGACAGTTTCTGTTATTACAAGCAAATTATTTTGTTAAGGTATTTTTTGGCCTCTGTAAAAATAGGAAAAACTACTGTAAAATGAGAGCAGTATCCACTCCACACACTGGGCGGCAAGTTACAGCTTTTCGTTCATGGACGCAGACCTTGGAGCTGATAAAGACTTTTTAAAAACTTTTAGCTGAGTTGAGCCGAGTTGGGTGGTTGAATTTTACAAAAAGTTTGTAAGAAAAATAGAAACTTTTCCTAGCTTTGCACTTTTGGGTAGTCATTAAGAAAATCTGAAAATTCCAATAAAAATTGTTTCAGGTCTGTGCCAATAGCAGCCAGAGTCAGTAAGAAGTCAGAGGGCCCCTAATGCATTTTTAGTTATCTGTTTCCCAGATTTAAAGGTAGAGTTGCTAAATGTCTGATCACTGGAGGTCTTGCTTTTGAGTTCCCCTCTCAATCCTGAGAATGGGAGACTCAAAATCCCCTGCTTGAATGAACAGTTGGACTTGGATGGAAGGGGGTGGTAGTGTAGGGGGTGGACTGACCTATGGACCTGTCTGATAAAGAGGGAAATGTAAAAAGATGATGCATACAATGCTTTATTCTGACTTGTATGTATATGTGGGGGACAACAGCTAGAATTAGTGAAAGATGGTGTAGTACCGGGTTTTGGTCACAAGATGGGGACATAGAGTAGTGAGAAAAGGACTCAACAGCAGGCCTTAGGCTAGGGAAACGTCATACTCATGGTGGGCGGAGTTACGGGACTGGGAAGGGGATTTCCAGAAGGAGGAGATATAAGGAAGGAGAGCCCCAGGGGTAGGGCAGACACCCAGGAGGAGGAGAGAAGTGGGAAGAGCTCAGGAGAGGATGGAGAAAGGAGAAGCTCAGGAAAGACAGAGGAGAGAAAGAGATGGTTACTCGGAGGGGGGGGGGTGGCCCTGAGAAGACAGCCGCAGGACAGGACGGCCGCAGGACAGGACGGCAGTGACTAATGGAAGGTCTGGGGTACTGGACGGCTGGACACCAAAGAGTGAGTAAGTGTTACAGCGGGCAGACTCGGCCAGGTTGAAGCGCTGTGGACGTGGGCTTTACAGCAGCCACAGTGAGGGAACCCGAGGCGCTTTGCCAATAGTAACAGCAGGAGGTGACGGGTACCTGGGCCTGGGGGCAGAAGCTGTCGTGTATGCCGTGGATGTCAGGAGGACACCCAATAAAGTTTGGACTTGATTGAACGGATACCTGCGTCTGTCTCCAGTCTGTCCCGCAGCCGAAAGGGACCACCCCCCAGTCGGCACACGTACTACAGTAGTATATGTAAAGGGGGATCACGCATGACTTGCCAATACCCTTTGTCATGGGAAATTCAAAATCCCCTGCTTTAATGAACAGTTTGTGAGCATGTGCGACCATGGAGGAATGGTCGCACATGTTCACTTTGGATACATTCACACGTGAAACTTAGGGACATCGTTCTTGTGATTGGTGGTTGTCCCAGTAGTCGGACCACCAGTGATCATTCATCCAGAGGGAGCTCCATTTGGATTTTAGCTTTAGGGCCTCCACTAAATGCGCTGGAGCTCATAACACCTAGTTTTGGTCGGACATTATACGTGCCGATTTTGGAACCCTCCTGCCCATTTTTGTTGTAAATTCACCGCAAGTCTTAGCTTCAAACCCCACAAATTGCTTTTATCTGGGAATAATATTCCGTTTCATAATTTATTGCTCCCCGTTTCGTGATATCAAACCTTCATTCAGAGAAGAAAAAAACAAGTCAAAAACAAAAAAAATATCTACAAAACAGAGGCCCGCAAGTAAATCCCCTCCGACACCGGCGGCTCCGCTTAGCTACGCTGTTAATTAAAGACGTCTTCTCAAAGGCGGCGATAACGCTTTAATTTCAAAGTCCCGATAACCTCTTTATTTCAAGATTTTTTTTTTTACATTTTTTATGGCTTTTTTCTTTTTTTTTACTTTTTCTTTTCTCACATTCGATTTTCGCATTTAATAATCACCCAGAATTCAGTAACTTTCTACCTGTCTTCAATGTGACAAGAAAGTCATTTGGATGAAAGATGGAGAAGGGTATAAATTGAAATGTGCTCTGAGATTTAGGCAACAGGAGAGGAGGGGCGCCAGCCGCTCTGTAATCTTGTGTTTTCACGCAATGTAACTGCTGTTGATTTTAGCAAAGCGGCTTTTATTGACAATGCAATAGATTCAGGCAGTAAGGCATAAATAGCAGAAAATATATTGGTTGGCTGCCCGCCTGGAGAGATATACGCCTCAAATTTTTTAAGCCGTTTTTTTCGAAATATTTCTCTACGAAACTAAAGGAATTTCTACATTAGCTACGGGGGTGGGGGGGGGAAGGAAATAGGAAACTTCTCACGGTATACTGAGAATGGCAGGTACATTATAAAGTTCTGCTTCCAGGCTAGATCAGAATTTCATTTATGCAGAAGGAGGAGGGGACACAGGAAAAAGTCCAAAATGTGCCCTCCTACCTCCACCAGGTGACTCTTCTTTATCAAAACACTTCTACACATAACCGAGTGAGTGATCTATGTTACAAAGCGCAGGTACAGTTTATTTCGACAGCACACCATGTGGTAAAACACGGTATTGCAATTACTGTCTCATTTTGGTATTATAAAATGTGGTGTTGGCCATGGGATAGGTAGTAGCTGAAGGCCACAGAGCTGTTAAACAGAAGTGTTAAGAATCCTGATTTTTTTTCCCCATGTGGAATTTGATCAGTGAAGGTTAAGCTTCTTTCTTTTTTTTTTTGTTTATATAGCGCCAACATATTCCGCAGCGCTTTACAGTTTGCACACATTATCATCGCTGTCCCCCATGGGGCTCACAATCTAAATTCCCTATCAGTATGTCTTGGAGTGTGGGAGGAAACCGGAAAACCCGGAGGAAACCCACACAAACACGGGGAGAACATACAAACTCCTTGCAGATGTCGTCCTTGGTGGGATTCGAACCCAGGACTCCAGTGCTGCAAGGCTGCAGTGCTATCCACTGATCACCTATACAGTGCTAATCACTGAGCCACCGTGCTGCCCCAGGTTAAAGTAATCCTTCACTGAAAAGTAACTATACATTGTACTTGTAAAATCATCCTACCAGGTGCTTTTTGCTTTCCTTGCACAGCTGCTTCTGCTCAGTTGGGCTTTCCTTTCCTCCAGCTTTCAAGAAATCCAATGCCATGGCATGGGGAGTGCAATATTAATTCTAAACCTTTCCTATCCTGCCATTCCTACCCCTTTACTGTGTTGTGGGATAATAATGACAAATAAGTCTAAACCACGCGTTATCACTCCACTCCTCGTGCCAATGTGTTGCCATCTTTGAAGCAAGAGGAAAGGTTTTCAGATCTGAGAAGAGGGAGGCACTTATTGCGTACCACCCTCTCTAGTTACTGTATATATAGTGCCGTCCCTTATTATATAGCTTCCTCTGCTGTTATGTATAGTGCTGTCTCTTATATAGTGTATTCTTGTTATTTTTGTTATTCACAGCACCCTCTTTTATTACATAGTCCCCTCTCGTGTTAGATATAAAATGACTGCTGATGGAGGAGCCGGTGACTAGACAACAAGTCCACCAGCTCTTCCATTAGAAAGCAAGCTTTCCCATGCTCCATCAGCCATCATTGCATTATACAGCTAACAAGACAGGACGAGATGTAAGGGTCTGTGCTATACATAACAAGAGAGGGCACTGTATAATAAGGGATGGCAATATACATAATAAAGGAGACTATGTAATGATATAATGTACATACATGTATGTGTGTGTGGCTAAATATATATTTATAAATATTTGTAGCTTTGTCGCCATAAAAGGTAGGGGGCCCAGACACATTTTTTGCACAGGGGCCCGAAGCTGTCAGTGTCTGCCCCTGGGACTCTTGTCCTTAAGTTTCCATACAAAGGTAGTTGTAAAACCAGAAGATCTGTAGTAAACGATGACATAGGGCTGTGATGGTGTGATAGGCTATGTGGATATCATTTTGTGTATATTTCTATTTAACTTATTTTAAGTGTTTTTCTTGTATGTCTATAGCCTGACTGTATCTGTCTCTTGATGACCCCCTGTAGTTCTTTAATCCCCAAGGCTCCTTTGTTCTCCTCTGGGAGGCCTGGAAACCGCCCCAACCTGTTTGACTACCCCTGGACACAAGGAAGAGGAGAACAGGAGCTGGTCAAGTCAGTTCCTGTGTGGAGTGGATCGTGTAAAGACTGCACTTCAGAGAGAAGGACCCATTTTTATCCTCTGGTGCTAGAGTTTTGGACTCTCATCTCCCTGGACATTTTATCATGTTACTGGACTACATTCTTGTTCTGGACTATTGTATCCTCAGTGTGGTAGATTGTTTATGGACCTTCTAATTTTGCCTGTAATAAAGGTCTTGGGATTGTTCACCCTTCCCTCGCTCTGTTGATTGTGTGGTATCGGAGAAGGACCCCGTGACAGGAGTTAGATCGAAATGTGTCCTGACGATGGAACTGTATTCAAGGAATGTAGCTGATGTCATACACATTGGGAACTTTAGAAGACCCAAAGGACAACCTGAGATGTAGTCGAGAGTAGAAAACAGAAGATAATGCATCACCGTCATTATGAGGAACCACAGTTGGCCAAATGGGAAGAGCTATGCTAAGGATGCCTTCAAGTAACAGACATTGCTGGATAAGGTTGACAGGATATCTGATTTTTGTCATCAGATTCTTCTGGACAATGGGGTTCAGAACCAGCTATTACCTATAGTAGAGTATAGCCAAAGTCCTTCATTATATTACCTGGTAAATGAAAAGCCAATATGCTGTAGTCCTGCTCCTAATGAGCTCCACTGTCCTCATTGTCAACTTTTTAGCAAGTCACAAAATATCTTCTTAATGGAAACCAACATTGAATGATTGCCTATGTCAGGTGCATCAGGTTAGGAGATGAAAAGGAATAATTAATGCCTGAGAGTTCCATGTCTCTACGCAAACATTGCCCTCCTGGCCCCATAAATAATCTGCTTAATTTCGAGGGTTATGATGAACCATTGGTATCTTTAGAAGACCAAAAGATGTAGTCAAGACCAGAAAAAAGGAGGCTAAGGACTGAAGAAGTCATCATAGTCATCACGGGAAAGCACAGTTGGCCATGTGGGAAGACTTAGACTAAGGATGCTTTTGAGAAGAAGAAAGTGAGGCATTGCAGGATTCGTGGTAGACACGATATACAATGACGTAGTAGAGCACGGCCAAGGTCATTCATTGCTTGGCCTGAAATATGAAAAGTCAACATGGTCTAGTCCTGATCCTCAGTTTCTCTGTTGCCCCCATTTTCAACATTTGTTTTTAGAAGGCCAAAAAATTACTTCATGAAGAATCCCAGCTTTGATTTGTGTACTGTGTCATGTACGTCACGTTATGAGATGAAAAGGAATATTAACGTCTAAGAGCCCCATGCCACCATGCAAACATTGTCTATCTCCTGGCCTCATAAATAACTTATGTTGCTTTGTTCCGAGGGTTATAATGATTGAATTTTGCCCGCAGCCATAGACACCCTTCAACCAGAAACTGTTTCCCTTTTCTCGTTCCCTTGTTCGTTTCTGTCGTAGACCTTGACTTCCACGAAAACCTTCGCTTACGTTTGTGATCTTAAATAAAACGAAATCACTTCGTTTGAGGGACGGCGTAAAAGGCGAGCCTATTAGTAAAAAGAAAAATTCTAGGTGTGTGGGTGTTAGATCCTAAAGCGTTCTCCGACAAGGTGAAGTGTGTTCCTGTCTCTAAAAAAAAAAAAGTCTACGGTGAGGAACAATATTAATTTCCATACATCACCATATATGAATGTAAACTACGTGCTTATATGGAGTGGCGGTTTTATTTATGGGGGGGGCAAAAAAAAAAAAGAGGGCAACAGGTGTCTCTTCCAAAGGAAGAATAATTACCAGGTAATGACGCTAATAGACGGTTTGGCTGGTAATTACCTTAGCCCTGATTGACTGCCAGACTAAGGGTTAAAATAATAATGAGACTTGCCGGCGGAGATGACCCCACCGGTTATTCGTCTCCCGGAACGGAGACACAAAACAAGTTTCTAATTTCATAGGATTAGATTTACCCGAGTGTTCAGCAGAGCAAACGCTTGTTCTAATGACTGCTACTATGGCGAGCCAGCCACGGCTAATGAAGAAGTCCAGAAATGAAGCTCGATGGGTGGTGGGAAGAGACGGATGATTGTCAGAGCCATGATTGACTTGTAATGACATGTTTAGGAACCTAACTACTGGGCATTATGTCCGGGTGGCTGAGGCTCCGTTGAAGGATGATATGGCGAATGTGAGCGGGTGAGAGACAATGAAAAGCTTCCGGGGATTTGGAAATTATTCCGACTGGTGTATAATGTCGCTTTTATTAAGCTAATCGGATTTTGCAATTACATGACACGATGAAAGGCGCAGTGTTTAATTCTGAAGCTATTTTGATATTTTGAATGTCGGCCATCGTTCATGAAAGGGAACTCGTCACCGGCAGAGGCTTTTCCTAAAAAGGGGAGCTCAATACTTTTTTTTTTTTTTTTTTTAGAGAAACATCTCTTGATAAGTTGAAATCCTGCTGGCGGGATTCCCAGAGATCGGTTATATAATCTACGCACTGCTCATTTATCCTGCAGCACCACCATAGGAGAAAAGAGGTATTACAGAATACTAAGTTAAATCGGTAGGCTTTTGGGTCCTCCGGGAAGAGCACAACACATTCTCCAACTCTGACTTTACCGACAGAGTAGTATCATCTTTCGCTTTCATCCTTTTAGGATTATTTTAAGGATATCTGTATTACGTCCTATAGACATTATGTAAAGGGTGAAAGATAGCACTGATTGGCGTCCAAAGTGCCAAACAAGGGGTTGAAGAAGTGTAGCCCACCCAAATTAATTAGTGCATACTTCCTGTATACAGACTGCATGGAAATGTGACCCACTTGTCCCCAAAATGCCATCTGATCAGTAAGATAAGAAGCCACTATTGCAGCCTGAAGGGGCTCTTAAGTCTTTGATAACTCATCAGTCAACAGCTATTTCTCCTTTCTCTGAATCCCACTACATATACGTGGACTGTCAGCACATCTGAGCATGCATGTGTTTGTAATGAGAAGAGTGGAATAAGGTGTTGGTGGGAAAGACATCTCTGGTGGTGACATTTCTCCATTATCTCCAGTGGGAACTTCTTTAGTCCAACATCCCTCATCAGGAGGGAGTTGGGGGTCCCCAGGTACAAACGATAGTCGAACAGTCCCATAATATCCACAAACTTTGCTATGGACATCTTTATCATAAGAACTATTTCTAAACCAAATCTGAAATATAGAACTAGGGGGGCCTAAGCAGAAGACCACCACCTTCGTTATATCATATGTATAGGTTTCGTCTCTCTGGTAGCCGCTTGGATATGCACAGGTACAAGGTTTTTATATCAAAACAGAATAAAGTTTATTGTTCTTCATAAACTATACAGCTCCAAAATGAAACAGCCTTTGTTTAGCACAAATCAATAAAAAAAACAGTCCTCTCTCTGGGTAGGCAAAGTAAATCAAACAGTCTCACCAACTTGATATTACAAGAACCTCTCAGGCTGCAGTACAGACTATCCACCAGCTCCGTCTTTCTGCAGTCTCAGCAAAATACTCCCACCTGAGATAGACCAGGTGCATTTTATTAGGTCAGTAAAACCCAGACTGGGCTATGGGAGCGACCTTTCCCACCCAGGCTCTTCTGGTCGTTCCTAAATCCCGGACCCAAAATCCAGTAAAAATAATAACCACCTAAGTAACACATACCTCTCATCTATGACCTTACCTCCTGGCTTCTTACACATCCTATACTTTTCCCCCTGTTACATTGACCACTTCTCTTTAGCACCTGCTTTGTCTACTATGAATCTAAGGTAGTCTGACATCCAATTACTGCCTCATTAGAATCTCAGTTTGTTACTTTATCTTTATCCTATTGCTTTACACTGCAGCTCTGCTTATCCTGCAGGACGTTACTCTGAAATCTAGAATGCCAATTTTGCCAACATCAAGGACAGAACTCTCCCTTCCTCAAACAGGACCTTCCGTGTCCAAGGAAGTCCAACATCCCAGGATGCCCGGTGGGAGTTAATCCGCCTATGTTAAAGCAGGAAGCAGAATCCATCTGGATGAGAAAAACAACGCGGAGCGCCTCCAGACTTCATTCTGAGGCCTATTGTGATTGCAGATATTCAGCATAGATTTGTATATGAAACGAATGTGGAGGGGGGCTTAGCTGTATCCGCTCGAGAAGCTTATCACCGACTAGAGAAGAACTCATTAATTAGGGATTTTTTAGATTCCCAAAAGCCGGGAAAAGTGAGATGTCCACAGATGTTCTCTATTCGCGCTGATTGCCACCTAAGTCTTCATTCCTACTTGTCATCATCTTCATAAAAGTTTGGACCCACCACCCGCTCCTCAAAAATGTTTTCCAAACATCTGTTCATTTTTTTTTTTTGGGTGGGGGGGGAGGTTAGTCCTACATCTTATGGCGTAGAACTGCGCCAGTCATGGTGACTCATGTCTAGCCGTCGGTGATAAACAAGAGTTATTAATTCAAATTTGTGCACAAGATCGGAGCCCCCTGGCATTATAGATGAGGATGAACGCAATCTGTTTCTTCTTGTAATTTGGCTACTAAGGAGATTTTGCTGTAAACGCAAAACCAGCGTGTCATATGGAAGTCGTCCATCATCGCTATCCAGCAGCAAAACATGAAGGACCCTCTTGCCCGGGCAATAAGTGGCTGCCGCTGGATGGTACACAGACATATGGAAGGCACAGCAATATGGCCAAACCTGCCTTATTCTCCCATTACCCTGTAAATAATGCTTCTTCTCACTACTGGCCCCCATTACAGTGCATGGCGGTAGTCTTGCAGCTTTCCATAGACCGCCCCATAGCTACAGCATCAGAACAAAGCAAGTGAGCTTCCAGTGCACCCAATAAAATGCGAGGATATACTATATTTAAAGGGAATCTGTTACCATGTTTATGCTATCTAATCTGAGAGCAGCATGATGTAGGGGCCGAGACCCTGATTCCAGCGATGTGTCACTTTCTGAGCTTCTTGCTATTATTTTGATACAATTCTTGTTTTCTCTGCTGCAGATCTAGCGGTTCTCTGAATGTTGAGCCCCATGTAACCCCGCCTGCCCACACCACTGATTGGCTGCTTTCTGTGAACACTGAGCATAGGCAGAAAGCTAACAATCAGTATTAGGGGCGTGGATACACAGAGCAGTTCGCCAGGAGGCAAGAGACACCTAGTCCTGTAGTGATAATCTCCTTCTGATAAAACACTGGTTTTACTGAAACAGCAACACACAGCCCAATAAGTGACACATCGCTGGAATTAAGGTCTCTCAGCCCCTATATCGTACTGCTTTCGTATTACATTGCAAAAACCTGCTAATAGATTTCATTTAATAATGTGGTCTCCTTGGCTTATTTGAGAAGGATCGCACGGGACTCCCAACCTTTGATCTTTGGTGCAGATTTTTTGTGGATGTCCCTGTGGGAAAAATTCCCAAACGTTGAACGTTCAACCTTACTAATGTTTTAAATCCACAAATTGGAACAGGAAAGCGCCCACTGTGGGTAGGTTTTGCATAAATCCATGAGCCTGTTTTTAGCCCCTGTTGATCTTATAAGGTGAGGACCACTTGAACCCCCTGCCGATCCTGACAATTACATTTTTGTGAACTTTGGTGCCCTGGCTTTGCGCTGTGCAAGGAAACTTCAAGCTGCAATCTCCTGCACAGCCAGGTGGATGGGCCACAGCTGTACAGGGTAATAAAAAACAGTAAATAGGAGCTGCAGCCTCTTCCTTCTTAGGAACAATCAGGGTGTCAATCACTTGAAGGTTTAATCCTGTCTTCAAAAATAGAGATTATTGGATAGAGCTTGTGAAAACAAGCACTTTTGCAATTTATAACTTTTTAGAATTTTTAGCCGTTCTTGAGATATTAACAACTGTTCTTTTGTTTACAAGTTAGACAGCAGCGGTGGTCGGTCTCCATGGTAGCAACGTGTAAACAAAAGAAAAGTGCTAATATCTCAAGAACGGCTGATAATTTTAATAAGCAGTAAATTGCAAAATTGCTTGTCTTTGCAAGAACTTTCTTCTTATACCCATTCATGAAGATGGGAATAATCCCCTTTAACAATCATAAAGTAATGGGAGACACTAGCTACATAAGATGGGGATACTCCTTTAACGCTTTTTGTAATAGAGAAGTAGTAGATCAGACGTGAGCAGCAATAATGAGCAGATGTGATGTGTTCACCTGTAAATTATCCTTGTTGTCAGCTCGTGGCCGTGTAGAACGTCTCACATCATGGCAGATATTCTAAAGCAGCAGATTAAAATGCCATGTTTACCCAGCAGAACACATACAACAGCCAACCATGTGAGTTACGAGTTTTAAGATGAGATAGTCTGCGAACTCCTACTCCCGCTCCAGGAATCAATACCAGCCCACGTCTAAATCAATCCCTCCAGCTTAGCGGCTGCGGCGATCTAATAAGAACCATATAGTCACTGTTTTGCCTGCTGGATAATAGATAGCGCTTAGTCTGGGTTTGTTTTCTCTTCTACTTATATTTGCTGTCTTAATTTTTTTTTTCTTTATTATTCTCACAGAAGAGATAAAAAAAAAAATCATTCTCCAAATATTTTCTTAATACATATATTTATAGAGCAGAAGTAAGGTTTTTCTGATGCAGAACTCCAAATCTCTTACACGGAGGACACCTAGGAGGAGCCACCACTAGAGGGAGCTCCGAGAAACTTTCTTTTAAATTCAGCCACCAAGTCGATCCACTGATCACTCTGGGTTTCGCTGCTGGTATAAATAATTGATTTTGGCCATAGGAAGCCATAGTAGTCCTGGAATTTTCATCTGTTTCACTTGTTGCAGTGAAAATATAGTATTACATGGTGTAGATTCTAAACGAATGAGTTAAATTTACTAGAATGGGAGATGCTCCTGGTTTGTAGAAAGGGTTCTGAGTGGGGGACCTCCCTCCATGACAGTTATGTACCCCAATGGGTCATATCAGCAAGGAGATAGCAAGACATAGAGGCCAAAAGGCTCTCATACAAAAAATGGCATGGCACTGAGGGAAAAGGTACTACCAGTGCAGTTTTAGGGGTTGACTGGATCCCCAGGAACTCCATCAATAGAGAGTGCCCCAATCACGGGGTGAGGAAATGGCAGGTTTTCGTGGGCAGTTATAGGGGACGAAATCTAATCGATTGCCTATGGCTTCCCTCTTCTCTGTGAAGGACTGGATCCCCAGGAGCTCCATCAATAGGGATTCCACCAATCGGAGTGGGGAAGGGCTGGATGCCCAGGAGCACCATCAAAAGTACCCCAATCAGGAGGTGAGGAAAGGCCTTGGAGAGAAGGGCTGCTACCAGAGCAGTTTTGAAGGAGGAAAACTCGATTGCCTATGGCCTCACTTTTCTTTGTGACTCCCCAATAACTGGATGCTCAGAAGCACTATCAATCGAGAGTGCCCCAATCAAGGGGTGGAGAAAGAACTTTGTGGGAAGGAGCGCTACCAGGGGAATTTTAGGGGATGAATACTAGGCAATTGCCTATGGCCTCCGTTTCTTTGTGAACCATCAAGAGCTGAATCCCCAGGAGCTCTATAAATATGGATTCCACCAATCTGGGTGGGGAAAGGGCTTGGCGGAGACTGAAAAAGGAAGGACAGCAAGGTTGTAAAAAACCTTATTCGGCTAGAATATCTATAGATCCTATAAAGAATGATAAAAGATTGATGTCCCCCCATAGAATGGCCATTAATATCCAACCCATCCCTCCCCCAAGCCATCGCCAGTTTGGCAACATAGTCATCCAAGAAGCTTCACTCAATGACATACTGCTTTTGCATCAATGCGGGGTGGCATGGAGGTGATCAGCCTGTGGAACTGCTGAGGGGTTATGGAAGCCCCGGTTGCTTTGATAGCAGCCTTCAGACCGTCTGCATTGTTGGGTCTGGTGTCTCTCATCTTGACAACACTCCATAGATTCTCTATAGGGTTAAGGTCAGACGAGTTTGCTGCCAATCAAGCACAGTGATACTGTTATTTGAACACCAGGTATTGGTACTTTTGGCAGTGTGGACAGGGGCCAAGTCCTGCTGGAGAATGAAATCGCCATCTCCAATAAGCTTGTCGGCAGAGGGAAGCATGAAATGCTCTAAAATCTCCTGGTAGACGACTGCGCTGACTTTGGTCTTGATAAAACACAGTGGACCTACACCAGCAGATGACATGGCTCCCCAAACCATCACTGATGGTGGAGACTTCACACTAGACCTCCAGCAGCTTGGATTGTGGCCTCTCCACTCTTCCTCCAGACTCTGGGACCGCGATTTCCAAATGAAATGCAAAATTTACTTTCATCTGAAAACAACACGTTGGACCACTGACAACAGTCCAGTTCTTTTTCTCCTTGGCCCAGGTAAGACGCTTCTGGCGTTATCTATTGGTCATGAGTGACTGACACAAGGAATGTGACACTTGTAGCCCATGTCCTGGATACGTCTGTGTGTGGAGGCTCTTTAGGCAATGACTCCAGCCTCAGTCCACTCCTTGTGAAACTCCCCCAAATATTTGAATGGCCTTTTCTTAACAATCCTTTCCAGGCTGCGGTTATCCCGGTTGCTTGTGCACCTTTTTATACCACACTTTTTCCTTCCACTCATTATTCCATTAATCTGCTTGGATACAGCACTCTGTGAACAGCCGGCTTCTTTAGCAATGACCTTTTGTGGCTTCCCCTCCTTGTGGAGTGTGTCAGTGACTGCCTTCTGGACATCTGTCAGGTCAGCAGTCTTCCCCATGATTGTGGAGCCACTGAAACAGACTAAGGGAACTTTATAAACGCTTTGGAAGCCTTTACAGGTGTTTATTGTTAATTATTCTAATTTACTGAGATAATGACTTTTGGGTTTTCATTGGCTGTAAGCCATAATCATCAACATTAACAGAAATAAACCCATGACATAGATCACACTGTGTGTAATGACTCTATAGAATATAGGCGATTCACTTTTTGTATTGAAGAACTGAAATAAATTAACTTTATGATGTTATTCTAATTTTGTGAGAAGCCCCTGTATATATTGAAGGGTTACACAATTTCCCAGCACATAAAAGCCAATCTGAAGCTGTTGTGCAGCCATGGGACCCAGTCTGGGGGTCTGGAATGAATTTCCATGGCACAAGAGAAGAGTTTATCTTCTAAGGAAAGTCGCGGCACCTCCTCAAACAATACGCTCATTTAGATTCTGTGCCTGGATTCCTTCGAAGAGGAGGCCCCATCAAAAGACTTCCGCAACAATATACAAAAACATCAGGGCTCAAGCGCAGGGAAAAGCCGGGAGAAACGCTGCTTCTTATTTGCACTTAAAAGCTAAATCTTTCATTAGCATTTTAATAAAATATTCCTATTTTTCTTTGGCGGAAGCCAAGCTGTGTGTGAAAAGCGGCTCAGCGAACAATAGGGATTTTTACAGGGCTGCCGGCCCATTAGTCGCGTTCATCTTCCAGCACAAGAGTATTTATTGTACATACCAAAAGCTGCTCAGTCTTATAATGAAAAGTACAAAGACCACCGCTGCTGTCACCCTGTCACCTCCACTGCCAAATCCATCTGTCTGAAGAGAATTTTGCATTGCTGGTATCAAACGGCTCATGTGGATGTTCATATACACATACAGTATGCACCAATTACTTGTAACATTAAAATCACCTAATATTGTGTACATCTCCTTCTGCTGCCAAAAAGATCTGAGGCCTGTACTCTACCAAACCTATGAAGGCGTCCTGTGGGATCTGGCACCAATACTTTATACACAGATCCTTAAGTTGTGAGGTGTGGCCTCCACAGATCTGGGGATTGAGGACAAGTCATCACCTTAAACTCTTTATCCTGTTCCTCAGACCATTCCTGACCGACCATTATCCTGCAAACAGCCAGACTGCATTTCCTATCAGCATTAATGTAAGGCCATGGCCATGCCACCAGTCAGCAGTTAAACTTCTTTGGATACTATTGGTAGCTACTATATACTACAAGACCTGCCATATACCTGGAACGCCCCACAGGACCTGCCATATACTAGGAACGCCCCACAGGACTTTCCATATACCAGGAACACTCCGCAGGACCTGCCATATACTAGGAACGCCCCACAGGACTTTCCATATACCAGGAACGCTCCGCAGGACCTGCCATATACTAGGAACGCCCCACAGGACCTGCCATATACTAGGAACGCCCCACAGGACTTTCCATATACCAGGAAAGCCCCACAGGACCTGCCATATACTAGAAACGCCCCACAGGACCTGCCATATACTAGGAACGCCCCACAGGACCTTCCATATTCTAGGAACACCCCGCAGGACTTGCCATATACTAGGAACGCCCCACAGGACCTGCCATATACTAGGAACACCCCACAGGACCTTCCATATACCAGGAACACCACAGAGAACCTGCTATATACCAGGAACGCCCCACAAGACGTACCATATACCAGCAACGCCCCACAGGACCTGCCATATTCCAGAAATGCCCCACAAGACCTGCCGTATAATGGGAACACCCTACAAGATCTGCCGTGTACCAGGAACACTCCATAAGACCTGCCGTATACCGGGCTCTCTCCACAAAACCCTATGTATACTGAGAACACCCCACAAGACCCTCCATATAACGGAAACACCCTACGAAACCCTATATATACCTGGATCACCCTACAAGACCCTCCATAAACTTGGTACACCCCACAAGACTCTCATTATAGCAGTAACACCCCACAAAATCTGCTGTATACCGAAAACACCCCACAAGACCTGCCATATACCGAAAACAAGGACTTCCCCACAAGACTTTCCGTATATTGGGGACACCCCACAAGTCCTGCCATATACCAGGAACGCCCCACAAGACCTGCCGCATACTGGGAACACCCCACAAGATCTGCAGTATACCAAAAACATCCTACAAGACCTGCCATATACAGAGAACACTCCACAAGACCTGCCACATACATGGAACGCCTTGTAAGAGGAAGACCCGGACGGTCATGTGCGTCTCCCTAGATTAGATAAACTTTCTAACCTTTACATACGAGAAAGTGTTTTATATTGCATAGAACCTTATAGGCACCAAGGTGCCCAGATAATATTTTGATATAATATGTGGATGACTCAATGTGTTCTGATAAATGTATTAGATATAGGGAAAGGATAAGATTAGTACATAGGACATAGGTTAAGATTTAGCTATAACATAGGATTGGGTATAGTGCAGTAGTGGGTACAATAAGTTCAGGATGCAGACAGGTTTAGGATAGAAACAGTTAATGTGTTCAGGAACAGCCCATTGTGAGAGGCGCAGGGCCAGTTAACAAGAGGAACACTTCTTATTGCTGTGAAAGTAAGAGGTTAGATTGAGAAAGAGCAGTAGTTGGAGGTCTTAGGGCACGAGGAGCACGGGCTATTCAGCAGCAAGAGAACTTCAGCCATAAACTCGGAGTGAACATTCCTGGAACGTTCGGGCCTACGGTCCAACCGAGGCACTGAGAAGTGCTCTTCAATATCTTCCTAGGAGAGGAAGTTGGACAGGGAATCACATAAGGGAGTTGGGACGGGACTCATGGAAGCTGCAGAGTGGGAAGGAGTATCCCAGGGGCCAGGGAGGAAAGGGATAGCTCAGGGCGAGTGAACAGCGGACATCAGAATACGCTGTGCCATGGACTTTGAAAACGGAAACTTTTATGCAGAATCAGCGTAGCTACCGGGGGGGGGGGCAGAGGGGGCGGTGGCCCCGGACCCCGCGCTCTGATGGGGCCCACCCGAGCTATGCTATGTAACTATATCAGCGTGCAGATTGCGCCGATACAATTACATGCTGCAGCAGGGAGTGAGTTATGTGACCACTCTTCTGCAGAGGAGAGGGGGAGGGGAGGTCACTCACCCAATCCTGGCTGAGCGCGCTCTCCTTGAAAGCTCCCTGCTGCAGAGAAGACGCAGGGGGCTCTGCCTGTGAGCTGAGTTCACTGTCTGCTCTGCACTTGATTGCTTCTGACTGAGAGGAGCCTGAAAGCTGAGGAGCGTGCTGCTCCAGGACCAGTGGACACTGCACACAGCATGGGAATTGATGAGTATCTATGTTACTTACTATTTGAAGTGTCTAGTCTGTTGCTTTGAATATATACATACAACTTACTGCTATTTGGGTGTAATATTCATTACATGATGCTCTCCTTACGTGTTACAGTTTTCAGGCACTTTGCAGCGGTCACTGATGCGCTATATGGCGATGCTTTGTCTTGGCCTGGGAATTTACTGCACTTTGGGACTGAGAGAAAACCAGGAAAAGTGCAAACTAGAGATCGCACTGCTGGCTGCAGTCATTGAGCTGCGCAGAGAAAGCGGCGCATCCTCCCTGGCAGGCAGAGGGAGGGTTAAACCAGTGTATCGATCACCTTATCTCTCTGTTTGTGCTGGCGTGTAATTATTAACCTACCCGTTACCCGGGTGACAGCGAGTCCTGGAGGATTAGGGGATGTGCACACGTTGTGGATTACTCTGCGGATTTTTCGGCGTGGATTTGGCCAAATCCACAGGTAAATCCGCAGGTTAAATGAACTGCGTTTTACCTGCGGATTTAGTGCAGATTTTGTGCGGATTTCCCCTGCGTTTTTACACCTGCGGATTCCTATAATGGAGAAGGTGTCAAAACGCTGCGGATTCCGCACAAAGAATTGACATGCTGCAGATTTAAATCTGCAGAAAATCCGCAGCATGTGCACTGTGTTCTTCATTTCTCATAGACTGTACTGTACAACGCAGCAGAAACTGCTGTGGATCCGCAGGACCAAATCCACTGCGGATCCGCAGCAGAATCCGCAACGTGTGCACACACCCTAACTAGTGTTTGCTGCTCCTACTGGGAAGTGAAGTCTGGCACTTGTAGTGCCACAGCAGCAGTTAGTGCTTGATGACAAATAGCTGTGGAATAGTGTTTTTCTATACAGCGATTGTTAGTGGCATGGACATGTTACTAGTGTGATATAATATATTAGTATCAGTAATGCAGGTGACTTATTGTTGGAGTGAATCCTACAATGTGGTGAGCTACAGGGGGAGGGCGGTCACCCCGGGACCAGCGCTCTGAGGGGACCCACCCACAGCACGCCGATAGTGTTACATTCTGCGGCAGATCAGGCAGAATCGATCTCCCTGATCTGCCACCCGGCCGCTATGGGGCCCCTGAGCAGGCGCAGGGGCCCTGTGTCAGCAGTGGGTCCCCACCTGTCATTGCAAAATCAACTGTGTTGGTTGGAGGCCATTTCAGCTGACTCCATTGATGAGAGAAGGAGCATTATGCTCCCTCTCCCATCATCCCCCTCTCATCAGCTTCTGATGTCACTAACGCCAACACTGACAGGGGGTCGCAATGACGTCACTACTCGGAGCCTACAGTCCGGAGATGTGCGGGAGCTCGCAGCAGTGAAGGAACCAGGAGGAAAGGTGAGTTTTGGATTTATTTTTTATGAGGCTGCCTATGGGGTGCATTATATAAAGGGCTGCATTATTCTATAGGGTCTGCCTATGGGGAGTGCATTATACTATATTGAGGACTATAGTGAACTTGTCTGGCACATTATACTATATGGAGGCTATCTAGCGGGCAGTGTGGAGATTACAGTGTTGGAGCTATCAAACAATTTGGGGAATAATAAGCGGTCAGTATATATACAGTGAGGGGGGATTAGACTGTGTATAAGAGAGCATCATACTGTGTATAGGGGAGCATCATACTGTGTATAGGGGAGCATCATACTGTGTATAGGGGAGCATCATACAGTGTATAGGGGAGCTGTACAGGGGGGGAGACTCATGACATTATTAAATGTAAAGTGGGCACTTATTGTTATAGGGAACTCAGGTAACTGACTGTCAAAGGGGCACAAATGGCGCTATTACTTTCTAGGGGACAAAATATGGGCACTGTTTTCGAGATTTGCTTTAGAATTTAGAGGGCACAGAGAACCACACAGCATGTACAGTTAAAGGGACACATGCAGCAGCAGCGGCTCAGCATTGGGGTATCAGCAGGGTAAGGAGTTTGTGCAGGTGGGGAGTAGTCCCATTGGTGACAGTGCTGAAAATATGAGACATGAAATGAATCTTTGTTGTAATCTCTGCAGACGAGTCCTGGCTGGAAGAAGTTGTCATGTTGGTCTGGGCCAGATGGAAAAGTGAACGATTCCATCAGAAAGAACGTCAGCTGTAAGTCACCATCTGTAACTGTGCTGTGATCTCTTATACGGTATGTTGTGTAGGGCAGGTATCTACCACTCACTATATGGCGGTAATATCAATATTGGTCTTTATTTAGAAATTATATTCAGCAACAGCGCGGTCCTCTGCTGAGGTTCTCCTCCACTATTATTGTGCGTCACCGAGTTGTAAGCAAGGTTACCTGGTTGGGGGCCCACTCAGAAGTTTCGCCCCCCTGAACCAAAACCCTAGCTACGCCTCTGTGCAGAATACTGCGTGTTTGAATATGATGAAAATGGACAGTTAAGTAAACTTTGTTATTATAAAATGAATTTTATGTTCCCTAATGTGTGTGATGTGGTTCCTGAAGATGAAGAATCGGAGACAGCAAGGGCCTGCGACCAAAACAAGAGTGCTACACACCACACACATAACACAGGAGAAATCAACTTTTTTGAATTTACCAAATGGCTGCAATAAAACAAAGAGGGAAAAATTTAAAGGGGTCTGAATACTTTCCGTACCCACTGTATACCGGGAACACCCCACAATACCTGTCGTATACCAGACACATCCCATAATACCCTTCCTTTACAGGGAACATCCCACAAGGTAGTACTGCAAGACAGTGATGAGCTCCCCTACCACAAGACCCGACACGTGTTTCTCCCCGATGAATAAATGCATGCGTGTATCATGTCGTTCTGACAGGTGTCTTGTTTGTCTTTTGGTGTTTGGCTTAATTATTTTACATATACAACTTCTTAATGAATTTATACAATAACATTTATCTTCTTCAATAGTTCTTGTGATATGTTCCATCCCTGACACAATCTTTCTCCTTCTTTGGTTATTTATTTTTGTGCCACATGGGGAAGTGCTATATCTTTAGGTTACTTGAGATATATTGGTAAATATATTTTGAATTAGAAATATTTTATATTATTTTACCACCCTTATTATTTTCTTTGCATAATTCTGTATTCTTTTCTTTTGTATATGTATGAAAGAAACCAGGATCGCAACAGAAAATTGACCCCTAAAAATTCACTTTTAATTAGATAATTTAAAAACTTTGGACAATACCAGCTCATAGGGTACAGGACAATAAATCACCAAAAGACCACCAGACAAAAGAATTAATGTATAAATTATACTCAGGACAACCACACTCACCCTAATGGGCCCTAGTGAGTCCCTTCCTGACCGCGGAGGTTGGCACTCTAGTTGTTGACGATATGGCGCCCCCGCTCAACGTCGGTGACCCTGTAACACCCTAAAAATCCCTAGTCCACGACGAGGATACACAGAAAAAACACACATACATAAACACCCGCAAAAAAAACCCTAGTGGAGAGACTGGATAACGTCTCTTTAAAAAGTGCACACTTGCTATAACCTTATCTTGTAGTATCAATGTGAGCACTAAGCCCACAATAATCAGGTAGACTTATCTCGTAGTAAAAAATTCTCAATATTGCAGCTACAATAGCTTATCTCATAATAAAAAGAGCTTTATGCTGCATATATTGACAGACCATGTACAAAAAGCCCCCCCCAAAAAAAACAAAAAGAGAAAAAGAAAAAACGTCTACTCAAAAATAAAGGAAAGTCAATATTCCCATTAGCAGTAGTATATATTGCACAGTTAATGCACTCCAAATAATATAATCCACCAGGTGGAACAGAATGGCATAAATGCGCTGATTTAATCATCCATCATGGACATAATAGTCCAGACATAGGCAAAACCGGCAGCAAAGACACTCCCTATAATCCAGGATGCCATAATGCCCACATATAGCCAAAATTTACATTGCCATCCATCAGTCTGTTAGCGTATAAAAAATCAATACTAATCAGCCATTAGACGTGAGGCCCAGCCCGACGCGTTTCCCCCTTCAAAATGTTGAGGGTTCATCAGGGGCAAAGAAGAAGGGGTCTCATCACCCCAGCCCAAAGATCAGTGCAATGTGCGGCGTGCTTCATGTGTCTCTGACGCTCATATTTACCGCGTCTTAGTCGCAACGTCACTTCCGGTCACGTGTAATGGAAGCTGTAATTTCAGTGGACCGCCTTCTGCGTCCCATCCATCATGACCCAGTCGTGACGTCACTTCCGGTCACATGTAACAGAGGTCACCTCCGGTCACATGTAACGGAGAATGCGCCCTCAATGGAACGCACCCTGCGTCCCAACCGGAAGCGTGTCAAAGAAAGGGGCGGAACTGATGAAAAACATGTCCCTGATGCAAAAGCTCATTCTTGAGGGCGGATAACCTCCATCCATGTTCCGTATGCTAATGAAGTGACGTCACAAACACGCCACCAATCTTACAGTAGCGGAAATATCACAGGAGGAGTGCATCAAATCATGCATAAAAGTAAACACATAACGAAATCCCCTCCATATAATCATAATGAACAAAAACATAATAAAGCAATAATCATATAAACATTGAGTCACTCCCTCTGTTTTAATGCATGCGAAAATACCTTTAAATATATACGAGAATGCCTTTTAACCCCTTAAAGAGACACATCCATGTATCCAAAACCAAAATTAACTAGATAACATATTAAATATAGTGAAACAGTATCACGGCTCATAACAATCCGCCCTCAAGACCTGGTGGTCTTTTGGTGATTTATTGTCCTGTACCCTATGAGCTGGTATTGTCCAAAGTTTTTAAATTATCTAATTAAAAGTGAATTTTTAGGGGTCAATTTTCTGTTGCGATCCTGTTTTTTTTGTGTGTTCTTTTGATCCTTTTAAAAAATGTTTTGAGGTTTTTGGTATATGTATGAAAGACTCGGTTCCGAGGAAGTGGAAGAGGAAAGCGGAGGAGATCGTGAATTGATAATATGCGGTGGGACGGACGCGCTTCCGTGGAGGCTCCACAGGAAGTGCCAATATGCAAAAATTCCATCCGACCGAGTAAAGCACTTGTCATAGCGGAGGGGTTTTTTTTTTTTTAATCTACAAAATGTTGATTGAATTTGTCGGAAGCCACAACACAGAGCGCGACTCGTCCTCTGAAGCCTCATTTTCTTGGTCTGTTTCCTGCTCATCTTCATTTTCTGGCATCCGGATAAAGAAAAGCCAATTAACCTTTGAGGTATCGGCGCTTCTCTTAACGAGCAGGATCCCGAAATGTCCTAATTAGTGTTTGCTGTCCATGGAACTTGCTCAGTCCCCGAAACCTGCGATAAATAGCAAGATGTCTGCACAATATAATTGCAGCAAATTTCTATGAAATTTAGCACAAATTAAAGGCTCTAGTGTGACCTTGTGCAACGCTAAGGAATCCTCAAGTCCGTGTCCTCGTCTAACCCTTCATAGTACTAGAAATCTCAAGAAAACCATAAAGACCATGCCATTATTTGACTATTGCTGAAAAATTGAACCAAAATTGATGTCTACAAATTTGTGTAGTTAACCTCAATAACCAACCTCCGCTCTGCAGAAAGCGGAGATATGAGACGTTTTTGGTGGTATCCTCATACTACTGGCTCCGATGACAGTAGATGGTCATCAGGGCCACAAAGAATTTTTATTTCCTGACTTGGGTAAGTGGTTCTACTGGGTCCAAAAAAGCAATATGGATTCTCCGTGACCCTACAGAACCGATGTGACTTGATTGAGAGTGAAAAAATACACATGGCCTATTCTCATCTCAAACCTTTGTGAGTCCTCCTACCATGAGGATCCACTGAGTGCATTGACCACCAAGTCAATTCTCACATTATGTATTATGGACCAGCAATTCGGAAAAACAGGCAGATAGGGCAGATTGATAAAAAATTAGAACCGTAGATGGGCATGGTCCCCATAGACCAGTCCATAGAGTCCTAAATCCATCATCTTATGGCGTCCAACAACAAAAAAAAGGCTTGGTTGGTTTCAAGACCTGCATGATGACATTGAAAGGCTTGGTCAATCGATAAATGTCTGATTACTGGGGTTCCACAGTAGTGACTGCCATTATTCATAAAGGTCTTGAGTCCACATGGACACTACCACTCCATTCATCGTCTATGGGTCTGTACTTGGCCACCTCCGTCAATCCCATAGACTTTAAATGGAGTAAGAGTGAGCATACATGACCACTGGTCGGTGAGGCTCTCAGCAGTGCCCCTTCCCAGCAATTATCCTTTTATCACTTGTCCAGTGGACTAACCCCTTTAAGGAGCAGTCACATAAACCTAAACTGGAGTCCTGATGACAACCAACTTCAAAGCTCATAGACCTTCACCTACCTGCTCATGATACTCGATGCCCATACTGAGGGTATTGATCAAGATGGCGATCATGATCCCCCGGTTGAAGTACTTGCTGTCCACAATCCTTTTCAACCGGTTGGTGAATTCTTCCCAGAGTTTGCAAATCTTGTTCACCTCTTTCTCTTTCTTCTTGAAAGTCTTTATTTTCTGGACGTGATCTCTTTGGTCTCCGTGCCTCAAGTCCTGGGTGAACTCGTAAACTCCGTTTGCGTCTGACTCGCAGCTGTCAGAGTCGCTGAGCTCCAGTTCTGGATTTTCTAGGAGATTGGCGCAATAAGCGCAGTTCTGGAGCTCGCAGATGATCTGGCTCGGCTGGGGACTTGGCAAGGAACAGGGGACGCTCAGGCTTGATAATTTGCTGGAGCTTCGGCAGAGGCCTACAAGGAGAAAAGGGAAATAAAACCTTAAAATCTTTCATTGCGGTGGGAAAACTCCTTTTTGTAAGCTGCTCTCAGCACAGACCACATCAAAGTTGAATGTGACAAGATGCAAAGAGTCAGTAAAAGCCAAACGATGGAGAATTTTTAATCTTACCCAATTGCAAAATTGAATTTTAACCCCAAATACATGCATTGATGTATAAAAATAAAAATAAAAAGGGACAACCACTTTAAGAGGACTTTCAGACACTTACCATAAATATAAAGAGTTTGGATGTGGAATGTAAATTCTAGCTTACCCTGAATGCTCATCAATCCTGATCGAAAATGTGCCCACACTCGACAGGAACATTCATTTTTAGAAAGGGTTTACATAAAGGGCCTGAAGTTTGCTGGAACTGTTTACGAAAAAATCTGGAAAAACTGGAACCTGTGCATTTACAGCTATGTAAACTACAGGGCACCACATTGGGAACCTTGTTTGCCCATCAATTCCTATTGAACAGTTGTAGTTACCAATCCATGCAAAGAGTGGTGGGTAGAAGGTGGAGCGCAGCCCACAGGTTGGTTTTTGGCTCCTTATTTGCCTAGTTGTGGCGCTGGCTGGTAAGGTACTCAAATTTAGAGAAGACCTGTTGACAAGAAAGCCCCTATATTTTTTTCATGCATATAGTCTAGGAAACTGGAATCAGAAGAAGAAACGAAACTTTGACTAAATTGCAGTCACACTTAATACAGACTTAATATTGCCGCCTGCTGAAAGTAAGCGTTTCCGTAGGCATTGTGGGGAAAGCGGCAGTGCTGACACAGCGGCGGCTTCCATTAAATTCACCATACACATGCAAATCAGCCTACAGCTTTCATCCAAACATATGTGCTGTGAATGAAGAGCTGCGAACATCGGCTTATAGGTGCCGTCCCCGGGGGAATGTTTATGAGATAAACACTGGCGAGCCGAATACGGCTGGAAAATACTTTGAAAATTTGTCTCGTTTCGATTTTCCGAGTCTTGGGATAAATTGATCTCGGCAAGGTGGTGCAGGCAACAAGACGATCATTTATATACCTGACTGGAAAAAAAAATGCTGACATTTAGGGGGAATTTCATGCTATTTCTTTGTAGCTGTCAGGGCTTTGATTTTATTTTACAGAAATTCAACTCCATAGCATAAGCATAAAGCTACATGATGAAAAATATCTGCAGTCTCCACTAGGGGAAGCTGATGAGCGTACTGCATACTGTTTATAGCTCCCCCTAGTGGTGTCTGCAGACAGAATCTTATCATGTATCTCTGTAAACAGGGAGCTCCCCCTAGTGGTGGCTGCAGACAGGATCTTATCATGTATCTCTGTATACAGGGAGCTCCCCCTAGTGGTGGCTGCAGACAGGATCTTATTATGTATTGTTGTATATAGGGAGCTCCCCCTAGTGGTGACTGCAGGCAGGATCTTATCATGTATCTCTGTATACAGGGAGCTCCCCCTAGTGGTGGCTGCAGACAGGACCTAATCATGTATCTCTGTATACAGGGAGCTCCCCCTAGTGGTGGATGAAGACAGGATCTTATTATGTATTGTTGTATACAGGGAGTTCCCCCTAGTGGTGGCTGCAGACAGGATCTAATCATGTATCTCTGTATAGAGGGAGCTTCCCCTAGTGGTGACTGCAGGCAGTATCTTATCATGTATCTCTATATACAGGGAGCTCCCCCTAGTGGTGGCTGAAGACAGGATCTTATTATGTATTGTTGTATACAGGGAGCTCCGTCTGCAGACAGAATCGCATCATGTATCTACAGTGGGGAAAAAAAGTATTTAGTCAGCAATAGTGCAAGTTCCACCACTTAAAAAGATGAGAGGCGTCTGTAATTTACATCATAGGTAGACCTCAACTATGGGAGACAAACTGAGAAAAAAAAATCCAGAAAATCACATTGTCTGTTTTTTTTTTCATTTTATTTGCATATTATGGTGGAAAATAAGTATTTGGTCAGAAACAAGCAATCAAGATTTCTGGCTCTCACAGACCTGTAACTTCTTCTTTAAAAGTCTCTTCTTTCCTCCACTCCTTACCTGTAGTAATGGCACCTGTTTAAACTTGTTATCAGTATAAAAAGACACCTGTGCATACCCTCAAACAGTCTGACTCCAAACTCCACTATGGTGAAGACCAAAGAGCTGTCAAAGGACACCAGAAACAAAATTGTAGCCCTGCACCAGGCTGGGAAGACTGAATCTGCAATAGCCAACCAGCTTGGAGTGAAGAAATCAACTGTGGGAGCAATAATTAGAAAATGGAAGACATACAAGACCACTGATAATCTCCCTCGATCTGGTGCTCCACGCAAAATCCCACCCCGTGGGGTCAGAATGATCACAAGAACGGTGAGCAAAAATCCCAGAACCACGCGGGGGGACCTAGTGAATGAACTGCAGAGAGCTGGGACCAATGTAACAAGGCCTACCATAAGTAACACACTACGCCACCATGGACTCAGATCCTGCAGCGCCAGACGTGTCCCACTGCTTAAGCCTGTACATGTCCGGGCCCGTCTGAAGTTTGCTAGAGAGCATTTGGATGATCCAGAGGAGTTTTGGGAGAATGTCCTATGGTCTGATGAAACCAAACTGGAACTGTTTAGTAGAAACACAACTTGTCGTGTTTGGAGGAAAAAGAATACTGAGTTGCATCCATCAAACACCATACCTACTGTAAAGCATGGTGGTGGAAACATCATGCTTTGGGGCTGTTTCTCTGCAAAGGGGCCAGGACGACTGATCCGGGTACATGAAAGAATGAATGGGGCCTTGTATCGTGAGATTTTGAGTGCAAACCTCCTTCCATCAGCAAGGGCATTGAAGATGAAACGTGGCTGGGTCTTTCAACATGACAATGATCCAAAGCACACCGCCAGGGCAACGAAGGAGTGGCTTCGTAAGAAGCATTTCAAGGTCCTGGAGTGGCCTAGCCAGTCTCCAGATCTCAACCCTATAGAAAACCTTTGGAGGGAGTTGAAAGTCCGTGTTGCCAAGCGAAAAGCCAAAAACATCACTGCTCTAGAGGAGATCTGCATGGAGGAATGGGCCAACATACCAACAACAGTGTGTGGCAACCTTGTGAAGACTTACAGAAAACGTTTGACCTCTGTCATTGCCAACAAAGGATATATCACAAAGTATTGAGATGAAATTTTGTTTCTGACCAAATACTTATTTTCCACCATAATATGCAAATAAAATGAAAAAAAAACAGACAATGTAATTTTCTGGATTTTTTTTTCTCAGTTTGTCTCCCATAGTTGAGGTCTACCTATGATGTAAATTACAGACGCCTCTCATCTTTTTAAGTGGTGGAACTTGCACTATTGCTGACTGACTAAATACATTTTTTCCCCACTGTATGTATGTTTGCAGGACACTTCCCCTACTGGTGATTGCAGGCAGTGGGAATCTTATGACATATTGATAAGGAGTTGTGAAACTGGGCATGAAAGTGCAGCACAGTTGTGAACCGTACCTTCACAGTCCTCCCCACCGAGCAGTATTTCCATTCACTTGGATACAGTTGATGCTGTGGACTGGCAGGAACGCCCCAATGCAGGGGAAATCTGCACATTTTCATTCTCATAATTTGTGGGATCCCAGTAGTTAGAGACCCAATTATGCAGTCACTTACCGAGATGGTAATACCCCTATGGTTCGCAGTCACGGCATCGTGATGGCTGCCAATTTGGCAGGTGCCCATTATTTTTTTTACAAATGAGGGGCACCCCGGAGGCTGCTGTAAATGCTGCCTGATGTTAACAGGGTTTTGTAAATGGTAACTGGTGACAGTGGGAGCGACAAGTGGCGGAGAACAAGCCGTACTTGCTCCTTACCCAGAGGAGGAAGGAGCTGCGCTCTCTCCAGCACAACGCCCGTATTAGACATTAGTCTCTCTTTAATGGAGCCGTTTCTCTCCAGATCACCACGCAGCTATTTATGTAGCGCAAATGTATGCAATTATACTTAAGTGTTTATGTTCCCATGCTATGAAGCCATTGCTCGTGATTTCCTTACACTCGGCTGCGGGGCAGAGTAATGAGTTATCCACAACTGTGATTATTACCTTCAGCCATTATTATATAAGTCACATCAGACCCAGCCAAGTCAAGGATCCGGCATGAATACTTAATATGCCGAGAATCGACTTGAGTGCTGGACAACGGGCAAAGCTGCAGCGGGTATGCAATTCCCTACTGTAACTCTTAAAGGGCTGGTCCACTTTGTCAATTACCCTTAAAGAAGGGTCAATTAATGATGAGCAGATTACAGGGCGTCCAGGTGCTGGGTCTACCAGCGATCAGCTCTGATCTGTGAGGAAACCTGTCGGCTAGTGTTTTAAATTTAACTGCAGTGCCCCCACAGGGAAAATGAGGTATTACATCACGTCAACTAATCTCAATAGGATATCTGTATAATACATGGAGATGTTGAGTCCTCCAGAGGTTTTTTTAAGAATACATGCATGTTCCCCACAAACATTGGTCTTCTACACACAAGAATAATGAGAGTGATCTCATATTAAAGGGGTAACCCTATAATGGAGATTTATAGCTCATCCATAGTATTTACCATACATGCATGATTGTTACAGTCCCACCTGTTCGAGAGTGACTACCTCTATAGTAATTCTCTGCCTTAAAGTGGCGGCCTGCAGACATCTCACGAAGCAGGACATGGGTCAAGGAACCCAAATACTGATGACAGGTGTAAGACTCAAAGGTGCTCAATGGACAGAAGATGGCACATGTGCCCAACTCTCTCCATTCACCTTCTTTGGGCATGCTCACCTGCTTTTGTGACTTCAATGGCCAATTTACATGGCCAACAGAGAAGGAAAAGAGTTGAATAAATGTGGTCCTCCATCACCAAATAGAAGCCCCCCCTTAATCTTTAAATTGGTGGGGGTCCCAGAGATGTGACCTGTAACTATTAGACATTTTACATGTTTATACCCCCTAAAAACATATTAAAATACAATTCGGTGGTATGTTATTTTTTACTAAGATGTGTCTCTTACCATGTTCTCCCACGAGGTGATGGATCTTTCCATAAGGCTCAGCATTCAAACTGACCGGGCTGTTCACCAAGCTGGCTGGATTACTGCCACTTCGTTTTCCTTTTGGCAAGGTTGCAGGACTGGTTTTACTGGTAGGGGAAGGCAGGATGGTGGGATAGTTCATGTTGGTGTGGTTAAGCCCAACATCCAGTTTGGTGTTTGAGGAAGCATTGGAAGACTTACAGGATTTCAACTGGTGTCCCTCAAAGTGGCAATCCGCATGGTAGATGCTATGGACGGACTCACTGTTGGGTGATGTGTTCTGATGACCAGGGGATGGAGGAAGAAGCCTGAGTTGATTTTTTGGCTTCATGATCTTCATCTCTACATCACAAATCTCAGGACTTGACCTGGGTCCACGAGGACTACCATTGGTGATGTGATAATGGTGATGATGGTGGTGGTGAATTAGATGATGGATGGAGGTGATTCTTCGTTTGCACTTGCGGCCCCGGCCCTGTCCATTCATTGTACTGTTGGGGTTGACTTTTTTCCTCCGTTTGTTTTGCCAATTATTGTATAGTCTTAGTGTCCGCCTCTTGACTTTCCTAAAGATGTGGCAGATGTACTTTAGTAATTCTTCGTAGCAACTTCCCGGCTCGGAGAAGCTGGCGATTGTGCTGTCGTTGGAGAGGTAACGAGCCCGTTGCTCTTGCATTAACTGATTCTCCCGCTGTTTTGTTTCTGAAAACTGTGTTGCTATCACAACCAGGCACAAGTTTATCATGAAGAAAGAACCCACCTAAGGGAATAAACCATTGAAAATAAAAATGGCATGAAAGGAGATCTGAAGCCGCAGAGCACAATGTTAACATCAAAATATGTGTCTATTAGACAGGGATGCATAGAAACATATCCAAGATTTCCCGTAGGAGAGCAATTATTTTATAGGTGACATAGGTAGCCATAGATGCTACATAAACATTACCACATACCTCTGTACCCATAAGATAATGTCTAAGCTGCCTATATACTTTAGATTTCTCCCAGCATCCCCCTATGATGGCACACTTAGCTCGGCATAAGCTGCTCTAAAACTCCTCTGGTGGAAACGTATCTCCCATTGGAACAAAAGATCAGTCATGTTCATGTCTAACATGTCCTCTATTCACACCAACAACATCTGCCATCAGTTGGGACACCTGATATACATTAGAGTAATGCATAGGCACTAATAATATACTCCCACCCTATGGGGTGAATCTAAGATGATCACAGATTACAAAAAAAGGAATATTTATCCCTTTTCTGTAATTTTCCCCGCAAAATTTGTGAAATAGCATGAAAGAGTCCCAGACAACGCAAAGGGAAATTTTGAGTTTTAGCAATTAACATACATTAAACAGCTACCAATTTTTTTTTTTTCCATGATAATATCTTGATAAATCTTTGACTCGGGGATTCAGGAACTACAAGAATTAATACACTATTCTGCAAAGTAAAAAAATTAAACAGATTTAGTCTTCTCAACAAACCTAATTTTATTTTTACTCTGATTTGTGGGACCGTAATGGGTGAAGCTGCAACCCCTGATAGATTGTTAGCATGTCATCAAATCATATAAATTACCCTGACATTTCAATACAAGTATACTTAGATAGGATTCAATAAATTAACAAAACTAACTAACTTCTTTTTTAAATCAATAGGAACTATATTATTCATAAGGCATTGATTTATAGCCCATTACAGTGCTGTACGGCAGACCATGCGTCTGTAATACAAAGAAAAATGTTGCAGTATTAACCATTGAAGCTTGTTCACCAATATCTGCAAGCAGTGCTTCCCTAATATAATACGAGTATTGTAAATATTGTAAAGATTCCCTCTGCTTTACATATTATATATAACACTTTATAACTTTTTAAGACAATAGGTTGTACTTGTGTCTTCTTTCAACCTTAAGCCTATGTGTGCATGGAGTTTTTTCAGCATCTTTTTGGAGCAGAAACTCAATGGAAACTGAAAATCCTCCTCCAAATCTCAAAACTATACAAAAACCTTTCGGTTTTCACTTAGTTTCTGTTCTGAAAAAGATTCAATGTGTACAAAACCTTTATAAGGGTAGTCCGCTACTAAAACAACCTTTTCTCAACCTGAATGGCTTCGTTAAATAAAAACACCTATACTCATATACTCTCCTCTGGCGCCGGCATCATTCCAGAGGTGTCAGAACTCGCAATCCCAGGGCTCACGTCACGTTATTATGTCAAGTGAGCCCAGAGCGCAATCCCGGTTCCGGCCTTCAGACGTATAAGTAATCAGGAGGAAGTGAGCGGCCAGCGGTCAATTACATCCGTAATTGGGAACAGTGATGCCAGCGCTGATTGGGCGCAGGGCTTGCTTGACTTGAGCCCTGAAAATGTGAATGCAGACACTGCTGAAACGGCGATGGCACCGGAGGTAAGTACAGGAGTTGTTATTTTAACGGGGGGCAAATAATCAGACTGAATATATGTTATCCTAGTAGTGGACAACTTCTTAAAGGCCATAAGTACATGCCGATTTTTCCGAGTGGAATTTGCTAACTCCACAGGTAAAATGATCGGCAGCACAATCCGCAACCTGTGCATACCCTTAATGGGTGTCCCATGTGGATAACCCTTTTCCGTATTCATTATTAGGGTGCAGAGTGGTTACACGGCCGCACAAAGCCGTCCGGACCCCAATTGGGAGACATCTATGTCCGGAATGTAATTTAGAACAATTTAGTTTGTCAAATTACCTTTTATGCACAAATTGTCTGTGTTTGGTAAAAAACAGGAATTCTTATGAGTTTGATACATTTCTGCCCGCGTCTGTGTGAGCACATGGTATAAATAAAAACAAATGTTTGCGTTACATTGTTTTTGACGGCAGTATCCTAATTAGGGATGTCTCTGTCTACATAAGGAAACAATTTGCGGGTAAATTAGACAGTAATGTCACGTTAACCTCTTATTTACTGATTTACGATCCTTAAAGGGGAATTCTGGCTTCAGAAAAAACCTCTCCTCAAACTCTCCGTTTGTCTCACTCTCCCCCGGTCCAGCGCTGAGTCTTCCCTCTGCAGCTCTAAGTGTCTGTGATTGTCTGCAGCGCTGCCTTCATGTTGATAACATTGCAGCCAATTGGCGGCACAAGCCGCTGAGCTTTCTGATTAGCTGCAGCGCTTTTGACGCGACGTCATTACTGCAGTCAATAATATACCATGTGAGACACAACATTGAACCCAGGAAGGGTGAATAAAAGCAAACTGTAATCAAGAAACAAAGGTTTTCCAAAATCAGAAAACCCCTTTAAGATCACGGCCCATTATACTGAGAGTCAATGGCCCTTACTGACGTGTCTCACTTGTGCCACAGTCCTGTTTGCAGTGGCCAAACTGACCATTGCGTAGAAAGCAGCACAATAAAAAGTTTATAATTGTAATGTCTAACAGGAAATGGGGCAAAAAAAATTAAGAAGAAATAAAAGAAAAAAAAAGTGACTTCCAGGTCTAAAATTATCTCAGAACCAAAAAGTGATGTCACAACTTGGAGAAATTTCTGCAAGAGTTTTGTATAGAAAAAGTGGTGAACTCCCCACATCTGGTAGACAAATGTGACAAATCTGATACTTACTATTATAAGTAGTATAAAATATATAAAATTGTAAAAAGAATGTGCATCCATGACATAGTACATGATGTCCACCCACCCTTCCAGGGTTATAACCTACGGGAGAAGAAAAAGGTGAATGTTAGAGAAAGAAAAACATTACACAATTGTGGAAGCTTAATTCACATCTACAAACTATGGTGGATTAGTTATATTCTTGTACATAGGAGCAGCATTATAGTAGTTACAGTGGGGAAAAAAAGTATTTAGTCAGTCAGCAATAGTGCAAGTTCCACCACTTAAAAAGATGAGAGGCGTCTGTAATTTACATCATAGGTAGACCTCAACTATGGGAGACAAACTGAGAAAAAAAAATCCAGAAAATCACATTGTCTGTTTTTTTTTCATTTTATTTGCATATTATGGTGGAAAATAAGTATTTGGTCAGAAACAAAATTTCATCTCAATACTTTGTGATATATCCTTTGTTGGCAATGACAGAGGTCAAACGTTTTCTGTAAGTCTTCACAAGGTTGCCACACACTGTTGTTGGTATGTTGGCCCATTCCTCCATGCAGATCTCCTCTAGAGCAGTGATGTTTTTGGCTTTTCGCTTGGCAACACGGACTTTCAACTCCCTCCAAAGGTTTTCTATAGGGTTGAGATCTGGAGACTGGCTAGGCCACTCCAGGACCTTGAAATGCTTCTTACGAAGCCACTCCTTCGTTGCCCTGGCGGTGTGCTTTGGATCATTGTCATGTTGAAAGACCCAGCCACATTTCATCTTCAATGCCCTTGCTGATGGAAGGAGGTTTGCACTCAAAATCTCACGATACATGGCCCCATTCATTCTTTCATGTACCCGGATTAGTCGTCTTGGCCCCTTTGCAGAGAAACAGCCCCAAAGCATGATGTTTCCACCACCATGCTTTACAGTAGGTATGGTGTTTCATGGATGCAACTCAGTATTCTTTTTCCTCCAAACACGACAAGTTGTGTTTCTACCAAACAGTTCCAGTTTGGTTTCATCAGACCATAGGACATTCTCCCAAAACTCCTCTGGATCATCCAAATGCTCTCTAGCAAACTTCAGACGGGCCCGGACATGTACAGGCTTAAGCAGTGGGACACGTCTGGCACTGCAGGATCTGAGTCCATGGTGGCGTAGTGTGTTACTTATGGTAGGCCTTGTTACATTGGTCCCAGCTCTCTGCAATTCATTCACTAGGTCCCCCCGCGTGGTTCTGGGATTTTTGCTCACCGTTCTTGTGATCATTCTGACCCCACGGGGTGGGATTTTGCGTGGAGCACCAGATCGAGGGAGATTATCAGTGGTCTTGTATGTCTTCCATTTTCTAATTATTGCTTCCACAGTTGATTTCTTCACTCCAAGCTGGTTGGCTATTGCAGATTCAGTCTTCCCAGCCTGGTGCAGGGCTACAATTTTGTTTCTGGTGTCCTTTGACAGCTCTTTGGTCTTCACCATAGTGGAGTTTGGAGTCAGACTGTTTGAGGGTGTGCACAGGTGTCTTTTTATACTGATAACAAGTTTAAACAGGTGCCATTACTACAGGTAATGAGTGGAGGAAAGAGGAGACTCTTAAAGAAGAAGTTACAGGTCTGTGAGAGCCAGAAATCTTGATTGCTTGTTTCTGACCAAATACTTATTTTCCACCATAATATGCAAATAAAATGAAAAAAAAACAGACAATGTGATTTTCTGGATTTTTTTTTTCTCAGTTTGTCTCCCATAGTTGAGGTCTACCTATGATGTAAATTACAGACGCCTCTCATCTTTTTAAGTGGTGGAACTTGCACTATTGCTGACTGACTAAATACTTTTTTTCCCCACTGTATATTCTTATACATAGGGGCAGTATTATAGTAGTTATATTCTTGTACATAGGGGCAGTATTATAGTAGTTATATACTTGTACATAGGGGGCAGTATTATAGTAGTTATATACTTGTACATAGGGGCAGTATTGTTGATGTCTTTTTTAAAATGTGGTGCCCAAAACTGGACACAATATTCCAGATGAGGTCTGACCAAAGAGGAGTAGAGGGCAATAATGACTTCACGTGATCTAGACTGCATGCTTCTGTTAATACATCCTAGAATTGCATTTGCCTTTTTTGCTGCTGCATCACACTGTTGACTCATATTCAGTCTGTGATCTATTAGTATACCCAAGTCTTTTTCACATGTGCTGTCACTTAGCCCTATTCCTCCCATTCTATATATGCTTTTTTCATTTTTATTGCCCAGATGTAGTACTTTGCATTTCTCCCTGTTAAAAACCATTCTGTTAGTTGCTGCCCACTTCTCCAGTTTATTTAAATCTTTTTGAATCCTCTCTCTCTCTTCTCTAGTATTAGCTATCCCTCCTAGCTTTGTGTCATCAGCAAATTTAATCAGTTTACCCTCAATTCCTTCATCTAAATCGTTGATAAAGATGTTGAACAATACAGGGCCCAGGACAGAGCCCTGTGGTACCCCACTTGAGACATTCTTCCAACTGGATGTGCAGCCATTTACGACCACTCTTTGGGTCCGATCACTAAGCCAGTTATGAATCCACCTAACAGTTGCCTTGTCCATTCCATACTTAGTCATTTTTTCAATAAGGATAGTATGAGAGACTTTGTCAAATGCTTTGCAGAAGTCAAGATATACTATATCTACAGCATTTCCTTGATCCACCCAATCAGTGATACCGTCATAGAAGGAAATTAAGTTAGTCTGACATGACTTATAAGTTACAAACCCATGCTGACTCTGTTTAATCACTTCATTCTTATCCAGGTACTGACATACATGTTGTTTAATAATTTGTTCAAAGATCTTTCCTGGTATAGAAGTCAGACTCACCGGCCTATAGTTGCCTGGGTCCAGTATTATAGTAGTTATATTCTTGTATATAGGGGGCAGTATTATAGTAGTTATATTCTTGTACATAGGGGCAGTATTATAGTAGTTATATTCTTGTACATAGGAGCAGTATTATAGTAGTTATATTCTTGTACATAGGAGCAGTATTATAGTAGCTATATTCTTGTACATAGCAGCAGTATTATAGTAGCTATATTCTTGTACATAGGAGCAGTATTATAGTAGTTATATTCTTGCATATAGGGGGCAGTATTATAGTAGTTATATTCCTGTACATAAGAGCAGTATTATAGGAGTTATATTCTTGTACATAGGAGCAGTATTATAGTAGTTATATTCTTGTACATAAGAGCAGTATTATAGGAGTTATATTCTTGTACATAGGAGCAGTATTATAGTAGCTATATTCTTGTACATAGGAGCAGTATTATAGTAGTTATATTCTTGTACATAAGAGCAGTATTATAGTAGTTATATTCTTATACATAGGGGCAGTATTATAGCAGTTATATTCTTGTACATAGGGGCAGTATTATAGTAGTTATATTCTTGTACATAAGAGCAGTATTATAGTAGTTATATTCTTATACATAGGGGCAGTATTATAGTAGTTATATTCTAGTACATAGGGGGCAGTATTATAGTAATTATATTCTTGTACATAGGAGCAGTATTATAGTAGTTATATTCTTGTACATAGGGAGCAGTATTATAGTAGTTATATTCTTGTACATAGGGGCAGTATTATAGTAGTTATATTCTAGTACATAGGGGGCAGTATTATAGTAGTTATATTCTTGTATATAGGGGCAGTATTATAGTAGTTATATTCTTGTACATAGGAGCAGTATTATAGTAGTTATATTCTTGTACATAGGGGCAGTATTATAGTAGTTATATTCTTGTACATAGGGGCCAGTATTATAGTAGTTATATTCTTGTACATAGGAGCAGTATTATAGTAGTTATATTCTTGTACATAGGAGCAGTATTATAGTAGTTATATTCTTGTACATAGGGGCTGTATTATAGTAGTTATATTCCTGTACATAGGGGGCAGTATTATAGCAGTTATATTCTTGTACACAGGGGCAGTATTATAGTAGTTATATTCTTGTACATAGGAGCAGTATTATAGTAGTTATATTCTTGTACATAGGGGCAGTATTATAGTAGTTATATTCCTGTACATAGGGGGCAGTATTATAGTAGTTATATTCTTGTACATAGGGGGCAGTATTATAGTAGTTATATTCTTGTACATTGGGGCAGTTTTATTTGAATACATTTTTTATTGTAGTTCATAATTATTTCATGCTAAGTGCTTTACTCAGCAATAAGTCACATTCATCATTATTACATAACAGCAGTTGATAATGAGAACGTAATAATTAAAAAAGAAAAAATAATAATCTTGAATTACCTGGGATTACCTTGCAAGAATATAAATGGTTAATAAAAAGTGTAAAATTATTTCATTCTTGTTTTTTTGCATTTCTCAGAGTTTCCGATTCATCTCTTATAATTAAGCTGCATGAAGGAGATAATTAATTCTAAGCAGACATAGTAACATCACAACCGGCTGAAGGTATCTGCGCTCACAACATGAAATTATTTATCAGCCTGAGATCATTCCTCTGATTAAAGGACCTTGTATCTGTAGTGTATGCTGGAAACACGCCGTTCATTAAAGGGACAGTGTATTTTTATGCATGTTCAGAACTTGGCAGAGAATTCCATAGGTGACGATAATGGAGATATTGAAGACGTCTACAACCCACATTGGGACTCATTAGTCTACAAATATCACATAGTCAGCCATTCATTTGAATAGTCAGCATGTAATTCTGCTTTTCTCCTGCAGGGGTCAACGTAGCTATGTGTGGCAATAATATCTGAGCGCTGGGGGTCTATGAAGATGGATTCTACAATGAAAAACAGCCGCCTCCATCCTGTAGAAAACCCCTTGTGGTGTTGGTGTTTTCCGCAACAACATTGGGGTCCGATGCTATGGAGATGCATATTTCATGCTTAGTCCAGGCAGAGCTGCATAATCAGCATTTTGTTCTTTTTTTATGCCGCAAAGGACCATGAAATTGCTTGCTTTTCTAAATCTTGCATTTTGTATCATTGCTTTACTTTTTTTTTTTTTTTCCAGTGTAACGCTCTCCTTCCCCCGCTTCCACCCTAACGAACATACTGGCATATCCAGATTCCTTATGGTTGAAGAAAAACTCGATTTTAACAGACGTTTAGATTAGGCGTATCAGACTCATTTAATAGCGACTATCTCTTGCCATAAATATGTAAAAATTGTTACCAGGTGTAAATGCCGCTGTTCTCCTGAATCCGTCGCTGTTTTTCTTTTTTTCCTGCGCCTCTTTGATCCTGAGTTATGGCCTTTTCCAGTCTTGTTAGCCAAATGGATATGGTCTTCAAAAACACGCCCACAGAGAACAGGTAAAGACCACACCCACATGGCTAATCATGCTAAATTTATATACAAGGAAGAGAAGGGTGGTATCTTAGGATTGGAGCGGCGCAGGAGCAAAAGAAAAGCATCGCCGGAATCAGGAGAACGGTGGCATTTACACCAGATAAAAATGATGTATTTATAGCAAGTTGACAGGTAGTCGCTAAAAGGTTCTGCAATTTGTACAATCCCTATTAGTTAGATGAGCACCCAAATAACAAGCCGACCACAGGAACCCCAGCAATCAGCTGTGATCTGCATTCAATTTTACTACAGTGCCCCTACAGGAGAAATGAAGTATTACACAGTTTCTTAGTTATTTCCTTGCAACTTGTACCTGGGGATCTCATAGGCTAACACAAAAGAAAACATTTCCTTAGGCCCCTCTCTATTAGCTTGTGAGGACAGGATTCAACCATGGTGTTTGGAGTTTCCTTTGATGATGGTAGGTTCTAGCTGGTGCACCCCTGCCTTTCCATTGGACAAAGGGGTTGTCATAATAGCTGCTGACCAACAGCTAAGTGGCCCTAATCCCTCTATTCACTTATTTTCAAATGGTTCCAATATTTACCTTTGGGGACGAAATAAAGAAATTCAAGACCATTGTTACCCTTCCAAGGAGTAGTACTCCAAGAACAAGGCATATAAACTAGTTTGCAAGGTCACAAAGAAACCCAAGGTAACCCCTAAGAAACTAAAGTCCTCTCTCACAATGATGTGCAAGGTAAAGTCATGCCTTTCCAAAAAGAACATTACTTCTCTTTGGTAGTTTACTAAAGATCACCTGGACAAGCCAGAAGGCTACTAAAACAATATTTAGTGGAAGGATATCTCGGCACCAGGAACTGTATATGGCAGGATTATCTTGGTACTATATAATGGTATTATATTGGCTGTATATGGCAGTATTATCTTGCCACTGTATAATGGTATTATATGCGCTACATATGCCAGTGTTCTCTTGCCACGATATAATGGTATTATATGGACTGTGTATGGCAGTGTTATCTTGACACTATGTAATTGTATTATATGGACTATATATGGCAGTATTATCATGGTACTAAATAATGGTACTATCTGGACTGTGTATGGCAGTATTATCTTGGCACTATATAATGGTATTATATGTACTGTATAAAACAGTATTTACTTGGCACTATATGGTGATATTATATCAACTGTGTATGGGAGTATTATCTTGGCACTATATGATGGTATTATATGGAATCTGCATGGCAGTACTATCTTAGCACTATATGGTGGTTTTATATGGATTGTGTATGGCAGTATTATCTTGGCACTATATAATGGTATTATATGGCCCATGTGTGGCAGTATTATCTTGGCACAATGTGGTGGTATTATATGGACTGTGTATGGCAGTACTATCTTAGCACTATATGGTGGTTTTATATGGACTGTGTATGGCAGTATTATCTTGGCACTATATGGTGGTATTATATGGATTGTGTATGGCAGTATTATCTTGGCACTATATAATGGTATTATATGGACCATGTGTGGCAGTATTATCTTGGCACTATATGGTGGTATTATGTGGGATGAAATCTATATATGAGTACTTCTCACGCTTGCAGTGTATACTTGTATTTACAAATTATATAGCGGGGGTGTCTCAAACCAATGTCAGATATTTAGAGGTAGCAAATTGGTATATCATGAACAATAAAACATAACCTTTAATGATTCTTTAAAAACCATACATCAAATCAAAACAAACATGTGCCAAAGTGCAATTGTGCAGTGTTCTATTAAAAACAAACCGTTTTGTACTAAATAAGGTACCATATGGCCCTAGACATTAACGTATTTCTTGTCCAGGTGTTTCAAAACCTGGAATCTCCGACCATATGAGCCTTGTATATTTGTAATTGTGTGCCAACCAGGCCTTTATGTCATCAGAATTAATATTACTTAATAGACATATATCCAGCCCGTATATAAATTAGCACAGCATATGTACAGCATCGGTCAAATGCATAAGCATAAAATCACCTCATGAGCAAATTGTATCCATTTATGATACCACTATAGAAACTGAGACCGCTGTACTTATCTTTAAACTCTTCTATAAAGAACGGATGATCAGGTAAGGTCCATCTGAAAACCCAAAATCGTGACCCGATCTCCAGACTTGTCACCCAACGCGTTTCGTCGATGCCTGACTCATCAGGGGTATTGTGACACCTTCTTCTGGCGCATAGCACGCCCGTTGTGAGATAGCTGCCTTTTATAAATCGCGGCATACCGCGGCTTGTTGCCGTTTCCGGTTGCCCCGTACAGTACTTCCGGTTTGCGCATGACGCCGGCATCTGCTCAGGCAACTTGCCCCACTTCCTGGGTTTTCCTAAACAGGCGCCGCGCGTCATGTTGAGACAGGAACCGACCATACTTTGAAGACTTAGGCAAGAAAGTGAAAGAACTGGGAGCGCAGGTGGTCTTCTCTTCCATCCTCCCAGTGGATGGCCATGGAACAAGGAGGTGGAATAAGATTCTGCAGGTGAACAACTGGCTACGTCGATGGTGCCGTCAGCAACGATTTGGATTTCTGGATCACGGAGTGAACTACTTATACGATGGACTACTTGCTAGAGATGGGGTGCACCTTACGAAGACTGGTAAGCATGTATTTGGAAGTCGCCTTGCTACACTTGTAAGGAGAGCTTTAAACTAGAACAACATGGGAAGGGAAGCAAAAGACCAGAAAAAGCCATACACCTGACAAATGCTATTGAGAACTCTGCTATTAGAAGTGGAAAGGAAGAACAAAGACGAAAGAATCTAATTAATAAAAATATTGGAGAAAGAGAAACCAATCACAAACTAAAATGTTTCTATACTAATGCACAAAGCATGGGCAACAAACAAGGAGAATTGGAACTACTAACACAGGAAAAGAAATATGATGTCATTGGAATCACTGAAACTTGGTGGGACAATACACATGATTGGAATACAAGACTAGAAGGATACAACTTATTTGCAAGAAACAGACTTGATAAACGAGGAGGGGGTGTCGCATTGTATGTTAGAAACGCGTATATCTGCACAGAGATTGAAGCTTCAGAGACTGGGAGTTCTGTGGAAACTGTTTGGGTAAGAATACAAGGACAGAACAATGGAAAGGACACCATTGTAGGCATTTACTACAGGCCGCCTGTACAAGCTGAAGCTATGGATGAACTCTTTATGCATCAAATGGCCAAGTTCTCCAAAAAATATGACATAGTTGTCATGGGAGATTTCAACTATCCAGACATTTGTTGGGAATCTCTCTCAGGCAAAGCTAACAGGTCAAGGAAATTCTTATCCTCTCTTGCTGACAACTTTATCTTCCAAAAGGTAAGGGAGAAAACAAGGGGAACTGCTACCTTGGATCTAATCCTTATAAACAGGGAGGAAATGGTTGAGGAGGTAAAAGTGGCTGGGACCCTAGGAGGTAGCGACCATGCTATTTTAGAATTTTGGATAACTAGAGGCGGAAGACCTGTGAAGACTCAGACGTCAAGGTTAGATTTCAGAAAGGCAGATTTTAAGGGATTCAGAAAGAGAATTGGAGGGATCCAATGGCTGGATATCCTTAAAGACAAAAATGTCCAGGAAGGATGGGAAATCTTGAAAAATGAAATTCTCAAAGCACAGTTGTTAACAATTCCGAAAAGATGGAAGAATAGGAAGCAGTTAAGGAAACCAGGATGGATGAACACAGAACTTAAGCACATGCTAAAAAGGAAGAAAAAAATGTTTATAAAATGGAAAGAGGGAGGCATATCTAAAGAAGAATATAATGCTGTCTGCAGAACCTGCAGGGCACAAATCAGATTAGCTAAAGCTGAAAATGAATTGAGGCTTGCAAGAGATGTCAAAAGCAATAATAAAGGATTTTGGGGATATGTCAAAAGTAATAGAAAAGTCAAAGATGCTATAGGATTTTTACAGGATGAAAATGATGAATTGGTAAGACAGGATGTTGAGAAGGCTGAACTTTTAAATTCCTATTTTGCATCTGTTTTCTCTCAGAAAGGAAATGTAACATCAACTGTTATTCACTGTCCTATTAAGGGAATAGAAGAATCCAGGATATCTATAAACAGAAAGATAGTGAGGAAACACTTAGCTAGCCTAAATGAATTCAAGTCTCCAGGTCCAGATGAATTACACCCCAGAGTACTGAAGGAGATAGCAGAAGAAATTTTTGAACCCCTCTCTATAATCTTTGAAAATTCTTGGAGAACAGGAGAAGTGCCAGAAGACTGGAGAAGAGCAAATGTTGTTCCTATCTTCAAAAAGGGGAAGAAGGTGGACCCAGGTAACTATAGGCCGGTGAGTCTGACTTCTATACCAGGAAAGATCTTTGAACAAATTATTAAACAACATGTATGTCAATACCTGGATAAGAATGAAGTGATTAAACAGAGTCAGCATGGGTTTGTAACTAATAAGTCATGTCAGACTAACTTAATTTCCTTCTATGACGGTATCACTGATTGGGTGGATCAAGGAAATGCTGTAGATATAGTATATCTTGACTTCAGCAAAGCATTTGACAAAGTCTCTCATACAATCCTTATTGAAAAAATGATTAAGTATGGAATGGACAAGGCAACTGTTAGGTGGATTCATAACTGGCTTAGTGATCGGACCCAAAGAGTGGTCGTAAATGGCTGCACATCCAGTTGGAAGAATGTCTCAAGTGGGGTACCACAGGGCTCTGTCCTGGGCCCTGTATTGTTCAACATCTTTATCAACGATTTAGATGAAGGAATTGAGGGTAAACTGATTAAATTTGCTGATGACACAAAGCTAGGAGGGATAGCTAATACTAGAGAAGAGAGAGAGAGGATTCAAAAAGATTTAAATAAACTGGAGAAGTGGGCAGCAACTAACAGAATGGTTTTTAACAGGGAGAAATGCAAAGTACTACATCTGGGCAATAAAAATGGAAAAAGCATATATAGAATGGGAGGAATAGGGCTAAGTGACAGCACATGTGAAAAAGACTTGGGTATACTAATAGATCACAGACTGAATATGAGTCAACAGTGTGATGCAGCAGCAAAAAAGGCAAATGCAATTCTAGGATGTATTAACAGAAGCATACAGTCTAGATCACGTGAAGTCATTATTTCCCTCTACTCCTCTTTGGTCAGACCTCATCTGGAATATTGTGTCCAGTTTTGGGCACCACATTTTAAAAAAGACATCAACAAACTGGAGCAAGTTCAGAAAAGAGCGACCAGAATGGTGACCGGTCTGCAAACCCTGTCTTATGAGGAAAGGTTGCAGGATTTGGGAATGTTTAGTTTGCAAAAGAGAAGACTGAGAGGAGACTTAATAGCTGTCTACAAATATCTAAAGGGCTGTCACATTGTAGAAGGATCAACTTTATTCTCATTTGCACAAGGAAAGACTAGAAGCAATGGGATGAAACTGAATGGGAGGAGACACAGATTAGATATTAGAAAAAACTTTTTGACAGTTAGAGTGATCAATGAGTGGAACAGGCTGCCACGAGAAGTGGTGAGTTCTCCTTCAATGGAAGTCTTCAAACAGAGGCTGGACAGACATCTGACTGGGATGATTTAGCGAATCCTGCTTTGAGCAGGGGGTTGGACCAGATGGCCCAGGAGGTCCCTTCCAACTCTACGATTCTATGATTCTATGATACCCTGCCCCACTTCCTGGGCGTAACCGGGCATGTCAGTCTGCATATCAAGATATTGCGTGATTGGTCTAGGCAGTCACCTGACCATCACGTATCAGTAGGAGCCGCTCACTTTATTTTATTGCATCAATCTAATAGTGCGGCTTCATTTAATCAATCATAAATGTTGAATGCGTCCCCCTATCATTATTTATACGGGACCCGAATTGTTAAGTCATTTTATGATTGCATAGGCGTTATGAATCAGTACAGAACGCCAACACCCATATTATGGACATTGTCAGGGATTATCTTGTGAATGAAAACAAATTCTTTACACTCCGTCATAGGAAAAGAAGCAGAAAAAAGAGTCAGGATACCAACTGCAAAATATGTGTGATGTGGAAATTATTCAATTAATTTTGTTGCATGCATAAGAAGGGGATACCACCAACCTCCATATATCTGTAGGAATTATAGAAAGGGTGCCCGCTAAATCTGGCCCTATAGGTCCCTAACTAGCTGTTCCCTACCTCACGCGGAGGTTGGCACCCTAAATTCCTGCGCAAATGGCGCCCCCACTCCTCGTCGGCTCTCCCTGAACTAAAAAGCCCTATTAAAACTCCCTACAAGAAGGAAGAAAAGGATAGTGTCTCATTCAGTCCTTTGGGATATACAGATTGTAATGAGAAAATCCAATAGGTTTCTCTTTGGAGTATGCGTTTATCCCAATCACCTCCTCTTGGATTTTGGGGGACCTTTTCTATGCCCATGAAACTGACCGCCTTCACGTCACCCTTATGTCTTTGATTGACATGGGTGGCTACCGGTGTATCACGTTTATGGATTATATCTCTATGGTGTTCGCCTACCCTAACCCTCAGCTCCCTCTTGGTCTTGCCGATGTATTCAAGGCCACAGCTACAGGTGATTTTATATACCACTCCTATTGATCTACAATTAATGAATTGACCAATAGGGTACATCTTTCCTGTGACATTGCTCTGAAATTCTTTGCTCTGTTGAATAGAGGTACAATATTTACAGCTACCACATCTGTAACAGCCTTTCGGCTGTGTACCTAGCCATGTTGAGCTGTATGAGGTTTTCTGGGTATAGTGGCTGCGGACCAACCTATCCCTCAAGGAGCGGCCCCTTCTAAATGTAATTTGTGGATTGTCCGAGATCAAGCCTCCAAGATCCTTGTCCATACATAGTATTGGCCAATGTCGGTTCATAATGGCTCTCAGCTCATTTGCCCCATTGGAAAAAGTGGTGATGAACCTTATGATATTGTCTTCATTGGTTTGCTGTTTGGGTATAAGTAGTTCTTTTCTTTCCTTCTCTACCGTAGACTTATAGGCCCCTTTAAGAATGTCATCTGGGTATCCTCGTTCATGAAAACGAGATCTAAGGTCATCTGCTTGTCTCTTAAAGTCTCTCTGATCAGTACAATTCCTTTTCATGCGTAGGTACTGACCTTTAGGAATACCTTTTTTCAAGGGGACTGGGTGACTAGATTCCCATCTTAGAAGGGAATTCGTAGAGGTAGGTTTCCTGTATGTTTCTGTGACTATGCGGTCATTTTCTCCCCTCTTAATGACTATGTCCAGGAAGGGTAGTCTGTTGGCACTAACCTCACATGTAAAGCTAAGACCAATATCATTTATATTAAGATCTTTCACAAAAGTTCTAAAACTGTTCTCATCACCTCTCCAAATAACAAATACGTCGTCGATGTAGCGGAGCCATAGCACTATTTTGTCCTCCGCCACATCGACCTGCTCACCAAAAATGACATTTTCCTCCCACCAGCCCAGGAGCAGATTTGCGTACGATGGCGCACAGGGGTTGCCCATCGCAGTGCCCCTGAGCTGATGGAAGAACCTGCCATCAAAGAGAAAAAATTTTTTCGTGACACAGAATTCCAAGGCCTGCATAACGAACAGGTTATGTCTCGTACATTGGACGCCTCTTGTCTTAAGGAAATAGTCCGCAGCCATTAGACCTTTATCATGGGGAATGGATGAATACAAGGCTTCTACATCTATTGAACCCAATATCATATCGGTGTCCAATTCGATGTGGTCTAGTTTCAATAAAAGGTCGGTGGTATCCCTTGTGTAGGAACTAAGTGATATAACAAATGGTCTTAAAATTTTGTCTACATAGATACCCAGATTTTGGGTTAGACTTCCTATACCCGATATAATCGGTCGGCCTTTCAAAGGCGAAAGGCCTTTATGAACCTTAGGCAGAGCATAGAATGTTGCCACAGTCGGGTGTTGTGGAATCAAAAAATCTTTCTCATTTTTATCAATGAGTTTTGCTTGAAAGGCCCCATTCACCAACTTCTTAAGATCATTTAAAAAAGTGTTTGTGGGGTTATGTTCCATTCTTTCATACCCCATAGATCTATCTAACAGTGAATAGCACATGGTTTTATACTGTGCTACATCCATCAACACTATATTCCCCCCTTTATCTGCGGGTTTCACTATTAGAGTATTGTCTCTCTCCAGCTCCAGAAGCCCATCCATCTCAAACTTGGTGAGGTTATGGAATCGTCTTTTTTTCCCATTACCCAGTTCCTTGATATCTCTAGATACCAAGTTGGCAAATATGTCAAGGGCCCCTATATCATTGCTAATAGGTGGCATTTGTTTACTCTTATTTTTTAATTGTGTGAATGGTCCCTCACCCAAATCATTGGGATTCATATCCCCCAAATTGAACAAAAATCTCACATCATTAAGTAAATCTCCCTCTATACCCAATTCTGCGCAGCTTTTTTTATCCATATTTATAAAGTGTTTTTTCCACTTAAGTTTACGGATGAAGAGCTGTAAATCCTTAATCGTTTCAAAACATTCAAAATCAGATGTTGGGACAAAAGACATCCCCTTACTGAGAACCGCCATCTGTTCTTTACTGAGGGATTTCGAGGAAAGGTTAATTATATGATTGTCTATACGGGGTTCCTGCCGTTGAACCTGTTTCTTAATGGGTAGCTTGTGTCTAAAAAATGATCCCTCTGTGGGGAACCTCGACCAGATCCTCTCCCCGCACGTAGACCCCCCCTTCCCCTTACTCTTCCGGGTTTGTATCTCGTTTCTGAATCAGAAAACTCAGCCTCTGAAGATGATATATCAGTCTCCTGCGGTCTATTAGTTTTTCCGTAATATACTGAATATGCTTTATTATCCCTGAATTCTTGTAAATCCCGAATAAAATATTTATGTTTCCTTTCTTTAAGATGATATTGAAATTTTTCTATAATGTTTTGTAGACTAGATTCTTTCACCGTAAACTCGGCCTCTGCAGAAAATTTCTTAGTGACCTCTATCTGATCTCTCAGACGTTCGTTAATATTACTCAACATACACTTCTCCTCCTCAAGGAGTATTTTCATAAGTTTCAACGAACTATCAGTTGCTTCTTTCTCTAATTTGGCCAATAGTGTTGTATTCTTATATCTATAACCAAAGTTAATTGATATTCTAAGATGGCGGGGAACTATTCCTGCTTTTATATAACTTTCCAAGCTCTGTACCTCCCACCACGAAGTAACTTGTTCTTTATAAACCTTGGTCAACTCTTTAAAAGCAGCACTGAAAGAGGGTATATACTTTTTTTGTGTAAAGGTACCATCTGAGAATACGTCTTTCGCTTCATTAATCCACTGATTGGTGTCTATTCCTGTAACAAGGAATCCTGCCATGTCCAACCAATACAAATTATATAGCGGGGGTGTCTCAAACCAATGTCAGATATTTAGAGGTAGCAAATTGGTATATCATGAACAATAAAACATAACCTTTAATGATTCTTTAAAAACCATACATCAAATCAAAACAAACATGTGCCAAAGTGCAATTGTGCAGTGTTCTATTAAAAACAAACCGTTTTGTACTAAATAAGGTACCATATGGCCCTGGACATTAACGTATTTCTTGTCCAGGTGTTTCAAAACCTGGAATCTCCGACCATATGAGCCTTGTATATTTGTAATTGTGTGCCAACCAGGCCTTTATGTCATCAGAATTAATATTACTTAATAGACATATATCCAGCCCGTATATAAATTAGCACAGCATATGTACAGCATCGGTCAAATGCATAAGCATAAAATCACCTCATGAGCAAATTGTATCCATTTATGATACCACTATAGAAACTGAGACCGCTGTACTTATCTTTAAACTCTTCTATAAAGAACGGATGATCAGGTAAGGTCCATCTGAAAACCCAAAATCGTGACCCGATCTCCAGACTTGTCACCCAACGCGTTTCGTCGATGCCTGACTCATCAGGGGTATTGTGACACCTTCTTCTGGCGCATAGCACGCCCGTTGTAAGATAGCTGCCTTTTATAAATCGCGGCATACCGCGGCTTGTTGCCGTTTCCGGTTGCCCCGTACAGTACTTCACAAAGAAACCCAAGGTAACCCCTAAGAAACTAAAGTCCTCTCTCACAATGATGTGCAAGGTAAAGTCATGCCTTTCCAAAAAGAACATTACTTCTCTTTGGTAGTTTACTAAAGATCACCTGGACAAGCCAGAAGGCTACTAAAACAATATTTAGTGGAAGGATATCTCGGCACCAGGAACTGTATATGGCAGGATTATCTTGGTACTATATAATGGTATTATATTGGCTGTATATGGCAGTATTATCTTGCCACTGTATAATGGTATTATATGCGCTACATATGCCAGTGTTCTCTTGCCACGATATAATGGTATTATATGGACTGTGTATGGCAGTGTTATCTTGACACTATGTAATTGTATTATATGGACTATATATGGCAGTATTATCATGGTACTAAATAATGGTACTATCTGGACTGTGTATGGCAGTATTATCTTGGCACTATATAATGGTATTATATGTACTGTATAAAACAGTATTTACTTGGCACTATATGGTGATATTATATCAACTGTGTATGGGAGTATTATCTTGGCACTATATGGTGGTATTATATGGAATCTGCATGGCAGTACTATCTTAGCACTATATGGTGGTTTTATATGGATTGTGTATGGCAGTATTATCTTGGCACTATATAATGGTATTATATGGCCCATGTGTGGCAGTATTATCTTGGCACAATGTGGTGGTATTATATGGACTGTGTATGGCAGTACTATCTTAGCACTATATGGTGGTTTTATATGGACTGTGTATGGCAGTATTATCTTGGCACTATATGGTGGTATTATATGGATTGTGTATGGCAGTATTATCTTGGCACTATATAATGGTATTATATGGACCATGTGTGGCAGTATTATCTTGGCACTATATGGTGGTATTATGTGGGATGAAATCTATATATGAGTACTTCTCACGCTTGCAGTGTATACTTGTATTTACAACCTGGGAAAGTGAAGCGTGACACATCCCGGGTCTCCTCATCACGTGACCGTGGATGATGCTCTGAGAATTCAGCCATAAACTGGGTCTCTTCCCTCTTGGATTATGTGGCCTTTCCCAGACCTCTAATATAAATAGAATTACTATGAAAGGGACACTGGCAGAGGACGATGTCGGCAGACAAGCTCACAGTGATTAATGCTATCAGTGCGTCTATCTCAGCTCTGCTACATCTCTATGGCAGGTGCATCTGAGACAGGTGTGCAATCAGTGGTGCAATTTATGACCTTAGGATAAGGGTCTTCATTCTGTCCAGTAATCAGTGCTGGTAACTGCGCCTCCGCTCATGAGCTTTGTTTAATCCATCTATTAGTTTGGAGGAATTAGGAGGATTAGACCGGCAGGTTGATGTCCTCAGGTACCTTGTTCAGGAGTAAATAGGTTTACGTGTGTATAGAGCGGAACCTGAGCCCTGGGGGGGCAGCATCTGGCAATTAGACGGGGCACAGTGAGAACTGCCTGACTCAGATGTTTTCATTTCTAATCCTTAAAGGGATCATCCATTGTAAGTCTGGCTAAATCACCGTAAAAGAGAAAGTTCTGCCACATTCTAATATACGTGTCTTCAATCCTCTGCTTGCTATCAGTGATTGGACACTGACAACAAGTAAATGATGAGGGACTGATACCAAAAAATATATTAGCCCTCTTCACCAGACTGTTAAACGTCATCATGGACAATCTGTGTAATGCTTTATCTCGCCTGCAGGGGCACTGTCTGGAATATGAACACTTTCTAGCAGCTTCCTCCAAGAATAACAGCGGATTCCTAGTGATCCATGCAACTGAGTTTCATGTAATTTATATTTTGGGGAATTATTTTTAAAAAAGGGGTGGTCTAAAATTGAGGGCCCCTTTAAAATCAAAGGGAGTAATTATTTTTCCTTTTGGGGAGGATGAAGGCTTTTATAGGGTGTCATGTCTGGAGCTGATAGGAAACCGATCCAGAACGAGAAGCAGACGCTTGGCCTGTAAATGGCAGCAGGCGGCGGGGAGTCTCTGGCGCAGGGATAGTCACACAGCAGAATACTTTGTCACACACCTCATGCATGAAGTGTCTGATCTGATTAGCAGCGCTGTCACCAGCCCTAAATGAAAGCTCTCCCTCTTCCATTTTATCCTGCGCACTGCCTGTCACATTACTGCCCATCTGGATGATTTGTGGGAGTTCTCCCAGGGAAGGAGGGGTGCAGATTAGGACTTCAGTGAGCCAAAGAAATTCTGAAATCTTCACCTGTTACTACCTAACCTTGTGCTGCAAAAACAAGTGAGCAGCAGATTGTACAGAGCTGCCACCGTAAAAAGATGCATGAATGGATGGATGAATGTTATTTTACTCGTTTATATAGCACCAACATATTCTGCAGCGCTGTACAAACATCATCACTGTCCAAACTGAGGCTCACAATCTCCATTTCCTATCAGTATGTGTGGTCGGAAAATGGAAGAAATACACACAAACGTGGGGAGAGCATACAAACACCTTGTGCATAATGTTATTTGAATCTAGGAACATGAATAGATACAATAGATAGAAAGGTATATGATAGATAGATAGATAGATAGATAGATAGATGGATGGATAATAGATAGGTAAATATGTGGATAGATACCGTACATAGATAATAGATCAAAGGCCTTGCCCTATCCTGGATCTCCTCATATCTTACCAACTGCACATTCAGCGTCTCCCACTCCCACACTACCTCCTCATCCCACCCTCTCTCTGTTGGAGTCCCCCAAAGTTCTATTCTAAAACCCCTACTCTTCTCAATCTATACACTTAGCCTGGGACAAGTCATTAAGTCCCATTGATTCCAGGACCTCCTTTATGCTGACGACACTCAGATCTTCCTCTCTGGCCCAGACATCACCTCTCTGTTGTCCAGAATCCCAGAGTGTCTATCAGCCATATCCTCCTTCTTCTCCTCTCGCTTCCTCAAACTCAGTGTGGACAAATCTGAACTCATCATCTTTCCTCCATCTCACAGATCTTCCTTACCTGATATATCTATCACAATGACATCCCACTTTCCCCCATACTAGAAGTCCGCTGCCTCGGAGTAACCTTTGACTCTGCCCTGTCCTTCAAACCACACATCCAAGCTCTTTCCTCCTCCTCCTGTCGCCTCCAGCTCAAAAATATCTACAGAATCTGTCCCTTCTTCAACCCCCAGTCTACTAAAATGCTTGTGCACGCCCTCATCATCTCCCGCCTCGACTACTGCAACATCCTTTTCTGTGGCCTACCTACTAACTCTCTCGCACCTCTCCAGTCCATCCTTAACTCTGATGACCGACTTATTCATCTCTCTCCTCGCTACTCCTCTGATTCTCCCCTCTGAAAATCCCTTCACTGGCTCCTACTTCCTCAGCGTATCCAGTTCAAATTACTAATACTGACCTACAAGGCCATCTATAACCTGTCTCCCCCATATGTCTCTGAACTAATCTCCCGATACCTTCCCTCACATAATATCCGGTCCTCCCAAGACCTCCTTCTCTCCTCCACACTTATTCGCTCCTCACCCAATTGCCTCCAAGACTTCTTCCAAATATCCCCCATCCTCTGAAATTCTTTGCCCCAACACGTCCAACTATCAACCACACTCAGATCCTTCAAACGGAACCTGAAAACCCATCTCTTCAGGAAAGCCTACAGCCTGCAATGATCCCCGCTGCCCCTCATCACTACTGGAGCCACCACCTCACCATCACTGGAGCTGCTGCAACCCCCCAACCTACTGTCTCCTTCCCCACCATCCTGTAGCATGTAAGCCCGAAAGGGCAGGGTCCTCTCTCCCCTCTGTATCAGTCTGTGATTGTTAGTTTGCTGTAAGTGATATCTGTAATTTGTATGTAACCCCTTCTCATGTACAGCACCATGGAATCAATGGCGCTATATAAATAATAATAATAATAATAAAATAGATAGATAATAGATAGATAATAGACAGATAATAGATAGATAATAGATAGATAATGTATAGATAGACAACAGATAGATAATAGATAGATAATATATAGACAGATAATGGATAGATAGATAGATAGATAGATAGATAGATAGATATATAGATAATAGATATATAGATAGATAGATAATATATAGACAGATAATGGATAGATAGATAGATAGATAATAGATATATAGATAGATAATAGAGAGATAGATAGGTAGAAAAAAGAGAAACAGCACAGTACTTAGCTTTGGGTGCACGGCCCCCAGGAAAATAGTCCAATATTCACCACAACGTCCAATATTCATTCCAAATGAAGGCAGCATTCTATAGTATATCTTTTAAACGATAGTGAATTTATTAGACCTTTATTAGAGTGAGGAAGGCTAACTTTGAGCCGAAATGTTGCCCTGATATGTGGGTCTAATAAATTCACTATCGTTTAAAAGATATACTATGGAGTGCTGCCTTCATTTGGAATGAGATAGATAGTAGATAGATAAATAGATAGATAGTAGATAAAAAGATAGATACATAGATAATACACAGATAATAGATAGAATATAGATAATAGATGGATAATAGATAGATAATACATAGATAATAGATAGATAGAAGATAGATAATAGATAGATAATAGATAGATAGATAATACATAGATATATAGATAGATAGTAGATAGATAATAGATAGATAGATAATAGATAGTAGATAGATAATTGATGGACAGAAGGATGGCTACATGGACAGATAGACACAAGGTGTGGTGCGCGGCCTGTACCATTAGTGGAGATGTGACACGGTAATAAGCCTTTCCCGCTGTCGCTTGTGTCTATTCACTTGCAGAGATTTTGCACGCGATGATGCAGTAACGCTCAATAATTGTACATTTCCTCCGTGGCTGATGTGAGGCCGCACACCTCAGTGAGTGCGGGAGGTCGCGCCGGCTGATTCATCACAGTCATGTTGGGAGATAATGTGGATAATTAGTGTAACCCGTCCATGTTCCCGTTAACTTCTACCTTCAGGTAGTGAAGCTGATATAACATTGAGCGGGTCGTTACCTCTCATCTTGCTTATTAATTACACTATAGGTTCTGTGTGCGGGAAGATCAGACTCCAAGAAGGCGACAAAGAATAAAAATTCAAAATAGTGTCGCCGCCATATTGCTGCATATTATTAAAGAGAAATGTCCTTGTTACCCATAGTAACCAATCACAGAGCAGCTTTCATTGTACCAGAGCTATTTATGAAGTGAAAGCTGAGCCCTGATTGGTTACTAGGGGCAACACAGACAGCAACAAGTGAGGCCCTCTTTTTCTTTCAGGAGAGTGGTGATGGCGGCCATTTTGTTGATGATTTTTACTTTTCTGTGGAAAGTTCTCTTTTTAATTATAATAAAATAAAATAAACCTGTCGTCTTGGCGTGTGTATTTTGCAGCCAGCGGCATAATCTATACTTTCTATGTAGCCATGTGCAGCTCTGGCGGGTGAGGCTATTCATTACCTGTAGTAAATGCCTCCCGCTCGCTCTGAATTTGCACAGCTATAAATTTCAGCTCCATAAGAGCGGCCGTGTCTCCACATAACACCGAGCAGTCAATTTCCTTGCGGTTTCATCTCCGCTGTCAATCTCTCTCTCCCGGTCTCTCTTGGCGGCGGCATTATCTGCATTTTACACCCTAAGCTATAACATTCTTCTATCTTCGCGGCCTTATTTATGGAGGAAAAAGCTAAAACCGCGCCATGGGGGCTCCGTACAGTAACACGCTGCAATCCTCAACCTCCAGCCGAGCCGCGTACGCCGCTGCTCGAAACATAACACATAGTTTAGACGCTTATCGCTGCTAAAAACGCTTAAAGGGGACGTCCACTATTTACAGGGGGGTCAATATTCTCTGCTGGTTCAATTCAGGATATATCTTCATAGGGTTTGGAGCTCAGGTTTTTCTGATACAGAGATCCAAATCGCCTCCGTGGACGGATAAAAAGGGAACATGAAACATGTAACTCCCTCCCGACATAGTGCGTACTAGTACAAATGCAGGCTGTGTTACACAGCCGACACCTGCCTCTAACCGCTGCAAGCTCAGATTGCTTTTGTATAAGGGTAAGTTCATACTAGGCGCTTTTATCAGCGTTTTTTTTCTCTCCAGTAAAACCCGATCTCTTGGCAGGAAAGAAGCTGCAAAAAAAAAGCATGTTTTCTTGTTTTTTCTTGCGTTTTTTTTTAAGGCTTTTTTGCGGCAGTTTTGGCATGCTAGATTTGTCTCCTGTGCATGCTGATAAAGTTTGGCATTGAAAAAAAAAAATCATTTTCCAGAGAATGAGGTTTTGGCAGAAAAAAAAGGCAGCAAAAAAACATTATATCTGCGTTTTTTTTGTGCATTTTTTCACCACCCATTCAAGTCAATGGATGAAAAACGCTGAAAAAAAGTGACATGCTCTATGTCCAAAGAAACATGCAAAGCACAAAATACTGATGACAAAAAAAAACCAAGTGTGTGCATGAGATTTCTGAAATCTAGACTTTGCTGGTACTGTAAAACACAGCTGAAAATTAGCATAAAAAAGCAGCAAAAACGCCCAGTGTGAACTTAGCCTAACCGTTTACACGCCACTGACAGTCTCTAAAAGCAACATTTAAACGGTGGCTAGCCATGCTGCATGTGGCATGACTGCCCATCACCCCCCACCTGTCGCTTCTCTGGAGAGAGTCGGGGGCCTATTGAAAGCCCCCCTTCAATGCCATTATTGTGCCCCTGTGGGCTCCATAGGAGATTGTCATTTTTACTATTGGGGTATTGCAGTACAGGTGATCAAATGAGCATATCACTGCTGCAGTCAATCACTCAGCTCAGCGGCTTGTGCCAGCCGCCACTGTTCCTGGGCAATGTGAGTACTTCTTTACTAGTACCTGATCGTCTGGGGACCACTTTTCTAAAAGCGGAAAATCCATTTAACTCCTTCCTGACACAGGACAGACTGTATTATACAGCTGACACCTGCAGTGAGCTCCGATCGCTGCTGTATAACCGTTTAGGGTGTGTGCACACGCTGCGGTTCCGCTGCGGTGTACAGTACCACTATTCCCTATGGGAATAAAAAAACGCAGTGTAGATGGTGCGGATTTTTCCGCGCGGTTCTGAAACCGCAGAAAGAATTGACATGTCAATTCTTTCTGCGGAATCCGCAGCGGTTTGCCATCTCCTCCATTGTGGAGATGAAAAACCGCAGAGGAAAAACCGCAGAGCAATCCGCAGGTAAAACCGCAGGTCTTTTGACCTGCAGATTTACCTGTGGATTTTACAAAATCCGCGCTGCCAAATCCGCACCCCATTCTGCAGCGTGTGCATGTAGCCTTAGACGCTCCTGTCAATCTCTGACAGCAGCATGTAAACGGTTGCTATTTTTCGATTTTGCATTCTTCCCCCTTGGCGATGTGATTGTTGGGCTCTATTGGATCACCATAAATGGAAGAGTCAGAGGTCATATAAATCAGACGAGGATCTCAAAGCAATTCTGGGACAGGCTTCATTTCTATGCAGCTGTCAAGCTCGGGTCATCTGAGCATTGCGTTGCAATCCTCGCTCGAGTTATACAGCCGTCTGACTCTTCCCTAACAGCCTGGGACGCACTGAAGGCCCCCGTCCCGGCCATCTCTGCGCTCCTGAACGCTCCACAAGATCATTTTTAATACTGTGTTATTACAGCAAATAGCACAAGTGATCAAACTTTCACAGGTTCAAGTCCCATAGGGGGACTAAATACATAAAACAAATTAATTTAAAATAAAAAAAAAAAAAAAATAAAAACAAATTTCCCCCGTTTTCATTTTCAGAATGAAAAAAATTAAAATATAAAAAAATAATTCCAATCTCTGAAAGTATAAAATTAATTATGGTAAATATTATAAAAAATAAATCTAAAAGCCTTAATTTGCAATTTTTTTTATTTTCCAATGTGGACAAACTGTTGCATGTACCCCAAAATAATATCAATAAAAGCTACAGCTCGGCGTGCAAAAAAAAACAAAAAACAATCCAAGACAAAGCTCCTTTATGAACAACTAAAATAGTTACAGATTTAACTTTGGCATCGCCGTAATCATATACCCCTGGAGAATAATTTTTTATGATACAGTGAATGCCGTCAAATCCAAGCCCAAAAAACTAATCCACAATTCAGTTTTTTTCTACTATTTCGCTGCACTTTTATATTTTTTTTGTGAAAGCGCAAAAACGAAAAACATGGCCAGGTCATGAAGCAGTGGTAGCTACTATATACTTAAGGGGGTTGACCAAGATTAGAAAACTATGGCAAATTTCTTCCAAAAACAGCGCCACACCAGTCCACAGGTTCTGTATGGTATTGCAGCTTATTTTCACCCACCTCGATAAAGCTGAGATGCAATACTGCGCGCTACCTGTGGAGAGGTGGGGAGCTGTTTGCAGCCATGTTTTTTTTTATTGCTAATACCCCTTTAAATTCTGGGTGTAGGGAGGACAAGGATCACTGGTGCCATATGATATTGCCAAAGCAGGTGGTCACATATTTAAGAAAAGTGTTTGTCCAGTTTTTTTTTTTTGCAAAATCTTTGCTTGCTAGGAGTGACTAAAAAACATTGCACTAGCCCTTTAAGACTCCATCGCTCCCCCCTTTTGTAGATCTGTATTCTTAAGGGAATGGTGTCTTGCCAGTTGTGATTGAGTTAGCGAGGTGCAGAGAGAACAGCGCGGATTTACACGACGCAGCTATAAGTAATTAAATGAAGGAGCGCGAAACTGCGACGATTCATGTAAAACGCGTTAGGGATGGGTGAGATGCGATTAGGATGTTCCTGACGGGACACGGTGAAGAAATCAGGAGTGACAGCAGTACTGGATAAAAGTTATGTGAAGACATCTTCCCTCCATTCTCGCAGTGATAGAGCCTGTATCTAACGCCCCCTAGTGACTATTTGGGCGTTGGGGTAATGCCCAGGGGTCCATGGCCCCTATCGACCACAAAAATTCAGCAGATGCATTACAGTTTGGTAGATTCACAGACGTACTCACTCATCTTATGGAGATAAGTTATGTTCAGAAATGCATCATGGGTAAAAGTGCAAATTACTTCTCTCCCCCATAGGGGGAAAAAAAGTTTGTTAGTCCCACCTAGTGGAAGTAATTAAAGTTTTCAGAAAATCTGGCCCTTCAGTGGATGTAATGTCAACACGACCAGGGATATTAGCCAAGTATATGGTTTGTTATTACTTTGGTTGGTTCGTAACGGACCCATGGCCATAATTTACATGCCCCGCCTCCAAAAAATACCATATTTTCTCACCTGAAAAATGGCTATCCAGGCATAGCCAATGTTATCAAAATTAATGGCCCCTTTGTGAGGATTCAGCTCTCCGGCTTTGCATACGTTGTAGTACTGGTTTAGATCACAGTGGTTCCTGCTGCCGAATTCTGGGAAATTGAAATTGGAGCAGTCGATTTTGGGGGGGATGTCCTGACATTTCAACATCCCGTTGTCTCGGTGAGATGAGCAGATGTACGGGTTGTCCTCGTGATCATCCACCTGATAATACGGCTTCAGGGAGGTGAGATTGTAACTGCTGGAGAGACAGAAAAAAAATACATAAAATCAGAGGTTTACGCCCATGAGTAGATGCCCCGCCTACGAGGTTCTACCTCATATGTGAGGCCACCTCTAAACCTGAAACAACCATCGTCATATAGCCTCGATGTCCGCCACGAGACGGGATCTAACATCTTAGAATAACTGGAAACCAGCGGACCAATCTGTTACCAACAGCGACATACACACAACACCCAAAAAAAAAATCACAGAAATATGTGAACCCCTCCCGAATTGTTCATAAAAATTCCACAACGAGCTTGCAGTCAATTAAGAGGATGTGTCGTTTCCATTCAGAGAGAAACAAACTCCACATGTGCGTCTCAGCTGGACACGAAACCGCGGCGCCCGGCGCCATCATACGCCTCTTTTTCATGTCACATTACAACTGTGGAGGTAAATTTTGCCAAAATTGAGCAACTTTCCAACATATCTCTGCTCATTTGCTGACAGCAAGCAGAGATCTTACCCATAGCCCAAAATCAGAAAATTGCCGAGATTTTCATTTTTTTATAGATATAAACTTATTATGAGGAAGTAAAAATCTACGGGTACAAACGCTCCCGGGCGAGCAAAAAAATGGCCCCAATCTTGGCAAAAAATAGAAGCGCCCACCCAGTTTATCATTTGTGGGGGGTTTTAAGTTCCTTTTCTTTCTTTATCTTCTATTTGTTGCCATTTTTAACTCCAGATTCTTCAAAATCATGATTTTCGTGCAAAATGAAAAATACGGTTTTCAATTCATTGTTGTGTTTGTGCCGGTTTCTTGCCTGCTTTTGGGTTCATTAAATTTTTGCCATTTTTTTTAAAGTCTTTTTTATATGTGTTCACTTCTGTATTTTTACATCCGGGAACGTGGCCGAGGAATATATTTGCATCACTCTTTAAAAAAAAAAAAGTTGCAATTTTTGCGCAAATGTACGCCGGTTCCACCCTGACGAGTAACTTTATGTACACTTGTAATTTTTACATTTTTTTAACTCTAGCAAAAATGCAACTTATTTTTCCTCTAAAAAGGCAAAAAAACAAATAAAAAGAATACTTTACAAAAAAAAAAATTGCTACAAATTCATGAACCGCATGCGCCATTTTGAAGAATTTGGTGCAAGAACCATCAACGAATACAATTAACGACAACAACAAATACAAAAGTGACCTAAAAAACCCCAGGAAGGGATGAATCAATTGGTCCCTGTAGTTTTGCCTGTTACATTATTTGAGCCTTTTTAGAGCAAAAAGTTGCATGTTCTGTTACTATATTGCACGCAACTCCCGCACGTTACGATAATCCGGCTTCTCCACCGGTCCTACGTTCAGTTTTTTCTATCAGCACCTAAAAGTTGTAGAGTCGTGCTGGGGGCGCGCGCTCACAATATACAGGTCCCCTTTGAGGGGAGGCAGATGAGGCCACGGACCCCTATAAATAAGACCGGCAGACGCAGGAATCTGCCATGTCTCTGCCAAATCGGCCTCCGTCCATCCCAATCCATCAGAGATGTTCCCGGTAAATAAAGGAACTAGTGATTTTCGGCTAGATTGCAGCCAGAGGTGAGCTCCAGCCTCAGAGGTGTGCCCTAATAAGGAAGAAAACGCCACGGAGGACGCTCCGCTGTCTGTGAGGAAAACCATTTTTTAGTTCTTTTCATTTTTTTTTTCTTTTTGAATTGAGACAAGATGGATCTGTGCCCGGAGAACGCCTCGCAGTGAAGGACAGCAGATACTACGGCGGCCACCCATGCTGCCCTGCAGCCCAAGTTTACCCTTTCTATGCCTTCATTTAAAGAATATACCGCCACATATGTGCACCCCCAAAACCTTTCACCAAAGATGATTCCTCCACCCATGAAAAATCAACATATTCACCGCTGAGAATGGAAATAATTATTCATCGCCTGTAATTTTATTGTGTTCTGAAAAGTAACAATCTGTTCTCAATAAGACGAGGAGACAATGCAACAGAAATCGGTGATAGATATTGCCTGGTCTGTCGGATGTGTCATCAGGGAGGTTGTACCGGCCAAAGACAAAGAATCATCAACACACAATGTCCTGTAAATGATATCACTACCCTGTTCTTTTACATAGGAGCAGTATTATAGTAGTTATATTCTTGTACATAGGTGCAGTATTATAGTAGTTATATTCTTGTACATAGGGGGCAGTATTATAGTAGTTATATTCTTGTACATAGGAGCAGTATTATAGTAGTTATATTCTTGTACATAGGAGCAGTATTATAGTAGCTATATTCTTGTACATAGGGGCAGTATTATAGTAGTTATATTCTTGTACATAAGAGCTGTATTATAGTAGCTATATTCTTGTACATAGGGGCAGTATTTTAGTAGTTATATTCTTGTACATAGGAGCAGTATTATAGTAGTTATAGTCTTGTACATAGGGGGCAGTATTATAGTAGTTATATTCTTGTACATAGGAGCAGTATTATAGTAGTTATATTCTTGTACATAGGAGCAGTGTTATAGTAGTTATATTCTTGTACATAGGGGCAGTATTATAGTAGATATATTCTTGTACATAGGGGCAGTATTATAGTAGTTATATTCTTGTACATAGGAGCAGTATTATAGTAGTTATATTCTTGTACATAGGGGGCAGTATTATAGTAGCTATATTCTTGTACATAGGGGCAGTATTATAGTAGTTATATTCTTGTACATAGGAGCAGTATTATAGTAGTTATATTCTTGTACATAGGGGCAGTATTATAGTAGTTATATTCTTGTACATAGGGGCAGTATTATAGTAGTTATATTCTTGTACATAGGGGGCAGTATTATAGTAGTTATATTCTTGTACATAGGAGCAGTATTATAGTAGTTATATTCTTGTACATAGGGGGCAGTATTATAGTAGCTATATTCTTGTACATAGGGGCAGTATTATAGTAGTTATATTCTTGTACATAAGAGCTGTATTATAGTAGCTATATTCTTGTACATAGGGGCAGTATTATAGTAGTTATATTCTTGTACATAGGAGCAGTATTATAGTAGTTATAGTCTTGTACATAGGGGGCAGTATTATAGTAGTTATATTCTTGTACATAGGAGCAATATTATAGTAGTTATATTCTTGTACATAGGAGCAGTGTTATAGTAGTTATATTCTTGTACATAGGGGCAGTATTATAGTAGATATATTCTTGTACATAGGGGCAGTATTATAGTAGTTATATTCTTGTACGTAAGAGCTGTATTATAGTAGTTATATTCTTGTACATAGGGGCAGTATTATAGTAGATATATTCTTGTACATAGGGGCAGTATTATAGTAGTTATATTCTTGTACGTAAGAGCTGTATTATAGTAGTTATATTCTTGTACATAGGAGCAGTATTATAGTAGTTATAATCTTGTACATAGGGGCAGTATTATAGTAGTTATATTCTTGTACATAAGAGTAGCATTATAGTAGTTATATTCTTGCACATAGGGGCAGTATTATAGTAGTTATATTCTTGCACATAGGGGGCAGTATTATAGTAGTTATATTCTTGCACATAGGGGGCAGTATTATAGTAGTTATATTCTTGTACATAGGGGCAGTATTATAGTAGATATATTCTTGTACATAGGGGCAGTATTATAGTAGTTATATTCTTGTACGTAAGAGCAGTATTATAGTAGTTATATTCTTGTACATAGGAGCAGTATTATAGTAGTTATAATCTTGTACATAGGGGCAGTATTATAGTAGTTATATTCTTGTACATAAGAGTAGCATTATAGTAGTTATATTCTTGCACATAGGGGCAGTATTATAGTAGTTATATTCTTGCACATAGGGGGCAGTATTATAGTAGTTATATTCTTGTACATAGGGAGCAGTATTATAGTAGTTATATTCTTGTACATAGGAGCAGTATTATAGTAGTTATATTCTTGTACATAAGGGACAGTATTATAGTAGTTATATTCTTGTGTACATAGGAGCAGTATTATACAGTTGTGGCCAAAAGTATTGACACCCCTGCAATTCTGTCAGACAATATTCGTTGTAGTACTAGTTTAGATCACAGTGGTTCCTGCTGCCGAATTCTGGGAAGTTGAAATTGGAGCAGTCGATTTTGGGGGGGATGTCCTGACATTTCAACATCCCGTTGTCTCGGTGTTGTCTAGGGATGTTAGCCATAGTGCCATGGGCTTTAAACTTCTTGATGACACTGCGCACGGTAGACACAGGAACATTCAGGTCTTTGGAGATGGACTTGTAGCCTTGAGATTGCTCATGCCTCTTCACAATTTAGTTTCTCAAGTCCTCAGACAGTTCTTTGGTCTTCTTTCTTTTCTCCATGCTCAATGTGGTACACACAAGGACACAGGACAGAGGTTGAGTCAATTTTAATCCATGTCAACTGGCTGCAAGTGTGATTTAGTTATTGCCAACACCTGTTAGGTGCCACAGGTAAGTCACAGGTGCTGTTAATTACACAAATTAGAGCAGCATCACATGATTTTTCGAACAGTGCCAATACTTTTGTCCACCCTCTTTTTTATGTTTGGTGTGGAATTCTATCCAATTTTGCTTTAGGACAATTATTTTTGTGTTTTTTCATTTAAGACAAATTAAATGAAGATAATAATACCAAAGAATTTGTGTTTGCAATCATTTTCAGGAAGAAACTGAGTATTATCTGACAGAATTGCAGGGGTGTCAATACTTTTGGCCACAACTGTAGTAGTTATACTCTTGTACATAAGGGGCAGTATTATAGTAGTTATATTCTTGTATATAGGGGGCAGTATTATAGTAGTTACATTCTCGTACATAGGGGGCAGTATTATAGTAGTTATATTCTTGTATATAGGGGCAGTATTATAGTAGTTATATTCTTGTACATAGAGGCAGTATTATAGTAGTTATATTCTTGTATATAGGGGCAGTATTATAGTAGTTATATTCTTGTATATAGGGGCAGTATTATAGTAGTTATATTCTTGTATATAGGGGCAGTATTATAGTAGTTATATTCTTGTACATAGGGGCTGTATTATAGTAGTTATATTCTTGTACATAGAGGCAGTATTATAGTAGTTATATTCTTGTATATAGGAGCAGTATTATAGTAGTTATATTCTTGTACGTAGGGAGCAGTATTATAGTAGTTATATTCTTGTACATAGGGGCAGTATTATAGTAGTTATATTCTTGTACATAGGGGCAGTATTATAGTAGTTATATTCTTGTACATAGGGGCAGTATTATAGTAGTTATATTCTTGTATATAGGGGCAGTATTATAGTAGTTATATTCTTGTATATAGGGGCAGTATTATAGTAGTTATATTCTTGTACATAGGGGCTGTATTATAGTAGTTATATTCTTGTACATAGGGGCTGTATTATAGTAGTTATATTCTTGTACATAGGGAGCAGTATTATAGTAGTTATATTCTTGTACATAGGAGCAGTATTATAGTAGTTATGTTCTTGTACATAGGAGCAGTATTATAGTAGTTATATTCTTGTACATCGGGGCAGTATTATAGTAGTTATATTCCTGTACATAGGGGCAGTATTATAGTAGTTATATTCTTGTACATAGGAGCAGTATTATAGAAGTTGTATTCTTGTATATAGGGGGCAGTATTATAGTAGTTATATTCTTGTATATAGGGGCAGTATTATAGTAGTTATATTCTTGTACATAGGGGCAGTATTATAGTAGGTATATTCTTGTACATAGGGGCAGCATTATAGTAGTTATATTCTTGTACATAGGGGCAGTATTATAGTAGTTATATTCTTGTACATAGGAGCAGTATTATAGTAGTTATATTCTTGTATATAGGAGCAGTATTATAGTAGTTATATTCTTGTATATAGGGGGCAGTATTATAGTAGTTATATTCTTGTATATAGGAACAGCATTATTGCAGTTATTGTTTTATCTACAGGGGGCAGTGTTACAATAGTTAGCACTAGTGTAATGACTTGGAGTGTCTTGGGCAATGCTCCAATATCGAAGTCTAGAAAGGGATATTGTTTTCCATTCTAGCAAAGTGTTGAATTCATGTCCTTAATAAATCAGAGCATGAGTTTGTGGTGAGGACTCGCATCCTAGGACTGGTGGGATGAATTATAGCTGTTTGCTGTGAAGTATATTGGTTTATAGAGAATATAACAAACATTTGGTTCTAATGAAAACATTAACACGTGATCAAAAGAGAATACTCAATAGGCTGTAATAACAGGATTCGGGGCCCACGCCGTTTTACTGTCCCCCATTCTGAAACCTGTCCAGACCTAGATATAATCATAGGATAATGTCTTTTAACTCCACGACATTACAAGGTCTCTGCTTGCTGTAAGTAAGTGATTTGTTACAATGTATCAGTTCTCTCTCAAACTCATATATGATACACTGTACCCAAAATCACATCTGTGAGAAGTATTAGGTTTCAGCCTTTTAACAATGAATGGGAAATAATGAAATCAGAGGTCTGAATAATTGGTAGAAAATTGAGACACAAAGTAATTTAATTAGATTTAGAACTTTTTTTATCCCACAATACATTAACTTTAAATTATAGTATGAAAATAAAACAACAACAATAATAATGAATAGTAAGAAATCATCCATGAATGATTTTTTTTATTATGTAATTTATTACATCTCTGGAAAAATAAGATGCTCTATTATTTAAAATTCCAAAATAATAATCTAAGAGGCACCTAAAAATGGACAGTGCCTTAAAATACTTTAGTTGTAAGATAATAATCATATTATAATTTAAATAATAATAACAAGAATAATAATTATTACAAATGAAACCTTTTTTGAATGTATATAGTTACATGTCTGAAAAAAAAGATGTTCCAGTCTTCAAACCCCCAAAATATCAAATTTCTAGGGTACCGCCATGGGGCCATAGTGCATGCCTAAACTTAGAATTGTATTTTTGGGCTATGTTATGCATTCCATCAGTCAAGTGTAGATGAATTCTCCTATCTAGGTGCTCAAAGGACACCAAAATATCATCACCTTCAAGAGGCTGTGGGAGACAAACAAGGCTGAAGATTTTGGTGGAAGCATATTGCCTGTTTCCCCTATGTCCACCACTCTAAGAGCTGGGAATATTGCCATAGTTCTGTGTCCTGTAAATGTATTCATATTCATATGCATTGTGTAAAGAATTCGTAAACCAATTTGAAGTTTCCATGCTGCGGATGGACAAGTCACTTCATGCTCTTGTTGCTACATGGGAAATGACGCCAAAATCTCATCAATATTAAAATGTTTCTACAATACAAAGCAATATGTGAAGTTATTATTCCTGAAATGAGCTCCTGCCGCTTCTGATTATAGAGCTGTGTGTCTACTTGTAGAGAGATAATCATTCACGTGGATCAGACGCTCAGTGGGAGTAGCGACTTTCTGCAGTAACTTTTCACAAAGAAATCTTGGCGCCTACTTAAAGAAGAAATGCATCTACGATAGAGGACACAGACATCCTGAATGTTAAAGTCCATTCATTGATTATGAGACTATCGGACAGGCATACATGGCGCAACCACCCGTCTATTCTAATATGGTCTTTCGAATCCACCATGATCATTAAGGTGTTACCTATCCCGCGAATTGGTGATCACTTGCTAAAATTGGAATATTATTATTATTTATTTATATAGCACCATTAATTCCATGGTGCTGTACATGAGGAGTTACATACAAAGTTATAGATATTGTTTACAGTAAACAAATTTTCAATGACAGACTGGTGCAAAGGAGAGAGGACCCTGTCCTTGCGGACTTACATTCTATGGGATAATGGGGAAGAGACAGAAGGTTGGGGGTGCAGCTACTCTGGTGGTGGTGAGGCGGCAGAATGGTTATTGCAGGCTGTAAGCTTTCCTGAAGAGATGGGCTTTCAGGTTCCGCCAGAAGGATCCGAGGGTGGTGGATAATCGGATGTGTTGAGGCATGCAATTTCAGAGGATGGGGGATGTTCGGGAGAAATCTTGGTGGCGGTTGTGTGAGGAACGAATAAGTGTGGAGGAGAGTAGGAGGTCTTGAGAGGATCGAAGATTACGTAAGGGAAGATATTGGGAGACTAGTGCAGAGATATAGGGAGGGGACAGGTTGTGGATGGCTTTTTTGGTCAGTTAGTAGTTTGAACTGGATTCGTTGGGGAATGGGGAGCCAGTGGAGGGATTTGCATAGGGGAGAAACAGGGGATTTGCGAGGAGAAAGGTGAATTAGTCGGGCAGCAGAGTTGAGGACAGACTGGAGTGGTGCAAGAGAGTTAGCAGGGAGGCCACAGAGGAGGGTGTTGCAGTCATCAAGGCAGGAGATGATGAGGGCATGCACAAGAGTTTTAGTAGATTGGAGGGCTGAAGAAGGGACGGATTCTGGAAATATTTTTGAGTTCCAGGCGACAAGAGGTGGCAAGAGTTTGGATGTGTGGTTTGAAGGACAGGGCAGAGTCAAGGGTTACTCAGAAGCAGCGGATTTCAGGTGCGGGAGAGAGCGTGATGCCATTTACCATAATAGATAGGTTGGGTAGGGGAGGTACGTGAGATGGAGAAAAGATGATGATTTTGGTTTTGTCTACATTGAGTTTAGGAAGTGAGAGGTGAAGAAAGAGGATATGGCTAATAGATAGGTGACATCTGAGCCTGAGAGGTAGATCTGAGTGTCATCCGCATACAGGTGGTACTGAAAGCCATGGGACTTTATGAGTTGTCCTAGGCCAAGGGTATAGATGTGAAAAAAGTAGGGGCTCCAGGACAGAGCCTTGAGGGACCCCAACAGAGAGAGGGGGCAGGATAAGGAGGTAGTGTGGGAGTGGGGGACGCTAAATGTGCGGTCAGAAAGGTATGAGGCAATCCAGGACAGGGCGAGGTCTTTGATGCCAAGGAAAGAAAGAATCTGTAGCAGTAGGCAGTGGTCGGTTGTGTTGAAGGCAGAGAACAGGTCAGGAAGGAGGAGGATGGAGAACTGTCTGTTAGATTTGGCTGTGAGTAAGTCATTAGTAATTTTGGTCAGGGCAGTTTCGGTGGAGTGGTGGGGGCGGAAGCCAGATTGGAAGTTGTCAAGGAAGGAGTTAGATGAGAGGTGGGAGGAAAGTTGAGCATGGACATGTTGCTCAAGGAGTTTGGAAGCAAACGGGAGCAGAGATATGGGGCGATAGCTGGGCATAGCAGTTGGGTGAAGGTTAGTTTTTTGAGGATGGGTGTGATGGTGGCATGTTTGAAGGCAAAGGTCAAGGTACCAGAAGATAGCGATAGGTTGATCAGATGGGATAGGGCTGTAATGAACGTGTTAGTGAGGTCGGAGAGCAGGTGGGAAGGGATGGAGTCAAATGCACCGGTGGTGAGGTGTGATTTGGAAAGGAGGTGAGTAAGCTCTCCTTTAGTGATGTTGGAGAGGGAGGTTATTAGGGAAGGGCAGAGGTCTGGTATGTGGAGCGGTTGGGGTGGTGGAACAGTAAAGGTTTGCCTTGTTTGGTCGATCTTATTTTTGAAGTATGTGGCAAAGTCCTCGGCATAGATAAGTGGAGTTGGAGGTGGCAGTGGTGGGCGGAGGAGAGAGTTGAATGTGCTGAACAGTTGTTTTGGGTTTTTGGATAATGAAAATACAAGGTTTGTGAAATAGGTCTGTTTAGCAGACGTGAGGGCTAATTTGAAAGCAAGTGTAGCTTGTTTGAAAGCAGTGAAGTCGTCTGGCAGGTGTGTTTTCTTCCAACGCTGTTCCGCGACCCTGGATGCTTGTCAAAGATTTTTGGTGAAATTGTTGTGCCGGGGTTGCCTATTGATTTGTCGCACTTTTCCATGCATGAAAGGGACGACTGAGTCTATGGCTAATGTGAGGGTGGCATTATGGAAAGAGGTGGCACTGTCCATGTCGTGGAGTGAAGATATGGAGGACGGAGGTAGAAGAGAGTCTGAGAGTCGGTGAATGTCGAGGTGTACGAGGTTTCTGCGAGGATGTGTGAGTGGCTGGACATGGGGGGGCGGGTAAGAGGACAAGGATGGGGTCAGGTAGGGGAAGGGAGAGGTTGTGAGATTAGATAGGGAACAGAGGCGGGTGAAGATGAGGTCTAGTGTACTGTATGTCCGTCTGTGTAGGTGGCTGTGTAGGACCACTGAGTAAGTCCAAAGGATGAGGTAAGGGACAGGAGTTTGGAGACTGCTGGCTGGTGTCAGTAGGGATACTAAAGTCACCGATGATGATGGTGGGGATGTCAGCAGAGAGAAAGTGAAGAAGACAGGCGGAGAATTGATCAATGAAGGCAGTGGCTGACCCTGCTGGTCGGTATATGACAGCCATTTGGAGATTAGAGGGAGAGTAGATACGGACAGAGTGAAACTCGAAAAAAGAGAGGATAAGGGAGGGTGGGTGTTGGATAGGATTGAAGGAGCAGTTTTTAGAAAGAAGGAAACCCACTCCTCCGCCATGTCTGTTGCCAGATCGAGGCGTGAGGGTAAATTGGAGACCACCGTAACTCAGTGCAGCAGGGGAGGCCGTGTCAGGGGGCGTCAGCCAGGTCTCAGTGAGGGCCAGGAAGTAAAGGTTGTGGGAAGTAAACAGATTGTGGATCATGTAGAATAAACATTAAATTAAAATGTTTTAACTATAAAACTATTGACTTTATTATATACCTCCCAATTTTTTTTAGACTACATATTTCTCCTGTAATTTGGCTGTCATAGCATAGTTAGCAGAAGCAGGGATTACATGACCAGACATTCGGTGATACATAATCATTGCCTCCATTATTAACACGCCCTTCATTATATAAATCTCCCAACCCCCTTCTGCATTACCTCCTATGCAGTTGTTAATTGTGATTATTAAAGGGTTAACAATAATTATTATATTACTATACTTTTTGGCATTAAATATTCAAAACTATCATTTCTTTTAGACTGTGCCCCTAGTGGTGACACAATGATACTACGACCACTGTAAATAATGTTTTTTTTTTTCCTTGAACTGGTTACACATATGATGCAAGTCGATTTCCTCGGAATCCTCTGTCAGGAAGGGAAAGACAGTTTTCCTTTCACTGTTAGGAATATTTTCTCCAAATTAGGGGATATCAGACATGTTTATATCAAGAAAAAAAATCTAAGTAACAGCCGGTGTTTATCACAGTTGTTTCTGCAATGAGAAATCGCACTGTGACTACTTCATAGTAAATACTTGTCTTCAGGCATCTCTTCTACCACTATACAGGGGTAAGTCATGTGTGCATGAACCACAAGTCACAGCACGTCACTCTTCTTATTGTCAGGTTTATGGATGGGTGATAAATGTGTGATCGGAGGGGTCTGACTGCTGGATTGGTGGGGGTCCGAAAACAATCCTGACAACAGGGGTTCAAAAATGAAGTGAAAAGTAGTGCGCATGCGCGACCACTGCTCCAACTACTGCTGTGAGTCCGTGAGAACAGTAGTAAGTGTTGACCACCGCTCCATTCACCCTTATAGATCTGTGGGCATGAAAGCCCACCACTCTATTAAATTTTATAGGTCTAATGAAGAACAAGTGGGGTCTACCCGCTAGATAACTGGGATTTTGAACACCGCAACAGGGGGTCCAAAAACCCCTGCGTGAATACAGCAATAATGAAAATGTGTAACCACTGCTCCATTCACTTTTATGGACTTGCGGCAGTGGCCAAGTATGAACATTACTCCAACTGCTTCAATGGATCTGTGGGAACCCTAGTGCCTACGGGTGACCACCATTTCATTCACTCTGATGGGTCTATGGGAACAGTAGTAGTGCAGATGAGAGACGACCGCTCCATTCACTTTTATAGGACCATAAATGTGTTAGGGGGGTCCGACCTCTAAAGTGATGGGAATCCGAATGCTAGATCGCCCACAAATTCTGGAAACAAGGGTTAGTACCAACAGACCCCTGTGTGAATGGATCATCAGTGCACATGCGTGACCTCCGCATTATAAACTCTTAGAGGGTCTGTGGGAGCGGCAGTGCGCATGTGTGAGTAATGCACAGAGCCGTGGATGAAGGATGCACACATACAGTATATGCTATATATTAATGTATATGAGTGACATAATATGGGGCAATGCTGGTTTCCAGGCACAGGAGCTGTCAATCACACAACAATTGGGACAGAATTAGCATTTTTGTACTTGGTGATGGGCCATTTTTGCTCTATAAGTGACCCCCCACTATAGCACTCAGCAGCACTGTGTCTTCTCAGCAGACACAAGACATAACACTTTCTAGTCCAGTAGAGGATGGTGGTGTTCTTACAGGTTATACCAGGTAAAGGGTTAAACCAATCTCCGGGAATTGATAGAGTCAGAACAGAAGGTATTTGTCTGCTGGAAGGGAAATTGCAGGGCACAATACAGAAGACAGATCTGTGGGCGCAGCGCAGGCTCAAAGAGTCCGAGATTTCTTCCTTTAATGTCTTCGCGCACCAAAATGAAAAAACTTGGACACGAAAATAAAGGAAATAACAAGAAGTAAAAACTTCCAGCGAAGCAAATGCATCTCGTTAGTGCCATCCTATGCTGGGAGCTACCCAATAAGTCCATGTCCCTTTATCCGGCCTTGCTACATGGGGATATTGGCCAGACCAGACACCCATCTACATACGCCTGTTTCAGGACACTTGCCCCTCATCAGTGTAAAGTAAGGCTTTTCTGGGTAAGTGAGACAACATTGATTAACCAAATATTTGGATGAGTGTCTAAAACTTTAGTTTTTCTTGCTGCTAATTTAGGATGAGGGGAGCAATGTGGCAAACAGGTCATCCCATAAGGAACATGTAAACAAGATAAATGATAAATGTCTGATCAGCAGAGATCCAAGCACTGGGACCCCCACTGATCACAAGAATAGGGGGAACCAAAGCCCCCTATGTGAATGGAGTGATAGTGAGCATGTGCAACCTAGGTCTACAGTGCTTCATTCACTGTCTATAGGAATGGTGGTTCCACATGCTCGCTACCCGTACATTCACATTGGTGATATTGGACCCCCCCATCATTGGGATCATATGTCATGCACCCCTGATAAAAAGACAGGTGCTTCTGAACCAACAAATAGACACGTACAGAAGACTGAATGGCGTCTATAGGCGATAAGATCTTAGAAAACTTTTGTGAAAATAGAATACAGGATCAAAGAAAAAGTTTTGTAGCACGAGCCGCAAGAGAAGTGGGCGGAGACAGAACACTCAGTAGCCAATTAGGCCATGGAAGTAATCAAGACAGCAGGGAATTAGTTGCTCAAGGGCGGGGAAAGAGCGTTCTATAACCAATCAGATCACGGTAGGAATCACAGCGTCAGGAGATATATTGTGAGGCAGCAGGGATAAATTATCAGATTATAGAACATACTATAAAGGCTAGTGATAAGTGGAAAGGGCAGGACACTAACAGCAGAAAAACAGTTGGGCATCAGCAAGGATGAAACAACCAATCAGATCACGAGAGAAGGGGAAGATGAGTTGGGCATGGGTGGAGATAGAACACTAGGTAACTAATCAGATCACAGTAGTAATCACAGCGAGATAATTTGTGAGGGGGGCAGGGATAGAATTACTTGGAACAAATCAAATCATAGCACAGTTAATGAATTCAGTGGATAAAGTGAAATGGGCAGAATCCCAACAGCTGAAGATGAGTTAGGTATGGGCAGGGATAGAACACTGTTACCAATCAGATCAAGATAGGGATCAAAAAGGGGGAGGTTGTTATGGCAATGGGAGGGGATAGAACACTGTTACCAATCAGATCAAGATAGGGATCAAAGAGGGGGTGAGATGGGAATGGGCAGGGATAGAAGACTCTGTAACCAATCAGATCAAGATAGGGATCAAAGCATATGGAGATGGGTTGTAAGGGGGCAGGGATTTAACACTCTGTAACCAATTAGATCATGATAGGGATAAAAGCAGGGTGGTGATGAGATGGGAACAGGCAAGCATAGAACTCTGTAATAATCAGATTATGTAAGCAATCACAGCAGCAGGGGATAATTTGTGAGGAGGTAGGATAGATCATTTCAGAACCAATCAGATCACAGGACAAGTTAGGAATGGAAAAAGTGAGCAGGATCCCAACAAACATAAATGAGCTGGGAGAGGGAGGGGATTGAACACTCTGTAAGCAATCAGATCAAGATAGGGATCAAAGCAGAGTGAGATGGGTTGTGAGGGGGCGGGGATTTAACACTCTGTAACCAATTAGATCACAATAGGGATCAAAGCAGGTTGGAGATGGTCAGTGAGGGGTTGGGATAGATACACTCTGCAACCAATCAGAATACGGCTGTGACGGACTCAGCTCCTGCTGAGCCCATTTTTTGAGTGGACCCTCTGGGTCGTGGCACCCACCCACCGAGGGCGAGCTGACCTTGTGAGAATCCACCCCCTATACAGGGAGTGTCAGGGGCAAGACCAAGGGGGTGAGCCACCACGACTGCTGGGACCAGACGGCCGGCTCAGGGGACACTAGACGAGTGTCTGACGACAAGCAGGAAGCAAGACGAGACTAGACGTAGGTGCAAGGTATCTTCATTAGAATAACACAAGATCACATACAGAGAAAACAAGCAAAACGTGCAAGGTGCGCGCATGGGCACGCCAAGGTCCATAACATGGTACGTGCCAGATAGCACGCCTAGGCACAGGTAATGGCAAGATGGCATCGGACTCCGGACTGCTGGCAAACCGACAGGGTCCAGGGATCAGGCTGCGGACGTCAGCTCCGGACATCAGGCCGTAGTCATCTGGTTCCGGACCTCTGGCAACGGTCGGCAGGTTCCGGGCATCCGGCAGGCAAACCAGGGTTCAGGCAAGGAGGCACGACAGATATCCAAGAAGGGTGCGTGTTTAGGGAACACGCCAAGGTCCAAGGCTAGGTGCGTGTGTAGGGGACACGCCAGGGTCCAAGGCTAGGTGCGTGTGTAGGGGACACACCAGGGTTCAAGGCTAGGTGCAAGGCAAGGTGCTTGTGTAGGGGACACGCCAGGGTTCAAAGCGAGGTGCGTGTGTAGGGGACACGCCAAGGTTCGCAAACGAGACAGGGTGCGTGTGTAGCCACGCCAAAGCATAGAATAAGACAGTGCGTGTAGAGACACGCCAAGGTACAAGGTATAAGACAGAGTGCGTGTAGAGACACGCCAAGGTTCAAGGTAGAGTGCGTGTAGAGACACGCCAAGGTACAAGACAGAGTGCGTGTAGAGACACGCCAAGGCACAAGACAGAGTGCGTGTAGAGACACGCCAAGGCACAAGACAGAGTGCGTGTAGAGACACGCCAAGGCACAAGACAGAGTGCGTGTAGAGACACGCCAGGGTTCAGAGCAGGGTGCGTGCTAGGAGCCACGTCAGGGCACAAGGAAGGGCTGCGTGCTAGGAGCCACGCAGGGACGCACACCTCACTGGCCAATGCACACGGCTGTAACGCCAGCACGAGGCACGACTAAGGCACAGGAGGGGGCAAAGGAACCTTCGTGCTAGGAGCCACGCCAGGTTCAGGGCAGGGTGCGTGCTAGTAGCCACGCCAGGGTTCAAGGCAGGGTGCGTGCTAGGAGCCACGCCAGGGCACAAGGAAGGGCTGCATGCTAGGAGCCACGCAGGGGGCACGCCACACTGGCCAGTACACACGGCTGTACACAAACACGTGGCACTTACCACGGCACAGGAGACGGCCAAGGGGAACCCACGCCGGGGTTCAATGCAAGGACAAGGCAGGGAACAAGGCAAGGAATACAGGCAGAAACAGAGCCAGGTCAGAGAGAGGACAGAGTCTAGCAGCGGAGCGTAGGCAGAAGCCCAGAGCCGGGCCAAGGGAAGACCTTGGGACTAGACAAAGAAACGAGCACTAAGGAGAGGAGAAATGGTGCGTGTGCCAGGGAGCACTACAGAGCACCATAGGAGAGAGCGAGGCAGAGCAAGCAAAGACTGAGACCAAAGGGAGGAACACAAAGCAAGGAATAGCAAGGCAGAGAACACAGGGAGGACTACAAGTCAAAGCATAGCAAAAGCAAGACATGGCAAAACAGGCGAGGCAGAGAACACAGGGAGGACTACAAGTCAAAGCATGACAAAGACAAGACATGGAACTAGAGACAACACAAGACATGGCACAAGACAAGAGACGGAATTCGAGCACGGAGCGTGTGCAGAGATGCACGACAGAGCAGAGTGCAAGGGCACAGAATAGAGGGAGCAACCCCACAGACCAAGAAGCCATGCAGGGAAGCCACACAATAATCAGGCCCTGAGCATAGGAAGAGGCGGCCTGATATAGGGCATAGCACCTCCTCCTCCAGGTCAGGACCAGGGGAGAACTTCCGGGATTCTAGACATGACGAGATGATAGCAGAACCAGACAGTGCAGGATCTTAGGAAACGTCACATGATCAGGGTTTCAGACATGACGAGATGATCACCGAACCAACCAGTGCAGGATCCTAGGAAGAACACATGATCCGGGATTCTAGACATGACAAGATGATTGCAGAACCAGACAGTGCAGGATCTTAAGAAACATCACATGATCAAGGACTCCAGACATGACGAGAAGATCACAGAAGGCAGAGCAGAAACGCAGGGATCCTGCAGCTCAGACATGAGGCGAGTCTGCACACAGCTCTAGCGAACATGCAGGACAGCAGACAAAACATGCGCATGCACATCGCTCCAGGAGTTCTTGAGACAAACAGACATGGCAGACGTGACAGTACCCCCCTCTTTAAGCCCCCTCTCACCGGGGCTGGAAAGAAGAAAAAAAAAAAATTTTCTTCGGCAGAAACCAGAGTTTAGTACAAACCACTCCAACAATGTTGATCCGACATCTGAAACGGACACCTGCATCGGTCAAGACACAGGAGCCGCTAACGAGACATGAAGATCCAGTGGGGAGGACTGCGGTTAGACAAGCAAGTCTTCTTACTCTGGCTGCCATCATTTCCAAATGAGTCCAGAGGTCAAGGGCCAGGTCTGATTTACATCAGAAGAGTGGCCGGGGTACCGCCATATTCAGGAGAGTCCAGGAGACAGAGCAGATCAGATTCTATAACAGATGGGTCATCAGACGGGTAGCCGAGGTACCAGCGGAGTCCATGGCCTGATTAACTGTGACGGACTCAGCTCCTGCTGAGCCCATTTTTTGAGTGGACCCTCTGGGTCGTGGCACCCACCCACCGAGGGCGAGCTGACCTTGTGAGAATCCACCCCCTATACAGGGAGTGTCAGGGGCAAGACCAAGGGGGTGAGCCACCACGACTGCTGGGACCAGACGGCCGGCTCAGGGGACACTAGACGAGTGTCTGACGACAAGCAGGAAGCAAGACGAGACTAGACGTAGGTGCAAGGTATCTTCATTAGAATAACACAAGATCACATACAGAGAAAACAAGCAAAACGTGCAAGGTGCGCGCGTGGGCACGCCAAGGTCCATAACATGGTACGTGCCAGATAGCACGCCTAGGCACAGGTAATGGCAAGATGGCATCGGACTCCGGACTGCTGGCAAACCGACAGGGTCCAGGGATCAGGCTGCGGACGTCAGCTCCGGACATCAGGCCGTAGTCATCTGGTTCCGGACTTCTGGCAACGGTCGGCAGGTTCCGGGCATCCGGCAGGCAAACCAGGGTTCAGGCAAGGAGGCACGACAGATATCCAAGCAGGGTGCGTGTTTAGGGAACACGCCAAGGTCCAAGGCTAGGTGCGTGTGTAGGGGACACGCCAGGGTCCAAGGCTAGGTGCGTGTGTAGGGCACACACCAGGGTTCAAGGCTAGGTGCAAGGCAAGGTGCGTGTGTAGGGGACACGCCAGGGTTCAAAGCGAGGTGCGTGTGTAGGGGACACGCCAAGGTTCGCAAACGAGACAGGGTGCGTGTGTAGCCACGCCAAAGCATAGAATAAGACAGTGCGTGTAGAGACACGCCAAGGTACAAGGTATAAGACAGAGTGCGTGTAGAGACACGCCAAGGTTCAAGGTAGAGTGCGTGTAGAGACACGCCAAGGTACAAGACAGAGTGCGTGTAGAGACACGCCAAGGCACAAGACAGAGTGCGTGTAGAGACACGCCAAGGCACAAGACAGAGTGCGTGTAGAGACACGCCAAGGCACAAGACAGAGTGCGTGTAGAGACACGCCAAGGCACAAGACAGGGTGCGTGTAGAGACACGCCAGGGTTCAGAGCAGGGTGCGTGCTAGGAGCCACGCCAGGGCACAAGGAAGGGCTGCGTGCTAGGAGCCACGCAGGGACGCACACCTCACTGGCCAATGCACACGGCTGTAACGCCAGCACGAGGCACGACTAAGGCACAGGAGGGGGCAAAGGAACCTTCGTGCTAGGAGCCACGCCAGGTTCAGGGCAGGGTGCGTGCTAGTAGCCACGCCAGGGTTCAAGGCAGGGTGCGTGCTAGGAGCCACGCCAGGGCACAAGGAAGGGCTGCATGCTAGGAGCCACGCAGGGGGCACGCCACACTGGCCAGTACACACGGCTGTACACAAACACGTGGCACTTACCACGGCACAGGAGACGGCCAAGGGGAACCCACGCCGGGGTTCAATGCAAGGACAAGGCAGGGAACAAGGCAAGGAATACAGGCAGAAACAGAGCCAGGTCAGAGAGAGGACAGAGTCTAGCAGCGGAGCGTAGGCAGAAGCCCAGAGCCGGGCCAAGGGAAGACCTTGGGACTAGACAAAGAAACGAGCACTAAGGAGAGGAGAAATGGTGCGTGTGCCAGGGAGCACTACAGAGCACCATAGGAGAGAGCGAGGCAGAGCAAGCAAAGACTGAGACCAAAGGGAGGAACACAAAGCAAGGAATAGCAAGGCAGAGAACACAGGGAGGACTACAAGTCAAAGCATAGCAAAAGCAAGACATGGCAAAACAGGCGAGGCAGAGAACACAGGGAGGACTACAAGTCAAAGCATGACAAAGACAAGACATGGAACTAGAGACAACACAAGACATGGCACAAGACAAGAGACGGAATTCGAGCACGGAGCGTGTGCAGAGATGCACGACAGAGCAGAGTGCAAGGGCACAGAATAGAGGGAGCAACCCCACAGACCAAGAAGCCATGCAGGGAAGCCACACAATAATCAGGCCCTGAGCATAGGAAGAGGCGGCCTGATATAGGGCATAGCACCTCCTCCTCCAGGTCAGGACCAGGGGAGAACTTCCGGGATTCTAGACATGACGAGATGATAGCAGAACCAGACAGTGCAGGATCTTAGGAAACGTCACATGATCAGGGTTTCAGACATGACGAGATGATCACCGAACCAACCAGTGCAGGATCCTAGGAAGAACACATGATCCGGGATTCTAGACATGACAAGATGATTGCAGAACCAGACAGTGCAGGATCTTAAGAAACATCACATGATCAAGGACTCCAGACATGACGAGAAGATCACAGAAGGCAGAGCAGAAACGCAGGGATCCTGCAGCTCAGACATGAGGCGAGTCTGCACACAGCTCTAGCGAACATGCAGGACAGCAGACAAAACATGCGCATGCACATCGCTCCAGGAGTTCTTGAGACAAACAGACATGGCAGACGTGACAACGGCAAGGAACACAGCAGTGGGAGACGAGCTGTGCAGGGGTGGGGAAAGAACACTCTAACCAATCAGATCATAGTGGCGATAACAAGAAGAGAAGATGAGTTGGAAATAAGACATTAAAAGAACACAGAAACCAATGAGATCATGGTAAGAATTACAAAGACTGGGTACAAAAGATATTGTAACCAATCAGATCATAAGATGATTAAAAATGGAAGATATAAAAAAAAGTGATCAAGATCCCAGTGGGTGGGGATAAAACACCCTGTAACCAATCAGATAATGGTAGTGACCACAGCAGGAGGAGACGTGTTGTGATGGAGTTGGAGATAGAATATCTTAGCTAATCAGATCATAGGATAGATCACAAATGCAGGAGATGAATGAAGGAGACGGATGTGGGCGAGTACTGACTAACAGCAGCAGGAGAGGAGTGTGCTGCCCTTGTTGATGGCAGTGACTTGCCCACTCATGTGATTATATTAGTAAGGCTATTACGTAGCTGTGTTGTTACTTATCTCCAGAAAAACTATTTTCCTTAGTACTGAATGAGTAACAGGAGTAGGCGACAGTGTGGGAAACCTACAGCAGAACAACAACCGCAGCCTCAATCTGTAGAGGAAACATTACAGCACATTCTTTATGTTTTGAGGATTTTAAAGAAGACCGGTCACCAGGATCTGCATGAAAAGACGGCATCTACAAAGTGCCCGAAAAGCACTGATACAGGGCGTGCAACAGTTACATCCACCACTGATCGCCTCACAAGTGCCAATCATTATCATGCCCATGGTAATGGGGACCTTCAACTGTCCTAACTGTATTTGCAAAATCAGAACCGATTAAAGGTCACGTGCCACAATCTCCGATCTCACTGACAGGAGGATGACCTCAGGGGGCCATAACGGTACTTATACCCAACAACTCTTGGTCTAAATTGAAGATATGTATCTTAGAATCAGTAAAGGATAAAAAATGTAATATACAGTCATGGACAAAACTTTTGAGACTGACAAAAAGTTTGGTTTTCTCAAAGTTTGCTGCTTCAATTTTTATAGCTGCAATTTGCTTTACAGGCAAGGACATTGCTTCTTGTAAGATTGCCCCTAAATCAAACATTTATCAGATCATCAAGAACTTCTCAGAGAGAAGTTCAATTGTTGTGAAAAAGACTTCAAGGCACCCACAAATGTCCAGCAAGTGCCATGACCATGTCCTAAAAAAGATTCAGCTATGAGATCGGTTCAACACCAGTACAGAGCTTGCTCAAAAAAGGCAGCAGGCAGGAGTCAGTGCATCTGCCCTCACAGTGAGAACACTTTTAGAAGTTGGAATGGTGTGTAGAAGGACAGCTAAGAAGCTACTTATCTCCAAGAAAAACAAGGACAGACTGAAAATCTGCAGGAAGTACAAGTATTGGACTGCAGAGGAATGGGGGAAAGATATTTTCTCTGATATAGGCCCTTCCAAACTGGGAATTCTGGAAGAATATTTGTCTGGAGAAGAAAAGGTGGCGCTGCCATGAGTCCGGTGTCATGCCAACAGTAAGGCATCCTGAGACCATTCATGTGTGGGGGCTTTTCATTCGTGGAGGGCCTTACTTACAATTCTGTCTAAGAACACGGCCATGAGTAAAGAATAGGACCTAATTATCCTCCAAAATCAACTTCTCCCAACCATCCAGGAGCAGTGGGGCGATGAACAAGGGGTTTTCCTGCATAATGGAGACCATGTCACAATGCAAATGTGGTAACTAAGTAGCTCGATGAACAAATCTTTCAAAGTTTGGGTCAATGTCTAGGAAAGTTTCCAGATCTCAATCCCATTGAGAACTTGTGGTGAATCCTCAACAAGCGGGTTCAGAAACAAAACCCAGAAATTGTGATTAACTCCAAGAACTAATGAGACAAGAATGGGCTATGATCAGTCAGGATCTGGCCCAGAAGCCAGTATCAGTTACCAGAGGCGGAGGGCAGAAGTCTGGAAAATAAGGGTTAACGCTGGAAATATTGAGTCTTTACGTAAACTTGATGTATTTGTCAATAAAAGTGTAAAAATGTATCAAATGCTGATAACTGTGCTTCAGTAGTGCAGCTCTGGGGTATAATACAGGATATAACTCAGGATCAGTAATGTAATGTATGTACACAGTGACTGCACCAGCAGAATAGTGAGTGCAGCTCTGGGGTATAATACAGGATATAACTCAGGATTAGTAATGTAATGAATGTACACAGTGACTCCACCAGCAGAATAGTGAGTGCAGCTCTGGAGTATAATACAGGATGTAACTCAGGATCAGTAATGTAATGTATGTACACAGTGACTGCACCAGCAGAATAGTGAGTGCAGCTCTGGGGTATAATACAGGATATAACTCAGGATTAGTAATGTAATGAATGTACACAGTGACTCCACCAGCAGAATAGTGAGTGCAGCTCTGGAGTATAATACAGGATGTAACTCAGGATCAGTAATGTAATGTATGTACACAGTGACTGCACCAGCAGAATAGTGAGTGCAGCTCTGGGGTATAATACAGGATATAACTCAGGATCAGTAATGTAATGTATGTACACAGTGACTGCACCAGCAGAATAGTGAGTGCAGCTCTGGGGTATAATACAGGATATAACTCAGGATTAGTAATGTAATGAATGTACACAGTGACTCCACCAGCAGAATAGTGAGTGCAGCTCTGGAGTATAATACAGGATGTAACTCAGGATCAGTAATGTAATGTATGTACACAGTGACTGCTCCAGCAGAATAGTGAGTGCAGCTCTGGGGTATAATACAGGATGTAACTCAGGATCAGTAATGTAATGTATGTACACAGTGACTGCACCAGCAGAATTGTGAGTGCAGCTCTGGAGTATTATACAGGATGTAACTCAGGATCAGTAATGTAATATATGTACACAGTGACTGCGCCAGCAGAATAGTGAGTGCAGCTCTGGTGTATAATACAGGATGTAACTCAGGATCAGTAATGTAATGTATGTACACAGTGACTGCACCAGCAGAATAGTGAGTGCAGCTCTGGGGTATAATACAGGATGTAACTCAGGATCAGTAATGTAATAATAATAATAATAATAATAATAAATTTTATTTTTATAGCGCCGACATATTCCGCAGCACTTTACATTTCAGAGGGGATTTGTACAGACAATAGACATTACAGCATAACAATAATCACATACAGTAGATTATAACAAATACCAAGAGGAGTGAGGGCCCTGCTCGCAAGCTTACAGTCTATGAGGAAAGAGGTAGACACGAAAGGTGGGTGGTAACAGTTGCCCTGATTGTATGGACCAGCCATAATGTTAAGTGTGTAACAGTACAGACACAGAGGGCTAATGGATGCATAAAGCATGTGGGAACATGATGCTGGGAACCTGGTTATGGTAAAACTTTTGGCTCTGCCACACAGGGATAGGTTAGGTTAATGTGTTGAGCCGATAGGCCAGTCTGAATAAATGCGTTTTCAGGGCACGCTTAAAATTGTGGGGATTGGGGACTAATCGTATTGACCTGGGAAGTGCATTCCAAAGAATTGGCGCGGCACGTGTAAAGTCTTGGAGACGGGAGTGGGAGGTTCTGACTATTGAGGATACTAACATCAGGTCATCAGCAGAACGGAGGGCGCGGGTAGGGTGGTATACTGAAACAAGGGAGGAGATGTAGGGTGGTGCTGAGCCATGGAGGGCTTTGTGGGTGAGGGTAATAAGTTTATACTGAATTCTGGAGTGGATGGGTAGCCAGTGTAATGACTGGCACAAGGTAGAGGCATCGGTGTAACGATTGGTGAGGAATATGATCCTGGCTGCAGCATTCAAGACAGATTGGAGAGGGGAGAGTTTGGTAAGAGGGAGACCGATTAGAAGAGAGTTACAATAGTCGAGACGAGAAAGAATAAGAGAAACAGTAAGAGTTTTTGCAGAGTCAAAAGTAAGAAAAGGTCGAATTCTAGAAATGTTTTTGAGGTGCAGATGACAAGAGCGAGCCAGTGATCGAATGTGGGGGGCAAAGGAAAGCTCGGAATCAAGTATGACCCCAAGACAGCGGGCATGTTGCTGGGGAGTAATAGTGGAACCACACACGGAAATGGCAATGTCGGGTATAGGTACATTAGTAGCGGGAGGAAACACAAGGAGTTCAGTCTTTGACAGGTTCAGTTTCAGATATAGTGAGGACATGATATTAGACACAGCGTTTAGACAATCGCCAGTGTTTTCTAGAAAGGCTGGCGTGATGTCAGGAGAAGAAGCGTATAATTGGGTGTCATCAGCATAGAGATGGTACTGGAAACCAAATCTACTGATTGTTTGACCAATAGGGGCAGTGTACAAGGAGAAGAGGAGGGGGCCTAGAACCGATCCTTGAGGAACCCCAACAGTAAGGGGAAGGTGAGAGGAGGAGGAACCGGCAAAAGAAACAGTAAAGGAGCGGTCGGAGAGATAGGAGGAGAACCAGGAGAGAACGGTGTCCTTGAGGCCAATGGAATGGAGCATAGTGAGGAGGAGCTGATGATCCACAGTGTCGAATGCTGCAGAGAGATCCAAGAGAATTAGCATGGAGTAATGACCATTTGATTTAGCTGTTAGCAGATCATTAGAGACTTTAGTGAGGGCAGTTTCAGTGGAGTGTAAAGAGCGGAAACCGGATTGGAGAGGGTCGAGAACAGAGTTTTCTGAGAGATAGCGGATAAGACGGGAGTGGACCAGGCGTTCCAGGAGTTTAGAGATGAAGGGAAGATTAGAGACAGGTCTATAGTTAGCGGCACAGTTTTGGTCGAGGGATGGTTTTTTAAGTAGTGGATGTATGATGGCATGCTTAAATGAGGAGGGAAAAATACCAGAAGAGAGAGAGAGGTTAAATATTTTAGTTAGGTGAGGGGTGACAGCAGGGGAAAGGGACTGGAGGAGATGTGACGGAAATGGGTCACTGGTGCAAGTAGTTGGGCGAGAAGATGCAAGGAGCCTGCTTACTTCTTCTTCTGTGACTGGTTCAAAATGTATGTACACAGTGACTGCACCAGCAGAATAGTGAGTGCAGCTCTGGGGTGTAATACAGGATGTAACTCAGGATCAGTAATGTAATGTATGTGCACAGTGACTGCACCAGCAGAATAGTGAGTGCAGCTCTGGAGTATAATACAGGAGGTAACTCAGGATCAGTAATGTAATGTATGTACACAGTGACTGCACCAGCAGAATAGTGAGTGCAGCTCTGGAGGATAATACAGGATGTAGCTTAGAATCAGTAATGTTTTTACATTGTACAGTAGCATTCCTTTAGGACCTAATAGAACTTTTGATTTGTACAGAAACTTTCTGCGTTCTTCCTCCATTGTCCATTGCGCTCAGCCTTGTGCCGGCTGACTTTCTCTGTGAGTGATGTGCGGGTGTCTGTATCTGATGCCCAGTACTCCCATTACACTCTCGCTCTGTATATCTGCATTTAAATAGCACAACTTAACTCATCTCTGTGACCTTTCCAAAATGTTTTTCATCCTGAGAGGGAAAGTGGAATTTAAATAACTTCTTTAGTAGGAGCGTGTCCAAGGGCTCCACTGACAAGCAGCCTGACAATCTGCAAGAGGCAAAGTCTTTTTGTTTAGATGAGAAGGGCAAGTGATAACCCCGGCAGATAAACGGACCCTGACAGTCTGCATATAAGGACGTGAAAGGGCAACTCTGTCCCACTGGTATCAAAGTGGTTAGTAATGGAGGCGTAAGGAAGGGACATGGGGGGATTGTGCCTCAGGCACTTAACAGAGGCCATAGGGGGACATTTTACTTTAGGCAGAGACACTACTCTGACAGCAGGGGGCAGCATTTTGCAGATCTAACCAAGGGGCATGGCAATCAGTTTGTCCTTGTGAGGACACTGACTAGTAATACAGCAACGTATGGCAGTATTATAAGTGACTGTACAGCAATACTGTGCAAGAGTGGCACTATGATGAGGGCATTGTATGACATTAGTATTTTGTAGACACGCTATGGTAGCATTTAAAGGAAGTATATTATTCTATTATGTAGTCAGTGTATGGCGGTATTATAAGGGAAGTATATTATTCTATTACGTAGTCAGTGTATGGTGGTATTATAAGGGAAGTATATTATTATATTATGTAGTCAGTGTATGGCGGTATTATAAGGGAAGTATATTATTCTATTATGTAGTCAGTGTATGGCGGTATTATAAGGGAAGTGTATTATGCTTTTCTACAGCCACTATACAGCCCTATTATAATGGAAATGTTTCATAGTATTATATGGTCTCAGAACTGGCGGTGATATAAGAGAAGTGTATTATACTATGAAGTAGACGCTGTATGGCGCTATTATAATGGAAGGGTATGACACTATAATGTGCTCACTATTATATGATGCCAGACACAATAATATAGACACTAGACATCTTTATATTGTAGGCACTGTCTGGCATTGTTAAAAGACTTACTATACAATTATGTAGCCACTATATGGCGGTATTATATAGGGAAATGTTTAATAGTTTTACGAAGTCAGTGTATAGCAAAATTATAATGGAAGTGTATGGCAGTACCTAGTCATTGTATCGCAGTATTATAGGGAAATGTATGATAGTATTATGCAGCCCCAGTGCAGAAGCATTATAATAGAAGTGTATGATACTAATTAGTCGCTATATGGCAGTATTATAGGGGAAAGGTATGATTGTATTATTATGGCAGTTTTACAAGGGAAGTATGACAATAATTTGTAGTCACTGTATGGTAATATTATGTAGGTGTATGGCATTATTATGAGGTCACTGTATGACAGTAGAGACAATAAATTAGACACTGATTAATAGTATAGTATAGTGTAGGCGCTGAATTAAAATGTTAAAATGCAGTTTATTATACAATTGTGTAGAAACTGTATGGCAGTATTATAAATGAATTGTATGATAGTATTTAACTACTGTATGGTAGTGTTATTGGAAAATATATTATTCAATATAGTCAATATATGGCAGTATTATAGGGAAGTGTATTATATTATGTAGTCCCTATATGGCAGTATTAGAGGAAAGTGTATTATTCTATTATGTAGTTACTATATGGCAGTATTATAGGAAAGAGTCAAATAGTATGTAATGGCTGTAGGGCAGTGTTGTCGGGAAGTGTTTTATTCTATTATGTAGCCATGTTATGGCAGTTTCTAAGGGTACTGTATGATGGTATTTTGCAGTCTCTGTGTGGCGTTAAGGTTATTATGTAGTGTGAGGCAGTGACCGGTGTCACATGTAGGGGGCGCTGTGTGTTACCCCCAGGATGCGCATGGAGACGTAGTGAGGCCATGACAGGGCATTGCAGGCACAGGTGTAGCTGTGGTTGCAATGCAGAGTAAAGGTAAGTATAGGTTTTGGACATGCTGGTTGTCCAAGGCAGATGTAAGGAAATCCTGCTCTGGGTTTGTGTTTTGAAATAGACTGCAGGATGGTAGTGTTGCAGTGTGTTTCATTCCTGGCCAGGTTTTCCATGTGGCTGAAGGCCATAGAATCCAGTTAAAAACCCTGCAGTATAGGGTATGGGTGTGTCAGGGCCAGAGTCAGTCGGTGTTTGTTAGAGTGCAGAGCAGTCGACTTTGCAGAGCTCCACCTGTGTGAGGCAACACAGGCCAGCGGAGCCAAACGGCCAAGGCAGCTGAAGAGCCTGGCACCCACAGCGTACACCACGGTGCAGTCGCCCACGGCAATAGGTCAAGGACGAGGACTGGCGTGTTTATTGACTGCAAATTGGAGTATTTGTTTCCCGTCTGTGATCCAGAGGATATCGTGCACTGTGTAGTGCTGCGAGTTGGACATTAGTGCTGTTTACTTTATGTGAATTGAACATTAAAGAGACTTTTGCTTCGGACTTTGCTGGGTCACTGCCTCATCACTGCATACAGTGTTACCGCTGCACTACAGTAGCTGCTGTATGGCAGTACTAAATGAAAGTGTATCATACGATTACATTGCCTTGTATAGCAGTATTATAGGGAAGTGGATTATACCATTATGACACATGACCCAGTTGGCTGTATTATAGGGGTACATTACTATTTTTCAGTAGTATGGCAGTCTTAGTTTCCCATTTTAAGAGGTTGGCCCCGCATTATTGCATCGAGGTCTCCACGGTCTCTGGTCAATGTGTATTCGTTGGCCTATTATCCACCCTGGTGTAGACTGCACAGATAACACGGGGATAGTACAGAATGTCAGAGCGAAGCTCCGGAGCTGAAGCAGAACATTCTATGATCTTTCAGGACCCCGATATGCTGGGAATGAGATTATAGTAAAGCCGTATCAATGACACTTGATATGTCTGGCTCTTAGCATCCACTCCGGCACTCCAAGTCCTTACATTTCCACTTTGCATTTTTGTAGAGCAGCCATATAGGGTATGACAGCCCCTCTTATTATTGACCTCTAGGCCCACTCTTACCCCACTGTCTTCTCCTTATCTGTGATTGTCCCATTGAGACACATGATGGGGCCGGGTGGTACGAGGCTGATAACGCACATACAGAGGCGACACATAATCTCCTTAATGGCCTCTTCTGGGAGTCCTCCTCCTCCTCGAGGATGGATTACCTTCTCCATTGCATCGGTGTAAGTGGATTAATGGTAATGAATAATCTCAAGCAGATACTTCCTTTTCTTTTTACGAAGGGAGGTGAAAGTCGGCTACTTATATACAATCATAAGCGCCGGCCAAAAAAATTAACGTGAATTACATTTCTGGATGGATTCAGCCTCCCGGCGGCTTATCCCTCTCCAGAAGCGTATAGGGGCATACATATGATTATCAGCATGGACTTTGGGGCTTTATTAGGCTTCCCATAGCCATCGGTCACCCTTAAAGACTCATCTCAGGGAGATAAAGGATCAGACAGGTAAAAGTCCACCTTACTATAGGCGGAGGATAGCCCACAATGCTATCATCTATCCGCAGGACAGATGATGACTGTACGATCAGTATGGGCATTTCCGCTAGTGCACATGTGTGACCACCATTCCCCCCCCCCGGTGGTAGTGTGAATGTGTAAAGTCTGTCCCGCATGAGCATGGAGGAGGGCTCAGGACATCGGTTATTGTAATCAGTAGGGGTCCTAGCAGTCCTGCCCTACAACCTACATGTTGGTAAATGTTGTTGGTGGGACAATGCCTTCATAGCCGCCTGCATAAAAGGGTGATCCTGACGCCAGACATTATAGGTGACAATGGGACTCATGATATTTCATCAGATACTGTGTATGTAGGTGTCACAGAGCCCCCCCCATCTACATCATCCTCCACGAGCCAACCACAGAGCAAGTAGTCTCATGTAGTCCTCCCTGTTTCTTGCAAACCTTCAAAATATACATGGCCTTTCACATAAAACCTGATAAATCGCCCCCCACAACAAGGTAAAAGTGATTTGGGTGCATATACCAGTCTATTATATCCTGATTCTCATGCTCTGTAACTTGTTATCCACCCTTTTTTTTGGTAGGGTGATTCCTCTTCATCAGCAGTCTTCCAGCACTATAGGTGCTAGAACTTATTTGTCTACCTTTAACTAAAAGCCTGCCTCTCTGTTCTGTCTGTATGCAGTTTGACTGACAGGAGAACAGAGACAAAGACCTGCACCTTCACTTTGTATAGACCAAGACCCGCCCCCGCTGCGCATAGACCAAGACCTGCCCCGGCTGCGTATAGACAAAGACCCGCCCCGCTTTGTATAGACAAAGACCCGCCCCGCTTTGTATAGACAAAGACCCGCCCCCGCTTTGTATAGACAAAGACCCGCCCCCGCTTTGTATAGACAAAGACCTGCCCCCGCTGCGTATAGACAAAGACCCGCCCCCACTTTGAATAGACAAAGACCCGCCCGCGCTTTGTATAGACAAAGTCCCGCCCCCGCTTTGTAGAGACAAAGTCCCGCCCCTGCTGCGTATAGACAAAGACCTGCCCCCACTGCGTATAGACAAAGACCTGCCCCCGCTTTGTATAGACAAAGACCCACCCCCGCTTTGTATAGACAAAGACCCGCCCCCACTTTGTATAGACAAAGACCCGCCCCCGCTTTGTATAGACAAAGTCCTGACTCTACTGTAATTAGCTAGACAGGTCATTTTGTTTAGATAAAGACACGCCCCCGCTTTGTATAGATAAAGACCCAACCCCACTTAATATACATAAGGACCCACCCCCACTTTGCATAGATAAAGACCCGACCCCACTTGATATAGATAAAGACCTGCCTCCATGTTCATACATCCTTCTTTTTATTTTTTTCCTAGAAAATCTCAGTGCCAAGCACAATGGCCGCCATTACCTCTCAGGCAGGTTGTCACCCAGCTTTGCTAGATTCCAGAATGGAACATATTCTCGCTTACAAAATAGTAAGGGATTTATTACAGCAGAATCGGGCAGATTTTGTTATACCGGAGTTGGGTGACAACCCCTGTGTGACCGGTAATGGCGGCCATATATGTTGTCACCCATCTTTTCCAGGATGAGACATAATAATTAATAAACCCCCAAAATGCAAGTTTTAAGAACATACGACCAAATGACGTGAAAATAAAGGTAACTTCACTTACATTGCAATATCTTGGTCGATGAAACACCGGTTTCGGAGTAAACCCGCCCAGAGCTGGACGCCGACAATCCCGAAGATGAAAAACACAAAGAAACACAAGAGAAGGACGTTGCCTAACATAGGCAGAGTATCTAACAGCAGGGTCACCAGTATTCTCATACCTGCAGAGGAAGGCAAACAGGACGCGTCATACACACAGAGCTTTTGCAACACATTTCAGGCCACGGGGGGATTTTGCAATGTCGGATGGGGGGGGAGGTAGTAGGACCCTCATTCTTGTGATAATGGGGTCTCCCAATCTAGAAAACATATTATTACATATCCTATGGATGCCTATGGTCGGAATGACCCTTAAATATAGATTTACTCTTTCAACACCTTTGCTCTTGTTTTCAAATTGCTCTGAATCAGGAGGATCAGGATGAACAGAATAAAGGAATTTTCCCATACATACTGATAACTTGTGAATGTTTTTTTTTTTTGTGCAGAAAAACCCAATATTTTTTTTTTGTATCCCGGATTGAGCACCATGACGACCAAACAGAAAAAGCAGGAAAATAAATATCCGCGTCCTTAATAAACCAAACACAAAATAAACAGTATAAGCTGTTCTAAATCCGTACGCCCCCACACACAGGCGAAATGCGAGGCACAAGATATGTTCCATTAATGGCCTGATACAATTAATATTAATAACAGACACAGTTTATGTACAAAATAAAAATTAAAACAAAAACAATAACCATAAATTGAACTTCTACGAACATCCTCTGGGATGATGATTTACTCTACAAAAGACTGGGGTTTCAATTCTCATCTTTCTTCAAGAAAAAAAATAAAATGGCTGATCATTGAAAATCACAGCGATCAGCTGCAATAGCAAGTGTTTCATTTTCCTGCAGCTCCACCACAGGTGAGACTGAGTATTACATGGATACCATTGAACATATAGACTTGTCGGGTCCTCCAAAGAGAGAAACGCATTAAGTTTAATGCCCCCCGACAGATATCTCCAGAATACAATGGGATTTGGGTGATACCAGTGTCTGGTGTGTAGTGATATAATGGAGCGAAGCATAGAGACAAAGTGACATTTTAGCAATGTCAGACCATAGTTCGTCTTTTTATTCGAGCTCCGCAGACCCATTTGACAAAATGGGTCCATTTAAAGGGACAGTACTATTAGATTTCTTTATTATTTCATTTATTACTAGAACATGGCTGATGTCTCCAAAAACAGCGCCACACCTGTCTACAGGTGATGTGTGGTATTGCAGTTCTTTGTTATTTTTTTTTCTCCCATAAGCATAAGCTTTTTTTTTTCTATTTTCCACTGACATAGCTGTATGAGGGCTTGGTTTCTGCCCTTCTGAATGATACCAGTCATTTTATCATATAATGTACAGAAAAAAGGGAAAAAAAATAAAAGTGAAATAGTGAAAAAAAACCCAAAACCATTCCACCATTATCTTTTAGGTCCTCAGTCCCTGAGCCCCCTCCATACATCTGACATAGTTGGTGTTAATATGTTATGTATCAGTTATTTTTACAGATATTGTCTCTTTCCCACCTGTAGGTGGCGCTGCTGTGACCACAGTCTTATTATATTCTTAGCCAGCGACTATAACACGTAATATAATGGCAGAAACTGCTTATAATTTACAGTCTATTTCCTTCTCATATATTTACGGACGCACTGCACATCTGGACATTTTTTAGGTACCGTCCTCCACAGATTTCCATCATCCTACAGGTCTGTTCCTTTAATTAGTTCGGGAAGGGGAGGTGGGGATGTTAATCACTTTTCTAATGGCATTGATTAACTCTGCCATGAAGGAAATTCATATTAATCATTCTCCAAAATAACTATGTTTTAAAAAGGGGCCACAAAATCTATTCTGTATGATTTCAGTAAACAAAGTGTGTAATACCTTCGTTGCCCTGCGGGGGCACTGCGGTCAAACAGGACACTTGCTGCTGGCTTCCAACACAGCTTAGAAATGAGACACTCTGTGACCTGTTTACTGTTGTGAAACCGTTCTAAGAAGAGGACAAACCCTCTACCGAGATTATTCAAGAGCTGAGTATATGTGTAAGAAATACAACTAGCATAACAATAACCATAAATGAGTATATTTTTGTTCATTTTCATAAATCGGTAGACTCTAAAGTGAGTGTCCACCCTTAAACGCTATTTTGAAACATGGAGCGCACCGCATACAGGTTTATTATAGACAGCAATGTATATCCAGTCTGCAGTCAGCTCCTGAGCTCCCCCTTGTGGTGACTGCAGGCAGCTAGAAATTTATCATTAAACTTTCTGTCTATGCAGAGGACTTGGAGCTCAGTATCAGAAAAAAAGGTGGAAATTCACTTTGAATAAATCTGAAGGCTGCAGTAATCCCCCTCTCCGGTAATAACCTCTGATGCTTGTAGGCTGCAATAAGTGACCTTGTACTTACTTGGGACTCTATTAATGGCTCTTAGTGGCCTTAAAACTCGGACAGTACGGATGGCAGACAGGCTGACGTTGTGTCCGTCCAGAGAGTATTCCATCATCCTAGGAGAAAGAGAGTGCAGGTTAATCGAGGGAGCACGGTGAACCCTATACATACATCAACTAATGATATGTCAGTCATAACAGAGCGAGAGCGCGGCTCCATAACAATGACAGCAATAGAGCTCTGGTAACAGAGACGGCTACAGTGCCTCCATAATGGAAAGTCACAGTGTCTGTTGTAGTGCTGACGAAAACTATGTCAGAGAGTGGACCCTCTGGATCGCGGATCCGGAGCCCCCGGGTCGAGCACACCAGGTGAAGACCGACCCCTATACAGGGACCGTTTGGGGCAGGACCACAGAGGACGGAGGCGCGACAGCCGGAACCAAGAGGGACGGCTCCACGAACAAAAGGCCTGGGGAAGCAGCGGACAGATATACTAGCAGGGACAGGTGGCTCAGGGAAGGACTCAATACGGAATGGCAAGAGGAGGAATCAAGGCGAACTGGAGACAGGGGACGGCACATGGAATGGAAGAAAAGGAGAGCCTGGACAGACTGGGGAGAGCGGGGAGGACGACACAGAGGAAGGCAGGAAGGATAGGCAGAGATAGGACTAACTACAGACGAACTGTAGGGGCCAGATTGCTACACAATCATCAGGCGTCCTCCTAACAGCGAGGACGCCTGAAATATACCAGCCCCCGGAAGTGCGTGCACCAGGCCAGCCCCTCAGCGCCGCCCACAGCTGGAGAGAGAGGACGGGAGGGGGCGAGCGCGTGACAGAGAGCGGAAGCCAGGAGCCGCCGTGAGGGAGCGTGGACGACGGGCGCGAGGCCGGACGGGAGCGCGCAGGTAGGGAAACGCTGCGGTGCGCGCTGCTCTAGAAGGGGCATCGGCGGGCATAGCCACCGATGTCACAGTACCCCTCTCCTTACGTCCCCCCTTACTGAGATTGGCAAAAAACTTTTTCAGAATCCGGGGAGCATTGACATTCTCCCGGGGTTCCCAGGACCGTTCCTCGGGACCAAAACCCACCCAATCGATAAGAAAAAGGGTCTTACCCCGGACTCTTTTCATAGCCAGGATGTCTTTCACCTCGAAGACGTTGTCCGAGATAACAGGTGAAGGTGGGACGATGGAAACTGGTTGGAACCGATTCAGGACTACGGGTTTCAAGAGCGAGACATGGAAAGCGTTGGGAACCCGGAGCGAAGCAGGCAACCTCAGTTTGTAAGCCACTTCATTAATGCGTCCAATTACTTCAAACGGCCCAATGTACCGAGGACTCAGCTTATAAGAGGGAACTCTCAGACGGATATGTCGAGTTGAAAGCCAGACTTTGTCACCTGGATGGTACGGAGGCACGTCCTTCCGTCTTTTGTCTGCATGCTTCTTTATTCGGTTGTTGGCACCCTTGAGCGCGTCCCTGGTCTCTCTCCAAATCTGCGAGAATTCTTTAGCAAGAGAATCGGCTGCGGGTACTCCTGTAGACGTGGAGAAAGGTAACGGAATACCTGGGTTTTGACCGGTTACCACAAAAAAAGGTGACTTGGTGGTAGATTCGCTGGGATGATTGTTGTGCGAGAATTCAGCCCAAGGTAAGAGCGCGACCCAATTGTCCTGATGGGCGTTGGCGAAATGACGTAGGTAGGTGGTTAACACCTGATTAATTCGCTCCACTTGCCCGTTGGTCTGAGGATGGTATGCGGAGGAGAAGTCGAGAGATGTACCCATAAGCCGGCAGAGAGCCCTCCAGAAGCGGGAGGTGAACTGGACCCCCCGATCAGACAGAATCCGCTGAGGAAGACCATGCAGCCTGAAGACCTGGTGGATGAAGATCTCGGCCAACTTCGGAGCGGATGGTAGTCCCGGTAAGGGAATGAAGTGGGCCATTTTGGAAAAACGATCTACTACGACTAAGATGGTGGTACATCCGGCTGAGCGGGGTAAATCAGTTACAAAATCCATGGCGATCTGCTGCCAGGGGACCTCAGGAACTGGCAATGGGTGAAGAAGACCGGCGGGCAAGGTCCTAGCCACCTTGTTCTGGGCACAGATTGTGCACGAGGCAACATAGTCCATAACATCCTGGCGAAGCGTGGGCCACCAGTAATACCGAGACAGCAGTAGGAGAGTCTTTTTAGTCCCAACGTGCCCTGCAATTTTGGAGGAATGCCCCCAGCCCAACACCTCCGTACGTCTGTTTTGAGGGACGAAAGTCTTACCGGGCGGAGGAACAGCAAAATTCACAGGGGCCACGGTGATCATTTTGGTAGGCTCGATAATATGGGATGGGACTTCATCCTTCTCCGATGACTGTAATGACCTGGAAAGGGCATCGGCCTTGATGTTCCTATTACCAGGACGAAAATGAAGTTGGAAGTCAAAGCGGGAGAAGTACAGGGCCCATCTGGCCTACCGGGCATTGAGTCTTTGGGCAGACTGCAGGTAAGCCAGGTTCTTGTGGTCAGTGAGGATGGTAAAGGGATGTACAGCCCCCTCGAGTAAATACCGCCATTCAGCCAAGGCCATCTTAATGGCCAGTAATTCTCGGTCTCCAATGGAGTAGTTGCACTCCGCAGGTGAGAAGACTTTAGAAAAGAAGCCGCAAGGAACCAACCGTCCGGATGAAGCCTGCTGGGACAGGACTGCTCCAGCTCCAGTGGAGGAGGCATCCACTTCCAGGACGAAGGGCCTGCTGGTCACAGGCCGATGCAAAATGGGTGCTGACGCAAAGGAACGTTTCAGGGCTTGGAAAGCGTTTTCAGCTTCAGGGGACCAGCTGTTGGGCTTCATTCCCTTGCGGGTCAAGGCCGTGATGGGTTTGGTAACCGTAGAAAAGTGAGGCACAAACTGACGGTAATAATTTGCGAACCCAAGAAACCGCTGGATGGCCTTAATCCCCACTGGACGGGGCCACTTGAGTACCGCACTGAGTTTTTCGGGATCCATCTTTAGGCCGGAATCGGTGACGACATATCCCAAGAAGGGCAGTGACGACTGCTCAAAAAGGCATTTCTCAATCTTGGCGTAGAGTTGGTTCTCTCGAAGGCGGTGCAAGACCAAGCGTACGCTTTTGCGATGGGAGGACAAGTCGGGCGAGAAAACGAGAATGTCGTCAAGATAGATGACCACACAGGAATAGAGTAGATCCCAGAATACCTCGTTGATAAATTCTTGAAATACAGCGGGAGCGTTGCAGAGGTCGAAGGGCATAACCAGGTATTCATAATGCCCGTCACGGGTATTGAAGGCCGTTTTCCACTCATCCCCTGCACGGATCCGGACCAAATTGTAGGCTCCCCGCAGATCCAACTTCGTGAAGATCCGGGCTCCTCTCAGACGGTCAAAGAGCTCAGGAATCAACGGAAGGGGGTAACGATTTTTAACGGTGATATTGTTTAGACCCCGGTAATCAATGCAAGGCCGCAGTGATCCGTCTTTCTTCCGGACGAAGAAGAAACCTGCGCCCGCAGGAGAGGAGGATTTCCGGATAAACCCCTTGGACAGATTTTCTTGGATATATTCCGTCGTGGCAGAGGTTTCGGCAGGAGAAAGAGGGTAAGTTCTACCTCTGGGAGGAACCGCTCCAGGAATCAGGTCGATGGGGCAGTCATAGGACCGGTGCGGAGGCAGGGAATCCGCCTCCTTTTTGCAGAAAACATCAGCGTAGGCGTGGTATGGAGCAGGAAGGCCGGGGAGGTCCGTTGGCCTAAGCTGAGGATGGGAACGAACCAGGGTACGTAAACAGCTAGCATGGCAGGGGTGCCCCCAGCGTAGGATCTCTCCGGAGCGCCAGTCGATGACTGGCTCATGCCGCCTAAGCCAAGGAAGTCCTAAGAGAATGGCATGGGATAATTGAGGCAGGACATAGAAGGCAATCTTCTCAGAATGAAGTGCGCCAATTTGTAGCTTTACTTCAATGGTAACCGTGGTGATGAGCCCAGGAAGAGGTTTGCCATCGACGGAGGTGATTGCTCGAGGGTTACTTAAGACGACCACGGGAATCTGGAGTTTGTCAACCTCCTCCTGGCGGATGAAGTTGCCTGCTGCGCCCGAGTCCACATACGCCTCCACAGAGCCACGCCCCCGACCTGTAATAAGCAGAGCTGAAAGAGTAAGTGGGAGAGAGGGGGTCAGATCACCTAGGGGGCCCTCTCCTACCTGGCCTAGGCGGATGAGTTTCCCGGTCTCTCAGGACAAGTGCGTACGAAGTGATTGGCCCCTCCACAATATAGACAGAGTCCCTTAGTCATCCTCTCCTTACGCCGTTGTTCGGACAGCTTGATGCGATCCACCTGCATAGGCTCGGGGACAGTGTTACTAGGAAGGGCAACGGTGCGCGGAATGGGAGCTTGGTATAACCTAAAGGACCTCCTCTCCCTGGCTGACTCTCTAGTGCGTTCCTGAAAACGCAGGTCAATACGGGTAGCCAGGGAGATGAGATCCTCCAGGGTGGTAGGGAGGTCACGCCCGGCCAACTCGTCTTTGATTTTACAAGAAAGGCCTCTCCAAAAAGCACCAACCATGGCTTCGTTATTCCACCCCAGCTCCGAGGACAAGGTCCGGAAACGGATGGCGTATTGCCCTACAGTAAGGGACCCCTGGCAGAGGTTAAAAAGGGCCTCTGTAGAGGAAGCAAGGCGTCCGGGTTCATCAAAAACCTTACGGAATGTTTCCAAAAAACTCTGGATGTTAGTCACCACCGGGTCATCCCTCTCCCACAACGGATTCACCCAAGCCAGCGCCTCCCCCTCTAGATGGGAGATTATAAAGGCCACCTTAGCACGGTCCGTGGGGTATTGTTGGGGTAGAAGATCAAAGTGCAATCTGCACTGATTTAAAAATCCCCTACACAATTTTGGGTCCCCACAGTACCTAGGCGGCTTACCAAGACGGGGAGGAGGGAAAGAGACAGCATCCCGGGCTTGGTTAGAAGCGGCCGCAGAGGACTGCAAAGAAAGCAGCCGATCATCCACGGACGCCATATACCCCAAAATGTGAGATTGCGCATCGCGCTGCTGTGCGAGCTCCTGCTGGAGACTGACTAAGAGAGGTGCATGCGCTGGGTCAGCGGTTTGCAAGGCGGAGAGCCGGGTGTCCATGGACTTCATGAATGACATGATACGGGTCTGATTTTCCCTTAGGAAAAGCAGTTCCTTTTGAGTGGCCGCCGCGGCACCGGCGGGGTCCATGGCCTGATGATACTGTAGTGCTGACGAAAACTATGTCAGAGAGTGGACCCTCTGGATCGCGGATCCGGAGCCCCCGGGTCGAGCACACCAGGTGAAGACCGACCCCTATACAGGGACCGTTTGGGGCAGGACCACAGAGGACGGAGGCGCGACAGCCGGAACCAAGAGGGACGGCTCCACGAACAAAAGGCCTGGGGAAGCAGCGGACAGATATACTAGCAGGGACAGGTGGCTCAGGGAAGGACTCAATACGGAATGGCAAGAGGAGGAATCAAGGCGAACTGGAGACAGGGGACGGCACATGGAATGGAAGAAAAGGAGAGCCTGGACAGACTGGGGAGAGCGGGGAGGACGACACAGAGGAAGGCAGGAAGGATAGGCAGAGATAGGACTAACTACAGACGAACTGTAGGGGCCAGATTGCTACACAATCATCAGGCGTCCTCCTAACAGCGAGGACGCCTGAAATATACCAGCCCCCGGAAGTGCGTGCACCAGGCCAGCCCCTCAGCGCCGCCCACAGCTGGAGAGAGAGGACGGGAGGGGGCGAGCGCGTGACAGAGAGCGGAAGCCAGGAGCCGCCGTGAGGGAGCGTGGACGACGGGCGCGAGGCCGGACGGGAGCGCGCAGGTAGGGAAACGCTGCGGTGCGCGCTGCTCTAGAAGGGGCATCGGCGGGCATAGCCACCAATGTCACATCTGTATAGTAATGCCAGCTAGTGTCCACAAAGTAGTGCTATATAGTATCTACATAGTAGTGTCTGCCTCAGAGTCCACATAGCAGTGCCAGCCAGTGTCTGTATAGTAGTGCCAGCCAGTGTCTGTATAGTAGTGCCAGCTAGTGTCCACATAGTAGTGCTAGCTAGTGTCCACATAGTAGTGTCTGTCTCAGAGTCCACATAGTAGTGCCAGCCACAGTGTCTGTATAGTAGTGCCAGCTAGTGTCCACATAGTAATGCTATCTAGTATCCACAGAGTAGTGTCTGTCTCAGAGTCCACATAGTAGTGCCAGCCACGGAGTCTGTATAGTAGTGCCATATAGTGTCCACATAGTAGTGTCTACCACAGACTCCACATAGTAATGCCAGCTAGTGTCCACAAAGTAGTGCCAGCGAAAGAATCCACACACTACTACAGAGTCCACATAGTAGTGCCTGCTACAGAGTCCACATAGTAGTGCCAGCCACAGTCTGTATAGTAGTGCCAGCTAGTGTCCATATAATAGTGCCAGCTACAGAGTCCACATAGTAGTGCCAGCTAGTGTCCACAAATTAGTGCTAGCTAGTGTCCACAGAGTAGTGCCAAGAAAGTGTCTCCATTACAATACACTCGGTTCTTCCATATCAGTGACTACACGGTACCACATTATAGAACAAGCCATGGAGCCCCCAGAACAGTGAATGATACATTGCCGCATAGCAAAACCAACTCAATATCTTTATACCAGTGACAGCCACAATGCCATCATCACATTAAGAACCAGTGTACCCCCAGAGTATTGCAAACCGCAGTGTCAAAAAGGCGAATGTTCCCGTAATAGAGCTAGTCACTGTGCCTTTATAACTGTGCCAGCTACAACGCCCCATTAGTCGGTTTCCGTGACCCTATGATAGAACCAGGCATTGGGCCCCCACGACATTGACAGCCACACTACCCCCATGATGGAGCCAGCCATGGAGCTCCTATAATAGAGCACGATACATGGCATCCATACCCGTGCCCGTTACAGTGCCCTCTGGATATCATTATTCGGATCTCATGATTTCTGTATTCAGTATTGCAGTCATTAGATAATAGTTGTACTTCGCTATGGAATATGATGTTGCCTGAACAATTAGTGATAATCACAGTGATTGGCGCTCGGGCGGCGCGCACACCATGAGCGGTATTATTTCCCAATATATATCTGAATGGGCATTGTATTGATTTTCCGAGCCTTGTTCTATACATCGCAGCAATCAAGCTATTGTGGTTATTTTCTGCTTCGGCGGATCGTCGCTCGCTGTCACCGCTGATTGCCATTCTCCTTGCTCTTGTGGGGATGTGATTTTTTTTTTTCTTCTGGTATCAGTTTGTCCTCATTTCTGTTGATATGGGAAGAAGATTTCTCAGAAGACTTAAAAAAACTTTGTTTCAAGCAGTGAACTTGTCAAGGTATGATACGGTGTACAGGCCGTATGGAATATATTTAAAGGGAAAATGTCACGTATTAATGCTCAACTAGTGAGGGTAATGGTGTCTTCTACACTGCACCGACCCCTCAACAAATTTGAAGACTAGGGTTGTACTCGAATAGCTAAACTTGTCAGGGAATTCCACTTGGCTATATAGTTAATTTAGTTAGAAAAAGACACGCCGTCAACTTTAACCGAGGAATTCACAATGACAAAGTAACAAAGACATGAACAGAATGAAAAGCCCCTCATCTCTAAGTCAAAGTGGTCCCGATTGGATTCTGAGCCCCAGGATCAAATTAATAATTACAACGACAGGCAAAGTTATGAAGTGTTTAGGGACAAAACACATTGTAACCTATCAGGTCAAAGGAGTGATGACAGCTGCAATAGAGGAGCTGTAAAGTAGGCGGGAATAGCACACACTGTAACCAATCAGGTCAAAGGAGTGATAACAGCTGCAATAGAGGTGCTGTGAAGTAGGCGGGAATAGAACACACTGTAACCAATCAGGTCAAAGGATAGATGACAGCTGCAACAGAGGAGCTGTGAAGTAGGCGGGGATAGAACACACTGTAACCAATCAGGTCAAGGGGCTAACAGCTACAGGAGAGAAGCTGTAAGGAAGGAGGGGACAGAACATACTAACCAATCAGGTCAAAGGAGTGATGCCAGCTACAAAAGAGGAACTGTGAAGTAGAAGGGAATAGAACACACCTTAACCAATCAGATCAAAGGAGTGATAACAGCTGCAAAAGAGGAGCTGTGAAGTAGGCGGGGATAGAACACACTGCAACCAATCAGGTCAAGGGACTAACAGCTGCAAGAGAGGAGCTGTAAGGAAGGAGGGAACAGAACATACTAACCAATCAGGTCAAGGGAATGATGACAGTTGCTGGAGAGGAGCTGTGGAGTAGGAGGGACTAGATTACAATATCACCAATCAGATCAAGGAAATGCTAAAAGCAGCAGGAGATGAGCTATAAATATGTGGGAATAGATAACAATGTAACTGTCATAGAAAATATTACAAATCTTTGAGGTCCCTCATATCCCCCTCCCTATTTTCTTTCATCTACCATTTGTCATGAGGAGTCAGGAGTTAGCACTCCATGCTGTCTTTATCTAAAATGCAATGTATAGCTATGTGAAGCAGATTAATTAAAATGTGAGGATTCCTCTTTATGTCCAGGTGACTGAAGAGGAGGTATATTGTCCACAGAGAGAGACAGGAAAAGGTAATTAGGATATAAGGGGATCAGAGAAGATCTGACACCCTTTACAAATAGCCATGGTCACTGCAGTTACAATAGCCCAACAGACAGTATGTCTCTGGAAGAAAATATAGAATATTGGAATTTCTATCCATCCGATATTAATGAGACGTACGTTTTCAGCACCGGGATAACTAGGCAGAAATACATTTACCGGTATTTTCTCTCAATTATAACCCCCACCAAAAGGACCCAAAGCCACAGGGGCCATATAACCACCAGCAGCTAGGTCCTGTTTGGTCTCTAAGCGTAGATAAAATTCGGATACAGAAGATGAAAGCAGTCTTGAACTTCTGTGATTGCACTATGAAGAGTTCTGACATAGCCCACAACCAGGCCCATGTGAGGTCATTACAGGGGGGTGTGTGGGTGGGACTCATGGTGTTATAAAAGATCAATTTGAATTATCATCAGCGTTCGTGCAGAGAGCTACATATCGTGTAGGCAAGGACCCTGTTATCGACGGCCAAATCGACGTGCTCTCCTTTGGCTAAACTGAATCGTCCCTGCGATCGGTGTAGTAAGTTCTTCTGTTAATTCCTTTTATTTTATGTAACTGTTTATGCTTTATTGTTTTGTCCCCCTTGTAAAATATTTTGTAGATTTTTCTAAAACACTGACTCCCTTTGGATTAAATATAAAATGTAATAGTTCTGTTCCTTTTGTTCTGTAAACTACGCCTCAAAGCCATAAGCTCCCGTACTGTGTCCATTCGGGCGAGACAGAGTGGTGGTGGCGCCAAGTAGACTGGGGTTATCGGAAAGCTGGCTGTGACCGTACCGGGGTGTAAACACATATTCCCTGTGTTGGAATCCGGAGGTACGCTCATCGTTAATTTTCCGATAGCAGGCCTAGTGGGGCGAACAGGCTGTGACCTTCTCCATTGATCATCGGCCATTCATGTAATTGTCTGGATGATAGGGGGCAGCAGAGAGCGGTTTGTTCCAAAGATCATAGCAGGTGGTACCCGTGACCTTCCTGGCCTGTGATACTGTATCAGGGATTTGTGGGATTAAGAAACTTCTGACAAATTAATATCCCTGACAGTAACCAATCAGATCAAGGGAATGATGACAGTTGCATGAGAGGAGGTGTGAAATGGGAGGGGATAAAACACACTGTAACCAATTAGGCCAAGGGAATGACAGCTTCTGGAGAGGAGGTGTGAAGTGGGAGGGGTATTGAACACAATGTAACCAATCAGATCAAGGGAATAATGACTGTTGCAGAAGAGAAGCTGTGAAATAGGAGGGGATAAAACTCAGTGTAACCAATCAAATATGGGGAATGATGACTTGCAGAAGGGGAGTTGTGATGTAGGAGGGGATAGAACACACTGTAGCCAATTAGATCAATTGATTGATGATAGCATCAGGAGGAATTGTGAAGTGGGAGGAGAAGGAACACAATTTAACCAATCAGGGAAAGGAAATGTTGAAAATGAGAGGAGAGGAGTTAAGGAGATATTTTCATCTCCAAGATCCTATCCCAATATGTAGTAGGTGTAATATTAATACAATTATCAAATATCTCCAATTAGAAATGTATTATAGTTTTTCTGATTCACTATGCCTCTTTGCTAATGTACAGGCATTGCAGAATCTTGGGTATCCATGTTTATGTCCACTGATATAGTGACAGCTAGTTAGATAGTTGCTAGAGTTTGTAACCATCGATACCTAAGGTCCTGCAGTTCCTGCAAAGGAAAGTGGCATCATAGCGCATCAAAAACACTATACCACATTTGTAATTGGAGATATTTGCTAATATTATTATTATTATTCCTACTACATATTGGGATAGGATCTTGGAGATGGGAATACCCCTTTAAGTAGGGTTGGGATAAAATACACTGTGACCAATTAGATCAAGGGACTGATCACAGCAGCAGGAAGGAATGTGAAGTGGGAGGAGAAAGAGCACACCATAACCAATCAGATCCAGGGACTGACGACAGCAGCAAAGGCAGAATTGCAAAATAGGGGGTAATAGAACATTCTGTAACCAATCAGGATGAGAGGAGTTGATAAAATGCTATAGGATTTTTACAGGAAGAAAAGGGTGAAGTGGTCAAAAGTGATGTTGAGAAGGCTGAACTTTTAAATTCCTATGCTGCGTTTGTGTTCTAAGAAAGCAATTGTAACCTCAACTGATCCTCACGGTGCCATCGGAGGAATAAAAGAATCCACACTATCCATCAACAGAGAGATGGTGAGGGAACAGTTAGCTAATTTAAATTAATTTACATCTCCTGGTCCAGATGAATTACATCCTAGGGTACTGTAAGAGTTAGCTGAGGAAATTGCAGAACCACTAGCCAGAATATTTGAAAAATCCTGGAGAATAGAAGAAGCACCAGAAGATTGGAGAAGTGCAAATGTTGTCCATATCTTCAAAACAGGAAAGAAGACGAAGCCAGGAAATTACAGGCCAGTGAGCCTTACTTCTATACCAGGAAAGATATTTGAACAAATTACTAAACAGCATGTATGTAAGTTTTTGGAAAAGAATACAATAATTAACCAAACCAGCATGGGTTTGTAGCAAACAAGTCATGGGACTAATATAATTTTATTCTATGATGGAATCACAGACTGGGTGGATCAGGGAAATGCAGAAGATATAGTATATCTCAACTTCAACAAAACATTTGATAAAGTATCTCACACTATCCTTATTGAAAAAATGACCAAGTATGGGATTTAGAAAGTTACGGTTATGTGGATTCATAACTGGCTCAGTTATCGCACTCAGAGAGTGGTGATTAATGGTTGCCCACCCATTTGGAAAAGTCTTTCAACTAGTGGGGTACCACAAGGCTCTGTCCTGGCCCCAGTCTTGTTCAACACTTTAATAAATGAAGGGAACTGAAGGTAAACTAATCAAGTTCGAAGATGATGCAAAGCTAGGGGGGATAGCTAACACTAGAGAAGACAGAGAACGGATTCAGAAGGATCTAGATAGGCTTGAACAATGGGCAGCGACTGATAGACAGTGTGATGCAGCAACAAAAAAGGAAAACACAGTTCTAGGATTTATTAAGAGAAGCATAGTGTCTAGATCATGTGAAGTAATTATCCCCCTCTAGTCCTCCTTGGTCAAGCCTCATTTGGAATACTGTACCCAGGTCTGGGCCCCACATTTTAAGAAAGCCATTGAAAAAATGGAGCAAGTTGAGAGAAGAGCTACCAGGATGGTGAGTAGACTGTAGAGTATGTCCTACGAGGAACAGTTAAAGGATCTAGGAATATGTAGCTTGCAAAAAAAGGCTAAGAGGAGACTTAATAGCTGTCTACAAATATCTGAAGGGCTGTCACAGTGTATAGGGATCATTATTATTCTCACTTGCACATGGAAACACGAGAAGCAATGGAATGAAACTGAAAGGGAGAAGACACAGATTACATATTAGAAAAAACTTTTTGACATTGAGGGTGATCAATGAGTGGAACAGGCTGCCACGAGAGGTGGTGAGTGAGTTCTCCTTCAATGGAAGTCTTCAAACAGAAGCTGGACAGACATCTTGTCTGAGATGGTTTAGTGAATCCTGAGCAGAGGGTTGGACATGATGACCCTGGAGGTCCCTTCCAACTCTAACGTTCTACGATTCTAAGTGGGTGGGAAAATAGCACAGAGTATCCAATGAGATGAGGGTGAAGACAACAGCAGGAGAAGAGCGTATTGACCTTGTGAGAGGCAGTGACCTGTACATTGTTAGCTAGGAGGAAACAGCATAAAACAGGACAATTTCCAGGTAGGATTGAAACAAACAGGATTAGCGGATGAACCTATGGCGGCCCAGCGTGTGGCTAGGTGTCCTGTATCACCTCATTTGCAGCCTTTTTCCTAACACCTCTGTGTTCATTGTAATGAACTCATGAAGCCAAGTGAATAGGCCAAAGAAAAGCGGCGCATTCATCACTCTTGTGCTGGCGCCATTTACTGCAGAACACAAGCCACTTATTATGTTGACGTTCAAGCTGTTAAAGATCTGCAATTACCCCACAATGCACTGGACCCGCTCCTCGCCCGCTTGGTAATTAGTAACTTGCTTCTGTGTTTAAGCACAGGATGAATGGTGAGGAGCGGGCACACAACGCCTCCACGGACAACGCTTCAGTAAATGCGGAAAATATTTAGATCATCTGCATCTGTCATGGAGGCCGCAAACCCGAGAGCGCAGATGAAACAGTCGATTGGAGCAAATCATAGATTTTGGGGATTTTTTTAAATCTATTTTTGCATTTTTTTGTGTTTTTGTAAATGTTAGTTTTTGTGCATTTTACAGTTGTGGCCAAAAGTATTGACACCCCTGCAATTCTGTCAGATAATACTCAGTTTCTTCCTGAAAATGATTGCAAACACAAATTCTTTGGTATTATCTTCATTTAATTTGTCTTAAATGAAAAAACACAAAAGAGAATGAAGCAAAAAGCAAAACATTGATCATTTCACACAAAACTCCAAAAATGGGCCAGACGAAAGTATTGGCACCCTCAGCCTAATACTTGGTTGCACAACCTTTAGTCAAAATAACTGCGACCAACCGCTTCCGGTGACCATCAATGAGTTTCTTACAATGCTCTGCTGGAATTTTAGACCATTCTTCTTTGGCAAACTGCTCCAGGTCCCTGATATTTGAAGGGTGCCTTCTCCAAACTGCCATTTTTAGATCTCTCCACAGGTGTTCTATGGGATTCAGGTCTGGACTCATTGCTGGCCACCTTAGAAGTCTCCAGTGCTTTCTCTCAAACCATTTTCTAGTGCTTTTTGAAGTGTGTTTTGGGTCATTGTCCTGCTTGAAGACCCATGACCTCTGAGGGAGACCCAGCTTTCTCACACTGGGCCCTACATTATGCTGCAAAATATGTTGGTAGTCTTCTGACTTCATAATGCCATGCACACGGTCAAGTAGTCCAGTGCCAGAGGCAGCAAAGCAACTCCAAAACATCAGGGAACCTCCGCCATGTTTGACTGTAGGGACCGTGTTCTTTTCTTTGAATGCCTCTTTTTTTCTCCTGTAAACTCTATGTTGATGCCTTTGCCCAAAAAGCTCTACTTTTGTCTCATCTGACCAGAGAACATTCTTCCAAAACGTTTTAGGCGTTTTCAGGTAAGTTTTGGCAAACTCCAGCCTGGCTTTTTTATGTCTCGGGGTAAGAAGTGGGGTCTTCCTGGGTCTCCTACCATACAGTCCCTTTTCATTCAGACGCCGACGGATAGTACGGGTTGACACTGTTGTACCCTCGGACTGCAGGGCAGCTTGAACTTGTTTGGATGTTAGTCGAGGTTCTTTATCCAACATCCGCACAATCTTGCGTTGAAATCTCTTGTCAATTTTTCTTTTCCGTCCACATCTAGGGAGGTTAGCCACAGTGCCATGGGCTTTACACTTCTTGATGACACTGCGCACGGTAGACACAGGAACATTCAGGTCTTTGGAGATGGACTTGTAGCCTTGAGATTGCTCATGCTTCCTCACAATTTGGTTTCTCAAGTCCTCAGACAGTTCTTTGGTCTTCTTTCTTTTCTCCATGCTCAATGTGGTACACACAAGGACACAGGACAGAGGTTGAGTCAACTTTAATCCATGTCAACTAGCTGCAAGTGTGATTTAGTTATTGCCAACACCTGTTAGGTGCCACAGGTAAGTTACAGGTGCTGTTAATTACACAAATTAGAGAAGCATCACATGATTTTTCGAACAGTGCCAATACTTTTGTCCACCCTCTTCTTTATGTTTGGTGTGGCATTGTATCCAATTTGACTTTAGGACAATTCTTTTTGTGTTTTTTCATTTAAGACAAATTAAATGAAGATAATAATACCAAAGAATTTGTGATTGCAATCATTTTCAGGAAGAAACTGAGTATTATCTGACAGAATTGCAGGGGTGTCAATACTTTTGGCCACAACTGTATGTGTATTTTTGTAAATATTATTGCCTCTTGTGTATTTTTGTGAATCCCTCTACATTTTGTGTGTACGTTTGAACACTTCTTCATATTTTTGCACATTTTGTGGTGTGTTGAGTATTTTTGTATTTACTTGTGCAATTCTTATTTTTTTATTTGCGTATTTTATGTGTATCTTTATTAGTCTTGTGAATTTTAGGTGCATCTTTTGCAATTTATTTTGGAATTTTTTGCACATTTTTTTAAAATATATTTCTTGTTCATGTATTTACATTCTGTACGTACTGTTCCATATATTTTTATTTTTTTTTGTATATTTGTGTCTTTATTATTGCTATTATATTATAATTGTGTATCTTATCTGTATTTTTATATATATTTGGGGATTTTTTTGCACATTTTATAGCTTCTGTTTTTTCTCTATCGTATATCGTATGTTGTTTTTTATGTTTTTTGTGCATTTATATATATTTTCCTTGTATCGTCCGTATTCCTTTATATTTTGTATATGATGTATATTTCTGTCTTTATCACATATCTAATATATAATTACCAATAAACTCTGTCACACACTTCCGGCGCTTGTGTTGCTTCCACAATGCAACGTGACCGGAAGTACACCGACCGCCATATTGGAATACCCAAGTTATGGGTATTCCGATATGGTGGCCGGGATTCATATCCCCCGCCAAGCCGCGCGTGCACCGCTCATTGGCTGAGCTGCCCGCCGGCTGAGCCGATGAGCTGTGCCGTGTGGGATTCAAATCCCCCGCCATAGCTGCCGCATTCTCATTGGCTGAGCCACCGGTCGGCTCAGCCAATGAGCGTCGCATGATTCAAATCCCCCTCCAAGGCGCGCGGCACCGCTCATTGGCTGAGTCACACCAAGATGCGCGGCTTTGGCGGAGGATTCAAATCCCGCGCGGCACCGCTCATTGGCTCAGCCGGCAGGGCGGGGTATTCAAATCCCCCATCAAGGCAGCGCGGATGTTCATTTCACCGCACTCCCGATACAATAGCATCGGGCCTATTTCTAGTATATATATGTTATAATCATGTATATTTTTTTCACATTTCATAGCTTGTGTTTGTTTATTGTATATATTGTTTTTTCATACGGTACTTCTTCTGCATGCATAGACATTTTTCTGTACCTTTCCATATGTCTTTATATATTGTACATTTTTATGTATATTTTTGTCTTTATTATTTGCATTTTTTATATTCCTTTTTACCTTGCGGATCGTATGTCTATTTTTGTATATTTTTATGCCTTTTCGTTTTTCAATTGTATATACAAGTCATATATTTATATGTTTTATGTGCATTTTTGCATATTTTTTACTTTGTGCTTTTGTGTATTATTTTTGTGAATTGTCTTTTTATTGTATATTTATGTATTCTTGTCTTCTTTTTTTTCAATCTTTTATTTTTTTTCTGTGTGTGTGTGGTATTTTTACATAACCGAATGGCAGCTCGGTAATAAACAACTCCCCCAGTCAGTTCACTAGTCTCTCTGCCTTTCTCACTGGCACAGACATCGTGTCCTCTTATGGCAATCAGAATGTTCTCTGGAATTTACAGTCGGAATTAAGAAGACAGAAAAACACAACAGACTTTACAGGACGGTGACTAAGCGGCTACGGGGTCATATCACACACAAACGCCTAAGACCCCACAAACAAATTAGTGCACCCTATTAGACCTTTCATTGGCTGTAATGTATGTGTGACCGCAGAGTGTGCCGTGCCAGACATCAGACCTGGCAAAGTATCACAGGGTAATGCAGCCAATATTGCTGCTGCCATACTCTACACTATATAGTGAAGCGGATCTTACAGCTCGAAGTCTCCAGTAGTCCAACTTCTAAATCGTCCCAGTGCCAAGACAATGCCACAATCACAAATCACAAGCAGAAAACGCTTTAATGGATCTGGGCTGTTCTGCCACTGTGACCGGACTGTCACCAAAGACAGCAAGAGGGAAGACAGACACATGTATCATTAACCTATAAACTGCACCGACCGTAAAGGGAGAGATTGGTAAACGAATGGCCAGAAAAAGATCGTGAAGTATTATAGTAGTTATATTCTTGTACATAGGGGGCAGTATTATAGTAGTTATATTCTTGTACATAGGGGGCAGTATTATAGTAGTTATATTCTTGTACATAGGGGGCAGTATTATAGTAGTTATATTCTTGTACATAGGGGGCAGTATTATAGTAGTTATATTATTGTACATAGGGGGCAGTATTATAGTAGTTATATTCTTGTACATAGGAGCAGTATTATAGTAGTTATATTCTTGTACATAGGGGCAGTATTATAGTAGTTATATTCTTGTACATAGGGGCAGTATTATAGTAGTAATATTCTTGTACATAGGGGGCAGTATTATAGTAGTTATATTCTTGTACATAGGGGCAGTATTATAGTAGTTATATTCTTGTACATAGGGGCAGTATTATAGTAGTTATATTCTTGTACATAGGGGCAGTATTATAGTAGTTATATTCTTGTACATAGGAGCAGTATTATAGTAGTTATATTCTTGTACATAGGGGCAGTATTATAGTAGTTATATTCTTGTACATAGGAGCAGTATTATAGTAGTTATATTCTTGTACATAGGGGGCAGTATTATAGTAGTTATATTCTTGTACATAGGAGCAGTATTATAGTAGTTATATTCTTGTACATGGGGGGCAGTATTATAGTAGTTATATTCTTGTACATAGAGGGCAGTATTATAGTAGTTATATTCTTGTACATAGGAGCAGTATTATAGTAGTTATATTCTTGTACATGGGGGGCAGTATTATAGTAGTTATATTCTTGTACATAGGGGCAGTATTATAGTAGTTATATTCCTGTACATAGGGGGCAGTATTATAGTAGTTATATTCTTATACATAGAGGGCAGTATTATAGTAGTTATATTCTTGTACATAGGCGCAGTATTATAGTAGTTATATTCTTGTACATAGGGGGCAGTATTATAGTAGTTATATTCTTGTACATAGGAGCAGTATTATAGTAGTTATATTCTTGTACATAGGGGGCAGTATTATAGTAGTTATATTCTTGTACATTGGAGCAGTATTATAGTAGTTATATTCTTGTACATAGGGGGCAGTATTATAGTAGTTATATTTTTGTACAAAGGGGGCAGTATTATAGTAGTTATATTCTTGTACATAGGGGGCAGTATTATAGTAGTTATATTCTTGTACATAGGGGACAGTATTATAGTAGTTATATTCTTGTACATAGGAGCAGTATTATAGTAGTTATATTCTTGTACATAGGAGCAGTATTATAGTAGTTATATTCTTGTACATAGGGGGCAGTATTATAGTAGTTATATTCTTGTACATAGGGGCAGTATTATAGTAATTATATTCTTGTATATAGGAGCAGTATTATAGTAGTTATATTCTTGTACAAAGGGGGCAGTATTATAGTAGTTATATTCTTGTACATAGGAGCAGTATTATAGTAGTTATATTCTTGTACATAGGGGCAGTATTATAATAGCTATATTCTTGTACACAGGAGCAGTATTATAGTAGTTATATTCTTGTACATAGGGAGCAGTATTATAGTAGTTATATTCTTGTACATAGGAGCAGTATTATAGTAGTTATATTTTTGTACATAGGGGGCAGTATTATAGTAGTTATATTCTTGTACATAGGGGGCAGTATTATAGTAGTTATATTCTTGTACATAGGGGACAGTATTATAGTAGTTATATTCTTGTACATAGGAGCAGTATTATAGTAGTTATATTCTTGTACATAGGAGCAGTATTATAGTAGTTATATTCTTGAACATAGGGGGCAGTATTATAGTAGTTATATTCTTGAACATAGGGGACAGTATTATAGTAGTTATATTCTTGTACATAGGGGCAGTATTATAGTAATTATATTCTTGTATATAGGAGCAGTATTATAGTAGTTATATTCTTGTACAAAGGGGGCAGTATTATAGTAGTTATATTCTTGTACATAGGAGCAGTATTATAGTAGTTATATTCTTGTACATAGGGGCAGTATTATAGTAGTTATATTCTTGTACATAGGGGCAGTATTATAGTAGCTATATTCTTGTACATAGGGGCAGTATTATAGTAGTTATATTCTTGTACACAGGGAGCAGTATTATAGTAGTTATATTCTTGTACATAGGGGCAGTATTATAGTAGTTATATACTTGTACATAGGGGCAGTATTATAGTAGTTATATTCTTATACATAGGAGCAGTATTATAGTAGTTATATTCTTGTACATAGGAGCAGTATTATAGCAGTTATATTCTTGTACATAGGAGCAGTATTATAGCAGTTATATTCTTGTACATAGGAGCAGTATAATAGCAGTTATATTCTTGTACATAGGAGCAGTATTATAGTAGTTATATTCTTGTACATAGGAGCAGTATTATAGTAGTTATATTCTTGTACATAGGAGCAGTATCATAGTAGTTATATTCTTGTACATAGGAGCAGTATTATAGTAGTTATATTCTTGTACATAGGAGCAGTATTATAGTAGTTATATTCTTGTACATAGGAGCAGTATTATAGTAGTTATATTCTTGTACATAGGAGCAGTATTATAGCAGTTATATTCTTGTACATAGGAGCAGTATTATAGCAGTTATATTCTTGTACATAGGAGCAGTATTATAGCAGTTATATTCTTGTACATAGGAGCAGTATTATAGTAGTTATATTCTTGTACATAGGAGCAGTATTATAGTAGTTATATTCTTGTACATAGGAGCAGTATCATAGTAGTTATATTCTTGTACATAGGAGCAGTATTATAGTAGTTATATTCTTGTACATAGGAGCAGTATTATAGTAGTTATATTCTTGTACATAGGAGCAGTATTATAGTAGTTATATGCTTGTACATAGGGGGCAGTATTATAGTTGTTATATTCTTGTACATAGGAGCAGTATTATAGTAGTTATATGCTTGTACATAGGGGGCAGTATTATAGTAGTTATATTCTTGTACATAGGGGCAGTATTATAGTAGTTATATTCTTGTACATAGGAGCAGTATTATAGTAGTTATATGCTTGTACATAGGGGGCAGTATTATAGTAGTTATATTCTTGTACATAGGGGCAGTATTATAGCAGTTATATTCTTGTACATAGGAGCAGTATTATAGTAGTTATATTCTTGTACATAGGAGCAGTATTATAGTAGTTATATTCTTGTACATAGGAGCAGCATTATAGTAGTTATATTCTTGTACATAGGAGCAGTATTATAGTAGTTATATTCTTGTACATAGGAGCAGTATTATAGTAGTTATATTCTTGTACATAGGAGCAGTATTATAGTAGTTATATTCTTGTACATAGGAGCAGTATTATAGTAGTTATATTCTTGTACATAGGAGCAGTATTATAGTAGTTATATGCTTGTACATAGGGGGCAGTATTATAGTAATTATATTCTTGTACATAGGGGCAGTATTATAGTAGTTATATTCTTGTACATAGGAGGCAGTATTATAGTAGTTATATTCTTGTACATAGGGGGCAGTATTATATTAGTTATACTCTTGTACATAGAGTTAAAGCAACACCAGCATTGTTCAAGTGTATGGACTTTCTAATGAATTCCTCAGCAGATCTAACTCCTTAATTTGGTTGTATGAGAAAAATATAGATTTCTTATAGAAACAGCTATTTTTGTCTATAGACTTGTCTTATATTGTACCTTGATCTCAGTTATGTGAATGGAGTGAAGCTGGTATATCGCACATAAGGAGAGGAGTGGTGCTGTTTCCACAAAAAAGGAATCATTTTTTTCGGTCTTATACCACAGCTATAACCGTCCAGTTAATGATATACCCAATGACTGTGGTTACTTATAGACCCTTTCCCAATACCTAGGAGATATCTACATCACAGCAGTAGAGGAGCTGACATCCCTCCAGACATGATTTACTACTCACCCAGCCATGACGATAAAAAAATCCAGTCTGTTCCACGTGTCTCCCAGGTAGCACTTCTGCCCAAAGATGCCCAATGCTATCATCTTAATGACCATTTCCACCGCAAAGAAAGCGAAGATGAAGCCATCAAATGCCTGGGGCGGAAGAGAAAGACAAATCTGTATTACCATTGATGCAATTTACTTCTAGAAGGCCAACTTCAGTTATTTCCTATGAGACAGATACACCTGCACGGCCCAGTGCACCCATCACACCGCAGGCAGATAACAATTAGGCGCAGATTGCATGTCGGCTCCTGTGTGCATCTCCTCTTTGCTGGTGGTGGTCGGCGAACATGAATGAGAGGATGAATGAGAATGGGGCCACGGTACACAATATAGCTGAGACCCCTTTTAACTTCCATGGAGTAACATCTAAGTAACAAATAAGGTGTCATATACATTCCCTAGTGATCCGAGACCCCAAAAATATGTGACCATTCTTTGCTTCCACTCTTTTCTTCTTTCCCCTTTCTCTTCCTTCCATCCACTCTCCCTCCCTTCCTCCTTTTGTTCCACCATTCCTTTCCTTCCTTTTTTGTTCCTTTACCCATTTTCCATTCCTTGTTTCCATTGCTTTCCACTTCTTTCATTTTATTAATTCCTTTCCCTTTCCTTTTTCTCCTTCCATCCGTTACTTCTGTTCTTTCCTTTTTCTTTCCCATTTTTTATTTTTCTGTTCCTTTACCCTTCCTTCCTTTTTCGTTCCTTTCCCTAGCTTTCCATTCTTGCTTCTTTCTATTATCTTTTTTGTTTCTTTCCTCTTGCTTCCTTTTTGCCTCTTTTCCCTCCCTTTCTTCCTTCTTCTTTTCTCCTTCCTTTCTTTATTTCTTCTTTAATTTTTCCTTTTTTTCCATTCTTTCTCTATTCCTTTACCCTTCCTTTCTTTTTCGTTCCTCTCATATACTTCCCTTCTTCCTTTTTTGATTCTTTTACTGTCCCTACTTGCTTGTTTCTTTCCCATTACTTCTTTATTTCCTGTTCTCCTTCCTACCTTTCTTGATTCTCTCGCTTTCCTCCCTGTTCTCCTTCCTACCTTTCTTGATTCCTCCTTTCTTCTTGCCTTCTTTCCTTCCTGTTCCCCTTCCCTAGTTTCTTGTTTCTTTAGTTTTCCTTCCTTCCTGTTCTCCTTCTTTACTCTGTTCTTTACTCTGTTCTTTCCTTTTCTCTTCCTTTTTTCATTTTTTTGTTCTTTCCTTTCTTCCTAAGTTGACTGCTGATCCTACATTGATTTTTCCTACACTTTATAGAATTGTCTGTTTTTCACCGGCGCTCGTTAGGTTTCCACCAGTAGCGCTTTCTGATTGACTTTCTTGCTAGAGAGACTCTTGTAGTAATACAATGTTTCCCTTCACTGCCTCCAGCTTGAGGTGACACTATTAGTGACACCCTGGATATGGGGATCGCCACAATCCTGGAGTAGAGACACAGACTGGATAATCCGACTAATGAAGAACATTCTATATATCTACAAAGCCACAGAAAATCCTCAGAACTGTATACATTATAGGACCTACACCCATAAACCAAAAGGTTAGGTGTTGTCCTGCCTTAACCACTCACAAAATTACATTGGTGAAGTTTCAGAACGATCTGACCCTTTGGCACTGCTTAGAGATTTCTGCACCAAGAGCCCTTGGTTGTAATGGCATTTTACTTAGAATATTCTGCTTTAGGAAGAGGAATCTCTGAGCAGTGCCAAAGTGTTTGATCCCTTCATGGAGCCCTATCAGAATGGAAATTTATGGTGGTCCCCAATTACACACTTTACATATGTCATCTATAGAAATATTTAACCCTTTGGCACTACGCAGAGATTTCTCTTACTGGAAATCAGACATAAAATGTTAAATTAGAGAGCCTTTCAATAATTTAAAAAAAAAACCCCTTCTTTTAGAATATTTTGTGAGTAAGTAGAGATATCCGTGCTGTGCCAAAGGGCATGATCTCTCTATAGAGTCCTATATACAAGTAAGAAGATGGCAGGGGTAAAGTGTATGATTTGGATCTTATACTAATTTCCAAAAGGAAAGTGATCAGATCCTTTGGCACTGCTTAGAGATTTCTGTTACTCAAAGGTCAACACAATACTCTGAGCAATGTGTCATTTAGAGCAATGGCTCTTAGCCCAGAAATCTCTAAGTAGTGCCAAAAAGGTCTGATTTCTCTACAAAGACCTATAATTATGGAAATCATATTCACACTTGTGTCTAGAACTCCGCAGAGTTCAGAACCTTTGGCACAGCACAGAATCAAGCATGAAGACTCCTTTACTTAAAATATAACGTTAGATTTTTGGTAAGAGAAACCTAAGAGCAGTGCAAAATGGTCTGATCTCTTTACCAGCACTTAGGACTCTTTAGAGAGATTAGACCCTTTGGCACTGCTTAGAGATTTCAGATATTTAGTTTTTTATCTAAAGGCTTTTTATCTAATGATATTAGGTAATATTTCCAGTAAAAGAAATCTCTGAGCAGCGCCAAAGGGTTTGATGTCTCCATAGACACATGTGAAGAAAATACTGAGGAAGTTTTTGATCTAAGACCATCACTAATTTCCAATTTTTTTTTCTTACCCTTTGGCACTGCTCGGAATTTCTTTTTTTTTTTTCTACTAGAAATATGACATGAAAGTTAAGACAAAATGATCTGACTGTCCCTTTGCTTAGAGTTTGATGTCAGTTTTCCACTAAAAGAAACCTCTAAGTAGTGCCAAAGGGTCTGATTTTCAGAATGAATAGGGTTCTATAAAGATGATTAGACCCTTTGGTGCCATACTGAGATTTCAAAGCTAAGAGTCATTGATTAGAATTTTTAAAAGTAGAATTCTCTGCGTCGTGCCAAAGGGGTTTATGCTTTTTGCATATGCGATTGTCTCAGATCACTTGTATCTATGAAGATCATTTTAACTGGATTACCCCTTTGATGCCGACAGGATGACATGATCACTATACGCAGGGCTACATGGTAGCACTGCACGCCGTAGCGTGGTATCTCAGGTCAGCGGCCTCGTGCAGCACAATAACAATATTTCCGTGTTTTCTTCGCCATGATTACCGCTGTCTGCGTGAACTTTCAATCCTTCTTGAAAGCAGCTGCCAAAAAACACGCTGTGATGTGAACTGTCGAGGCGGCTGCCAGGAGTCCCGACTCCCTTTGTCCTACGCTTTTTTTTTTTCTTCAGAAATGGAATATATTTAGCCCGGTCGTGCCGCGTGACGACAGCCGGCGAAAATGTGAACATGCTAACCAGCGAGCGCAGAGCAGCACAATGACAATTTAATTGGCCCCGTAACACCTCACTGTATAGACCAGAGGACAAACGACTGCTTTATAGATTTAGTGTAGAGGAAACGTAGAGATGTAGCAGAGCTGAGTTTGTCATATGCAGCAGAGCTGAGATCTCTTGATACAGCAGATCAGCAGAGTTGGGATTTTTCAAGTACAGCAGAGTACTATTAGGGTATGTGCACACGTTGCGGATTCGTGTGCGGATCTGCAGCGGATTCGGCCCTGCGGATCGGCTGCAGATTCGCTAGTGATGTACAGTACTAATGTTATCCTATGGAAAATAAAAACCGCTGTGCACATGCTGCCGAAAATTCTGCGGTTTGTTTTCCCGCAGCATGTTAAGTTCTTTGTGCGGATTCCGCAGCGTTTTTACACCCATTCCATTATAGGAATCCGCAGGTGTAAAAACGCAGGCGAAATCCGCAGTAAAAGCACAGGTATTTTGACCCGCGGATTCTGCAGATTCCGCACGGAAAAATCTGCACACAAATCCGCAAAGTGTGCACATACCCTAAGAGGTAGCAGAGATCGGGTTTTTAGAGTAGCAGAGAAGAGTTTGTCACACAGAGCAGTGGTGTAGCGTACGGAGGCCAAAGAGGTGGTTGCGCACATTTTTTGCCTACTAGGTGTTACTAGTTTCTATGCTGAGTTCAGCAGATGAGATGAATTTGACATTGGCTGCTGCGCTCTATAGGGGCTTTGTCGTCTTGGTCGCTCTCCATGCAGAGCGCAGCAGCCAATGACAAGCTCATCTCAAATGCTGAGTCCTGTAAAGGAACTGGTGGAAACCATTAAAAAAAAAAAGAAGAGGCAGTGATGCCTAAAACTCTGCGCCTCAATAAAATTTGAGCGATCACACTTTTCGCCCCCTAATACCATGCCACTGCTGTATCCAAGAAACTCTGCTCTGCTACTCTAGCCGCCCAGTCTCTGCTGCATTTGACTGCTGCTCTCCGCACAGACAGCGGCTGAGATGATGGAGGCTGAGCAGCCAATGACTCGTGTGCAATGCACCCTGCTCCCCAGCAGATCTCTGACTCTTCTTTTAATAGTAATTTTGTGAGGAGAGACGGAGACCTGCTGGGAGAGCTGTCCTAAATAAAAAAGTGTCCGCTGTAAAAAGAAACATTAAGATTATAATAAATTTTATGTTTTTGCACATTTTTTTCCATCCGTTAACTGGCCTTAGGGCTAGGGTAAGTATTAGGGCTAGGGTAAGTATTTGGGCTAGGTTTAGTGTTATAGCTAAGGTAAGTAATAGGGCTAGGGTTAGGGTAAGTGTCATGGTATAGAACATAGTCCTGTTCTCTCAGGGTTAACTTTTGCTGGCCTTCCTTTGGATCTGGGAGGGGTATTTAAACTCACTCCAGACTAGGATTCCCTGTCAGGTATACTGTTATTATGGCTGTGTGTCTGACCCCTGGTGTGCTTGTATACTGCATTGCTTGTTTTGCTTCCTGTGTATGACCCGGTCTGTCCCCTTACTCTGTTCTGTCTCACGTTTTGGTACTATTGTCTTCTCTGGTTCTGACCTCCTGGCTTGGCTATCGTTACTCCGTTACAGTTTGTCCCTATTGTACCGTCTATTGCCCGTTCTGGTTTTCTGATCTATTGCTATGTCCTGACTTTCCATTTTGTCTAACCCTTTGGTACTGTCATGCTATCTCGTGCTTTGACCCCGGCTTTATCTGTTTTACGTCTCTGTCTATGCCCCTTGGTAACTTTGTCCCGTAGTTACCTTTCTAGGAGTTTCCCTGCAGCTCCTAGCTCTGTAGAGCTTAGGCCACGCCCCCAGCAGTCACGTGCTTCAGGTCCTGTTAGTCTGAAGCATGCATCTTCACCGCTGCTGCCCCGCTCCACAGGTATCTTTGAGCACAGTTTTTGTACTCAGGAGACGCGCACTGGCTCAGTGAGCAAGTGCAGTGCGATGTTCCTGACATTATAGCTGACCGTTTCAGTTTTTTTTCCTCTCTGAGGAAAAAAAAATAAAAAAATCTTCATGGATTCCATGCAAGCTTTGGCTGATCAGGTCAAGCACCTTACCCAAATGTTCCATAAACTCAATGTGGAACAGCGCACGATGGCCCATGCCCAGCAACAGTTGGTGGTTACTGTGCAGGGGGCTGTCGCTGCAGGGGCTCTGAGTTCTTGGGGTAGAGATGTGTCATTAGCGTCCCCCGAATCTCCGGTCAAATTGCCAGACCCTTTCTCAGTGGATAAAAGGGAGTTCAGGTCTTTCAGAGAAGGATGCAAGCTTTTTTTTTGCCTAAAGTCCCACTCCTCCAGGGACGAGTTCCAGAGGGTGGGGGTCGTCATTTCCCTACTTCGGGGGGCTCCGCAAGCGTGGGCTTTCTCTCTCTTCCTCTGCTCCTGAACATATGTCTGTGAACCTGTTCTTTGAGGCTCTGGGGCACATCTATGACGAGCCTGATAGAGTGCGTCTGGCAGAGGATATGGTGATGAGTGTGACACAGGGGAGGCACTCTGCTGAATGGTTCTGCTCAGAGTTCAGACGTTGGGCTGCCAAAGTATCCTGGAACGCCGCCGCCCTGAGGGGGTTGTTCCGCAGGGTCCTGTCTGACCATCTGCAGGACGGTCTGGCATTACATCCTCCTCCTGATACTCTGGAGGACGCCATGATGCAGGCGGTCCGTATGGACCAGAGACTCCGTGCTAGAGGAATGATGCAACAAGAGTCTCCCTTGTACTCCAAATTGTGTGACACTGCACCTGTATCTGAGCCCATGGAGGTTGGGTCAGTCTTGGTTAAGGGGAAAGAGAGAAGACACCGTAGAGACAACCAATTATGCTTTTACTGTGGAGCCTCTGGACATTGGAAAAGGAATTTCCCCTCTTGCCCTTCTTCAGAGAAACCATCAGAGAAGTGACTGAGTCTGGGCAACAATCGGGGAGGTTGTCCAGACTCCCAGGTACATTTTTTTCTCTCTTACAAAGATGGTGCTCCAGGTTGAATTGGAACTTGCTGGCGGTCCTGTTATGACCAACGCCTTTGTTGACTGTGGTTCCTCCATTAATCTGATTGATGCCCAAGTTGTGACTCTTAATAAGACAGGGACAGTCAGGTTGAAAGGCCCTGTTAAAATTGTGGCTGTGGATTCATCCCCCCTTACCCGGGATGGAATTTGTTTTATGGCTGAAGTTTTTTCTCTGAAAGTGGGTTACACTCACGTGGAAAAATTAAGCTGTTTCATTATGAATAATCTGCCTGCAGGACTGGTATTGGGGATGCCCTGGCTGCAACGCCACAATCCTCTCATTGATTGTGTGAAGGGGGAGATCACCCTATGGGGATGTAATGATAATGGTCTGTGTTGTAACCCGATTCCTTTTGTCAGTCCGATAAAATCTGTATCTGTGTCGTCTGTCGGTCTGGAGGGTATTCCGGAGTACCTGAGAGACTTTGAAGACGTGTTTTCCGAAAGCGAGGCTGAGGCGCTCCCACAACATAGACCGTATGATTGTGCCATTGATTTAATACCTGGAGCCAAATTACCCAAGACTCGTTTGTTTAATTTGTTCGGGCCTGAGCGCCAAGCGATGAAAGAGTGCATCAAAGAGAGCCTTTGCAAGGGGCATATTCGGCCCTTGGTCTCACCCGTGGCAGCGGGGTTTTTCTTTGTAAAGAAAAAAGATGGTGGGTTGCGACCGTGCCTCGACTTTCGGGAACTGAACAAAATTACCGTCAAGAACACGTACCCTCTCCCGTTGATTCCCGATTTATGTAACCAACTCACGGGGGCCAAATGGTTTTCTAAGCTCGATCTACGAGAGGCTTATAACTTTATAAGGATCCGGGAGGGGGACGAATGGAAAACAGCGCTCCTGACGACTGAGGGGCTGTTTGAAAACTTGGTTATGCCATTCGGCCTCACTAATGCTCCTGCTGTTTTTCAGAATTTCATTAATGTTGTTTTCTCTGACCTTATTGGGCGTTATGTAGTCATTTACCTGGATGACATCTTGGTATACTCTGAGGACGGTCAGTCACAATTACACCATCTTCGTATGGTTCTTATGAGACTACGGGAGAACCATTTGTACGCTAAGCTGGAGAAGTGCTCGTTTTTTATGCAAGAACTATCTTTTCTGGGTGTAATTGTATCCGGGGAGGGATTCCGCATGGATCCAGGGAAGGTTCACGCCATTACAGATTGGGTGCAGCCTCATGATCTGAAGGGGTTGCAGAGATTTCTGGGCTTCGCCAACTATTATAGGAAGTTCAATAAAGGGTTCTCGCAGGTGGTGAAACCCTTGACGGACCTCACTCTTAAAGGGGCAGATGTAAAAAATTGGTCCGTGGCCGCAAAAAATTCCTTCCTTACATTAAAGAAATGCTTTACTTAAGCCCCTGTGTTGGTACAACCCGATTCGTCAAGACCTTTTATCATGGAGGTCGACGCTTCGGAGGTGGGGGCAGTGTTATCCCAGGGCCCCTCTACCCTGACTAACCTCAAATCCTGTGCCTTTTTCTCTAAAAAGTTCTCTTTGGCCGAGAGAAACTATTATGTCGGCAACAGGGAATTATTAGCGGTTATATTGTCCTTCGAAGAATGGAGTCATTTTTTGGAGGTGGCCGCTCATCCCAGTACGGTAATCGCTGATCATAAAAACCTGGCCTATATCGAGTCTGCTAAGAGATTGACCCCCAGACAGGCTCGGTGGGCACTTTTTTTTTCTCGATTTCATTTTACCATTACATTCCAACCAGGGTCTAAAAATGTAAAGGCGGATGCCTTATCCCGAAGTTTTGTTTCTATATCCCCTCCAGAACCTCCTTCCTCCATTCTTCAACCAGGAATGGTTGTAGCTGGTCTCCTCTGAGTTACAGAGAGAGATTCTGGAAGCACAAGCACAGGCTCCCAGGAACAAACCCCCAGGTAAATTGTTTGTACCCGAACATTTCCGTCTCACACTCCTGCAAGAATTTCATGACTCGGTGTTAAGTGCACACCCTGGTATTGCAGCTACCCGAGGGGCAGTGGCCAGGGGTTTTTGGTGGCCCTCTATGGGTAATGATATAAAAAAGTTTGTAAATACTTGTGGGGTGTGTGCTCGCTCTAAAAGCTCTCAGGTCCGGCCAGGGAATTGGTGCCTTTGCCAATTCCAGATAAACCATGGACACACCTGTCCATGGATTTTGTCACTAATCTTCCCCCTTCCAAGGGCAACTCAGTGGTATGGGTAGTGGTTGATAGATTTTCTAAGCAAGCCCACTTTGTGCGATTACCTGCATTACCATCTGCTGAAACCTCGGCCCGCTTGTTTATACAGCACATTGTTCGACTGCATTGAGTGCCTGTGAATGTGGTGTCGGACAGGGGTGTGCAATTTGTAGCCAGGCTTTGGAGAGCATTTTGTAAGAAGTTGGGGGTCACGTTATCATTCTGTTCTGCCTATCACCCGGAATCCAATGGACAGACTGAACGCACCAACCAGTCATTGGAGCAGATTCTGAGATGCCTGGCCTCCTCCAGACAGGAAGACTGGTGTGAGGTATTACCTATGGCAGAGTTTGCATTCACCTGTCGTATTAATCAGTCTACCGGAAAGTCTCCCTTTCAGGTCAATTACGGGTTTGTTCCGCAGTTTGGGGAATTTTCCCGTATGGATTCTGGCTGCCCTGGTGCCAAGGGGATGGTGCAACAGTTAAAAACCCTCTGGAAGGAGGTGCAGGGGAACATCTCCAAAGCCCAGAAGAAGTTCAAACATTTTGCGGACAGGAGGAGGGGGTCGGGTCCTGCGTTGACAGTGGGGGAAAAAGACTGGTTGTCCACCCGTAACATCAAACTTAAGATACCCTCTATGACGTTGGGCCCCAAATTTATTGGCCCATACAAGACTGTAGAGGTGATCAACCCGGTGGCCTACAGATTACAGTTGCCCACCTCCTTCAAAATGTCTAACGTCTTCCACAGGTCCCTATTAAAGCCTGTGGGGACAGTTAGAGAAGATCGCTCATCCGTGGTTCCACCAGTATTAGTAGAGGGTCAACTGGAGTACGAGGTAGGGCGCATCATTGATTCACGGTGGGTGCGCCAGAGACTTCAGTACCTTATTCATTGGAAGGGATATTCCGTTGAGGATCGGTCATGGGTTCCGGCCAGTTCGGTGCACGCTGATCGACTGGTGCGGGCTTTTCATGCCAGATACCCTGAGAAGCCTGGGGGTCCAGTGGCCCACGTTAAGGGGAGGATACTGTCATGGTATAGGACATAGTTAATGTACTGTTCTCTCAGGGTTAACTTTTGCTGGCCTCCCTTTGAATCTGGGAGGGGTATTTAAACTCACTCCAGACTAGGATTCCCTGTCAGCTATACTGTTGTTCTGACTGTGTCTGACCCCTGGTGTGCGTGTATACTGCATTGCTTGTTTGCTTCCCATGTATGACCTGGTCTGTCCCCTCACTCTGTTCTCTGTCTCACGTTTTGGTACTATTGTCTTCTCTGGTTCTGACCTCCTGGCTTGGCTATCATTACTCCATTACCGTTTGCCCCTATTGTACCGTCTGTTGCCCATTCTGGTTTTCTGATCTATTGCTACGTCCTGACTATCCGTTCTGTCTAACCCTTTGGTACTGTCGTGCTATCTAGTGCTTTAACCCCGGCTTGATCTGGTTTACGTCTCTGTCTATGCCCCTTGGTAACTTGTCCCGTAGTTACCTTTCTAGGAGTTTTCCTTCAGCTCCTAGCTCTGTGGAGCTTAGGCCACGCCCCAGCAGTCACGTGCTTCAGGTCCTGGAGCATGCATCGTCACCGCTGCTGCCCGCTCCACAGGTATCTTTGAGCACAGTTTTTGTACTCAGGACACGTGCACTGGCTCGGTGAACAAGTGCAGTGCGGTGTTCCTGACAGTAAGTATTAGGTTTAGGGTAATAAATATGGCTAGGGTTAAGGTTAGTATTAGGGCTAGGGTTAGTGTTAGGGCTAGAGTAAGTATTAGGCCTAGGGTTACTGTTAAGGCTAGAGTAAGTATTAGGGCTAGGGTTAGTGTTAGGGCTAGAATAAGTATTAGGGCTAGGGTTACTGTTAGGGCTAGAGTAAGTATTAGGGCTAGGGTTAGGGCTAGTATTAGGACTAGGTTTAGTTTTATGGCTAGGGTAAGTATCAGGGCTAGGGTTAGTGTTAGGGTGAGGGTACTGTAAGTATTAGGGCTAGGGTTAGTCTTAGGATTAGTGTTAAGGATAGGTTTAGTGTTAGGGCTGGTGTTAAGGATAGGGTTAGTGCTAGGGCCAGGGATAGTGTTAGAACTATGGTTAGTGCTAAAGCAAGTATAAGAGCTAAGGTTAGGGTTAGCATTAGGGTTAGGTTTCGTGTTAGGTCTAGGGTATTAGAACTAGGGTTAGGGTATGCTCACACGCTGCGGATTCTGCTGCGGATCCGCAGCGGTTTTGGCCCTGCGGATCCGCAGCAGAATTAGCTGCATTGTACAGTACAATTATATCCTATGGAAAATGGAAAAAGCTGTGTAGACGGTGCGGAATTTTCCGTGCGGTTTTAGCTGCGGTTTCCAATCCGCAGAAAAAATTGACATGTCATTATTTTCTGCGGATTCCGCTGCGGTTTGCCATCTCCTCCATTGTAGAGATGAAAAACCGCAGGGCAAAACCGCAGCCTAATCCGCAGATATACTGGCTCTAGCAGATTTACCTGCGGATTGTGCAAAATCCGCAGACCAATCCGCAGCGTGTGCACATAGCCTTAGGACTAGTATTAATGCTATGGATAGTGTTAGAGCTAGCTTTAGTGTTAGGGCTAGTGTTAAGCATAGGGATAGTGTTAGAGCTATGGTTACTGCTAGAGCCAGTATAAGAGCTAGGATTAGGGTTAGCATTAGGGCTAAGGTTAGTGTAAAGATCAGTATCATACCGACTCAGTGTAGGTGTGCTGTGACTACCAGGTAAAGTGGAGCTAAGTGTACAAATGCAGCAGAACTAGGATGGTTTGATGTAGCAGAGGTGAGATGGTTATGTAAAGACAATCTGTGTTTTTCAGATGTGGAATAATTAAATAAAATTGCTGTTTCTGATCACATTAGCAGAATTTGTGTTGTCATGTGCAGCAGAACTGAGTTTGTCACGTGCAACAGAGCAAATAACACATTGGGCTCTGCTATATCTGTACATTAGCTCAGTGATGACAGACAGGAACAGTAGGCTACAGTGACCTTGTGTTACAAAAAAATAACCCAAATTAGTGTGAGGGGGACAGTACGCGCTGCGCTGTCTAATTACTACACAATGCACCCCCGTAATTTGCTGTCAGAGCTGCTCTCAGCCCAATACAGTTACACACAAGGGTACAGCATGATTGATACGAGCAGCGATGGAAAAAAGGGGCGATCACATTTGGATTACAATGACCTAACCCCTGCCCGCGGCACACAATTTTTTTGTTTTACATTTTAGCTTTTGCTGCCCCTGCTTCCAAGATCTTCAACTTAGAAAAAGCAAAATAATATATATATATAATATTATTATTATTATTATTATTATTATTATTATTATTATTATTATTATTATTTCTGCAATTTTAACAGGGAAAAGGGAGATTTGATTTTTTGTATTTTCTGTAATCTCTTATTAATATAATATCTAAAGTAATATATAAAAAAATAATATGAATAAAAAACAAAAAAACAATAATATATTTAAAAATATAATAAAATAAAAATAGATATTAATAAAAAAAAATTAAAAAAATGTGAAAAAGTAAAACTATAATACAATAAAATTAATAATAAAAAATAAAATGAATAAATATATGCCAAAAAATAAAATGTATAAAATATAGGACAACAAATATATTTTTTAATCCTGTGAATAAAGAAACATATAAGCAATATGAAATACGGTATTTTAAAATATAATAGAATAAAAATCGATATTAATAAAAAAAAGTAAAAAAAAAGACAAATATAAAAATCTAATACAATAAAAAATAATATTAAACTAAAAAATTAAAATAAAAATGAAGAGGAATAAAAAAAAAATAAATACGGTAGATGGCAAAAAAATGAAAATATATCACACATTTTTTTTTTTTTCATCCCCTTAGGGAAAATGAACCTGTGATTGTTTAATCGCAAGAATATTGCTGTGTGTAGTGAAAATTAGGGTAACTTAAGAAGCCCTGCCAAATAGGAGCACCAAGACAGCCAATTCCAGCACCCACCGTGCATGGCGTGGAATGGGGGTCCACATAATGGACGGTCTGCACAGCTTTGGTCTTCATCTGACATCGCCATGACTGTGACTACATGGATGTGGAGACACTGTGTAGGCCTCATTTTTCAAATCTGTTGTTGCCCATAGTAACCAATCACAGCGCAGTTTACATTTTACCAGAGCTGTTTGAAAAATGAAAGCTGAGCTCTGATTGGTTGCTAGAGGCAACAAAGATGGTAAAACTTTTAGAGCTTTTTGATAAATGAGGCCTTCTATGTAAGAAAGCGACAAGGTCCGTGAAGCCGCAGTCCAAGTCTGAGGGCCCAATCGGTGCCCATTACGAGGAGCATCTGTTTCAATAAACTTTATTTACAATAACTCAGACATCCTCTTAATTGTCGTTTAATGGCGCCGTCTTTGAGGAGAATATTCCTTCTGATTCCGCGACACGCTCTGCCACTAAATGAAAACCTGGTCGTATCCTTAATTTATGGTTCCTCAGAGAATCGCCATAACGTAGAAGAATATGGTCTGCGTCCAGGAATATATGGCCGCTCTGCAGCCGCACTTCACAAGCTTGTTATAGCCGTACAGATGTAGCAGAGCTGAATTTGTGACAGAGTTGGCGTGCGCAGTGATGTATTATTATTATTATTATTATTATTATTATTATTATTATTATTATTTATTTATAAAGCACCATTGATTCCATGGTGCTGTACATGAGAAGGGGTTACATACAAATTACAGATATCACTTACAGCAAACAAACTAACAATGACAGACTGATACAGAGGGGAGAGGACCCTGCCCTTTCGGGCTTACATGCTACAGGATGGTGGGGAAGGAGACAGTAGGTTGGGGGGTTGCAGCAGTTCCGGTGTTGGTTGAGGTGATATCTCCAGTAGTGGTGAGAGAGAAGGAGGTAGCGGGGTCATTGCAGGCTGTAGGCTTTCTTGAAGAGGTGGGTTTTCAGGTTCCATCTGAAGGATCCAAGTGTGGATGATAGTCGGACTTGTTGGGGCAAAGAATTCCAGAGAATAGGGGCTATTCGGGAGAAGTCTTGGAGACGGTTGGGTGAGGAGCGAATAAGTGTGGAGGAGAGAAGGAGGTCTTGGGAGGATCGGAGATTACGTGAGGGAAGATATCGGGAGATTATTTCAGAGACATATGGGGGAGACAGGTTATAGATGGCCATGTAGGTCAGTATCAGTCATTTGAACTGGATACGCTGAGGGAATGGGAGCCAGTGAAGAGATTTGCAGAGGGGAGAAGCGGAGGAGTAGCGAGGAGAGAGATGAATTAGTCAGGCGGCAGAGATAAGGATGGACTGGAGAAGTGCGAGGGTGTTAGCAGGGAGACCACAGAAAAGGATGTTGCAGTAGTCGAGGCGGGAGATGATGAGGGCATGCACAAGCATTTCAGTAGACTGAGGGTTGAGGAAAGGACAGATTCTGGAAATATTTTTGAGCTGGAGGCGACAGGAGGTAGAAAGAGCTTGGATGTGCGGTTTGAAGGACAGGGCAGAGTCAAAGGTTACTCCGAGGCAGCGGACTTCCGGTACTGGGGAAAGTGTGATGTCATTAATTGTCATAGCTAGGTCGGGTAAGGAAGATCTATGAGATGGAGGAAAGATGATGAGTTCAGATTTATCTACATTGAGTTTGAGGAAGCGAGAGGAGAAGAAGGAGGATATGGCTGATAGACACTCTGGGATTCTGGACAGCAGAGAGGTGACGGCTGGGCCAGAGAGGAAGATCTGAGTGTCATCGGCATAAAGGTGGTAGTGGAATCTATGGGACTTTATGAGTTGCCCCAGACCAAGTGTATAGATTGAGAAGAGTAGGGGTCCTAAAACAGAGCCTTGGGGGACTCCAACAGAGAGAGGGTGGTATGAGGAGGTGGTGTGGGAGACGCTGAATGTGCGGTTGGAAAGGTATGAGGAGATCCAGGATAGGGCAAGGCCTTTGATGCCGAAGGAGGAGAGGATCTGTAGTAGGAGGCAGTGGTCAACTGTGTCAAATGCAGCGGACAGGTCTAGAAGGAGGAGTAGAGAGTATTGTCTGTTGGATTTGGCTGTAAGTAGGTCATTAGTAATTTTGGTCAGGGCTGTCTCAGTGCAGTGATGGGGGTGGAAACCAGATTGTAGATGTATATGGGCTTACCCTGCAGTCCTAAGTAAGCACAATATATTAGTCAGTTCTGCTACATTACAAAATCAGCTCTGCTATTTCTGTACATGATCCTGCAGTAAAAATGTGCTGACTGGAAAAGAATGGGTTAATTATATTTATTTATTTTTTAATTGTCCCTCTCGAGGTCTGGATTGCATGGGGCTGCTTGTTCGGTGTCTGGAGGCTTGTTTGCTGTTAATAATATATAATGCTGCGTTCTATTTCTGTATGGGATTAAAATATCAATTCAGCTCCCACCAGATTTGTGCCGGAGATTCTGCAGTTGTTTTGACAGTAGTCACACGTCTACCTGAGGGATCCACAGATAGGAGAAAGATAGTAATGTACATGGTAAATTCAGCAGCAGAATAGTGAGCGCAGCTCTGGAGTATAATACAGGATGTAACTCAGGATCAGTAATGTAATGTATGTACACAGTGACTGCACCAGCAGAATAGTGAGTGCAGCCCTGGAGTATAATACAGGATGTAACTCAGGATCAGTAATGTAATGTATGTACACAGTGACTGCATCAGCAGAATAGTGAGTGCAGCTCTGGGGTATAATACAGGATGTAACTCAGGATCAGTAATGTAATGTATGTACACAGTGACTGCACCAGCAGAATAGTGAGTGCAGCTCTGGAGTATAATACAGGATGTAACTCAGGATCAGTAATGTAATGTATGTACTCAGTGACTGCACCAGCAGAATAGTGAGTGCAGCTCTGGAGTATAATACAGGATGTAACTCAGGATCAGTAATGTAATATATGTACACAGTGACTGCATCAGCAGAATACTGAGTGCAGCTCTGGGGTATAATACAGGATGTAACTCAGGATCAGTAATGTAATGTATGTACACAGTGACTGCACCAGCAGAATAGTGAGTGCAGCTCTGGAGTATAATACAGGATGTAACTCAGGATCAGTAATGTAATGTATGTACACACTGACTGCACCAGCAAAATAGTGAGTGCAGCTCTGGAGTATAATACAGGATGTAACTCAGGATCAGTAATGTAATGTATGTACACAGTGACTGCATCAGCAGAATAGTGAGTGCAGCTCTGGGGTATAATACAGGATGTAACTCAGGATCAGTAATGTAATGTATGTACACAGTGACTGCACCAGCAGAATAGTGAGTGCAGCTCTGGAGTATAATACAGGATGTAACTCAGGATCAGTAATGTAATGTATGTACTCAGTGACTGCACCAGCAGAATAGTGAGTGCAGCTCTGGAGTATAATACAGGATGTAACTCAGGATCAGTAATGTAATGTATGTACACAGTGACTGCACCAGCAGAATAGTGAGTGCAGCTCTGGAGTATAATACAGGATGTAACTCAGGATGAGTAATGTAATGTATGCACACACTGACTGCACCAGCAGAATAGTGAGTGCAGTTCTGGGGTATAATACAGGAGGTAACTCAGGATCAGTAATGTATGTACACAGTGACTGCACCAGCAAAATAGTGAGTGCAGCTCTGGGGTATAATACAGGATATAACTCAGGATCAGTAATGTAATGTATATACACAGTGACTGCACCAGCAGAATAGTGAGTGCAGCTCTGGAGTATAATACAGGAGGTAACTCAGGATCAGTAATGTAATGTATGTACACAGTGACTGCACCAGCAGAATAGTGAGTGGAGCTCTGGGGTATAATACAGAAGGTAACTCAGGATCAGTAATGTAATGTATGTACACAGTGACTGCACCAGCAGAATAGTGAGTGGAGCTCTGGGGTATAATACAGGAGGTAACTCAGGATCAGTAATGTAATGTATGCACACAGTGACTGCACCAGCAGAATAGTGAGTGCAGCTCTGGAGGATAATACAGGATGTAACTCAGGATCAGTAATGTAATGTAGGTACACAGTGACTGCACCAGCAGAACAGTGAGTGCAGCTCTGGGGTATAATACAGGAGGTAACTCAGGATCAGTAATGTAATGTACGTACACAGTGACTGCACCAGCAGAATAGTGAGTGCAGCTCTGGAGGATAATACAGGATGTAACTCAGGATCAGTAATGTAATGTATGTACACAGTGACTGCACCAGCAGAACAGTGAGTGCAGCTCTGGGGTATAATACAGGAGGTAACTCAGGATCAGTAATGTAATGTATGTACACAGTGACTGCACCAGCAGAATAGTGAGTGCAGCTCTGGAGGATAATACAGGATGTAACTCAGGATCAGTAATGTAATGTATGTACACAGTGACTGCACCAGCAGAATAGTGAGTGCAGCTCTGGAGGATAATACAGGATGTAACTCAGGATCAGTAATGTAATTTATGAACACAGTGACTGCACCAGTAGAATAGTGAGTGCAGCTCTGGAGTATAATACAGGAGGTAACTCAGGATCAGTAATGTAATGTATGTACACAGTGACTGCATCAGCAGAATAGTGAGTGCAGCTCTGGGGTATAATACAGGATGTAACTCAGGATCAGTAATGTAATGTATGTACACAGTGACTGCACCAGCAGAATAGTGAGTGCAGCTCTGGAGTATAATACAGGATGTAACTCAGGATCAGTAATGTAATGTATGTACTCAGTGACTGCACCAGCAGAATAGTGAGTGCAGCTCTGGAGTATAATACAGGATGTAACTCAGGATCAGTAATGTAATGTATGTACACAGTGACTGCACCAGCAGAATAGTGAGTGCAGCTCTGGAGTATAATACAGGATGTAACTCAGGATGAGTAATGTAATGTATGCACACACTGACTGCACCAGCAGAATAGTGAGTGCAGTTCTGGGGTATAATACAGGAGGTAACTCAGGATCAGTAATGTATGTACACAGTGACTGCACCAGCAAAATAGTGAGTGCAGCTCTGGGGTATAATACAGGATATAACTCAGGATCAGTAATGTAATGTATATACACAGTGACTGCACCAGCAGAATAGTGAGTGCAGCTCTGGAGTATAATACAGGAGGTAACTCAGGATCAGTAATGTAATGTATGTACACAGTGACTGCACCAGCAGAATAGTGAGTGGAGCTCTGGGGTATAATACAGAAGGTAACTCAGGATCAGTAATGTAATGTATGTACACAGTGACTGCACCAGCAGAATAGTGAGTGGAGCTCTGGGGTATAATACAGGAGGTAACTCAGGATCAGTAATGTAATGTATGCACACAGTGACTGCACCAGCAGAATAGTGAGTGCAGCTCTGGAGGATAATACAGGATGTAACTCAGGATCAGTAATGTAATGTAGGTACACAGTGACTGCACCAGCAGAACAGTGAGTGCAGCTCTGGGGTATAATACAGGAGGTAACTCAGGATCAGTAATGTAATGTACGTACACAGTGACTGCACCAGCAGAATAGTGAGTGCAGCTCTGGAGGATAATACAGGATGTAACTCAGGATCAGTAATGTAATGTATGTACACAGTGACTGCACCAGCAGAACAGTGAGTGCAGCTCTGGGGTATAATACAGGAGGTAACTCAGGATCAGTAATGTAATGTATGTACACAGTGACTGCACCAGCAGAATAGTGAGTGCAGCTCTGGAGGATAATACAGGATGTAACTCAGGATCAGTAATGTAATGTATGTACACAGTGACTGCACCAGCAGAATAGTGAGTGCAGCTCTGGAGGATAATACAGGATGTAACTCAGGATCAGTAATGTAATTTATGAACACAGTGACTGCACCAGTAGAATAGTGAGTGCAGCTCTGGAGTATAATACAGGAGGTAACTCAGGATCAGTAATGTAATGTATGTACACAGTGACTACACCAGCAGAATAGTGAGCGCAGCTCTGGAGTATAAAACGGACTGTATTAGTCAGTCAAATATAAAGGTTAATCTTACCTCTAGGATTGTGCATCTCTCTGACAAACAGTCCACATCCTCACAGGGCTGGAACATCCCGAGGGTGACACAATTCAGCAAAATGACCAGCATGCTGATGTGCTCAAACCACGTGGAGAGGACAAGAGTTAAGGCAAATTTAAGGAAATAGTGGAATACTTTGTATAATTCACAGCAGACAAAACTCAGACACCTGTATATTATTACGGATGAGTAACAAGGCCGGATTCACATTACGAAATCTGGGAAAGTTGGGTGACAGCCTCTGTAGGAGCGGTAATATTTATTGTTGTCAGCCAGCTTTTCCAGCTCAAAAGGACGACTGCCAACTTCCTTGGCAAAAGTCTCATGTGACAGGAGCAGGGGGTTGTTAATTGGCTAAATTATTATAAAAGACATGTCAGGACAAAGTATGGAAAATGCAGCTGGAAAAAGTGGTGGACACAGGGGAGAGGGAAGGTTTCCATCGAGAAGAAAATATATTATCATTAGTGAGATGAATGAGGATGCGGGAAGAAAACGTGGACACGGGAAATAATGAGGTAAGATATAGAGAGATGATGGATAGATAGAAAGATAGATAAATAGATAGATGATCGATCAATCGATAGATAAATAACAGATAAATGATAGATGATAGATAGATGATAGATAGATAATAGATAGATGATAGATAGATAGATGACAGATAGATGATAGATAGATGATAGATAATAGATGATAGATAGATAATAGATGATAGATAATAGATAGCTAGATACACAGATAGATAATAGATAGATAAATGATCAATCAATCGATAGATAAATAACAGATAGATAACAGATGATAGATAGATAATAGATAGATACGGTAGATAATAGATAGATAGATAGATGGATAGATAGATAGATAGATAGATAGATAGATAGATGATACATACAGTTGTGCTCAGAAGTTTACAATTTTTGCTTTCTCTGCCTTTTTCCAGAGAATATGAATGATAACACCAACACTTTTTCCCCACTCATGGTTAGTGGTTGGGTGAAGACATTTATTGTCAAACTACTGTGTTTTCTCTTTTTAGATCATAACGACAACCCAAAACATTCAAATGACCCTGATGAAAAGTTCACATACCCGGGTGATTTTGGCCTGATAACAGGCACAGAAAGTGACACAAATGGGTTTGAATGGCTACTAAAGGTAAGATCCTCACCTGTGACCTGTTTGCTTGTAATCAGTGTGTGTGCATAAAAGCTGAGTGAGTTTCTGGGATCCAGACAGACTCTTGCATCTTTCATCCAGCCACTGACGGTTCTGGATTGTGATTCATGGGGAAAGCAAAAGAATTGTTAATGGATCTACGGGAAAATGTAGTTGAACTGTATAAAACAGAAAAGGGATTCAAAAAGATATCCAAGGAATTGATAATGCCAGTCAGCAGCGTTCAATGTGTGATTAGCAAATGGAAAATCAGGGGCTCTGTAAAAACAAAACCACGGTCAGGTAGACCAACAAAAATGTCATCCACAACTGCCAGGAAAATTGTTCAGTATGCAAAGAAAAACCCACAAATAACATCAGCTGAAATACTGGACTCTCTGAAAACTAGCGGTGTGGCTGTTTTAAGAAGCATAATAAGGAGGCACTTGAAGAAAAATGGGCTGCATGGTCGAGTCGCCAGAAGAAAGCCATTACTGCGCAAATGCCACAAAGTATCTCACCTGCAATACACAAAACAGCACAGAGACAAGCCTCAAACCTTCTGGAACAAGGTAATTTGGAGTGATGAGACCAAAATTGAACTTTTTGGCCACAACTATGTTAATCTTTGGAGAGAGATCAACAAGGCCTATGATGAAAGGAACACCATTCCTACTGTAAAGCACGGAGGTGGAGCGCTGATGTTCTGGGGATATGTGAGCTACAAAGGCACAGGAAACTTGGTCAAAGTTGAAGGAAAGATGAATGCAGCACGTTATCAGCAAATACTGGAGGCAAATTTGCAATCATCAGACCGGAAGCTGCGCGTGGGACGTACTTGAACGTTCCAACATGACAACGATCCAAAGCACAAGGCCAAGTCAACCTGTCATTGGCTACAGCAGAACAAAGTGAAGGTTCTGGAGTGGCCATCTCAGTCTCCTGACCTCAATATCATTGAGCCACTCTGGGGAGATCTCAATCGCGCAGTTCATGCTAGGCAGCCCAGGAATTTACAGGAACTGGAGGCTTTTTGCCAGGAAGAGTGGACAGCTTTACCATCTGAGAAAATAAAGGACCTCATCCACGACTACCACAAAAGACTTCAAGCTGTCATTGATGTTAGAGGGGGCAATACATGGTATTAAGAAATGGGGTATGTAAATTTTTGATCAGGGTCATTTAGTTGTTTTGGGTTGTCATTATGATTTAACAAGAGAAAACACAGTAGTTTGACAATAAATGACTTCACCCAACCACTAACCATGAGTGGAGAAAAAGGTTTAGTGTTATCATTCATATTCTCTGGAAAAAAAACAAACAAAAAAAAACTATTCTTGCTCAATATAAATGCTACATTGGGAGAGGGCTCCCGAGCCACATTAAAATCACACATATTTTCATTTTGGGCCGGTAGCAGAATACATTGTGAGACTGATTATATAATTGTAATAAATGTCACTAACCTGCTTGTTGACTGTTTCCACTTTAAACTTTTTTTTGTACATTTCACAGTGTACAAACTAAACATAAATGAAAAGTAAAACAGTTAAAAAACCTCTAAAAAAGCAGAATCTAGAGCATATTTTGATGAATATGATCACTTTGAATACAATAGTGTGCGCACTCCACCCCCACACAAGACAAGCCTGGAGAACAGACCACACATCCACAACTCAATTACCAGATAAATGATCGCCTGCCTCTGTTTGATGTGAATACTCTCATCATCATCATCGTCCACATCCGTTTTTCCATCTGGTGAATAATCATTTACATAAGAATAGCGGAAGGATGTAGATCTATTTATGCCGTGAAAAGTTAATAGATACTCGGTCTCATAGAACAGCAGGCAAATCTGACACAGAGGCTGCTGACACTAGGGGGAGCCAGCTGCACATATAGCTATTCTGCTTCCACTGACTTTAATAGTAGGTGCATCAGTATATATGTGGGGAGCTCCCCAGTGGTAGGTGCTGGCAGGAAGTAATCATAGAATTCTAATACTAGTCAGGGGGCACTCTGCTCATATTGTAGTACTAATACTAGTCAGGGGCACTCTGCTCATGTTGTAGTACTAATACTAGTCAGGGGGCACTCTGCTCATATTGTAGTACTAATACTAGTCAGGGGGCACTCTGCTCATATTGTAGTACTAATACTAGTCAGGGGGCACTCTGCTCATATTATAGTACTAATACTAGTCAGGGGGCACTCTGCTCATGTTGTAGTACTAATACTAGTCAGGGGCACTCTGCTCATGTTGTAGTACTAATACTAGTCAGGGGCACTCTGCTCATATTGTAGTACTAATACTAGTCAGGGGGCACTCTGCTCATATTATAGTACTAATACTAGTCAGGGGGCACTCTGCTCATGTTGTAGTACTAATACTAGTCAGGGGCACTCCGCTCATATTGTAGTACTAATACTAGTCAGGGGGCACTCTGCTCATATTGTAGTACTAATACTAGTCAGGGGCACTCTGCTCATGTTGTAGAACTAATACTAGTCAGGGGGCACTCTGCTCATATTGTAGTACTAATACTAGTCAGGGGGCACTCTGCTCATATTGTAGTACTAATACTAGTCAGGGGGCACTCTGCTCATATTATAGTACTAATACTAGTCAGGGGCACTCTGCTCATGTTGTAGTACTAATACTAGTCAGGGGCACTCCGCTCATATTGTAGTACTAATACTAGTCAGGGGGCACTCTGCTCATATTGTAGTACTAATACTAGTCAGGGGGCACTCTGCTCATATTATAGTACTAATACTAGTCAGGGGGCACTCTGCTCATATTGTAGTACTAATACTAGTCAGGGGGCACTCTGCTCATATTGTAGTACTAATACTAGTCAGGGGGCACTCTGCTCATATTGTAGTACTAATACTAGTCAGGGGGCACTCTGCTCATGTTGTAGTACTAATACTAGTCAGGGGCACTCTGCTCATGTTGTAGTACTAATACTAGTCAGGGGCACTCTGCTCATGTTGTAGTACTAATACTAGTCAGGGGGCACTCTGCTCATATTATAGTACTAATACTAGTCAGGGGGCACTCTGCTCATATTGTAGTACTAATACCAGTCAGGGGGCACTCTGCTCATATTGTAGTACTAATACCAGTCAGGGGGCACTCTGCTCATATTGTAGTACTAATACTAGTCAGGGGCACTCTGCTCATAGTGTAGTACTAATACTAGTCAGGGGGCACTCTGCTCATAGTGTAGTACTAATACTAGTCAGGGGGCACTCTGCTCATATTGTAGTACTAATACTAGTCAGGGGGCACTCTGCTCATATTGTAGTACTAATACCAGTCAGGGGGCACTCTGCTCATATTGTAGTACTAATACCAGTCAGGGGGCACTCTGCTCATATTGTAGTACTAATACTAGTCAGGGGCACTCTGCTCATATTGTAGTACTAATACTAGTCAGGGGGCACTCTGCTCATATTGTAGTACTAATACTAGTCAGGGGGCACTCTGCTCATATTGTAGTACTAATACTAGTCAGGGGGCACTCTGCTCATATTGTAGTACTAATACTAGTCAGGGGGCACTCTGCTCATATTGTAGTACTAATACTAGTCAGGGGGCACTCTGCTCATATTGTAGTACTAATACTAGTCAGGGGGCACTCTGCTCATATTGTAGTACTAATACTAGTCAGGGGGCACTCTGCTCATATTGTAGTACTAATACCAGTCAGGGGGCACTCTGCTCATATTGTAGTACTAATACTAGTCAGGGGGCACTCTGCTCATATTGTAGTACTAATACCAGTCAGGGGGCACTCTGCTCATATTGTAGTACTAATACTAGTCAGGGGCACTCTGCTCATAGTGTAGTACTAATACTAGTCAGGGGGCACTCTGCTCATAGTGTAGTACTAATACTAGTCAGGGGGCACTCTGCTCATACTGTAGTACTAATACTAGTCAGGGGGCACTCTGCTCATATTGTAGTACTAATACCAGTCAGGGGGCACTCTGCTCATATTGTAGTACTAATACCAGTCAGGGGGCACTCTGCTCATATTGTAGTACTAATACCAGTCAGGGGCACTCTGCTCATATTGTAGTACTAATACCAGTCAGGGGGCACTCTGCTCATATTGTAGTACTAATACTAGTCAGGGGGCACTCTGCTCATATTGTAGTACTAATACTAGTCAGGGGGCACTCTGCTCATATTGTAGTACTAATACTAGTCAGGGGGCACTCTGCTCATATTGTAGTACTAATACTAGTCAGGGGGCACTCTGCTCATATTGTAGTACTAATACTAGTCAGGGGGCACTCTGCTCATATTGTAGTACTAATACTTGTCAGGGGGCACTCTGCTCATATTGTAGTACTAATACTAGTCAGGGGGCACTCTGCTCATATTTTAGTATTAATACTAGTCACGGGGCACTCTGCTCATATTGTAGTACTAATACTAGTCACGGGGCACTCTGCCAGCGATGTTTGTCAAGGGGCACGCTAACAGAACTTTCTCAAAAGCCACTGGGGCTCTTGACCTTGTTTATCATGTGGCACTCTATTAGTATGGTTTATCAGAGGCCACTCTGCCAGCAATCGTTATCAGGTAGTACTCTGTCCGGCACTGTTTGTCAGGCGGCACTTTATCAGCGCTGCCTAAAAGATGGCACTATGTAGGCATTGTTTTTCAGGTGACACTGTCGACACTCTTTATCAGGAGGCACTCTGACAGCACTCTTATCAGGAGGCACTCTACCGGGACTCTTTATCGGGAGGCACTCTGCTGGCACTCTTTGTCAGGAGGCAGTCTACCGAGACTCTTTATCGGGAGGCACTCTGCCGGCACTCTTTATCAGGAGGCACTCTGCATCAGGAGGCACTCTGCTGGCATGCTTTATCAGGAGGCACTATGCCGGGACTCCTTATCAGGAGGCACTCTGCTGGCAGGACTGTTTGATAAAGTATTCTTCGGGGACTGTTTATGAGGGGGCACTCTGCAGTCACTGTTTATCAGGAGGCATGCTACTGGGACTCTTTATCAGGGGACACTCTGCTGGGACTCTATCAGGAGGCACTCTAACGGCACTCTATCAGGAGGCACTCTGCCAGCACTCTTTATTGGGAGGCACTCTGCCGGCACTCTTTATTGGGAGGCACTCTGCCGGCACTCTTTATCGGGAGGCACTCTGACGGCACTCTCTATCGGGAGGCACTCTGACGGCACTCTCTATCGGGAGGCACTCTGACGGCACTCTTTATCGGGAGGCACACTCTATCAGGAGGCACTATGCCGGCACTCTTTATCGGGAGGCACTCTGATGACACTCTTTATCGGGAGGCACTCTGCCGACACTCTTTATCGGGAGGCACTCTGCCGACACTCTTTATCGGGAGGCACTCTGCCAGCACTCTTTATCGGGAGGCACTCTGACGGCACTCTCTATCAGGAGGCACTCTAACTGCACTCTATCAGGAGGCACTCTGCCGGCACTCTTTATCGGGAGGCACTCTGCCAGCACTCTATATCGGGAGGCACTCTGACGGCACTCTCTATCAGGAGGCACTCTAACGGCACTCTCTATCAGGAGGCACTCTCTATCAGGAGGCACTCTAACAGCACTTTTTATCGGGAGACACTCTGCCGGCACTCTTTATCGGGAGGCACTCTGCCGGCACTCTATCGGGAGACACTCTGCCGGCACTCTTTATCGGGAGGCACTCTAATGGCACTCTTTATCGGGAGGCACTCTGCCAGCACTCTTTATCGGGAGGCACTCTGACGGCACTCTCTAACGGGAGGCACTCTAACGGCACTCTATCAGGAGGCACTCTGCCTGCACCGTTTTATCGGGAGGCACTCTCTATCAGGAGGCACTCTTTATCGGGAGGCACTCTGACGGCACTCTTTATCCGGAGGCACTCTGTCGGCACTCTTTATCCGGAGGTAATCTGTCGGCACTCTTTATCCGGAGGCACTCTGCCAGCACTCTTTATCGGGAGGCACTCTGACGGCACTCTCTATCGGGAGGCACTCTAACGGCACTCTATCAGGAGGCACTCTGCCTGCACCATTTTATCGGGAGACACTCTCTATCAGGAGGCACTCTAACGGCACTCTATCAGGAGGCACTCTGCCGGCACTCTTTATCGGGAGGCACTCTGCCAGCACTCTTTATCGGGAGGCACTCTGACGGCACTCTCTATCAGGAGGCACTCTAACGGCACTCTTTATCGGGAGGCACTCTCTATCAGGAGGCACTCTAACAGCACTCTTTATCGGGAGGCACTCTGCCGGCACTCTATCGGGAGAAACTCTGCCGGCACTCTTTATCGGGAGGCACTCTGCCGACACTCTTTATTGGGAGGCACTCTAACGGCACTCTTTATCGGGAGGCACTCTGCCAGCACTCTTTGTCGGGAGGCACTCTGACGGCACTCTCTATCGGGAGGCACTCTAACGGCACTCTATCAGGAGGCACTCTGCCTGCATTGTTTTATCGGGAGGCACTCGCTATCAGGAGGCACTCTTTATCGGGAGGCACTCTGACGGCACTCTTTATCCGGAGGCACTCTAACGGAACTCTATCAGGAGGCACTTTGCCGGCACTCTTTATCGGGAGGCACTCTGACAGCACTCTTTATCAGGAGGCACTCTGCTGACACTGTTGCCTAGTAATAATCCACATGAGCGCGGATGGTTGCGATTCTGCGGCCTCACATCTGTAGATAACGTCAGGGAATTGATCATCTGTTGTTTCATCCGCTCCCATCTGTTTACTGGGAGTGCGGCTTCAGGTCCTGCGCAGGCCTTGGTCGCCATGGTAACTGTGCAGTATCAATTAAAGTTCAGTTGCCGTGATCCTGCTTTCCTGCCTTGCGAAGGCCTTGATGATATTAGCAGCGAGTGTCGCTATTGTTACCGGAGGACGGGTCGCATCGTCGTGCACATTTAACTGTTTCGCCCACAGAAATTACCTTGAAAGACAACTACATTTTTTATTATATTTTTTTTTAAAGTTTTTATAATGACATAAAATATTTGGGGACAACATAAACTTGCCAACAATTCCAAACTTTCAGGAACTAACCTGATATTTGTAAAAGAAAGGGGGTGGGGTTAATACAAACTCCACCCACAAGCTGCATGATGCAAGCAGGATGGGAGGGGCTGAAATGTCCCCAAATTGTCAATATCCAAAAAATGTAACACATAAGGAGTCTCGTTTTCCCCTTATCCACTTTTTCTCCATTCCCATTACTGAAATCCACTTGCGTGACTCTAGATACCCTACATGTACGGTATTTGTAATGATTTTGAATTACTTTATGCAATTTTCATCATTCACATCCAGAGAAGCTCTCAGCTCCCTGAAGCCACCACTAGAGGGAGCACACTGCATACAATTTTATTACTCAGAAATATACTTCTTGCAGCCACCACTAGAGGGAGCTCACTGCTTGTAATATTGTTATTCAGCTCTTTACTTATGCAGCCACCGCTAAAGGGAGCACAGTACATAGTTTTATTATTCAGTTCTATATTTCCTGCAGCCACCACTATAGTGAGCACACTGCATAGTTTTATTGTTCAGCTATACAGTTCCAGCACCCACCAAAAGAGGGAGCACACTACATACTTTATTATTGAACTCTATGCTTACTGCAGCCACCACTAGAGGGAGCACACTACATATAGTTTTATTATTCAGCTCTTTGCTTACTGCAGCCACCACAGAAGGGAGCACACTGCATACAGTTTTATTACTAAACTCTATGCTTACTGCCATCACCACTAGAGGGAGCACACTACATATAGTTTTATTGAAATCTATGCTTACTGCCGTCACCACTAGAGGGAGCACACTACATAGTTTTATTATTGAACTCTATACTTACTGCAGACACCACTAGAGGTAGCACACAACATACAGTTTTAGTATTCAGCTCTTTGCTTACTGCCGTCACCACTAGAAAGAGCACACTACATAGTCTTATTACTGAACTCTATGCTTACTGCCATCACCACTAGAGGGAGCACACTACATACAGTTTTATTATTGAACTCCATGCCTACTGCAGCCACCATTAGAGGGAGCACACTACATACAGTTTTATTGAACTCTATGCTTACTGCCGTCACCACTAGAGGGAGCACGCTACATAGTTTTATTCTTGAACTCTATATTTACTGCAGACACCACTAGAGGTAGCACACAACATACAGTTTTATTATTCAGCTCTTTGCTTACCGCAGCCACCACTAGAGGGAGCACACTACATACAGTTTTAGTATTCAGCTCTTTGCTTACTGCCGTCACCACTAGAAAGAGCACACTACATACAGTTTTAGTATTCAGCTCTTTGCTTACTGCCGTCACCACTAGAAAGAGCACACGACATAGTCTTATTATTGAACTCTATGCTTACTGCTGTCACCACTAGAGGGAGAACACTGCATACAGTTTTATTATTGAACTATATGCTTACTGCAGCCACCACTAGAGGGAGCACATGTCATGATCCAGGATGGGGTTTATCTTTGGCCCGTCCTGGTCAGACAGGGGTTAATTGTTTCTGCTTCTCTCTGGCAGAGGGCGGCTATTTAATGCTCACTTGACCTAGGTTCGGTGTCAGTTATACTCCTGCCCTCGGCTGAGTTAGTTGACCTGTGCCTTGTGCCTGATAACTTGTTGCTTGCTTGGTTTTGATCTGGTTCTGTCCCTGTTACGAGTTCTGTCTGTTCCTCTTGTACTGCCCTACCTCTCTGTGTATGACTCTCTGCCTGTGACTTGAATATTCTCTGCTCGTCCCTCTGGTACCGCACAGCCCTCTCCGTGTACGAACCCTCGCTTGTCTGACCTGCGGTTTCCTCTCCTCTACAACAGTTTCCCTGCAGTAGGTACATCACATCATCTGCAGTAGTAGGACGCTAAGCCCCGCCCCCTGCAGTCACATGATTGTAGGTCCTGGGACTCCTTACTATTTTCAGTGCCGCAGGTCCTGTCTGCTTGAACCATCACTACAGTATTGGACCCCGCGCTCTCCCATAGTGTGGGTAAGTCACCCTGCTCTGCGTGGCAGTTTGCCGACGCTGACAGGGTCCTGACATTAGAGTCCTGACAGCACACTACATACAGTTTTATTATTCAGCTCTTTGCTTACTGCAGCCACCACTAGAGGGAGCACACTACATACAGTTTTATTATTCAGCTCTTTGCTTACTGCAGCCACCACTAGAGGGAGCACACTACATACAGTTTTAATTATTCAGCTCTTTGCTTACTGCAGCCACCACTAGAGGGAGCACACTACATACAGTTTTATTATTCAGCTCTTTGCTTACTGCAGCCACCATTAGAGGGAGCACACTACATACAGTTTTATTATTCAGCTCTTTGCTTACTGCAGCCACCACTAGAGGGAGCACACTACATACAGTTTTAATTATTCAGCTCTTTGCTTACTGCAGCCACCACTAGAGGGAGCACACTACATACAGCTTTATTATTCAGCTCTTTGCTTACTGCAGCCACCACTAGAGGGAGCACACTACATAGTTTTTTTATTCAGCTCTTTGCTTACTGCAGCCACCACTAGAGGGAGCACACTACATACAGCTTTATTATTCAGCTCTTTGCTTACTGCAGCCACCACTAGAGGGAGCACACTACATAGTTTTATTATTCAGCTCTTTGCTTACTGCAGCCACCACTAGAGGGAGCACACTACATACAGCTTTATTATTCAGCTCTTTGCTTACTGCAGACACCACTAGAGGGAGCACACTACATACAGCTTTATTATTGAACTCTATGCTTACTGCAGCCACCACTAGAGGGAGGACACTACATACAGCGTTATTATTGAACTCTATGCTATGCTTGTTCAAAACATTGTTCCCAAACTACTTGTCACTGTATATAAATATATCGTAAACGACATATAGTAAACTACTTGGCTACGCAGAGATGCACAGTAGTTGCTGGCAGCATATTTTTAAGTGATTGGCTGACTTAAAGTAGACCTCCCACTTGCAATAAATATGTAATGTTTTACTCGGTGTAAATGCTGCTGTTTTCCTGAATCCGGCGTTGGTTTCCTTTTGTTTCTGCGCTTCTCCGTTCTAGAGATATGGCCCCATCTTCTCTGTATGTAAAATTAGTCTTACTAGCAAAGTGGGCGTTGTCCTCAAATCAATGTGGGCGTTGTCATGTGCACCACGCCCACTTGGTAACAAGACAAACATTATATTCAGGAAAGAAAGGGCCATATCTCAGAAACAGAGAGGAGCAGAAACATATGAAAAACATCGTCTGATTCAGGAGAATAGCGGCATTTAAACCAGGTTAAAAAATGAAATATCTATGGCAAGTGACATGTCTCCTTTAATTACTAGATTACAAGCTCTTGGTGCCAGATCAATACATTTGCAGTGAAATTATCTGTGATACAAACATTAAGCAGCATCTGTCCCCTATTACCATAGGACATTATAGTCAGTGCGCTATTAAAATATGCGCCGGCACATTGTAAAAATCAACTCTGTCCCGCATCCAGCACTGTGTGTGTGAAAATATACAATTTTTTTTCTGCCTAAAATGTCAATAACACAATTATTTCAGATCTCCATGCTGCCGCCACTCGTCAGCTTAATTGTCTGTTAATTAAACTTTATCGGTAGTATTAAGTACACAGTATTACTATGCTCACAGAGATGACCGGCGCGATGGATGCGCCAGGAACAAGCCTATAAATAAGAATGGAAAGGGAGTGCGCTTGTATAGCCGAAACAATAGCTAAATTCCACGTCCAACGGCATGTTACAAGCTAAATCTACAGTCAGTAGATAAAATAAGTTGATGGGCCTGATTTATGATCTTCATTTTACGTTTCCTTGTGGTATTTTTTGACATTTTTGTGCCAAAATCTTCAACCAACAATGTCCAATCAAACTGAATTTGATGTGTTTGCTCTGGCTTTCCAAAAGATCTGAAATAGCTTAAAATCTCAGCCATAGAAATCAACTGACTTATGCTCAGATAACAATGGTAGTGGTCTTCGAGCCAGGTTAACCACCAACCCTTCAAACGATATAGTTCAGGGGGTCAACAACTAAACTGAATTCCTTGTAATTTTTGAAGATGTTGGCCCTATAGAAAGGCCTATTGTTCTGACTAAGTAGTTGTACCATACTGTACTTTTAGAATCCTTATATTTCCACTGACCACCCTTAGATATCTACTGGCCACTGAGTAGACACCTTTGTTGGTCAACGGTGATGTGGGTCAACTATGAATTCTTTGACTGGACAGAAGCTAAGGATGTCAATCATCAAAAAGCCAACTAAATTAAATTCCTAAACTCCTTATTGACCCAATCGGGTAGGCATGTTCTTTAATAATAACCTCAGATATCAACTGCCTTTAAAGAGATACCATTGATGGTGGTCTTCAAGCTGGGTCAACATCAATCTCTTCGAATGAATCAGTCAGGCTAACTGAACTGAATTCTATACTTTCTCTGGCCCCAAAATAGCCCCTATTTGACCAATTAAGTGGGGTACCCTTCAAAACTCGAATATGAGTGAACTCCAGCCTTGTAATCAGATTTCACAAGTAGTTATTGCACAGAGACAACCATCAACTCATCAAATGGAGCAACCGAGGTGTTCAACCCTCAATGGGCAACTACAGTAAACTGAATTCCATGTGTGTCCACCTATAAGTCCCTACCGATTTGACCAAGTATATGTACCCTATGATACTTCTCTAATGGATCACTTTCATCCTTAGATATCTACTGATCTTATGTATAAGAATATGGTGGTGGTCCATCAGTTGATTCAAGGCCAATCTACTGAGGGAAGCAGATATGGTTCTCAGCCTTCAGAGGCCAACAAATCTGAATTCTTTGTGTTTGCTCTGGTCCATAAATGTCTCTTTTGGCCAGGTCAAGAAGAATTACCCTATAACATCTACTGACTTTTGGTGGTGGTCTATGAGCTGGGTCAACCACCAGTTCCTGGAAAGACATAGTCAATGCTGTCACTAAATGATCCAAACCTATTTGGTTCTGATTTCAGAAAATCAGAATGTCAAAAATTATGGATTGAAGAAACCACTGATGGTCAAACTTAGGAGGAACAGACTCATAACTTTGGTGTCTTATGTACCAGATCACAATGGTATGTGTTGGAGGCATGAAAACAGACTGAGAACACGTTCTGAAAATTTCCCATAAAAGTTTACAGAAATCCCCCCGTCCTTATTTTCAAGGCCAGGAGCCGGAGATGTCGTTGTTATTGTCCCTCCCGGGCCTCACAGCATGGAGCTTTCACATCTAGTGGAAAATGAGGATGAATGAACTCATGGAGATCAATATCCAACACTGCGGAGACACCATCACATGTTCCTCAACGCAGTGATTCTAGAGCAATGCCCCCATCCCTTATGGGAAATATGTTTTGCAAGTTTTCACATCTAGTGGGACACGACCTAGAACAGATTCAATTTCAACTTCTGTGAAAGTTTTGTAATCCAAAGGCAAGGAAAAAAAAGCAATTAACACCATGCAAATATCATAGTCTGCAGATAACAACAAATAGTGTGTGAAAAAGTAAGAAAAGGAATTAGAAGAAACCGCGTTCCACTCCATTTGTCTCCCAAGACAGAAAATGCATTATCACCTAACGAAGGTAACTAAACGGCTTCCTCCTCTGTGAAATACATTAACGGGCCTGTCTGCTCCGGCAGGATTCAATCTGGACGGGCGTGAAACAGCTTCTACGCAGCACTGAGATAATATTACTGCTAGCAACAGTATTTAAGGTGCAAAATCCCTTTATCCCTCAGAGGTGGCTGTAGTGGTGGATGCAGACAGACAGAATCCTATCATCTATCTCTGTATACAGGGAGCTCCCCCTAGTGGTGGCTGCAGACAGACAGAATCCTATCATGTATCTCTGTATACAGGGAGCTCCCCCTAGTGGTGGCTGCAGACAGAATCTTATCATGTATCTCTGTATCCAGGGAGCTCCCCCTAGTGGTGGCTGCAGACATACAGAATCCTATCATGTGTCTCTGTATACAGGGAGCTCCCCCTAGTGGTGGCTGCAGACAGGATCTTATCATGTATCTCTGTATACAGGGAGCTCCTCCTAGTGGTGGCTGCAGACAGACAGAATCCTATCATGTATCTCTGTATACAGGGAGCTCCCCCTAGTGGTGGCTGCAGATAGGATCTTATCATGTCTCTCTGTATACAGGGAGCTCCTCCTAGTGGTGGCTGCAGACAGACAGAATCCTATCATGTGTCTCTGTATACAGGGAGCTCCCCCTAGTGGTGGCTGCAGACAGGATCTTATCATGTATCTCTGTATACAGGGAGCTCCTCCTAGTGGTGGCTGCAGACAGACAGAATCCTATCATGTGTCTCTGTATACAGGGAGCTCCCCCTAGTGGTGGCTGCAGACAGGATCTTATCATGTATCTCTGTATACAGGGAGCTCCCCCTAGTGGTGACTGCAGACAGAATCTTATCATGTATCTCTGTATACGGGAGCTCCCCCTAGTGGTGACTGCAGACAGAATCTTATCATGTATCTTTGTATATGAGCTCCCCTAGTGGAGGCTGCAGACAGGATCTTATCATGTATCTCTGTATACAGGGAGCTCCCCCTAGTGGTGGCTGCAGACAGACAGAATCCTATCATGTGTCTCTGTATACAGGGAGTTCCCCCTAGTGGTGGCTGCAGACAGAATCTTATCATGTACAGTACAGACCAAAAGTTTGGACACACCTTCTCACTCAAAGAGTTTTCTTTATTTTCATGACTATGAAAATTGTAGATTCACTCTGAAGGCATCAAAACTATGAATTAACACATGTGGAATTATATTGTAACGGGGTCTACCTAAGCTGGGGTACCTCTTTCAGTACCACCCCGTGTTTTCGGAGGTCCGCTCTGTGTTGGCTGGAGTCTGAATGAATGACGCTGGCTGGAATTCCTTGGTTACATGGGCGCATATAAAAGATCACTGCTTCTCCATGTATTTCCAGTCTGACAACACTTTACTCACAGGACACAGAATATATCACACAGATACAGAGGGCAGGCCAATAGAAAAGTTGCAGGCCAGACATGCATTACAAAATCCGCAGGTGGCCGGAGCCTGCCGGTGTTTACTGTGGGAATTACAAAGGTGGGGGGAGGGCGGACAAAAGGAGATTATCGTGTCCCCTCTGCCCAGGGGCGCAGCCTGTGGGCTGATGCATTAGGGACATGCATCTCACATAGAACCTATTATACATAAATATAACTGCACAACATATTCTGGGTGCTGAGTGGTCCTGTAGCACGTAACATATATAATCTGTAGTCATCACTAGGGGGAGCTCCCTGTATACAGAGATATATGATAAGATCTTGTCTGTAGTCATCACTAGGGGGAGCTCCCTGTATACAGACAGGATCTTATTATGTATCTCTGCATACAGGGAGCTCCCCCTAGTGGTGGCTGCAGACAGGATCTTATCATGTATCTCTGTATACAGGGAGCTCCCCCTAGTGGTGGCTGCAGACAGAATCTTATCATGTATCTCTGTATACAGGGAGCTCCCCCTAGTGGTGGCTGTAGACAGGATCTTATCATGTATCTCTGTATACAGGAAGCTCCCCCTAGTGGTGACTGCAGACAGTATCTTATCATGTACAGTACAGACCAAAAGTTTGCACACACCTTCTCATTCAAAGAGTTTTCTTTATTTTCATGACTATGAAAATTGTAGATTCACTCTGAAGGCATCAAAACTATGAATTAACACATGTGGAATTATATAATTAACAAAAAAGTGTGAAACAACTGAAAATATGTCTTATATTCTAGGTTCTTCAAAGTAGCCACCTTTTGCTTTGATTACTGCTTTGCACACTCTTGGCATTCTCTTGATGAGCTTCAAGAGGTAGTCACCGGAAATGGTCTTCCAACAGTCTTGAAGGCGTTCCCAGAGATGCTTAGCACTTGGCCCTTTTGCCTTCACTCTGCTGTCCAGCTCACCCCAAACCATCTCGATTGGGTTCAGGTCTGGTGACTGTGGAGGCCAGGACATCTGGTGTAGCACCCCAGCACTCTCCTTCTTGGTCAAATAGCCCTTACACAGCCTGGAGGTGTGTTTGGGGTCATTGTCCTGTTGAAAAATAAATGATGGTCCAACTAAACTCAAACCGGATGGAATAGCATGCCGCTGCAAGATGCTGTGGTAGCCATGCTGGTTCAGTATGCCTTCAATTTTGAATAAATCCCCAACAGTGTCACCAGCAAAGCCCCCCCAACACCATCACACCTCCTCCTCCATGCTTCACGGTGGGAACCAGGCATGTAGAGTCCATCCGTTCACCTTTTCTGCGTTGCACAAAGACACGGTGGTTGGAACCAAAGATCTCAAATTTGGACTCATCAGGCCAAAGCACAGATTTCCACTGGTCTAATGTCCATTCCTTAAAGATAAAAGAAACCACAAAAGCGCGCCCATAGGGCCTTACCAGAGCAGATATAATGAATATAAATTAAATAGTGCAGGGTACTCACCCTCAATAGTTGTGTAAAGCCACAACTACTGTATGCGCTTAGTCACATGCAATGAAGCTGCAGCAGGATGGTGTAGACAAACAGCGTCTGCTTCCATTACTCAAAGAGGAGATCCCAAGAGGGAAAAAAACGCCAGATTCCCGCGCTGCTATATTTCAACCATCAAATAGACGAAATCCAGTAGATTGTAGAAATTGGTTCCAATATCATTACTTTATTTATGGTACATACAGAGACAATGCGTTTCGAGGTCCATTCAGTGCTCTTCTTCAGGTCAAATGTACAACCCCCTGACGAAGGAGATCAACTCCGAAACGCGCGTCGGGGCGCGTTACCAGGCACCATTTACTGGCTCACCAGGTAATTGTTTTACTCTTGGTCCCCCATTTTTTCTTTCATTGTGTGGCTTTTGTTCATTGAGTGGCGGTTTCTCCTCACCACGTATTGGCATTTATTGTCCATATCATCTGTGCACTTTATTTCTTTTGTTGGCCTTTGCCAACATCATCTTTTGCTACACATTGCACTATATAAAAAATTCTTGGGGGCCTTAACAAGTATATAATTTTTTTACCTGCTCATTATTGAGCCAGTCTTAGGGTGGTTTCACATTAGCGCTTTTTAAACGCACGAACGGCCGGGGGTAGCTCCGCCCCCGAACCGGCTCTCTGCCCGGCGTGCCCGCCCCTTGCTTGTAGCGCCGCCTCCTAGCGCACAGCGGCGCCTGTGATCGGCGCACCCTATCTTTAGTCCAAACTTTTGGTCTGTACTGTATCTCTGTATACAGGGAGCACCCCTAGTAGTGACTGCAGACAGGATCTTATTATGTATCTCTGTATACAGGGAGCTCCCCCTAGTGGTGACAGCAGACAGGATCTTATCCTGTATCTCTGTATACAGGGAGCTCCCCCTAGTGGTGGCTTCAGACAGGATCTTATCATGTATCTCTGCATACAGGGAGCTCCCCCTAGTGGTGGCTGCAGACAGGATCTTATCATGCATCTCTGTATACAGGGAGCTCCCCCTAGTGGTGGCTGCAGACAGTATCTTATGTATCTCTGTATACAGGGAGCTCCCCCTAGTGGTGGCTGCAGACAGGATCTTATCATGTATCTCTGTATACAGGGAGCTCCCCCTAGTGGTGGCTTCAGACAGGATCTTATCATGTATCTCTGTATACAGGGAGTTCTCCCCTAGTGGTGGCTTCAGACAGGATCTTATCATGTATCTCTGTATACAGGGAGCTCCCCCTAGTGGTGGCTTCAGACAGGATCTTATCACGTATCTCTGTATACAGGGAGCTCCCCCTACTGGTGGCTGCAGACAGGATCTTATCATGTATCTCTGTATACAGGGAGCTCCCCCTAGTGGTGGCTGCAGACAGGATCTTATCATGTATCTCTGTATACAGGGAGCTCCCCCTAGTGGTGGCTGCAGACTGACACACTTTATCATTTATCCCCACTACAATATGTGCAGGTTTCTCCACTATTCTAGTAACTGTAGAAAAACATCTGATGTTTTTTTTTTTTTATGTCTCTGGGAAACAGATCGATTCCGCACAGCACCAGGGAGAGATGTCCATTCCCAACCCACTAATGTAGCACAGATGTCTCATCTCAGGGTCTCCGTCTTGCATTCAGCACAATCTACATTTCTAATTCTGTTTCCCGCCAAGTCGCCTGTAGGAGCCGGACCTCACATCGCGTGTTCTCTCTAATGTGGCCGTCTATATTCATATATCCAGCGTTAAGAAGCAATGCTGTGAAATGTATGAGACGATGCAAGTCCCATGTAAAAAAAAAGTAACTTTATATATAATGTCGATACAGACAGTATACGGTAGTTATTATTTAGATTGCACCCCCTCTGCTTTATAAAAAAACAATTTGGCCAAAAGGTTTGTCATCCAGTTTTTCCATTCACTGACGGCAATCAGAGATTTTGTGTATTTGTAGAATAGGAACATAGACAAAAAGATGGAAAAACACAGAAGCAGCAAACAGTGAAAACCAAAACTTGTATCAGTCCCAAAACTTTTGGCCACGACCCTAAATTATCCCACTAAATAGAAAGAAAAGGAAACTAACGAGGGCCGAGAATTATCGCCTCTGGCTGCTGCAAAGTGCTGTAAAAAACTTTTTTTTTTCCCTTAAGAAAACATTAAAACGTAGATTTATTATTAATTATCGCATGAAATCTGCGCTCAGGGTGTTTCCGGTGAATTACAGCTCGGTCTTAAACACTCTGCTACTTTATGGGTCATTCTTCATGTTAATTACAAAAGAAGACGCATTTCGGGAATAAAGTAAGGGCGAATCGTCGTGTGTACGGACGGAGGATGGGTGACAGATAATGTCGCTGAGCTAAGGAACGTCCACTGATCGCCCAAAGTGCCAGACGGCCTCGAGAAGATCTGATACTCCAGCCATCATTAGCCATAAAGTGGGGCCACGTGTTTGAAGGGGTCCGATGAATGAGCCCCCCCGCTGATATGGACATGTCAGTAGATGGAATCGCCCTTTAAACAGAATGATACAAGGTTCCGTGCGGCCTCCTATAATGATGAGCTAATTATCCCAAGACCCGTCTCCACCGCAGTCGTCTGTCAGGCTGGATCTCTCTCAGCCATTTTACATCATTATCATTCCTCGGAAAGCACAATCTTCCTGGTGTCAAAGGTACAAAGTCTGAGCAGCGTCTCATCCGCCCAAATTCAAATCAGAACATGGCGTGCCGCGTGTACGAGGAGCGAGCCGCAGCCCGGAACATTCATCTGACCTCCGTAATGAGACCTCTCCTGCCACGGACATGACACCGCCGAGCGCACGACACCATTGCTCAACTGCATGAGAGATAAAAAGAGCAACGAGTCATGGGAAACATATGCCGCGACTCGATAAATGGGGCTCATTGTGTCCGCCAAGCAAAAGGTGCTGCCGTTCTGAGACAATGACAACAGCCGCCATATGGGGATGGAAATATAGGATAGCTGTTATATTATTATAATCACCGAATAACCAGAGGAGCTCCGGATCGAGAAAAACCTAAGCACGAGACTGCTAATATCCCAGATACAATAGGAGGCTGAGATATAAGGATTGTTTTGAGCATATGGGCCAGAGATGAGGGCTGGAGAAAGAAGCCATCTTAGGGTGGCTGGTTGGGCTTCCTTGAGTGATGGGGTTCAGTATAATTTTTCTATGGTGATTAATGTGGGCCTACTTAGGTCTACGGTGTGAGGACACCATCAAATCACCCCTCATATCTCTCATTCTTGGACCCTTTTCACTGTAAGGATATTAGGGGGTAACAGGTTATCACAAGTATTCTTCACTCTGTAGACCCCTCATTGGCGCCATACGCACTGCCAATTTTGGGGAGTGGTTGAGTATAGGAGCCACAGATGATGACCAGGTCGGATAAGTTTCATTGAGTGATTGGGCCTGTTCCGATTTTCTACGTTGGTGGATATGGGCATACCCAGGCCTCCAATGTGAGGAACCCATAAAACAGCTCCTCATATCCCAAATTCTTGAACCTTTTTGAAAGTAAGGAAGGCTATTATATTGTAATAAGATAGCAGAGGCCTTAAGGCTCTTGCTCCACCCATAATCACTACTAAGTTTTGGGTAGTGGTTGCAGATAGACATCACAGATGATGGCTAGTTTGAATGGGTTTCATTGAGTGATTGTGAACAAACAACTCCTCATATCCCAGTTTCTTCTTGGATCCTTTGGGGTAACATAGGATATTAGTGGATAATAAGTTATTCCAAGTCTTCTTCTATCATTAGGCCCATTGGTGGCACCGTATGCTAAGTTAACCCATATTTATGGTGATGGATGTGGGCTTACCTAGGTCTATATGCATGAGGCCCCCTTCAAACAGCTCTTTATATATCAGTTTCTTCTTGGACCCTTTGGGGTAACATAGGAGGTTAGAGGTTAATAGAGTATCAAAGGCTTTCCTTCTTTATGCCCCTCAACGCAACTGCCCTATATACACCGCAAATATTCGGGAGTGGTTGAGCATAGAGGTCACAGATAAAGGCAGGGAAAAGAAGCCAGTTATGATTGTCCTGTGGTGATGGATGTGGGCCCACTTAGGTCTACGGTGTGAGGACCTCATAAAAATAACTCTTGATATCTCAGTTTCTTGGACCCTTTTAAATGTAATGGTAATGGGGTAATGTGGTATCACAAGCCTTCTTCCCTCTGTAGGCCCCTTGGTAGCCCCATAAACACTGCTAATTTTGGGGAGTGGTTGACCATAGGAGCCACAGATGTCAGCTAGGTCTGATAGGCATGGCTAAGTGACTGGATTCATCCTAATCTTACTATGATGTAACTGGAAACCTACCGAAATTCAGCGTTTTCTGAAAGTTTCTTGCGCCCCGGTATCTCAAGAAGGCATGGAGGGGTGGAGAATGATACATGGACGTGGCTTAAAGTGGGCATAGTTACACACAAAAAATTTTCCTACATGCACATTCAATAGTTGTTAAACCTAGAATTTGACTTATATCTTTGAAATTTCGTTGACTCCAAAATTTCGGAACCATAGTTAAGGCTAAAATCTACCTGACCCCATGGACAATCATGGACATTCGCCCCCTTAGAGTTACTATAAACTCTATTTAATATCAAGGACACTAGAAATAAACTTTTAAGACGTGTTTTTGATGGCACTATTTGCGCCTGTCGTGGTTTGGACAGTACATAAATTAAAATTCTACATCCGTCGTTGACGCTAGCAGAGTCCTGCCCCCGGGTGGTATCAAAAACATCTAAAAATGCAATTAAATCTTCATTTTCTGAGGGGCTTTTTGTTCATTTTTTAGGGAAGGGTTAATGACGTCCATTATTTCAGGTCATCACGGTTGGTTCCGCCACGAGTGTAACATCCATGTCCTACACATCTCCATAATTTCTAATTTATTCAGGACTAATTATGTCCTAGGGACGGTGTGCAAATAGAAGGGCTCGGGCCCTTCCCCCGCCTTTCACGGGCCACGTTATGAAATGTGTAAATCAATTATAATAATATTTTGGATATTACCGTGGTCGGGATAAAATTAAGCACATGAATGTTTTAACACCTCAGATTAAAAATCAATCACTGAATGTTCATCTCGTCTCTGAAGGGGGGGGGGTGAAAACCAGTTTTGAGGGCCTAATTTGTGGCTTTGGTAGGAGATGAAAAAAGAGAACTAATAAAAAATCACATTAAATTCATTGTACTCTGCAACTTAATTATGGAGAAAATGATGGAAATTAAAGAAAATGAGGAGGTAAAAAAAAACCAACGGTGGCCGCCATTTTGTAGAATCCGGACACCATGGGTCCAATGTTTTAAAAAAGAATTGTAGAATCATTGTTGCCCCTAGCAACCAATCAAAATTCCTGCTTCATTTCTAAAGGCTGGTTAAGAAAATGAAAGATGAACTCTGATTGGTTGCCATGGACAACGGGCTTGGTAACTGGGCCTTAGTGTAGGTTTGATGTAGGGAAATTTTGTGAGGCCTACTAGGGACAGATGTGAGTGGTGGTGACCTCGCCATGTTGTTAATAAAGTGGTGACAACCATAAATTAGGCAAATCTCAGCCATTAGTCATCACAGACATGTAAAGGAGGCCATGCTTGTTGTCATTCCTACATACAGACATTGGCCTCCTAAAATCTTTATGAAAGTCTGAGAAAATCCTCCCAAAAAAGAAGGGTAGACCTCTCAGACTCACGGAAAAAAAACTCCAAATCCAGTGATGCCAGAAAGTCCATTGTGCCCTAGTGCCTCATGGAGACGGGGACCAAGGAATGGCAATGGGGCGGAGTATGATGCATGGGCGTGGCTTAAAGGGGGTTATGGTTACGCTCCAAAATTTTCAGCGGCTCGTATACAATTGTTGGTAAATCTAAAATTTGGTGACCAGAGGCTTATTTTTTTCAAAATTTTTAAGGAAAAACAAATCATTACAAAAAACACCCATGGGGTTATTGTGTAATAAAATAGACTTGTAGAGTAATACTAATGTCAGGAGAAAACACGCCGCCGTCTTCGGCTGCAGCCGCTATATTCCCGGAGCAGGTTAACCCTGCAACCGAAACAGATGCGATTGTGCAAAATGCATTTAGATTTTCCGGGCTTGTACAGCGAATTGTTTCCATAGCTTAATATTCCCCGGAGACCCCCTTTAATAACATTCTCAGAGAACCTGTTCTCATACCATGCTTGAGGGATCTCCGGGGCCCGTATTCGGCACAGAATGGCCTGGAAATTTGGCTTAATTCACTTAAAAGCTGATAAAAGAGTCCTCTGGTGAGGCCGAATACCGTTACAATAATAACCCCTCAATCTATCTGCCCGCGGAGGCGCATTTATCAATGACAGCCAGATAAAAAGAAAAAAAATGGCACTCTCACCATTTATCATGATTGATTGACCCGCGGTGCCGGCACAGCGGAGGCTAACCCTTTCAGTGGGCTTACAAGTGCTCCTGTAAACAGGGCCATAAGAGGTTAATGGCGCAGTCAGAATTCGGTAGAACATTGGTGGATTGGATGACTTATTAGGTCCATGCAGGCCCCAAAGTAACGGGAAGCAAGTCACACAGCGCACAGATAGTACCGTAATCATCAACATAAGCTAAATGTAAAAGTATTAAACCATGCTCCTACATATTGGTATATACAGTATATAGATAGTACCGCCATACAGGGCTCATTAACATAACCCAAATACAACCCTCGATAATATAAAAGTATCATACTATGCTCCTATAATATTGGTATATACAGTATATAGATAGTACCGCCATACAGGGCTCATTGACATAACCTAAATACAACCCTTGATAATATAAAAGTATCATATCAGGCTCCTATAATATTGGTATATACAGTATATAGATAATACTATCATACAGGGCTCATTAACATAACCTAAATACAACCCCCATAATATAACAATATCATATCATGCTCCTATAGTGTTTCCATACTTTATGTAGATAATTCTACCACACAGCGCTCTTTAACATAACCTCAATTAAAGCCCTCTAATTTAACAGTATCATATCATGCACATGTAATACTGCCATACATTACACAGATAAAACTACCATACAGGGCTCATTAACATAACCTAAATACAACCCCCATATTATAACAGTATCATATCATGCTCCTATAATACATGGCCTACAACCTGCAGTAACCACCGATCCACCAAACCGCTGCATGACCAGCTCTACCCTCGCCTACTGTATCCTCACCCATCCCTTGTAGATTGTGAGCCCTCGCGGGCAGGGTCCTCTCTCCTCCTGGACAAGTCGAGACTTGTATTGTTTAAGATTACTGTACTTGTATGCATTATGTATACCGCTCCTTACATGCAAAGCGCCATGGAATAAATGACGCTATAATAATATATAATAATAATAATAATAATAATGTACGCATACTACCACACAGAGCTTTTTAACATAACCTTAATTGAACCCCTCTAATTTAACACTATCATGTCATGCTCATATAATACTGCAATACATTACACAGATAAAACTACCACACAGTGCTCATTAACATAACCTAAATACACCCGCCATAACATAACATGAGTGTATCATACCTTGATTATACAACATTGTCATCGAGTATACAGATAACACTGTCATACTGCACTGACATAGCATAAATTAAACCCCTATAATATAATAGCATCATACCATGATTATACAATACTGCCATATAGAATGCAGATAACACTACCATAAGGTGCTCATTAATATAACCCTAATACAACCCCATAATATAACAGTATCATACCATACTCCTATAATATTGCCCTATAATACACAAATACTTCAATGCAGCGCTCATTAACATAACCTAAATAATACCTCCATAACATTACAGAATTATACCATGGTCATATAATACTGCACACATTAACAGATAATATTACCATGCAGCGCTCATCAATAAGATCCAAATAATGACACAGTAACATAACAGTATCTTAGGATGCTCATGTAATGCTGTCTTACAATGCTAATTAAAACAGCATTCTAGAAAAAGTAGAATCATATAATACTGCCATACAGTACAGAGAATACGTTGTCTTACACTGTTCACTTATAAAACCCAAATAACACAAATAAAACCAATATAATGTAGCAATATTATACCATGCTCATATAATATTGCCATTCACTGCATAGAAAATACTGCCATAAAATGCTAAATAAGATAGTGTAACAGTATCATAAGAGGCTCATATAATACTACACAGTAAATACATCCATACAACGGCATCGTAGAATGCTCACATAATACTGACATACAGCAAACAGATCTTGTGCAATACTCATACTCTCAACCCAAATAATACCCCTATAATAAAACAGCATCATACCATGCTTATATAATACCGCCATATAGTACACAGATAATACTGACATATAGCATTCAATAACATAAGCCAAATAATATCCCCTGAGCTGACATTGCCAGATGTAGTATAGCAGGATCATTACATCCCATCAAGGGTCCAATACAATCAATAATCTCAGCTCTGTTACATCTGTATTATATAATATGTACAGCGATATTAGCACAGGAGAAAGTGTTTTGTTCTTGGTGCGGTTACATAAGGCCGCTAACAGCCGTGCTGTGCCGCTTAATGTCCATTTTTTCCAATAACACTGGAAGACATTGCTGCGCGTCCTCATTTAACTGCTGGGAACGACAGCGGCGCATAATTCAGGAGGGAGCGCTACACCAACAACAGCTCCAACCAGGCCGCACAAGAACACTCAGCACTTACCATGCTTTTATCTACATCATTTTCACCTTGTTATAAGAGAGGAATAAACAAGAAGAAAAAAAAACAAGTCTTCATTGACCTGTACAAAGGATCAGGCTTAGTCACCAGCAATGACATTTTACTGAGACCAGTTCATACACAATGATCACACAACAAAGGTCCGGGTCACATACACAGTTAAGAACTTACGAAATATCACTGATTACATACACTACCGGCAGACTGTACAAGAATATAACTACTATAATACTGCTCCTATGTAAAAGAATATAACTACTATAATACTGCTCCTATGTATAAGAATATAACTACTATAATACTGCTCCTATGTACAAGAATATAACTACTATAATACTGCTCCTATGTACAAGAATATAACTACTATAATACTGCTCCTATGTACAAGAATATAACTACTATAATACTGCCCCTGTGTACAAGAATATAACTACTATAATACTGCTCCTATGTACAATATGTACAAGAATATAACTACTATAATACTGCCCCTATGTACAGGAATATAACTACTATAATACTGCTCCTATGTACAAGAATATAACTACTATAATACTGCCCCTATATACAACAATATAACTACTATAATACTGCCCCTATATACAAGAATATAACTACTATAATACTGTCCCCTATATACAAGAATATAACTACTATAATACTGCCCCTATGTACAAGAATATAACTACTATAATACTGCCCCCTATGTACAAGAATATAACTACTATAATACTGCTCCTATGTACAAGAATATAACTACTATAATACTGCTCCTATGTACAATATGTACAAGAATATAACTACTATAATACTGCTCCTATGTACAAGAATATAACTACTATAATACTGCTCCTATGTACAAGAATATAACTACTATAATACTGCCCCTATATACAACAATATAACTACTATAATACTGCCCCTATATACAAGAATATAACTACTATAATACTGTCCCCTATATACAAGAATATAACTACTATAATACTGCCCCTATGTACAAGAATATAACTACTATAATACTGCCCCCTATGTACAAGAATATAACTACTATAATACTGCTCCTATGTACAAGAATATAACTACTATAATACTGCTCCTATGTACAATATGTACAAGAATATAACTACTATAATACTGCTCCTATGTACAAGAATATAACTACTATAATACTGCCCCTATGTACAAGAATATAACTACTATAATACTGCCCCCTATGTACAAGAATATAACTACTATAATAGTGCTCCTATGTACAAGAATATAACTACTATAATACTGCCCCTATGTACAAGAATATAACTACTATAATACTGCTCCTATGTACAAGAATATAACTACTATAATACTGTCCCCTATATACAACAATATAACTACTATAATACTGCCCCTAAATACAAGAAAATAACTACTATAATACTGCCCCTATGTACAAGAATATAACTACTATAATACTGCTCCTATGTACAAGAATATAACTACTATAATACTGCCCCTAAATACAAGAAAATAACTACTATAATACTGCCCCCTATGTACAGGAATATAACTACTATAATACTGCCCCTATGTACAAGAATATAACTACTATAATACTGCTCCTATGTACAAGAATATAACTACTTGTCATGTCGGACACTGTTCACACCAGGGTGTCTGGCAGACAGCGGTAATACCCTGTTGGGTATTCTGTTCCAGTCGGGATAGGGTTAACCAGGTTGTCATGCTGGCTGAGGGCTGGGCCACGCCCTTGGTCTTTAAATAGTTCGTCCTGACTATGGGCGTCGCCGACTATAGCTTTAGCCTAGTGCTAACAATACCGGTCAGCAGTGGTGGTGTTGGAGCGTCTGATATCTGGTGCAGTATATCCCTCAGTGGTTCTTTCTCCAATCTGTTATATATATATTTGGTTGCCCTTGCACATTATTGTATTCCCTTGTGTATTAACGGTGTGGTGTTTCTTTTACCCCTGTCCATACGTATTTGTGGGGTCTGGTGTCTGGTCCCCTCACTGGGTGGAGGGAGGTGGGTTCAGCTTAGGGCTGGACAGGAGACAGGGACAGGGTGGAGGCTCAGGCAGGCACACCTTCAGTGTAAACCCTGGGTAGAGGGACAGACAGGGTTCCCCTAGTCTGAGGGACATCGCAGGGGTCCCGGGGTTTTTGCCTAAAGTAACCTAGGCATTCCATGACATTATAGTCGGCCCAAATAATAAAGTGAGAGAAAAAAAAAAAAAAAAAGGTATAGATAGGGAATATAGGGGTTGCTTACTATGGATCCTATACTTTCCCTAACCAAGCAGCTGGAGGCTCTATCCATACAGGTCACTGAACTCAGAGGGGCGGTCCAGCAACAAGGTCTGTCAGCTCCTGCTGAGGCTGCAGCCAGGGCAGCTGAGCCCAAGTTTCCCCTTCCTGAACGATTTGCTGGTGATCGTGGTAAGTTCACGGTGTTTCGTGAATCATGCAAATTGTATTTCCGTATGCGTCCACATTCCTCAGGTAATGAGGCTCAACACGTGGGCTTGGTGATTTCTTTGCTGAGTGGTGACCCACAGGCCTGGGCCTTTTCACTCCCTTCAGACTCACAGGCATTTGAATCTGTAGATTTTTTTTTCTCTGCTCTGGGTTTGATCTATGACGATCCGGATAGATTAAACTTAGCAGAGTCTAAGATACGCTCACTGCTACAGGGTGATCGACCAGCTGAGGATTACTGCACGGAATTCCGGCGCTGGGCGGTGGACACGCAGTGGAATGACCCTGCGCTTAGAAGTCAATTTTTGCATGGGGTTTCTGGAAGGGTTAAACAGACTCTCCTAATGTACGAGACTCCCGCCTCTCTGGAGGCTGCGATGGCACTTGTAGTACGCATAGACCGACGTCTCCGTCAGGGGGCGCTGGTTTCGTTGCCTCCAGGAGGTGGGGGAGTGGTCGGTGAGGTTGCCGCGGGTGAATCCGTGGAACCCATGCAGATCGCTGGTATAGCACAGTCACCGAGTAACAAGCCTAAACGTCCTTGGCACAGAAGGCAGGGGCTCTGTTTTTTTTGTGGCCAAGGAGGACATTTTATTAACGCTTGCCCCCTGGTACCTAAGAAGGGCGCGCCGGCGGAAAACTGATAGGCTCAGAGGGTTTGGAGGAGTCTAGTCTGAGCCTTTGTGTATCCTCCGTCATGGTTTCCCAGTGTATGCTCCCTGCTAGGGTGGTACTTGGGGGGCAAATGCTCTCTATTACAGTATTTATTGATAGTGGCTCAGCTGCCAATCTCATTGATGAGAGGTTCGCGCATACAGCGGGATTTCCGGTGGAGAAATTGCCGAACCCCATCCGTGTGGTTACCATCAATGCTTCCCCGTTGTCTCAAGGGGAGATCACAGAGTGTGTGTTGGATATACAACTCCACATCGGAGTATTACACTCAGAGCGGGTAACTTGTAAGGTGCTTAGTAACTTACCGGCTCAGATGGTTCTGGGCTTTCCATGGTTGTCAATGCATAATCCTGTTATTGATTGGAAGACCCAGGACATAATTCAGTGGAGCAGGGAGTGTCAGGAGAGGTGCCTGGCTACATGTATTTCCGCTTTGACCCCCAGTATCCCGGAGCCGTTGCTGGATTATGCGGATGTATTTTCTGAGAAGGGTTGTTCGTAACTACCACCGCATCGCCCCTATGACTGTGCTATTAGGTTGAAACCAGGGGCCAAGTTACCTAAAGCTAGAATGTTTAATATCTCAGGTCCCGAGAGGCTAGCTCTCAAGGAATACATTGCGGATAGCCTGAGCAAGGGTCATATTAGACCTTCCTCTTCTCCTCTGGCTGCTGGCTTCTTCTTTGTTAAAAAGAAGGATGGCGGTTTACGCCCGTGTCTGGATTTCAGAGAACTCAACCAGATTACGGTCCGTGATCCTTACCCTATGCCACTTATACCCGATTTATTCAACCAAGTGGTTGGTGCCAGGTGGTTCTCCAAACTGGACCTCAGGGGGGCGTACAATCTTATAAGAGTCCGTCAGGGGGATGAGTGGAAGACAGCGTTCAATACCCCTGAGGGTCACTTTGAGAGTTTGGTAATGCCGTTTGGGTTGACTATGGCACCGGCGGTCTTTCAACACTTCATTAATGATGTCTTCTCTCAGTTGTTGGGGAGGTTTGTTATAATTTATCTTGACGACATCCTCATTTTCTCTCGCGACCATGATACACATATAGAGCATGTTAGACAGGTTCTGCAGTTGCTCAGAGAGAACAGGCTCTATGTCAAGCTTGAAAAATGTGTGTTTTTCGTACAGGAGCTACCGTTCTTGGGTTATATAATCTCCGCCTCAGGTTTTAAGATGGACACCGCAAAGGTGCAGGCGGTACTACATTGGGATCGGCCTGATAATCTTAAGGCGCTTCAGCGATTTCTTGGCTTCTCCAATTACTATAGGAAATTTATTAAGAACTTCTCTATGATTGCCAAACCACTGACTGACATGACTAAGAAGGGTACCGACTTTTCTGACTGGTCTGAGCCTGCGGTACAGGCGTTTGAATTCCTCAAGAATAGTTTTGCCTCAGCGCCCATTCTGGTGCAGCCCGATGTCTCCTTACCGTTTGTCGTGGAGGTGGATGCGTCGGAGGTTGGAGTGGGGGGCTGTACTGTCTCAGGGCCCTTCTTGGGCCAAGTTGCATCCGTGTGCCTTCTTCTCCAAGAAGCTGTCGCCTGCGGAGCGTAATTATGATATTGGCAACAGGGAACTATTGGCCATCAAATTGGCATTTGAGGAGTGGCGACACTTCTTGGAGGGGGCTGTTCATCAGATTACTGTGATAACCGACCATAAGAATTTGCTTTATTTAGAATCTGCTAAGCGCCTGTCCTCCAGACAGGCTCGCTGGGCATTATTCTTCACCCGGTTCAACTTCATTGTTACCTATCGACCTGGGGCGAAGAATGTTAAGGCAGACGCTTTATCCAGGTGTTTTCCTGGTGGAGAGTTATGTGAAGAGCCGGTGCCTATTCTCCAAAAGGGTGTGGTGGTATCTGCCATCACGACAGAGATTGAGGCAGAGATTGCCGAGGCTCAGGAGGTGGTACCGCCGGGGTTACCTGCTAATAAATCTTTTGTGCCGCTACATCTACGCTCTAGAGTGTTGGGCGAACATCACGACACGGTACTGGCAGGTCATCCAGGGGTTAAGAGCACTCTGGAATTGGTATCGCGTCGTTTTTGGTGGCCTAAAATCCGGCAGGATGTGGCCTCATATGTGGCTGCCTGTACCACGTGCGCACGGGCCAAGACTCCTCGTTCCCGTCCCGCTGGTAGCTTGCAGCCTCTTGGGGTGCCCAGTAAGCCATGGACTGAGATTTCCATGGATTTTATTACTGACTTGCCCGCCTCGGCAGGGAACTCGGTCATTTTGGTAATTGTTGATAGGTTCTCCAAAATGTCACATTTCGTTGCTTTACCGTCTTTGCCCAATGCTAAGACTCTTGCTCAGATATTTATTCGCGAGGTGGTCAGACTTCATGGTGTCCCGTCTGACATTGTGTCTGATCGAGGTACGCAGTTTGTGGCAAAGTTTTGGAGAGCTTTTTGTTCTCGCCTTGGAATCAAATTATCTCATTCATCGGCTTTCCACCCTCAGTCGAATGGACAGACTGAGCGGATGAACCAAAACCTGGAGCAATACTTGCGCTGCTTTATTTCCGACAATCAGGAAGAGTGGTCAGCGTTTCTTCCTCTGGCAGAATTCGCAATAAACAACCATTGCCAGGAATCGTCTGGGGAATCTCCTTTTTTTTGTGTGTATGGTCAACATCCTCAATTTTGCACCTTGCGTCAGGGGTGCTCAGTTGGCGTCCCTGAAGAGGACCAGTTGGGAGCTCAATTGTCGTCTGTTTGGAGGAGAGTCAAGCAGCACTTGTTGAAGGTGGGTTCCAGGTACAAACGGGTGGCTGACTGCAGACGTGTGCCAGGTCCGGACCTGTGTGTGGGTGATTGGGTGTGGTTATCTACTAGGAACATTAAGCTCAAGATACCGTCACTTAAGTTGGGTCCCAGGTTCATTGGCCCATTTAGAATCTCCGCAGTGATCAACCCAGTGGCATTTCGTTTGGAGTTGCCGGCTGTGTATAAGATTCATAATGTATTTCACAAAGCATTGCTAAAGAAGGTCGTGGGTTTGGTGGATGGTTCCCCCGGGCCACCACCTCCCGTCTTGGTGGATGGCGCGTTGGAATTTGAGGTGTCCAAAGTGGTGGACTCTAGGGTTGTGCGTCGCACTCTACAGTACCTGGTCCACTGGCGTGGCTATGGTCCTGAGGAGAGGACATGGGTGCCGGCCTCTGACATTCATGCTGATCGACTGGTTACTATGTTCCATCGTCGCCATCCGGACAAGCCAGGTCCTCGACATGGTGAGGTTCCGGAGGTCCCTCGTAGAAGGCGGGGTACTGTCATGTCGGACACTGTTCACACCAGGGTGTCCGGCAGACAGCGGTAATACCCTGTTGGGTATTCTGTTCCAGTCGGGATAGGGTTAACCAGGTTGTCATGCTGGCTGAGGGCTGGGCCACGCCCTTGGTCTTTAAATAGTTCGTCCTGACTATGGGCGTCGCCGACTATAGCTTTAGCCTAGTGCTAGCAATACCGGTCAGCAGTGGTGGTGTTGGAGCGTCTGATATCTGGTGCAGTATATCCCTCAGTGGTTCTTTCTCCAATCTGTTATATATATATTTGGTTGCCCTTGCACATTATTGTATTCCCTTGTGTATTAACTGTGTGGTGTTTCTTTTACCCCTGTCCATACGTATTTGTGGGGTCTGGTGTCTGGTCCCCTCACTGGGTGGAGGGAGGTGGGTTCAGCTTAGGGCTGGACAGGAGACAGGGACAGGGTGGAGGCTCAGGCAGGCACACCTTCAGTGTAAACCCTGGGTAGAGGGACAGACAGGGTTCCCCTAGTCTGAGGGACATCGCAGGGGTCCCGGGGTTTTTGCCTAAAGTAACCTAGGCATACCATGACACTACTATAATACTGCCCCCTATGTACAAGAATATAACTACTATAATACTGCCCCTATGTACAAGGATATAACTACTATCATACTGCTCCTATGTACAAGAATATAACTCCTATAATACTGCCCCTATGTACAAGAATATAACTACTATAATACTGCTCCTATGTACAAGAATATAACTACTATAATACTGTCCCCTATATACAACAATATAACTACTATAATACTGCCCCTAAATACAAGAAAATAACTACTATAATACTGCCCCTATGTACAAGAATATAACTACTATAATACTGCTCCTATGTACAAGAATATAACTACTATAATACTGCCCCTATGTACAAGAATATAACTACTATAATACTGCCCCTATGTACAAGAATATAACTACTATAATACTGCTCCTATGTACAAGAAAATAACTCCTATAATACTGCCCCTATGTACAAGAATATAACTACTATAATACTGCTCCTATGTACAAGAATATAACTACTATAATACTGTCCCCTATATACAACAATATAACTACTATAATACTGCCCCTAAATACAAGAATATAACTACTATAATACTGCCCCCTATGTACAAGAATATAACTACTATAATACTGCTCCTATGTACAAGAAAATAACTATTATAATATTGCCCCTATGTACAAGAATATAACTACTATAATACTGCCCCTATGTACAAGAATATAACTATATAATACTGCCCACTATGTACAGGAATATAACTACTATAATACTGCCTCCTAGCTGTGAGGTTGTGTGTCTGTGGTTCTCCTCATGTCTGGAGCAAGCCCAGGGAGGGGCCACCCTCGGCGGGGAAGCTCCCCAAGCAAGGCCCTGGCTTCCAGGCCTACACTGGGTGGAAACTCCCAGGAAACTCCCTGGGGGAAATAAACCTCAGAATGGAAGTCCCAGCAGCATGGAGAAAGATCATGTGTTGAAGCTCAGTACAGGGAAGAAACAGGAGAAAGCTTTGTCTGTGTGCAAGGACGTTGCAGTTAAACAGTCGGCCGGTCAAGGCAAACAGTGTCCAGAGCCTGGAAGGAAATCCCAGAAGGCATCTTCTGCTGAGAACCTGAGTGCTGGAGGTCAGGTGGCTGCACAGAAGGTGAGGCAGAGTCCATCATCAGCCTCAGGTGTGCAGCTCACTCCAGGCAGACAGAGACGGACATCTCTGGAGAAGCAAACTCTCCAGGAGAACCTTCAGCTGGGACATGTGGTGACCAGCATGGCGAGCTCTGGACGCACGAGGTTGCAGGCTGGTGGCAGTGGTAAAAGTGTTGCAGAGGCTGGAGTCACAAAACCAGCGACATTAAAAACTAATGTGTCAACCCCTAGAGCAAGACAACAGAAGGAGCCGCCGCGTGCCCCAGAGCTACAGATGGCAGAGGAGATACCAGGACTGGTCAGGAGGATGGGTGAGTTACAGCAGCAGAGGAATCTTCTGCAAATGGAAATTGACTGCATTTACAAGGTGAAGGCTGCTAATCCTGGGGATCACTCTGTATATGACCAGAGACTGAATGCACTGGGGGTAGAGCTGGCAACTGTGGTGCGGGACATAGACTGTGTGCTGGCGAGGATGGGGCCCCTGGCAGAGACCTATAGGAACCAGGAGCAGTTTAGGTCCTACACGCAGGACTCTGCTGGCTCCCGCACAGACATTGTCCCAGGTGGGACCCGGCAGCAGGTACGGCCGGTGCTGCAGCCCGCTAGCTTCTGTTTCAAGGAGGGTCAGATACTGCACCAGCAGCAGCAACTACCTGCGGCAGACCCCAAGCAGGAGCAAGAGGCTCAGATCCCAGCAGTACCACAAGTCCCAGCATACCCAGCACAACAGCAAGACAGTGGACATGAGACTGCATCTACTGTTGGTGTCAAGGAGAGCACTAATTCTGGGGATATTGATACTGTTCAAGTGGGGTTGGGGGCTGAAGGGGGTACAGAGACTGTGGTGGACATTGCGCATCCTGATGACGCTATTGAGATTGATGATGATAACAATAATGTGCAAAAAGTCTTTGATTTCCCCCCTTTGGTTTCCAGCACACAAGGTGCAACAGGCCCCTCCGCTGCAGACCCTCGCCCTGTCAGTCAGCCCAGTGTGGCCCCACAGGTCCCTCCCAGTAATGTTTGGAGCCGTGGCGCTCCGTCCTTTACCTCCGTTGCCAATTACACCGGGCAGGCATTCAAATGGAGGAATGTGGTGCGGTTCAGGCACAGAGGTGCCAAGGAGGACCTGCTGAACAGGAGGCTGGTGGTCAGGGAGCTCCTGTGCCACCAGATGGGGTTTGCGCCGGTTAATATCTTGGCGGTCATCAATCTGCCAGACAGACAGGGCTATGATATCAGCTTTAAGCTCATGTCTGATCTGGACAGATTCTGGGCCAATTTCCCCAAGTTCAGGGACGCTGATGGCTGGAATAAGTTCAGCTTCATTCCAATATCTAAGCCGGATACCGCCACGGTTAATATAATCTTTTGGAATGAGGCTGTTCCCCCGCAGGACATTGTGGTGTGGCTCCGGAGGCATTGTGACCTTGTCTCCGACCTCACCAAAAACAGGGATGAGGATGGTATATGGACCGGTGAGTGGAAGGTGCTGGTGAAACTGCGCCAGCACAACAATATCACGGCTCACTTACCCAACTCCTTCTCTATCGGGAGGGAGAAGGGGGTTTGCTTCTACCCTGGGCAGCCACGAAAGTGTTTTAAGTGTGGTAAAGTGGGTCATCTGGCAAACACCTGTACCGTGGTAAAGTGCAGCCTGTGCGGGGAAGTCGGCCACTTAGCGGCAGATTGCCAGAACATCAAGTGCAACCTCTGTGGGGAGATCGGCCACCCTCACAGGGACTGTCCAGATGCCTGGCACAATATATGCACGCTCCTTCCTGATGAGGAGTTAGTGACAGGGACAGAGGCTTTAATGTCAGGGACAGTACTGGCCAGGTCAGAGGTCCACCAGGGGTCCGCACAAGTAACATCAGAGCAGCTTTGCACAGAGGGTACAGAGGGGAGCATGGAGGTTGTCCCTCAGGTCCAGCAGCCACATGTAGCCACTGCATCAGTATCACCATCTCTAGCTGAAGAAAGTGGCTGTAATCAGGTAAAAAGGGAAAAAAAAGGACAAGGCCTCCCGTAAACCTGAGGAGGGGTATGTCACTAGCCAGGGTGGCAGAAAAAAAGTCCAGAGTTTGGCAGGTGTGATGGTCATGTCCAATAAGTTTGATGTTTTGTCTGAGTCTGATGGGGACTTGGAGGAAGAGATAAAAAGAATAGAGACTGAGTATGATAGGACCATCCCACTATGAAACGGAAGCCCGTACCTGCTGACACTCAGATACAGTCTGACATGGAGACCGGTGGTAGTCAGAACATCTGTGATCCAGACTTATGATGGCGGCTTTTACATCTCTGCTCCTCTGTTGTGGTATTGTGATGGCGGATTTCTCATTAAAAATAACATCCATTAATGTGAACAGCATTAAGGTGAGGAGGACGAGGCACGCTGTCTATGACCATCTCCGATACCTGGACGCAGATGTCATCTTTCTGCTCTGCAGGAGACGCGGCTGACGACTCAGGGGCTCATGAGGGAGGCTGAGAGGGAATGGCGGTCTGGTCTCTCTTTTTGGTCACTGGCTGTGGAGCCATACGCCGGGGTTGCCATTCTGTTTAACACCAGGGATGTGACAGTACATAGGATGACGGAGGTGGTTATGGGAAGGTGTCTGGTCCTGGAAGTCACTGTCCATGGGAGGCGTCTCCGGCTTATTAACATCTATGGGCCACAGACGGTGACTGACAGGATACAGTTATTTAATGATGTCAAGCCTTATCTGTTCACCTCTCTTCCAGTGATAATGGCGGGGGACTTTAATGCCATACTGACATCAGGTGACAGCTCCTCAGGTAGAACCGTGATGAGGGATGGTAGGATCTTGAAGAACATAGTCCAGGCCGGAATAGGTGACGTCTTTAAACGGGGAGGTCGAAAGCCAAAATTAACCTGTTCCTGCTCCAATAGAGGCAGTAGAATAGATCTGGCTTTTGTAAGTCCAATGGAAGTCTTTGGTGCCATAAGTGAGAGAGTCGTCCCATACTCAAACCATTTTGCCCTATATTTCTGCCTGGGAGCCACTAAGCGAGCTGATGTTGGTAGGGTTTTATGGAGACTCAATTCTAGCCTCCTCCAAGATGTCTCTGTCCAGAGTTGTGTCCACTCCCTTTTGCAGGGTCATCTACAGAGAGTGGACTTCTATGACAACATGGCCGACTGATGGGAGGACGTCAAGGATGATATCAATAATAATAATATAATAATAATAAATTTTATTTTTATAGCGCCGACATATTCCGCAGCACTTTACATTTCAGAGGGGATTTGTACAGACAATAGACATTACAGCATAACAATAATCACATACAGTAGATTATAACAAATACCAAGAGGAGTGAGGGCCCTGCTCGCAAGCTTACAGTCTATGAGGAAAAAGGTAGACACGAAAGGTGGGTGGTAACAGTTGCCCTGATTGTATGGACCAGCCATAATGTTAAGTGTGTAACAGTACAGACACAGAGGGCTAATGGATGCATAAAGAATGTGGGAACATGATGCTGGGAACCTGGTTATGGTAAAACTTTTGGCTCTGCCACACAGGGATAGGTTAGGTTAATGTGTTGAGGCGATAGGCCAGTCTGAATAAATGCGTTTTCAGGACACGCTTAAAATTGTGGGGATTGGGGACTAATCGTATTGACCTGGGAAGTGCATTCCAAAGAATTGGCGCGGCACGTGTAAAGTCTTGGAGACGGGAGTGGGAGGTTCTGACTATTGAGGATACTAACCTCAGGTCATCAGCAGAACGGAGGGTGCGGGTAGGGTGGTATACTGAAACAAGGGAGGAGATGTAGGGTGGTGCTGAGCCATGGAGGGCTTTGTGGGTGAGGGTAATAAGTTTATACTGAATTCTGGAGTGGATGGGTAGCCAGTGTAATGACTGGCACAAGGTAGAGGCATCGGTGTAACGATTGGTGAGGAATATGATCCTGGCTGCATCAGACACCTCTTGAAGAGACTGTCAGTTAAGAAAGGCAGGAGTAAGTATAGCCAGTACCTAAGGCTGCGCAAAGAATTGGAGTCACTCTATTCTGAGGGCGGGGGTAACAAAGAGAAGATGGACCGGCTGAAATCTGAGATAAGGCAGTATCAGTATAGCAGGTATACCTCCTTGGTTCTTGAACGGGATTATGGGGTCTTAGGGGCACCTGATCCCTTTGAGAATTGCCGGGAGCGGGTGGCCAATAAATTGGTCACAGGTCTCATTGACTCCCAGGGTGTATTGCAGGAATCTCGGGAGGGTATCCTGGGGGTTGTGAAATCTTATTATACTGACTTGTTTCAGAGGAAGGCTTTGGATAAACGTAAAATGACTCAATTCTTGGAGGCAACTCCAACTCCTGATACTAATGATCTGGACTTTTCTCCTTTGACAGCAGAATTAACGGTGGAGGAGGTTAAGGAGGCCATTGTTAAGTTACATCTGAAGAAGGCACCAGGTCCAGATGGTATAACAGCAGAATTTTATAAGAAATTCAGAGACCTCCTGGCTCCAATTCCTGTGGATGTTTACAAAAATTGTCTAGAAAATCACCTGGTGCCTCCATCCATGAGAGTGTCCTCATTAATTCTGCTGTCTAAAGGTAAGGAGCCGAGCGACATCAAGAACTGGAGGCCAATTGCCCTCTTGAATGTTGACTGGAAGATTCTGGCAAAGATCCTGTTTTCTAGGTTAGTCTGTTTGGCCCCTGGCACTGTTGGCAGGCTCTCAGTTTGGCACGGTAAAAGGGCGGAACACCTCTGGAGCGGTCATCTCGATACGGGAGATGTTTGAGAGATGTAAAGCTCTGCGGTGTGGGAGATATGTTGTCAGTCTGGACCAGGCTAAAGCCTTAGACAGAGTTGATCATGATTATCTGTGGGTCACTTTGTCAAAGTACGGTAATCCAGGACAATTTGTGGATTGGCTGAAGACTTTGTACAGAGAGGCGGTGAGCTTTCCTCTGATTAATGGTTGGCAGGGTGGCACTTTTGGAGTTGAGGCGGGGGTGAGACAGGGATGCCCGCTGAGTCCACTCCTGTATGTTTTTGCCATAGACCCGTTTTTGAGGTCACTGCAGGAGTGTAACTTTTGGGGGGTGCCAGTCCCCCACTGCTTGCCTCTGAAGGTGGTTGCCTACGCGGATGGTGTGACACTGGTGATAGCTAATCCTCATGAGGTGCAGATGTTGTCTGCGGCCATCAGAAGTTACTCAGAGGCCTCCGGGTATTGGAGTAATAGTATCAGGTATTGGATATTGCCTTTTGCGGAATCTTTGGTGCAAGGCGGCAGTCTCAAGGGGAGAAGATGGACAGGTGACCACCTTCCCCAGTATCTGAAATATGGTCTGAAGTGTGTTAGGAGGTGGGGACTGGAGAAGTCCTACATTGAGAGTAATACGAGGAAAGATCTGTGTGCTCATATATGTAGGACTTTCTTCCACTCTCCACTGGCCCTAAGGGATTGTGCCACCAGGACCCTTCAGGACAGTCTCCGATTCCTCAACGGGAGGCGACTTCCAGCAAAGTTTCTTGACATTGCTTGGCTGTTGCTACATGGGAAGCTCTTTGTGAGGGGGAACTTAAAATATTTAAGTGTTTCGAATCGGAACTGTCCCCTTGGTTGTCAGCAGGAGGAAACCATAGAGCATTTTATTTGTGATTGCTGGGGAAGTAGGGAAATATGGACGGAAGTATCGACCAAGCTGAAAATCCCCAGACTGCTGTCCCTGAAATACCCTGACATTATCTCTGGTGTCCCATCCACTGACGGTAACATCGACAGGGGGACAATGTACCTGATCATTACCACCATTAAATATTACCACTGGCACATGAGAACCCGAGTGTCCCTCCACAGCGAGTCCTTCCATCCCGTCACCGCCGCCACAAAGATACTCTGTGGGATAATAACATGATCGTGTTACTAAAAGTGTTTATTTCATATTCTTCCTTCCACAGGAGTGAACTCTGTTACCTTTATTCCTAATGTATTAATTTAGTTATATAATTATTGTCTGATGCATTCATGAGAATTTATGTTTTGTATTAAGGAAGAATTCTGTTTATTTTAATTGTATTTGTGGGTTTCATACAATAAAAATTGCCCCTATGTACAAGAATATAACTACTATAATACTGCTCCTATGTACAAGAATATAACTACTATAATACTGCCCCTATATACAAGAATATAACTACTATAATACTGCCCCTATATACAAGAATATAACTACTATAATACTGCCCCTATGTACAAGAATATAACTACTATAATACTGCCCCTATGTACAAGAATGTAACTACTATAATACTGCCCCTATGTACAAGATTATAACTACTATAATACTGCCCCTATGTACAAGAATATAACTACTATAATACTGCCCCTATGTACAAGAATATAACTACTATAATACTGCCCCTATGTACAAGAATATAACTACTATAATACTGCCCCTATGTACAAGAATATAACTACTATAATACTGCCCCTATGTACAAGAATATAACTACTATAATACTGCTCCTATGTACAAGAATATAACTACTATAATACTGCTCCTATGTACAAGAATATAGCTACTATAATACTGCTCCTATGTACAAGAATATAACTACTATAATACTGCCCCTATGTACAAGATTATAACTACTATAATACTGCCCCCTATGTACAAGAATATAACTACTATAATACGGCCTCCTATGTACAAGAATATAACTACTATAATACTGTCCCTATGTACAAGATTATAACTACTATAATAGTGCTCCTATGTACAAGAATATAACTACTATAATACTGCCCCTATGTACAAGAATGTAACTACTATAATACTGCTCCTATGTACAAGAATATAACTACTATAATACTGCCCCTATGTACAAGAATGTAACTACTATAATACTGTCCCTATGTACAAGATTATAACTACTATAATAGTGCTCCTATGTACAAGAATATAACTACTATAATACTGCCCCTATGTGCAAGAATATAACTACTATAATACTGCCCCTATGTACAAGAATATAACTAACACAGTTGTGGCCAGAAGTATTGACACCCCTGCAATTCTGTCAGATAATACTCAGTTTCTTCCTGAAAATGATTGCAAACACAAATTCTTTGTTATTATTATCTTCATTTAATTTGTCTTAAATGAAAAAACACAAAAAGAATTGTCCTAAAGCCAAATTGGATATAATTCCACACCAAACATAAAAAAAGGGTGGACAAAAGTATTGGCACTGTTTGAAAAATCATGTGATGCTTCTCTAATTTGTGTAATTAACAGCACCTGTAACTTACCTGTGGCACCTAACAGGTGTTGGCAATAACTAAATCACACTTGCAGCCAGTTGACATGGATTAAAGTTGACTCCACCTCTGTCCTGTGTCCTTGTGTGTACCACATTGAGCATGGAGAAAAGAAAGAAGACCAAAGAACTGTCTGAGGACTTGAGAAACCAAATTGTGAGGAAGCATGAGCAATCTCAAGGCTACAAGTCCATCTCCAAAGACCTGAATGTTCCTGTGTCTACCGTGCGCAGTGTCATCAAGAAGTGTAAAGCCCATGGCACTGTGGCTAACCTCCCTAGATGTGGACGGAAAAGAGAAATTGACAAGAGATTTCAACGTAAGATTGTGCAGATGTTGGATAAAGAACCTCGACTAACATCCAAACAAGTTCAAGCTGCCCTGCAGTCCGAGGGTACAACAGTGTCAACCCGTACTATCTGTCGGCATCTGAATGAAAAGGGACTGTTTGGTAGGAGACCCAGGAAGACCCCACTTTTTACCCCGAGACATAAAAAAAGCCAGGCTGGAGTTTGCCAAAACTTACCTGAAAAAGCCTAAAACGTTTTGGAAGAATGTTCTCTGGTCAGATGAGACAAAAGTAGAGCTTTTTGGGCAAAGGCATCAACATAGAGTTTACAGGAGAAAAAAAGAGGCATTCAAAGAAAAGAACACGGTCCCTACAGTCAAACATGGCGGAGGTTCCCTGATGTTTTGGGGTTGCTTTGCTGCCTCTGGCACTGGACTGCTTGACAGTGTGCATGGCATTATGAAGTCAGAAGACTACTAACAAATTTTGCAGCATAATGTAGGGCCCAGTGTGAGAAAGCTGGGTCTCCCTCAGAGGTCATGGGTCTTCCAGCAGGACAATGACCCAAAACACACTTCAAAAAGCACTAGAAAATGGTTTGAGAGAAAGCACTGGAGACTTCTAAGGTGGCCAGCAATGAGTCCAGACCTGAATCCCATAGAACACCTGTGGAGAGATCTAGAAATGGCAGTTTGGAGAAGGCTCCCTTCAAATATCTCAGGGACCTGGAGCAGTTTGCCAAAGAAGAATGGTCTAAAATTCCAGCAGAGCATTGTAAGAAACTCATTGATGGTTACCGGAAGCGGTTGGTCACAGTTATTTTGGCTAAAGATTGTGCAACCAAGTATTAGTGTTATGATTGAGTCACCGAGGAGGAAAAAACAAAACACAAGCTCAGCCCAGAAAATCAGAGAGGTTGGAAACTAGCGGAATGCAGACCCCTAATCCTATCACACAACTAGCAGTAGCCGTGGAGTGTTCCTACGGTGATCCTAGACACCTCGTCACAGCCGGAGATCTACATAAGCCTAAAGAGAGAAAAGGGAAAAACTGACTGCCCCAGAGCAGACCCCAAAGCAATAGGCAGCCCCCAACATATAATGACGGTGAAGCAAGATGAAAACACTAACACAGATAGAAAGACAGGTTGAGCAAACAATGGGGCCCAAGCTAACTAAAAAGGACAGGACAGAAAAGCTGCTGTCTGCAATCCGAGAAAACCCTGCTAAAAATATTACCAACACAACTGATAAGCAAAAAGATCCCTGAAGTCACTAGACTTCAAACCCTATATCAGCACTCAGAATATTCTGGAAGCAGAGCAAATAAGAACACTGATCAAGGAAAAAGAATCCAGCACACCCCCGGCCGGGGATGGCTGAACTCCAAAAAACAAAGTAAACAAAACCAAAACTAATAAGTTAAATTGGGCGGCACGGTGGCTCAGTGGTTAGCGCTGCAGCCTTGCAGCGCTGGGGTCCTGGGTTCAGATCCCACCAAGGACAACATCTGCAAGGAGTTTGTATGTTCTCCCCGTGTTTGCGTGGGTTTCCTCCGGGTACTCCGGTTTCCTCCCACATTCCAAAAAGACATACTGATAGGGAATTTAGATTGTGAGCCCCATTGGGGACAGTGGTGGTAATGTGTGAAAACTGTAAAGCGCTGCGGAATTTGTTAGCGCTATATAAAAATAAAGATTAATTAATTTTAAAGAGCAAAAACTTATCTTTGGGAAGCAGGAATCAGACTGGTCTCCAAGAATCCAGCAGAGAAATCACCAGCGACTCAGAAGGGCGTCGGCTGCCTTATATCCAGTCTGAAGTTCCCGTTACCCAGTCACCATCCACCTGGTCAGGTGTTCTGTTTCTTTCATCTAAATCAGCCTCACTACCTTCCTTCACCAGAAGAGGGAGATCCTCGGACACAAAAGATGAATGATGAGATGAGCTCACAACAATTAGGCTGAGGGTGCCAATACTTTTGTCTGGCCCATTTTTGGAGTTTTGTGTGAAATGATCAGTGTTTTGCTTTTTGCTTCATTCTCTTTTGTGTTTTTTTTTTTAAGACAAATTAAATGAAGATAATACCAAAGAATTTGTGTTTGCAATCATTTTCAGGAAGAAACTGAGTATTATCTGACAGAATTGCAGGGGTGTCAATACTTCTGGCCACAACTATATAATACTGCTCCCTATGTACAAGGATATAACTACTATAATACTGCCCCCTATGTATAAGAATATAACTACTATAATAATGCCCCTATGTACAAGAATATAACTACTATAATACTGCCCCCTATGTATAAGAATATAACTACTATAATACTGCCCCTATGTACAAGAATATAATTACTATAATACTGCCCCCTATGTATAAGAATATAACTACTATAATACTGCCCCCTATGTATAAGAATATAACTACTATAATACTGCCCCTATGTACAAGAATATAACTACTATAATACTGCCCCCTATGTATAAGAATATAACTACTATAATACTGCTCCTATATACAAGAATATAATTACTATAATACTGCCCCTATATACAAGAATATAACTACTATAATACTGCCCCTATGTACAAGAATATAACTACTATAATACTGACCTCTATATACAAGAATATAACTACTATAATACTGCCCCCTATGTACAAGAATATAACTACTATATTACTGACCTCTATATACAAGAATATAACTACTATAATACTGCTCCTATGTACAAGAATATAACTACTATAATACTGCCCCTATGTACAAGAATATAACTACTATAATACTGCTCCTATATACAAGAATATAACTACTATAATACTGCTCCTATATACAAGAATATAACTACTATAATACTGCCCCTATGTACAAGAATATAACTGCTATAATACTGCTCCTATGTACAAGAATATAACTGCTATAATACTGCTCCTATGTACAAGAATATAACTACTATAATACTGCCCCTATGTACAAGAATATAACTACTATAATACTGCTCCTATGTACAAGAATATAACTACTATAATACTGCCCCTATGTACAAGAATATAACTACTATAATACTGCTCCTATGTACAAGAATATAACTGCTATAATACTGCTCCTATGTACAAGAATATAACTGCCATAATACTGCTCCTATGTACAAGAATATAACTACTATAATACTGCCCCTATGTACAAGAATATAACTACTATAATACTGCTCCTATATACAAGAATATAACTACTATAATACTTCCCCTATGTACAAGAATGTAACTACTATAATACTTCCCCTATGTACAAGAATGTAACTACTATAATGCTGCTCCTATGTACAAGAATATAACTACTATACTACTACCCCCTATGTACAAGAATATAACTACTATAATGCTGCTCCTATGTACAAGAATATAACTACTATAATACTGCCCCCTATATACAAGAATATAACTACTATAATACTGCCCCCTATATACAAGAATATAACTACTATAATACTGCTCCCTATATACAAGAATATAACTACTATAATACTGCCCCCTATATACAAGAATATAACTACTATAATACTGCCCCTATGTACAAGAATATAACTACTGTAATACTGTTCCTATGTACAAGAATATAACTACTGTAATACTGCCCCCTATGTACAAGAATATAACTACTGTAATACTGCCCCCTATGTACAAGAATATAACTACTATAATACTGCTCCTATATACAAGAATATAACTACTATAATACTGCCCCTATGTACAAGAATATAACTACTGTAATACCGCTCTTGTGTACAATACTATAAGCACTGACTACTATTACAGATCAGCTCCTATATTAGCATGGTTTATCACTGATATATTTGTACATTTCACTTCTTTTCTCGTTGAGTTGGATTTCCGCTGACTTTTCAAAAAAAAGTTGAATGAACAGAATTTTACGAGATTTGTCGCTGCCAAGAATCACTCGGGTGACACTAATAATTCCTGTACAATAACTGTGTGAGATCAGATGGAAATGATCCGATTAATAGCGCTGGATCTAATGTTCTCCCCGCACAGTCGGTGTCTGGAAGATGTAATACGGGGTCTTTGGGGAACAATAGGGGCCTGGCTTACCAAAACCTTGACCAACATCAATCAGCGGTTACTCCTGGTGTTGGGAGTCAAACATTCAGAATCCCACACGCCCAATCCTTAGAGGATAGTCCGGAGGCCCGCCATACACGTTACCCTCCCCCACCCATGAGGAACAGCTGGTTGGCAACAAATATGGTCCCTGTCACAACAACATGGTGACCCGGGGCTCCATCGGCTTTTCAGGAATCCAGAATGTCAATTTGGCATCTTGCCTCTCAGGAATTTAAGAATGTGGGGTGACAGCCCCCCGGGAGCCACGCGGCCCTCAGATATAGGGTGGATACTAATATGACAGAGCTATGATGGTTGGTAGAAGGGGGCTGCAGGATCACAGCACATACAATGGAAGGTGGGATCCATTATTTCTTAGCTCGGGGGTCCTCAGTGGTGGCTGCACCTCCTAATGGCTGAATGAGAAGATGGCAGCAAACCCTCAGGTCTCATCATCGGGGTCAGCGTAACCCAACGTCCGAGGGGGCACAAAGATGTATGTAACAGAGCACGGAATATCAGCTATTATCTATCTATCTATCTATCTATTATCTATTATCTATCCATTACTTATCTCCCATCAGCGGTTTTTTCCTCGGGCGTATTCAGCAGGCGATTTGCTGCATATGTTGTCTGAGACTCACAGATGCAAGTCTATGGGTGTGAGAAAAACTCGGACACCACCCGGACCCTCAGTGTGACTTGCGAGAAATACGCACACACTTTCCTCATTTCAGCCATTTAAGCCATTAAATTCCATGGGGAAAATCAGAGAGCAATGTAAAGCCATACGGATGTCATAGAGATCCACGGGTGCGAGAAAATCGCATCATCACATTGCAAAGGCATTACACACGGACGACCGCACGGAGAACATCAGTGCGACTCTCAGCCGGGAGAACGGACCGATTGATTTATACGTTACGTGTGACTGCAGCCTAAGTGTACATATCACACACCCTATGTATACACACTGTGTACATATCACACACCCTATGTATACACACTGTACATATCACACACCCTATGTATACACACTGTGTACATATCACACACCCTATGTATACACACTGTGTACATATCACACACCCTATGTATACACACTGTGAACATATCACACACCCTATGTATACACACTGTGTACATATCACACACCCTATGTATACACACTGTGAACATATCACACACCCTATGTATACACACTGTGTACATATCACACACCCTCTGTATACACACTGTGAACATATCACACACCCTATGTATACACACTGTGAACATATCACACACCCTATGTATACACACTGTGAACATATCACACACCCTATGTATGTACACTGTGAACATATCACACACCCTCTGTATACACACTGTGAACATATCACACACCCTATGTATACACACTGTGAACATATCACACACCCTATGTATACACACTGTGAACATATCACACACCCTATGTATACACACTGTGAACATATCACACACCCTATGTATACACACTGTGTACATATCACACACCCTCTGTATACACACTGTGAACATATCACACACCCTATGTATGTACACTGTGAACATATCACACACCCTATGTATACACACTGTGTACATATCACACACCCTATGTATACACACTGTGTACATATCACACACCCTATGTATACACACTGTGAACATATCACACACCCTATGTATACACACTGTGAACATATCACACACCCTATGTATGTACCCTGTGTACATATCACACACCCTATGTATATACACTGTGTACATATCACACACCCTATGTATACACACTGTGAATATATCACACATCCTATGTATATACCCTGTGAACATATCACACACCCTATGTATACACACTGTGAACATATCACACACCCTATGTATATACCCTGTGAACATATCACACACCCTATGTATACACACTGTGTACATATCACACACCCTATGTATACACCCTGTGTACATATCACACACCCTATGTATATACAGTGTGTACATATCACACACCCTATGTATATACCCTGTGTACATATCACACACCCTATGTATACACACTGTGAACATATCACACACCCTATGTATACACACTGTGAACATATCACACACCCTATGTATACACACTGTGAACATATCACACACCCTATGTATACACACTGTGAACATATCACACACCCTATGTATACACACTGTGAACATATCACACACCCTATGTATATACCCTGTGTACATATCACACACCCTATGTATACACACTGTGAACATATCACACACCCTATGTATACACACTGTGAACATATCACACACCCTATGTATACACACTGTGAACATATCACACATCCTATGTATATACCCTGTGTACATATCACACAGACCCTATGTATACACACTGTGTACATATCACACAGACCCTATGTATATACCCTGTGAACATATCACACACCCTATGTATATACCCTGTGAACATATCACACACCCTATGTATACACACTGTGAACATATCACACACCCTATGTATATACCCTGTGTACATATCACACACACTATGTATATACCCTGTGAACATATCACACACCCTATGTATATACACTGTGAACATATCACACATCCTATGTATATACCCTGTGTACATATCACACACCCTATGTATGTACACTGTGAACATATCACACACCCTATGTATGTACACTGTGAACATATCACACACCCTATGTATACACACTGTGAACATATCACACACCCTATGTATACACACTGTGAACATATCACACACCCTATGTATACACACTGTGAACATATCACACACCCTATGTATACACACTGTGAACATATCACACATCCTATGTATATACCCTGTGTACATATCACACACCCTATGTATACACACTGTGAACATATCACACACCCTATGTATACACACTGTGAACATATCACACATCCTATGTATATACAGTGTGTACATATCATACACCCTATGTATATACACTGTGTACATATCACACACCCTATGTATATACCCTGTGTACATATCACACACCCTATGTATATACCCTGTGTACATATCACACACCCTATGTATATACCCTGTGTACATATCACACACCCTATGTATACACACTGTGTACATATCACACACCCTATGTATATACCCTGTGTACATATCACACAGACCCTATGTATACACACTGTGTACATATCACAAAGACCCTATGTATAAACACTGTGTACATATCACATACCCTATGTATATACCCTGTGAACATATCACACACCCTATGTATACACACTGTGAACATATAACACACCCTATGTATATACCCTGTGTACATATCACACACCCTATGTATATACCCTGTGAACATATCACACACCCTATGTATATACACTGTGAACATATCACACATCCTATGTATATACCCTGTGTACATATCACACACCCTATGTATGTACACTGTGAACATATCACACACCCTATGTATGTACACTGTGAACATATCACACACCCTATGTATACACACTGTGAACATATCACACACCCTATGTATACACACTGTGAACATATCACACATCCTATGTATATATCCTGTGTACATATCACACACCCTATGTATGTACACTGTGAACATATCACACACCCTATGTATGTACACTGTGAACATATCACACACCCTATGTATACACACTGTGAACATATCACACATCCTATGTATATACCCTGTGTACATATCATACACCCTATGTATATACACTGTGTACATATCACACACCCTATGTATATACCCTGTGTACATATCACACACCCTATGTATATACCCTGTGTACATATCACACACCCTATGTATATACCCTGTGTACATATCACACACCCTATGTATACACACTGTGTACATATCACACACCCTATGTATATACCCTGTGTACATATCACACAGACCCTATGTATACACACTGTGTACATATCACACAGACCCTATGTATACACACTGTGTACATATCACACACCCTATGTATATACCCTGTGAACATATCACACACCTTATGTATACACACTGTGAACATATCACACACCCTATGTATATACCCTGTGTACATATCACACACCCTATGTATATACCCTGTGAACATATCACACACCCTATGTATATACACTGTGAACATATCACACACCCTATGTATACACACTGTGTACATATCACACACCCTATGTATATACCCTGTGAACATATCACACACCCTATGTATACACACTGTGTACATATCACACACCCTATGTATATACCCTGTGAACATATCACACACCCTATGTATATACCCTGTGAACATATCACACACCCTATGTATATACCCTGTGTACATATCACACACCCTATGTATATACCCTGTGAACATATCACACACCCTATGTATATACCCTGTGTACATATCACACACCCTATGTATATACCCTGTGTACATATCACACACCCTATGTATATACCCTGTGAACATATCACACACCCTATGTATATACCCTGTGTACATATCACACACCCTATGTATATACCCTGTGAACATATCACACACCCTATGTATATACACTGTGAACATATCACACACCCTATGTATATACACTGTGAACATATCACACACCCTATGTATATACCCTGTGTACATATCACACACCCTATGTATATACACTGTGTACATATCACACACCCTATGTATACACACTGTGTTCATATCATACACCCTATGTATACACACTGTGTACATATCACACACCCTATGTATACACACTGTGTACCTATCACACACCCTATGTATATACAGTGTGTACATATCACACACCCTATGTATATACCCTGTGAACATATCACACACCCTATGTATATACCCTGCGAACATATCACACACCCTATGTATATACCCTGTGTACATATCACACACCCTATGTATATACAGTGTGTACATATCACACACCCTATGTATATACAGTGTGTACATATCACACACCCTATGTATATACAGTGTGTACATATCACACACCCTATGTATATACAGTGTGTACATATCACACACCCTATGTATATACCCTGTGTACATATCACACACCCTATGTATATACAGTGTGTACATATCACACACCCTATGTATATACCCTGTGTACATATCACACACCCTATGTATATACCCTGTGTACATATCACACACCCTATGTATATACAGTGTGTACATATCACACACCCTATGTATATACCCTGTGTACATATCACACACCCTATGTATATACAGTGTGTACATATCACACACCCTATGTATATACCCTGTGTACATATCACACACCCTATGTATATACCCTGTGTACATATCACACACCCTATGTATATACAGTGTGTACATATCACACACCCTATGTATATACAGTGTGAACATATCACACACCCTATGTATATACCCTGTGAACATATCACACACCCTATGTATATACCCTGTGAACATATCACACACCCTATGTATATACCCTGTGAACATATCACACACCCTATGTATATACCCTGTGTACATATCACACACCCTATGTATAGACAGTGTGTACATATCACACACCCTATGTATATACAGTGTGCACATATCACACACCCTATGTATATACCCTGTGAACATATCACACACCCTATGTATATACCCTGTGTACATATCACACACCCTATGTATATACAGTGTGTACATATCACACACCCTATGTATATACAGTGTGCACATATCACACACCCTATGTATATACCCTGTGAACATATCACACACCCTATGTATATACCCTGTGTACATATCACACACCCTATGTATATACAGTGTGTACATATCACACACCCTATGTATATACCCTGTGAACATATCACACACCCTATGTATATACCCTGTGTACATATCACACACCCTATGTATATACAGTGTGTACATATCACACACCCTATCCATATACCCTTTGAACATATCACACACCCTATGTATATACCCTGTGAACATATCACACACCCTATGTATATACCCTGTGAACATATCACACACCCTATGTATATACCCTGTGAACATATCACACACCCTATGTATATACAGTGTGCACATATCACACACCCTATGTATATACCCTGTGTACATATCACACACCCTATGTATAGACAGTGTGTACATATCACACACCCTATGTATATACAGTGTGCACATATCACACACCCTATGTATATACCCTGTGAACATATCACACACCCTATGTATATACCCTGTGTACATATCACACACCCTATGTATATACAGTGTGTACATATCACACACCCTATCCATATACCCTTTGAACATATCACACACCCTATGTATATACCCTGTGAACATATCACACACCCTATGTATATACCCTGTGAACATATCACACACCCTATGTATATACCCTGTGAACATATCACACACCCTATGTATATACCCTGTGAACATATCACACACCCTATGTATATACCCTGTGAACATATCACACACCCTATGTATATACCCTGTGAACATATCACACAGACCCTACGTATACAGTACACACATATACACACATCATTATCACACACTTTATGCTTCTTGGCCCTGTTCCCCTAATTGTAGCGCTGCTCCTGACACGGCGGCTTTATATATCCCATTACAGACCTCACTGAGCACTTGCTCTGCCCGCTCCCCGGCTCTGCCCGCTCCCTGGCCCTTCTCACTCTCCCACAAGCAGCCCGCTGCACACCGAGGTATGACAGTCAGCGGATTACCCGGGTGACACTGATGTGGTACTTCGGTTATTGACGGCCCATGATTATCAGAAATGTGCTGTGCGCTCCAACAAACCCCGGCCGTCCAACATAATGAAGTCTGATCGTCTCAGAAGTCATTAAATTGGAGCCCACAGCTGTAGCCACAAGGCCTGAGTGCTGGGACACAGCACAAGATGATGTGCGGGCAGATTTAAAGGGCCAGATCACAGCCTATTCTCCATTTTTTGGTGTCCTCAATGCAGGGAACTCCCAGCAGGCACTTATCCATCATGTAATACCATCAGGAGGCGTCTGGCTCCAAATTTACTCTGCAGCCAGATAATGATCCAAAACATCCAACCAATGTCATTACAAGGGGGATGTCCATTTTCAATAAAGCGTAAGGGGACCACCCAACCCTCAGGTCCTCATCCCTCCCTGGGGTCTGCGCCGCCGTTTTCTTGGCATCAGCTCTCATGCAGAGGATGACGGTGTGCCGAGTTCAGTGACTGGCTGCAGCGGTGGCGGGTGTTGATGACAGACAGACAGAGAGAGAAAAAGAAAGAGAGACAGACAGAGAGAGAAAAAGAGAGAGAGACAGACAGAGAGAGAAAAAGAAAGCGAGAGACAGACAGAGAAAAAGAGAGAGACAGACAGAGAGAAAAAGAGAGAGAGACAGACAGAGAGAGAAAAAGAGAGAGACAGAGAGAAAAAGAAGAGAGACAGAGAGAGAAAAAGAGAGAGACAGACAGAGAAAAAGAAAGAGACAGACAGAGAGAAAAAGAAAGGCAGAGAGAAAGAAAAGAGACAGACACAAAGAATGAAAGAGACAGCATGAGAGAGACAGAGAAAGAAAGAAAGAAAGACATCAAGACAAAGAAAGATAAAGACAGAGATATAGAGAGAATCTGAGAGAGGAAGAGACAGAGGGTGCGAAGAGGAAAGATACAGAAAAAGAGAGCCTTTGAGATATAGAAAAAGATAAAGAGAGAGACATAGAGCGCCTTGAAGGGAAAAAGACAGGCAAAGAGACAGCAGGAGAGAGACATAAAAATAGAGAGACAGAGGCAAGAAGGGAGACAAAGAGACAGACAGACATAGAGATATAGAGAGAGAATGGGAGAAATAAGGAGATAAAGACACAGAGAAAGAAAGAGATCAAGATAAACAGACAGAGGGATAGAGAATGACAGAGAAAACGTAAAGATAGACAGATAAAAGACTAGAGAGAATAACAGAGGCAGGGAAAGAGACATTGAAAGTGACAGGGAGACAGAAAAAGAGAGAGATTGGGAGACAAGGAGAGAAAAACAGATAAAGAGAATTATAAAAGAGACAGAGTGAAAGACACATAAAGAGAGATACAGATGGAGAGGAATAGAGAGACTGATAAAGAGTGAGTCATAGAAACTGAGAAAAAGAGCCATAGGTCGGCAGAGAGTGTGAGATAGAGAAACACAGAAAGAAACAAAGGCAGAAACACAGAGAGGGAGAGACAGAGAGGGAATGAGAGGACCAGATACAGAGGGAGCGAGAGAGAGGGAATGAGAGAAACAGAGATACAGAGGGAGTGACAGAGAGGAAATGAGAGAAACAGAGATACAGAGGGAGCAAGAGAGAGAGAGAGAGAGAGAGAGAGGGAATGAGAGGACCAGATACAGAGGGAGTGACAGAGAGGGAAAGAGAGAAACAGAGATACAGAGGGAGTGATAGAGAGGAAATGAGAGAAACAGAGATACAGAGGGAGCAAGAGAGAGAGAGAGGGAATGAGAGAAACTGATACGGAGGGAGCGAAAGAGAGAGGGAATGAGAGGACCAGATACAGAGGGAGTGACAGAGAGGGAATGAGAGAAACAGAGATACAGAGGGAGTGACAGAGGAAATGAGAGAAACAGAGATACAGAGGGAGCAAGAGAGAGAGAGAGAGGGAATGAGAGAAACTGATACAGAGGGAGCGAAAGAGAGAGGGAATGAGAGGACCAGATACAGAGGGAGTGACAGAGAGGGAATGAGAGAAACAGAGATACAGAGGGAGTGACAGAGGAAATGAGAGAAACAGAGATACAGAGGGAGCAAGAGAGAGAGAGAGGGAATGAGAGAAACTGATACAGAGGGAGCGAAAGAGAGAGGGAATGAGAGGACCAGATACAGAGGGAGTGACAGAGAGGGAATGAGAGAAACTGATACAGAGCTAGCGAGAGAGAGGGAATGAGAGGACCAGATACAGAGGGAGTGACAGAGAGGGAATGAGAGAAACAGAGATACAGAGGGAGCAAGAGAGAGAGAGAGAGGGAATGAGAGGACCAGATACAGAGGGAGTGACAGAGAGGGAAAGAGAGAAACAGAGATACAGAGGGAGTGATAGAGAGTAAATGAGAGAAACAGAGATACAGAGGGAGCAAGAGAGAGAGAGAGGGAATGAGAGAAACTGATACGGAGGGAGCGAAAGAGAGAGGGAATGAGAGGACCAGATACAGAGGGAGTGACAGAGAGGGAATGAGAGAAACAGAGATACAGAGGGAGTGACAGAGGAAATGAGAGAAACAGAGATACAGAGGGAGCAAGAGAGAGAGAGAGGGAATGAGAGAAACTGATACAGAGGGAGCGAAAGAGAGAGGGAATGAGAGGACCAGATACAGAGGGAGTGACAGAGAGGGAATGAGAGAAACTGATACAGAGGGAGCGAGAGAGAGGGAATGAGAGGACCAGATACAGAGGGAGTGACAGAGAGGGAATGAGAGAAACTGATACAGAGGGAGCGAGAGAGAGGGAATGAGAGGACCAGATACAGAGGGAGTGACAGAGAGGGAATGAGAGAAACAGAGATACAGAGGGAGTGACAGAGAGGGAATGAGAGAAACAGAGATACAGAGGGAGCAAGAGAGAGAGAGGGAATGAGAGAAACTGATACAGAGGGAGCGAAAGAGAGAGGGAATGAGAGGACCAGATACAGAGGGAGTGACAGAGAGGGAATGAGAGAAACAGATACAGAGGGAGTGACAGAGAGAGAATGAGAGAAACTGATACAGAGGGAGTGACAGTGAGGGAATGAGAGAAACTGATACAGAGGGAGTGAGAGAGAGAGGGAATGAGAGGACCAGATACAGAGGGAGTGACAGAGAGGGAATGAGAGAAACAGATACAGAGGGAGTGACAGAGAGGGAATGAGAGAAACAGATACAGAGGGAGTGACAGAGAGGGAATGAGATAAACAAAGATACAGAAGAAGTGACAGAGAGGAAATGAGAGAACAGAGATACAGAGGAAGTGACAGAGAGGGAATGAGAGAAAAAGATACAGAGGAAGTGAGAGAGGGAATGAGAGAAACAGAGGGAGTGACAGAGAGGGAATGAGAGAAACAGAGATACAGAGGAAGTGACAGAGAGGGAATGAGAGAAACAGAGGAAGTGAGAGAGGGAATGAGAGAAACAGAGGGAGTGACAGAGAGGGAATGAGAGAAACAGAGATACAGAGGAAGTGACAGAGAGGGAATGAGAGAAACAGAGGAAGTGACAGAGAGGGAATGAGAGAAACAGAGGAAGTGACAAAGAGGGAATGAGAGAAAAAGAGATACAGAGGAAGTGACAGAGAGGGAATGAGAGAAACAGAGGAAGTGACAGAGAGGGAATGAGAGAAACAGAGGGAGTGACAGAGAGGGAATGAGAGAAACAGAGATACAGAGGAAGTGACAGAGAGGGAATGAGAGAAACAGAGGGAGTGACAGAAGGAGACAGTGAGATTTACATACAGAGAGACACAGAAAGGGTAGCAGTGAGAGCTCTGTCCATAGAGCACACACAGGGGCTGAGGAATGTACGTGTAGCGGGGCCGTCGTGGCTGTAGGGCGCTGCGGGATATTTTAGGAAAGCGGGAGGGATAATTCCTCGGATTAAGATATACATCCTGGAAGTTCCTTGCGGATCTCATTACCGTCCTCCTTCCTGTCTGGTGTATTCGCCCCGTGCTTCACCCCTAACGTACGACTGATAAAGTGGTCCAAAAATATTGTCGGGAGAGAGGCGGCACCGCGGTCCCAACCGCCGCACCGCGGTCCCAACCGCCGCACCGCGGTCCCAACCGCCGCACCGCGGACCCAACCGCCGCACCGCAGTCCCAACCGCCGCACTACAAAGCACCGCGACTTCCTAACAGACACGGCCTCGGTCATCAGGACGTTTTGTCCTCAATTGTAGCCAAAAATGCAAGAAATATCACAACTTTTTTGCAACTTTTGTCATTTTCCCATCAGACACGGCCACTGTAAATACCGTGCATGTCCACACCTAATGATTCACAGAGCTGAGGGTTTGTTACACTGTATGTGGAAGGTTCTACCTCTTCCATTGTTACAACGTATCAGTGCAAGTAAATAATATCTGGAAAGTGAAGCAGCAATAGCCCATTCTGGCAGCAACTTTTGACAGGTCAGTTGAATATTATGCAATACCAGAGGCAGCCAGTGGAATGGAAGGGGGCGCTGTTTCAGGAAAATTGCAGACATTAGCCTGGCAATCATGGAGGCATGAAGGTTGCATACTGTGCTTCCAGCACCGGCCGCTCTGCTCCGTGTCATTCTATGTCAGCTCTAAACAACTTACAAAGGACTTTAAATATTTATCCCAATCTATATCTCCGATATACAGAGGATTCCTGGACACGAGCGAGAGAATGGAAGTTCTCAGGGAGAAACCGTCCCCCCTAAGTCATACCCGCCTGGGGGTAATTGCAGGGCGATAACCTTAGATTGTCAAGTCAATGTTCAGTTAATATTGCCATATAGTGCACACGATAGAAATCACTACATAATGCTGCAAAGCAGTGCTTACTTAATAGTGCCGTATAGTGCTAATATAATAGCAGTACAATTTAGTGAGTACATAATACTGAAACACGAGGCTTTCTAAAGATGCCATATAGTGCATACGTAGTGAATACATAATACTGCAGCACAGTGCTTAGGTAAAGGTGCCATATAGTGCATATATAATTGTAGAGAGTATATAATACTGCAACCCAGTGTGTATTTAACAGTGCTAATATAGCAGTAGTACAATTTAGTGACTACGTAATATGGCAACAATGTGCTTATGTAACACTGCCATATAGTGCAAACATCATAGTAGTATAATTTTTGGTGTACTTTATACCGCAACACAGTGCTTACTTAAAGGTGCCATATAGTTATAAAATAATGGTACCAGTGAATACACAATACTGACACACAGTCTCCAATTAATAGTGCCCTACAGTTCTTATATAATAGCGCCACTCGTTGAAGTAGTACAGTAGTAGGTGCCGTATATTATTTACATAATACTACCGCCAAACATTCTCCAAATATTAGTTCTTAAAAGGGATTTCATTCGATGAGGACATATTACCACCATATAGTGCTCACTTAATAGTGATGCAGGGGGATAACATAAATGTGTAATTTAATGGATGCAAAATACCGCCACATGGTGCTCACACATTAATAGTGCCGTATAAATCTTACATTATAGTGCCAATCAGCGGATACTGTCGATTGTACCGCCACACAGTGCTCACTCATAAAGCTATAACCTAAAGTTTCAATCAGATCACTGTTCTCGTCCTGTATGTAACTACTCTGGCCAAGGCAAAGTGTCTTCTCGATACCTCACCCTAGTTCCCAACCCCCACCCGTATGCAATAGTGCCACATGGTGCTTTTATAAAGAGTATCATGCACTGAACACTAAATACTACCATACTGTTTACATTAATACCGCAATATAGTAACTGCACTACTAAATACATAAAACCGTCACATAACACCTACATAACATAGTGCCGCAGATTCATTACTTACATGTGCCACTTAATTAGTACATATTACTGCCATACAGTGCCAAGTTAAATATAGTGATATAATAGCATTATCCAAAGAATACCTAACAGTGCTCATGTAATACCACCGCTATACCATGCCTGAATAATAAAAGTGGAAGAAGGTGTGCTTTTAGAGTCTTTGGGCCAATTTGCCCTTCTGTAATGGTGGGTATAGTTACCACAATGTCATTGCATTGCTGACGGTTTCCTTCACCAGAGGTTCTATCATGTACATATACAGAATGGGAGGAATAGGGCTAAGTGACAGCACATGTGAAAAAGACTTGGGTATACTAATAGATCACAGACTGAATATGAGTCAACAGTGTGATGCAGCAGCAAAAAAGGCAAATGCAATTCTAGGATGTATTAACAGAAGCATACAGTCTAGATCACGTGAAGTCATTATTTCCCTCTACTCCTCTTTGGTCAGACCTCATCTGGAATATTGTGTCCAGTTTTGGGCACCACATTTTAAAAAAGATATCAACAAACTGGAGAAAGTTCAGAAAAGAGCGACCAGAATGGTGACCGGTCTGCAAACCCTGTCTTATGAGGAAAGGTTGCAGGATTTGGGAATGTTTAGTTTGCAAAAGGGAAGACTGAGAGGAGACTTAATAGCTGTCTACAAATATCTAAAGGGCTGTCACATTGTAGAAGGATCAACTTTATTCTCATTTGCACAAGGAAATACTAGAAGCAATGGGATGAAACTGAATGGGAGGAGACACAGATTAGATATTAGAAAAAACTTTTTGACAGTTAGAGTGATCAATGAGTGGAACAGGTTGCCACGACAAGTGGTGAGTTCTCCTTCAATGGAAGTCTTCAAACAGAGGCTGGACAGACATCTGACTGGGATGATTTAGCGAATCCTGCTTTGAGCAGGGGGTTGGACCAGATGGCCCAGGAGGTCCCTTCCAACTCTACGATTCTATGATTCTATGATTCTATGTAAAAGCCAGGACTAGAGGAAAACATGAACATTACGGGATTTTTTTCTGTATCTTGAGTAGTAGTGTGGTTTTTTTTTTTGTTGTATCCGTACATCCCGGGGTGGAAAAAAAAAGAAGTTACATAATTCTGTCATCCTGATGAATTTATTCCCGAGCCTGCACGTCTCGAAGCTGCACCTTTATAATCTATCATTTTAATTGGTTTTCGGAAAGTCCGGCTGATGATCGCGCGGCGGCGCCTCAGGAGCTCTCGGGCCATTTTGTTTGCACCACGAGAGAAGCAAATTCAGACAGGACCCGGGTCCACGGGTACGACGTGTACTGCCTGTCTCGTCCGAGTAATAAGTCACAGACCTAAAAACGGGAACATCTCTTCCGGGACTTACCATAATTTGCAAGGATGGGGTCTACTGCCAGGATTTACCCTCTTAAAGAATCATATTTTCTATAAAGTCACTTGCCCCAAATCTATACTTTTATCACCCTCATCTTAATGCCCCTGTTCTCCTGAATCCGGCGATGTTCTTCTTTTCTTCCTGCGCCTCTCCGTTCCTGAGATATGGCCCCTTCATCCCTGTATAGAAATACAGCTATTTAGCCAACTGGGAATGCTCCACAAGAACACGCCCACAGAATATATTGCAAAGTTGACACCCCCTTGGCTAATAAGACTAGATTTATATAAAAGGAAGAGAGGGTCATATCTCAGGAACGGAGAGGCGCAGGAACAAAAGAAAAACATCGCCGGATTCAGGAGAACAGCGGCATTCACACCAGGTAAAAAAAAAAAAATGGGAAGTGACAGGTCCTCTTTAATTGAGTCACACATTTTTTAGGAGGAACAGCACAATATAAAGTTATAAGAAATGATGCGCTAAATGTTTTGATTTCTTGGGGAACACTGATATGGAGTGAAAAAGGCAAATGAATGTACCATAATGACGCTCGTTCTGGATCAGGGGTCTAGTCACTCTTCTCTCCCCACATTTTTGCAAATCTCTGATCTCATCATGCCATTAGTTAATACTGGGAGTCACCCTACTATAGCAGTTACTATTACTGACTCTAAAGCGAGTCTCTCCCTCTGGAGGACCCGGCTGCACATCCATACATTACACAGACAACCTATTGATTTTAATTAGATTGCTGTAATACTGCATTTGCCCTGGGGGTGGCACTGCAGAGAAACTGCACACTTGCTGCCAGGTATAGATCACAGCGATCAATAGATGATCGGCTTATCAAAACATGATTGTCTAAAGCAGACAGCCCCTTTAAGATGAAGAAAGGGCAACTAATCGCTCGAATGACCAAATCCCCCCACATTCTCTCAGTCCCAGGGCGTATTACTATTTGATAATACTGTATAATCATTCTGCTGTCCGTGAATGCCCACAGTGCCTCCGAGTAGAGTTTTTAATCCTGCCTTATTAGGGTTTTTGATATTTTTCTTCTTTTTTTCTACCTGTCATAATAGCAGATGATACCGGGAAACTTCACAATCATCCTTCTCTTACAGCTGAGTTGACGGCTGGTCCTTGGCCCACACAACGCCCACGCACGCTGCGTTCAGGCTATCGCCAGCCATGGAACTTTCCAAGACAACCGCTTACACATACAGCGAGTGGAACCTGATCACAAATTGCACCAAGAGAAGCAAGATTTGAATTAACTCTGCAACGAGTGACACAAATTAAGTGAGTCCGGTAAGTGAGAGTCCTGCTCCCCCCTTAGGGAACTCGTTTGTCACTATGGCCGATACTTAGCTTCTCCGCTTGCTGACACCTTGGATCTCCCACCCGGGTCACTCTCTTCAGCTAACGTTCCCTGTTCTGTCCTGGCCCGTTACCTCTCTGAGTTATAAACTTGGGGCCATACTGCTAAGCGCCCTGTCCCAGGACCTGTCTCCGGTGTATCACTCTGTTCTTCGGTCACTTTCCTTCGTCTACTCCAGATCTCGCTATCCATTCCCTCAGTCTCCACTCACATCAGAGACACCCATGTCACACGGCTTTGCTCACTATTCTGGTGCATGCTGGGCCCTATCTGTCTCCCTGACAGGAAACTACCTCTGTCCCTTCAACTTGGCCCATCCCACTCTGGGCTAGTCCCAAACACTAACGCTCCCTATTGTTGGGCAGAACACAATGCCGTCACTACCAATGCATGTCCCAATACACATTACACACTGTAACATTACTCATGTCTTTAAGAGGAAACATGGGCAGTATGTCCATCTCCTTACACACTACATACCTTGATGTCCCAACAAAGTCCCTCCTCTTTATTCCCCATAGTTCCCCTCATACAGTATGATGCAATCACAGTTGCCCTCATTTGATGCCCACATATTGCCCCTTATACAGTATACTTCATAAAATGTTCATGCCCCAACAGTGCCCATGATGTAGTTTAATACGCCACCCATGTCCCTGATGAAGTATGACGCTTCACAGTGCCCTCATACAGTTTAATGCCCCCATAGTGCGGCGTGCCCCTTATAGAATTGTATGCCCCTTTAGTGCTGCCCATAGAGTTTGATGCCCCTGCAGTGCTGTTCATGAAGTTTTATGCCCCCACAGTGCCCCCTGATATTTTGATACCCCACGGTGCCCCTTCGTAAAGTTTGATGCCCCCACTGTCTCTCTGTTTGATGCCCCCACACTGATTCCCATAAAGTTTGATGCCTCCATTATGCCCCTTATAGATTTTGATGTCCCTGCAGTGACGCTCATAGCGTTTGATGTCCTCATACAGTATGATGCCGGCACAGTGGTCCTCATAGATTGATGAGCCCACAGTGCCCCTCATGAAGTTTGATTCCCTCATAATGCCCCTTATAGCATTCTGTGCCCCTTCAGTTCCCCTCATACAGTTTGATGCCCCCATAGTGCCCCTCATACAGTAGAATGCCAACACAATGATCCTCCTATAGTTTGATTACCCCATAGTGGCATCCTACCCAGAATCGGCTAATAAAATACCCAGCCCCGCTCCCATGATGAGCAGATTAGACCTGTGCCGCCATATGCTGTGTGAGTGTAAGATGAACCAAAACAGAGTCAGTGGGTCTTTATGCACGTTAGGGCCGGAATTATCGGGACTGTCACCACTGTTGACGGGTGGAGGGGACCTTTGCACTAGACAGTAGGGGGCGTGGGGTGAGATAAAAAGGACTGAAATCGGGAAAAGGAGAGATTTGGCGGGAAGGTGACACGAGAACCGGGTGTAGGTTGACTACCTCCCCACTGCTCTGACCGCAAATGCCACATACTTGAGTTCCCTGCAGACTGGCTTACCCTCGGAGAGCGTCCTGACTGAGCTGCCCTTGAATGTTCCCGTACCGGCCCGGTCTTTATCGCTCGCAGTGAAAGATACTTTTATTCGCCCTGAACATAGCGAGCCCGTTAGAGGTCCGCACACTGCCGTGGCCTGAGAGCCTGCGTGCTGCTCGTGTACTGCAACATCCCAGAGGAATCAACAAAAGAGACTCTTCCCACATAGCAACGTACTCAATTCAAGCAAGCCTGGAAACATCGGCACGGTCGGGAGACAGTGCATCTCATTCCTCTGCAACAGAGCCAGAGACATTGTCCATTGACTATGACGCCAGCGGGAGATATTCCATCCTCTTCCCAACAAGAACTTCAAGCGATAAGTTACCTCTTTCGCACACCCCCTTCCCCCCAAGTGTTTTTGTGCAAATTCTGTTGTTGTGCTCAGTCTATCTGCGCCATTTCGTTGTTGATTTCATCTCCCTGTGTGGAGTATCCCTTGTACTCAAAATCCTGTTTAAAGTAAACTCTGTTAACCCCTTCTCTGCCTCCTGCTCTTCACTGAATCCAACGAACCTCACTTCCAGTATCTCTTACACGAGGCGCGACACAGCAGGACCCTTCTAGTGATCTCCTCGTGCCTCCTGTGCCGAGCCTCAGGCGGATGGTTGGGCGCGGAGTTCTGTATCTGCGCCCTAAGGATGGAAATACAGCTAATTCCGAGACAAAGCACCAACCTCGGTGATGGCTTCCCTAATACAGGAATTTCTCACTAGATCAGGGATGGTTGGGAGGATTTGTAAACCCCGAGAGAGCCATGGGATAAATGTCAGTCAGGGATACACGAGACGTGGCCGGCAGCACCAGGGCACTGGGTCATGGAGCTTGGGTCCCAGTTTCTTGTCCCTGCAGCTTTACAGGCAGCAGACTGACACACGACATACATCTCCAGCCCTGAAGATCCATCTCCCCTACAAACATATAAAATGGCCGCCCTTGCCTAAATATTTTGCCATGAAATATTGAAAAGCTTCATATGTTGTTCTGAGGGATAGTAAGGAGAGAAATGAAGGCGGCGACAGGCCCACAGATTGCCAGAAACGATCTGCTAGACGTCCGGTTGCTAAGTAACGACGTCCCCCACAAAATGGTTGTCGCTTTGGTAGCAGAATGCGTTACCTGTCCCCGTCTACCTGCTGCTGGATTCCTCTTCCTTTGGGTAATGAAAAATGAGTTTAGGAATATAGTAAAGGCCTGATCCTGACAGACAATTAGAGCTGGAGTGATGAATTGCCAGACTCTGCAGGCCTCAGATAACAGCAGCCATCTTGGTCGACCATCGCCTCACGTGTTGTACCTGGCGCGTGACCACGGATCATCTCCACCTCAGATAATGGCTGGTGAGTGCGTATCTGTCTTCTTACAGACCCAAAATTACACTATAAGTTGACGTGGCCTATACATATACTGTGTATATAGCTTCTTCTAACACCGTCAACTAGTGCCAACACAGCACTGGCATAAGCAACCGACATACAACTGATACATAGTACTAGATATTGCCATATACAACCCACATAATACCCCTGTATAGAGTCAAGGTAATACTGATATATACAGTATTTCACACACCACCATATATATATATAATACAACCCCATACCTCCCGCATATTACCACCATGTAGTGCAAATATAACATTAAAATAGATTTATACAGACCATATAATACTATTGTAATGCAAATATAATACTGTCATATAATATCTACATAATACTACCATAGTTCTTGAGATAATACTGCCAACAGCATGAGAACTACTACCATAAAGATAATGCAGTGTACGACCTACATAAAGCCAATACATGTGACCTACAAACTACTGCCACATAGTGCAAAGATAATGGCAAATAAAACTGCACAAAACTGCCGTATAGTGCAAATATAATATTACAATGTATAGGCTGCAGAATACCACTGTATAGTGTCAAGGTAGTAATAACAAATACTTCCCATATAATACAGCCATATAGTGCCCACATCATACTAACCTACGATCTATAAACTACTGCCATATATTCCATTGTATAAAACACAATTACTGCCATATACAGTCATATTCCGCCAAGATAATACTATCATATCTAGCCCACATACTACCGCCACAAGTTACAAAGATAATGACGCCCTATGCTTCACACATAGTGCAAATATGTACAGAGCACATAACACTCCCATAGAGCATCAAGATAAAACCGCCATATACATCCCTTAATAAATTTAAACTCTGCATATCGTTACAGTATAATAAAAATAAAAAAATACCACCATACTGCTAAATAATACCGCGGCGAGAGGCATCATAAGAACGATAAAGAAGCTATTTTATTTTATATTCACAGCTGACGCGAGTGGCAAGATCTGTTAGCGGAAAGATCGCTGACGGATGGGTTATATATGTGGATGCCACGGCGTGTCAGCGCAGGAACGCAGACGACTTTCCATCTCACTGATACGTTAGGCGGTAGAAACATCTTGTTCTAATGTCTCCGAAGTGCCATATTCTACCGCAGGAATGAATGGCGATGATGGACAGGGCCATCAAACAACCCACTTATAGATATAAACTGCCCATACAGACGTCACATTATATCGCCATAGTGGGCCGAGCCTTTGTTTCATGTATTTTTCCAGCGGCATTATTAGTGCTCGGTTACCGCTGATCACTGACGCCAACAATGGAGCGTAAGACGCCCTAAAGGAATAGCAGATAGTCGGTAATTGTCCTCCCCGTAGATATATTGAAATTGTATAACTTCTCATCCAAGCTAAAAAAAAAAGTGGAAAATTCCTTTAAGAATTTTCACAAGCAATAGAATTATTAACTCCCCTCTAGGAAACAATTATTTGTCCCGGGTAATTAATAAACCCGCAACACCATTCACTCTTTTCTTCAGTCTGGAAACAATAATTGTCTTAGTTGCTCTCCAGTGTCACTTCTGTCCCCTCGGAGCAACAGGCAGGTCAGAGGGAAGCAAAATTCGCTATTGATACATATGCATGAGCCAGATTTACATATATTAGAATGAATTAGCATTTATCCGTCACATAGAAAGACTTTGCGCCTTTAACCTTAAAGTCTCGGGGGTCACACACTTGTTTAGAAATCTCCCAGTCACCGAGCAGTTTGTTATTATCCACAATACAGGGGTTAAATGGTAGAAAGCACAGAAGCCTAAAACAGTATATAATGTGTAATACCGTAATATATCAGGGAGAAACAGGGAAGGAAGCAGAACATTCTGTATAATTCATCCCACAGTGAACACAGGAAAACCTGATCACACCACTAATATGTCAGTATGTATTAGATATACCGTAGGAAAATTCCTGTACAGTATATTCCTGTACATAGGGGCAGTATTGTAGTAGTTATATTCTTGTACATAGGGGGCAGTATTATAGTATATTCTTGTACATTGGGGCAGTATTATAGTAGTTATATTCTTGTACATAGGGGCAGTATTATAGTAGTTATATTCTTGTACATAGGGGGCAGTATTATAGTAGTTATATTCTTGTACATAGGGGCAGTATTATAGTAGTTATATTCTTGTACATAGGAGCAGTATTATAGTAGTTATGTTCTTGTACATAGGAGCAGTATTATAGTAGTTATATTCTTGTACATAGGGGCAGTATTATAGTAGTTATATTCCTGTACACAGGGGCAGTATTATAGTAGTTATATTCTTGTACATAGGGGCAGTTTTATAGTAGTTATATTCTTGTACATAGGGGCAGTATTATAGTAGTTATATTCCTGTATATAGGGAGCAGTATTATAGTAGTTATATTCTTGTACATAAGAGCAGTATTATAGTAGTTATATTCTTGTACACAGGGGGCAGTATTATAGTAGTTCTATTCTTGTACATAGGGGCAGTATTATAGTATTTATATTCTTGTATATAGGGGCAGTATTATAGTAGTTATAGTCTTGTATATAGAGGTCAGCATTATAGTAGTTATATTCCTGTACATAGGAGCAGTATTATAGTAGTTATATTCTTGTACATAGTGGTAGTATGATAGTAGTTATATTCTTGTCTATAAGGGGCAGTATTATAGTAGTTATATTCTTGTACATAGGGGCAGTATTATAGTAGTTATATTCTTGTACATAGGGGCAGTATTATAGTAGTTATATTCTTGTACATAGGGGCAGTATTATAGTAGTTATATTCCTGTAGATAGGAGCAGTATTATAGTAGTTATATTCCTGTACATAGGAGCAGTATTATAGCAGTTATATTCTTGTACATAGAGGGCAGTATTATAGTAGTTATATTCTTGTACATAGGGGCAGTATTATAGTAGTTATAGTCTTGTATATAGAGGTCAGTATTATAGTAGTTATATTCCTGTACATAGGAGCAGTAGTTATATTCTTGTACATAGGGGCAGTATTATAGTAGTTATATTCTTGTATATAGAGGTCAGTAATATAGTAGTTATATTCTTGTACATAGGCGCAGTTTTATAGTAGTTATATTCTTGTACATAGGAGGCAGTATTATAGTAGTTATATTCCTGTACATAGAAGCAGTATTATAGTAGTTATATTCTTGTACATAGTGGTAGTATGATAGTAGTTATATTCTTGTCTATAAGGGGCAGTATTATAGTAGTTATATTCTTGTACATAGGGGCAGTATTATAGTAGTTATATTCTTGTACATAGGGGCAGTATTATAGTAGTTATATTCTTGTACATAGGGGCAGTATTATAGTAGTTATATTCTTGTATATAGAGGTCAGTAATATAGTAGTTATATTCTTGTACATAGGAGCAGTTTTATAGTAGTTATATTCTTGTACATAGGGGCAGTATAATAGTAGTTATATTCCTGTACATAGAAGCAGTATTATAGTAGTTATATTCTTGTACATAGTGGTAGTATGATAGTAGTTATATTCTTGTCTATAAGGGGCAGTATTATAGTAGTTATATTCTTGTACATAGGGGCAGTATTATAGTAGTTATATTCTTGTACATAGGGGAGGTATTATAGTAGTTATATTCTTGTACATAGGGGCAGTATTATAGTAGTTATATTCCTGTAGATAGGAGCAGTATTATAGTAGTTATATTCCTGTACATAGGAGCAGTATTATAGCAGTTATATTTTTGTACATAGAGGGCAGTATTATAGTAGTTATATTCTTGTACATAGGGGCAGTATTATAGTAGTTATAGTCTTGTATATAGAGGTCAGTATTATAGTAGTTATATTCCTGTACATAGGAGCAGTAGTTATATTCTTGTACATAGGGGCAGTATTATAGTAGTTATATTCTTGTATATAGAGGTCAGTAATATAGTAGTTATATTCTTGTACATAGGAGCAGTATTATAGCAGTTATATTCTTGTATACAGAGGTCAGTATTATAGTAGTTATATTCTTGTACATAGGAGGCAGTATTATAGTAGTTATATTCTTGTATACAGAGGTCAGTATTATAGTAGTTATATTCTTGTACATAGGAGCAGTATTATAGCAGTTATATTCTTGTACATAGGGGCAGTATTATAGTAGTTATATTCTTGTACATAGGAGCAGTATTATAGTAGTTATATTCTTGTACATAGGGGCAGTATTATAGTAGTTATATTCTTGTACATAGGAGCAGTATTATAGTAGTTATATTCTTGTACATAGGGGCAGTATTATAGTAGTTATATTATTGCATATAGAGGTCAGTATTATAGTAGTTATATTCTTGTATACAGAGGTCAGTATTATAGTAGTTATATTCTTGTACATAGGAGCAGTATTACAGCAGTTATATTCTTGTACATAGGGGCAGTATTATAGTAGTTATATTCTTGTACATAGGAGCAGTATTATAGTAGTTATATTCATGTACATAGGAGCAGTATTATAGCAGTTATATTCTTGTACACAGGGGGCAGTATTATAGTAGTTATATTCTTGTACATAGGGGCAGTATTATAGTATTTATATTCTTGTATATAGGGGCAGTATTATAGTAGTTATATTCCTGTACATAGGAGCAGTATTATAGCAGTTATATTCTAGTACACAGGGGGCAGTATTATAGCAGTTATATTCTTGTACATAGGGGGCAGTATTATAGTATATTCTTGTATATAGGGGCAGCATTATAATAGCTATATTCTTGTATATAGAGGTCAGTAATATAATAGTTATATTCTTGTACATAGAAGCAGTATTATAATAGTTATATTCTTGTACATAGGGGCAGTATTATAGTAGTTATATTCCTGTACATAGGGGAAGTATAATAGTAGTTATATTCTTGTATATAGAGGTCAGTATTATAGTAGTTATATTCCTGTACATAGGAGCAGTAGTTATATTCTTGTACATAGGGGCAGTATTATAGTAGTTATATTCTTGTATATAGAGGTCAGTAATATAGTAGTTATATTATTGTACATAGGAGCAGTTTTATAGTAGTTATATTCTTGTACATAGGGGCAGTATAATAGTAGTTATATTCCTGTACATAGAAGCAGTATTATAGTAGTTATATTCTTGTACATAGTGGTAGTATGATAGTAGTTATATTCTTGTCTATAAGGGGCAGTATTATAGTAGTTATATTCTTGTACATAGGGGCAGTATTATAGTAGTTATATTCTTGTACATAGGGGCAGTATTATAGTAGTTATATTCTTGTACATAGGGGCAGTATTATAGTAGTTATATTCCTGTAGATAGGAGCAGTATTATAGTAGTTATATTCCTGTACATAGGAGCAGTATTATAGCAGTTATATTTTTGTACATAGAGGGCAGTATTATAGTAGTTATATTCTTGTACATAGGGGCAGTATTATAGTAGTTATAGTCTTGTATATAGAGGTCAGTATTATAGTAGTTATATTCCTGTACATAGGAGCAGTAGTTATATTCTTGTACATAGGGGCAGTATTATAGTAGTTATATTCTTGTATATAGAGGTCAGTAATATAGTAGTTATATTCTTGTACATAGGAGCAGTATTATAGCAGTTATATTCTTGTATACAGAGGTCAGTATTATAGTAGTTATATTCTTGTACATAGGAGGCAGTATTATAGTAGTTATATTCTTGTATACAGAGGTCAGTATTATAGTAGTTATATTCTTGTACATAGGAGCAGTATTATAGCAGTTATATTCTTGTCCATAGGGGCAGTATTATAGTAGTTATATTCTTGTACATAGGAGCAGTATTATAGTAGTTATATTCTTGTACATAGGGGCAGTATTATAGTAGTTATATTCTTGTACATAGGAGCAGTATTATAGTAGTTATATTCTTGTACATAGGGGCAGTATTATAGTAGTTATATTATTGCATATAGAGGTCAGTATTATAGTAGTTATATTCTTGTATACAGAGGTCAGTATTATAGTAGTTATATTCTTGTACATAGGAGCAGTATTACAGCAGTTATATTCTTGTACATAGGGGCAGTATTATAGTAGTTATATTCTTGTACATAGGAGCAGTATTATAGTAGTTATATTCATGTACATAGGAGCAGTATTATAGCAGTTATATTCTTGTACACAGGGGGCAGTATTATAGTAGTTCTATTCTTGTACATAGGGGCAGTATTATAGTATTTATATTCTTGTATATAGGGGCAGTATTATAGTAGTTATATTCCTGTACATAGGAGCAGTATTATAGCAGTTATATTCTAGTACACAGGGGGCAGTATTATAGCAGTTATATTCTTGTACATAGGGGGCAGTATTATAGTATATTCTTGTATATAGGGGCAGCATTATAATAGCTATATTCTTGTATATAGAGGTCAGTAATATAATAGTTATATTCTTGTACATAGGAGCAGTATTATAATAGTTATATTCTTGTACATAGGGGCAGTATTATAGTAGTTATATTCCTGTACATAGGGGAAGTATAATAGTAGTTATATTCTTGTATATAGAGGTCAGTATTATAGTAGTTATATTCCTGTACATAGGAGCAGTAGTTATATTCTTGTACATAGGGGCAGTATTATAGTAGTTATATTCTTGTACATAGGGGGCAGTATTATAGTAGTTATATTCTTGTACATAGGAGCAGTATTATAGTAGTTATATTCTTGTACATAGGAGCAGTATTATAGTAGTTATATTCTTGTACATAGGGGCAGTATTATAGTAGTTATATTCTTGTACATAGGGGCAGTATTATAGTAGTTATATTCTTGTACATAGGGGCAGTATTATAGTAGTTATATTCTTGTACATAGGGGCAGTATTATAGTAGTTATATTCTTGTACATAGGGGGCAGTATTATAGTAGTTATATTCTTGTACATAGGGGCAGTATTATAGTATTTATATTCTTGTATATAGGGGCAGTATTATAGTAGTTATATTCCTGTACATAGGAGCAGTATTATAGCAGTTATATTCTAGTACACAGGGGGCAGTATTATAGCAGTTATATTCTTGTACATAGGGGGCAGTATTATAGTATATTCTTGTATATAGGGGCAGCATTATAATAGCTATATTCTTGTATATAGAGGTCAGTAATATAATAGTTATATTCTTGTACATAGAAGCAGTATTATAATAGTTATATTCTTGTACATAGGGGCAGTATTATAGTAGTTATATTCCTGTACATAGGGGAAGTATAATAGTAGTTATATTCTTGTATATAGAGGTCAGTATTATAGTAGTTATATTCCTGTACATAGGAGCAGTAGTTATATTCTTGTACATAGGGGCAGTATTATAGTAGTTATATTCTTGTACATAGGGGGCAGTATTATAGTAGTTATATTCTTGTACATAGGAGCAGTATTATAGTAGTTATATTCTTGTACATAGGAGCAGTATTATAGTAGTTATATTCTTGTACATAGGAGCAGTATTATAGTAGTTATATTCTTGTACATAGGAGCAGTATTATAGTAGTTATATTCTTGTACATAGGAGCAGTATTATAGTAGTTATATTCTTGTACATAGGGGCAGTATTATAGTAGTTATATTCTTGTACATAGGGGCAGTATTATAGTAGTTATATTCTTGTACATAGGGGCAGTATTATTATATGCTCTCTATTCACCACATTTATAGTATTTTGTGGCACCACCTACTGCCATAAGCTGATCCTTCCTCCTCATGACTTGGTATAATCCATATTGATTTATTCAGGGTTTATTAAAATTATTTACAAAAAAAAAATATTTCTTTGTGAATTCCGATGTAATGACCTGCGTCGATTTAGCAAAGATTTCTCAGAAATCCATAAAGATGATTTATTTGATCCTGTCTGGGAATCCATCGTGTTATATACACACACATCTCTAGGAATGCAGATCGGTCTTGTCTAATTCTGCGCCTAAATAACATTGAACAATGAGTCAGGCGTCCACCCTGCAAGCCAAAGATTTCTTGATATTTTTTTTTTCTTTTTTTTAGTGGAAAATCCATCTATTGTTCTGCAGAATAACAACTTTGAAACTTCTAGAGTTTCTGCAGGCAAATTATATATATATATATATACACACACACAGGGTGTAGAACATACTTGACAACTTTTGGAAGCCGGCATTCGGGAGAGGTTGAGGCTTTCAGCCATGACCCCACTCATCCACTACTGTTCTCCAGGCTCCATCCGAGCCACTTCAATCTCAACCTCCCACATTGGGCGCCAACATTTCTTGGGTGTTCTTAGCCACACCCCCATTTCCGCCTGGATAAAAGTCTTGGGTCATTTGGGCGGAGTTTACATAAATTTCACCCACTTTCAGCCCAGGTGTCCCAGAGGATTCAGGACAGTTGGCAGCTAGACCATCCTATCTTTCCAATATACTGAGAACAGGAGATTTTTATGAGTCCATAATGTCTCTTTTTTATTTTTCGGGGAGCTTCCCGACCAATAGAATTCACTTTCTGGTCCTGGTGTCCTAGGGGTGCGGGAAAATAATTTCTTACGTAGAAGGGTGGTGGGGGACCAGTACCCTGCAGCCTAGAGGGCCCAGAAGATCCTTCTGGCCTCTATGAAAAGACCAATACTGATACTTGGGGGCCCGGTTGGAGATGTTCAATTGTGGTCAGGGGTTTCAAGTTTTGCCGTTATTGGGGCCCTGTGACAGAAAGCATCTTGGCCCTTTAAAAGGCCTTTGACCTTTTAGTTTGACCCTGCCCATAAAATGTCTTCCTCCTGTGCTTGTCATCATTTTTTTTTTTTTTTACAATTCCGAAAAAAAAAAACTTCCCCCCTCCAAAAAAGTCAATTATCATCCTCGATCATGAAGGCAATGGAAAACAGATGCAACGTGCGCTCTTCGATGTTAGCGAATCGCAGAACATCTTAATATTTCTGTAAATACAGACGGCGCGCGTCGAGGCCTCCCTGCCGTATCGGCCTGATGATCTGCACGCTGACAGCTCCCGGTGTATCCACATCCTTATTCAAAACCCAAGATCCCCCCGGGTCTGGCCGCTCCATCCGCCCGCGGTATCCTGCGCACAACGCTCGCTTTCTTCACCTCATTTTTCTTTTTATGATTCTTCTCCATCTTATCTCGACCTGTCGGTATAAAAACCGCCATATCAATGTTTTATCCGTCCACCGCCCTCCTCTGTTCATGAAAGACATTTAAGCTGAGTCCCAAACCGCGAGGAAAAAGCGAAAACATCTGACAGGATTAATTATCTGCAAGAAAGAGAGAAAGTCCATGGGGGGAAGAAGAATGTGCTGAAATCTAAAGATCCGCCATTATCAACGCCACCAGTATTGGAGCCATACATGGACCGCGCTGGTATAACCTGGGTATAGCCCATAAATCATTATATATGTGCAGCTGGTATAACCTGGGTATCTCCTGTATATAATTATATATGTACAGCTGGAATAACCCGGGCATCTCCTGTATATAATTATATATGTACAGCTGGTATAACCTGGGCATCCCCTGTATATAATTATATATGTACAGCTGGTATAACCTGGGCATCCCCTGTATATAATTATATATGTACAGCTGGTATAACCTGGATATAGCCCATATATCATTATATATGTGCAGCTGGTATAACCTGGGTATCTCCTGTATATAATGATATATGTACAGCTGGTATAACCTGGACATCTCCTGTATATAATGATATATGTACAGCTGGTATAACCTGGGCATCTCCTGTATATAATTATATATGTACAGCTGGTATAACCTGGGCATCTCCTCTATATAATTATATATGTACAGCTGGTATAACCTGGGCATCTCCTGTATATAACTATATATGTACAGCTGGTATAACCTGGGCATCTCCTGTATATTATTATATATGTACAGCTGGTATAACCTGGGCATCTCCTGTATATAATTATATATGTACAGCTGGTATAACTTGGGTATCTCCTGTATATAACTATATATGTACAGCTGGTATAACCTGGGCATCTCCTGTATATAATTATATATGTACAGCTGGTATAACCTGGGTATCTCCTGTATATACTGTAATTATATATGTACAGCTGGTATAACCTGGGGCTCTCCTGTATATAATTATATATGTACAGCTGGTATAACCTGGGCATCTCCTCTATATAATTATATATGTACAGCTGGTATAACCTGGGTATCTCCTGTATATAACTATATATATACAGCTGGCATAACCCGGGTATCTCCTGTGTATAATTATATACAGTATGTACAGCTGGTATAACCTGGGCATCTCCTGTATATAATTCTATATGTACAGCTGGTATAATCCAGGTATCTCCTGTATATAACTATATATGTACAGCTGGTATAACCTGGGCATCTCCTGTATATAATTATATATGTACAGCTGGTATAACCTGGGTATCTCCTGTATATAATTATATATGTACAGCTGGTATAACCTGGGGCTCTCCTGTATATAATTATATATGTACAGCTGGTATAACCTGGGCATCTCCTCTATATAATTATATATGTACAGCTGGTATAACCTGGGTATCTCCTGTATATAACTATATATGTACAGCTGGTATAACCTGGGCATCTCCTGTATATAATTATATATGTACAGCTGGTATAACCCGGGCATCTCTTGTATATAATGATATATGTGCAGCTGGTATAACCTTGGCATCTACTGTATATAATTATATATATACAGCTGGCATAACCCAGGTATCTCCTCTGTATAATTATATATGTACAGCTGGTATAATCCAGGTATCTCCTGTATATAATTATATATGTACATCTGGTATAACCTGGGCACCGCCTGTATATAATTATATATGTACAGCCAGTATAACCCGGGCATCTCCTGTATATAATTATATATGTACAGCCAATAAGCCAACAACAAAGTGAAAATAACAAAATTCACTAAATAACAAAACGTATATGGATATTCATAATAAATACATTAACCTACTCAAAAATGAATACACCAAAAAGAGTCCAGGAATATAAGACTCAAATAAATTTATTGAATAATTACAAGTATAAACAGAACCAAAATAACATAATAAAATACATAATGTGTAATCACAAAAAATACATATATACTAAACACAGTGACCACAAAAGATACATAATCATACAGAAAATGATAAGGGTAGTAATACCAATAAAGTGCATAATGTAAGCTGAAAAAACCAACTACTGTAAAAGGTGCATATTAATAATATAAACCCAAATCAAAAATACCTGTAGTAAGTGGCTCAGTGTGTCAAAGCTCCCTCCAACGTACGTTTCGCCCACTGTGGCTTTTTCAAGGAGTGTCACACTCCTTGAAAAAGCCACAGTGGGTGAAACGTACGTTGGAGGGAGCTTTGACACACTGAGCCACTTACTCACACTCCTTGAAAAAGCCACAGTGGGCGAAACGTACGTTGGAGGGAGCTTTGACACACTGAGCCACTTACTCACACTCCTTGAAAAAGCCACAGTGGGCGAAACGTACGTTGGAGGGAGCTTTGACACACTGAGCCACTTACTACAGGTATTTTTGATTTGGGTTTATATTATTAATATGCACCTTTTACAGTAGTTGGTTTTTTCAGCTTACATTATGCACTTTATTGGTATTATTACCCTTATCATTTTCTGTATGATTATGTATCTTTTGTGGTCACTGTGTTTAGTATATATGTATTTTTTGTGATTACACATTATGTATTTTATTATGTTATTTTGGTTCTGTTTATACTTGTAATTATTCAATAAATTTATTTGAGTCTTATATTCCTGGACTCTTTTTGGTGTATTCATTTTTGAGTAGGTTAATATATGTACAGCCAGTATAACCCGGGCATCTCCTGTATATAATTATATATGTACAGCCGGTATAACCCGGGCATCTCCTGTATATAATTATATATGTGCAGCCGGTATAACCTGGGCATCTCCTCTATATAATTATATATGTACAGCTGGTATAACCTGGGCATCTCCTGTATATAGTTATATATGTACAGCTGGTATAACCTGGGCATCTCCTCTATATAATTATATATGTACAGCTGGTATAACCTGGGTATCTCCTGTATATAACTATATATGTACAGCTGGTATAACCTGGGCATCTCCTGTATATAACTATATATGTACAGCTGGTATAACCTGGGCATCTCCTGTATATAATTATATATGTACAGCTGGTATAACCCGGGCATCTCTTGTATATAATGAAACTGTATATGTACAGCTGGTATAACCTGGGTATCTCCTGTATATAATTATATATGTACAGCTGGTATAATCCAGGTATCTCCTGTATATAATTATATATGTACAGCTGGTATAACCTTGGCATCTCCTGTATATAATTATATATGTACAGCTGGTATAACATGGGCACCTCCTGTATATAATTATATATGTAGAGCTGGTATAACCCGGGTATCTCCTGTATATAATTATATATGTACAGCTGGTATAACCTGGGCATCTCTTGTGTATAATTATATATGTACAGCCGGTATAACCCGGGCATCTCCTGTATATAATTATATATGTACAGCCAGTATAACCCGGGCATCTCCTGTATATAATTATATATGTACAGCCGGTATAACCCGGGCATCTCCTGTATATAATTATACATGTGCAGCCGGTATAACCTGGGCATCTCCTCTATATAATTATATATGTACAGCTGGTATAACCTGGGCATCTCCTGTATATAATTATATATGTACTGCTGGTATAACCTGGACATCTTCTGTATATAATTATATATGTACAGCTGGTATAACCTGGGCATCTCCTGTATATAATTATATATGTACAGCTGGTATAACCTGGGCATCTCCTCTATATAATTATATATGTACAGCTGGTATAAACTGGGTATCTCCTGTATATAACTATATATGTACAGCTGGTATAACCTGGGCATCTCCTGTATATAACTATATATGTACAGCTGGTATAACCTGGGCATCTCCCGTATATAATTATATATGTACAGCTGGTATAACCCGGGCATCTCTTGTATATAATGATACTGTATATGTACAGCTGGTATAACCTGGGCATCTACTGTATATAATTATATATATACAGCTGGCATAACCCGGGTATCTCCTGTATATAATTATATATGTACAGCTGGTATAATCCAGGTATCTCTTGTATATAATTATATATGTAGAGCTGGTATAACCCGGGTATCTCCTGTATATAATTATATATGTACAGCTGGTATAACTTGGGCATCTCTTGTGTATAATTATATATGTACAGCCGGTATAACCCGGGCATCTCCTGTATTTAATTATATATGTACAGCCAGTATAACCCGGGCATCTCCTGTATATAATTATATATGTACAGCCGGTATAACCCGGGCATCTCCTGTATATAATTATATATGTAGAGCTGGTATAACCCGGGTATCTCCTGTATATAATTATATATGTACAGCTGCTATAACCTGGGCATCTCCTGTGTATAATTATATATGTACAGCTGGTATAACCTGGGCATCTCTTGTATATAATTATATATGTACAGCTGGTATAACCTGGGCATCTCCTGTATATAATTATATATGTACAGCTGGTATAACCTGGGCATCTCTTGTGTATAAGTATAACCTGGGCATCTCCTGTATATAATTATATATGTACAGCCAGTATAACCCGGGCATCTCCTGTATATAATTATATATGTACAGCCGGTATAACCCGGGCATCTCCTGTATGTAATTATATATGTGCAGCCAGTATAACCTGGGCATCTCCTCTATATAATTATATATGTACAGCTGGTATAACCTGGGCATCTCCTGTATATAATTATATATGTACAGCTGGTATAACGTGGGCATCTCCTGTATATAACAATATATGTACAGCTGGTATAACTTGGGCATCTCCTCTATATAATTATATATGTACAGCTGGTATAACCTGGGCATCTCCTCTATATAATTATATATGTACAGCTGGTATAACCTGGGCATCTCCTGTATATAATTATATATGTACAGCTGGTATAACCTGGGCATCTCCTCTATATAATTATATATGTACAGCTGGTATAACCTGGGCATCTCCTGTATATAATTATATATGTACAGCTGGTATAACGTGGGCATCTCCTGTATATAACAATATATGTACAGCTGGTATAACTTGGGCATCTCCTGTATATAATTATATATGTACAGCTGGTATAACCCGGGCATCTCTTGTATATAATAATACTGTATATGTACAGCTGGTATAATCTGGGCATCTACTGTATATAATTATATATATACAGCTGGCATAACCCGGGTATCTCCTGTGTATAATTATATATGTACAGCTGGTATAACCTGGGTATCTCCTGTATATAATTATATATGTACAGCTGGTATAACCCGGGCATCTCCTGTATATAATTATATATGTACAGCTGGTATAACCCGGGCATCTCCTGTATATAATTATATATGTACAGCTGGTATAACCCGGGCATCTCCTGTATATAATTATATATGTACAGCTGGTATAACCCGGGCATCTCCTGTATATAATTATATATGTACAGCTGGTATAACCTGGGCATCTCCTGTATATAATTATATATGTACAGCTGGTATAACCTGGGCATCTCCTGTATATAATTATATATGTACAGTTGGTATAACCTGGGCATCTCCTGTATATAATTATATATATACAGCTGGTATAACCTGGGCATCTCCTGTATATAATTATATATGTACAGTGGTATAACCCGGGCATCTCCTGTATATAATTATATATGTACAGCTGGTATAACCTGGGCATCTCCTGTATATAATTATATATGTACAGCTGGTATAACCTGGGCATCTCCCGTATATAATTATATATGTACAGCTGGTATAACCCGGGTATCTCCTGCATATAATTATATATGTACAGCTGGTATAACCTGGGCATCTCCTGTATATAATTATACATGTACAGCTGGTATAACCTGGGCATCTCCTGTATATAATTATATATGTACAGCTGGTATAACCCGGGCATCTCCTGTATATAATTATATATGTACAGCTGGTATAACCTGGGCATCTCCTGTATATAATTATATATGTACAGCTGGTATAACCTGGGCATCTCCTGTGTATAATTATATATGTACAACTGGTATAACCTGGGCATCTCCTGTATATAATTATATATGTACAGCTGGTATAACCTGGGCATCTCCTGTATATAATTATATATGTACAGCTGGTATAACCTGGGCATCTCCTGTATATAATTATATATGTACAGCTGGTATAACCCGGGCATCTCCTGTATATAATTATATATGTACAGCTGGTATAACCTGGGCATCTCCTGTATATAATTATATATGTACAGCTGGTATAACCTGGGCATCTCCTGTGTATAATTATATATGTACAACTGGTATAACCTGGGCATCTCCTGTATATAATTATACATGTACAGCTGGTATAACCTGGGCATCTCCTGTATATAATTATATATGTACAGCTGGTATAACCCGGGCATCTCCTGTATATAATTATATATGTACAGCTGGTATAACCTGGGCATCTCCTGTATATAATTATATATGTACAGCTGGTATAACCCGGGCATCTCTTGTATATATTAGTAAATATACATATCATATATTGGGGTTGGAGTAATTATGACCTCTCGGCTCTCTCAGGGGTCAGATGGATACCTCCTGGTGTAGGAGAAGACAGTGAGGGTCCCAGGCTGCCGATCACTGACTCGTTACCGTCACCTAATCATGTAGCATTGGATACTATGGAGGCCACTAATCCTAAAGTGCTGAGCTGGTTGCCATGCAGCCGTCTTATTCCTGTGCCTGATATCAGTGAATGATAGATTGTGCGCAGCCACTCAGCATAACGGGAGACACCTGACCCTAGGTTTAATATCCCTTTAAATCCAATCCCTCGGTTGTTGCAGATTTCAGCATTTCTCGTCAGTTAAAACCCGTGATAATGAATTGAGGAACGTTAATTACATCCAGAGGATCCAGAGGCAAATTCACGAGCTGGATAGAGCCGAAAACTATTTCGGATGGACATCCCCTTTAAATTGATGACTCCGGAATCCACCGGCATAATCAACTTCTTTGTGCCTAGATCGGCATTGCACACGGTCCGGCAATGGAAGAGTTACCCCTCCCCCCATCGGAGAGAAACCAACCCAATGGCAGTGCGGCCGCGGCGGAGCGCAGGAAGCCGCCTGCATCAGGATCTTACATTTATTCCCCATGTCCGTCCCTATAAAGATGGCAGATAAGTATATCAAGGCTTCTGTAGGAGCTGAGACCGCAGTAATCACATCAGGCTGTTAATAAGAGCGGACAAGATCCCGGCACAGAACCGTCCGCACTAATATATCGCACCGAGAGCCAGGCATGTGCCTGCTGAGAGTAATACCCCACTCGCTGGGACTCGCGTCCACTGTCCTCCAACTGTTGGCGAAACATTTCACTTCTTCTCGGTCAGCTATTGTTTTTTCTCGAGAGAGGCATTATTCAAGAACTTTTTAATATTTTGCTACTTGTATACTACCCCTCTCTCTGGGATGGTATGGTCCAGATTGTTACTGCTTGCAAAAGAAGAGTCATATGACTCTTGGAAGAGTTCACTTTTTGATTTACGTAAAGGGGGGAATCTGTGTTATGTTCTCATAAACTGTGAACATAGATGATGGATCTGGTTTGGGTTGGGATGGGTTTCCCTTTACACCCCGCTACCGGGGTCCGCCTGGATTAGAGATGTCACTGTAAAGTAAAAAGTTCCTACCATGGTGGACAATCAAGAGTGACAACCAGTATAGGCCTCCTTCCAATATAGAAGCAAAGCTTCTGGTCAGATGGAAGGTGACAACCTTCTAAAACCTACTTGGATACTATTGTAAAGGAGTATCATCCCCTAAAACTATCCGAAAAGGAGAAAACAACCAAAATGGAACCTCTTTTGGGGTACTTAGAGGTTAAAGACAAATGGTAAATCCTAAAAGTTGTTCGGCTGTGTCTTTAAAAAGGGGTGTGGCAGTATCGCTACAGATAAAGCTGTGGGGGGAGGCTTCTGCTGCAGAAAGCTGCCACTCATCCTAGCTCCTCCTCCTTTTAAAAATCCTCATAAATAACAATAAACAACATGGAAATACAATGTATCAATCACAAATTGTGGAATTTAAAGCCCCGGGTCCTGTCCCACCTCAAAAATCAGAAATGGCTTTTTCTTTGCAGCCTTTTTGCACGGACTCTCCTTTTAACCCCTTCTTCTATAATGTTTTTGGAAAGGAAATGGAATTTAGGCAGCTTTCTCCTGGCTGAGATGCAGTTTGCTGCAGCAGAAACCTTTGCCCATCTGTAGCAAGACGATGTAACGCTCAATCCTGATCAAAACTACACTGTCTATCATGCCTGACAGCTGGGCATGCTGGGAGTTGTAGTTTGGAATGGCTAAAAGTTTGCCTGCACTGATACACTGTAGCAGACTTCTGCTGTGTGCAGCATATTTATGACACATGTTTTAAGTGCTGTTTCGGATCTACTCGGTGCGGTTTTTCGAGGGAGATGATGAAATCTCCACCCGTCGGCGTCTGCGGCTTCATCTCGGCTGATGCATAAAGCGAGAGTATAAATTGCTGCTGATAATAACCGGACGGCGCAAAAGTTCAATAGATTTAATTAAAGTCCGTCCATTTTGAAGAAGATAAGTTGAAAAAGAAGCATTTAATCCCAATAATTAAGACTTAGGAGGCGGCGAGGCGCCATGCTGAGCCCCCTGACAACAAGGGTCTGCTTTAATTTGTCCCAAAACTCGAATTCCGAGCGAGTGCGTCAGTGAGGGAAGTGGTGGGATGGGGGAGACGGCGAGGGCAAGGGGTCCCTGCCCAAATATGCGCGATCCCTTATCTTATCCTGAGCTATAGTGGCTGCACGGCATTACAAAATAACAGCGCCACTGTGATGGTGTGATATGCTATGTGGATATCATTTTGTGTATACTTCTATTTCACTGATTTTTCAGTGTTTTTCTTGTTGCCTTGTATGTCTATAGCCTCATTGTATCTGTCTCTTGATGACCCCTGTAGTTCCTTTATCCCCAAGGCTCCTTTGTCTCCTCTGGGAGACCTGCAAACCGCCTCAACCTGTCTGACTACCCCGGGACATGAGGAGGGTGCAGGGGAGGACAGGGGTTGGACAAGTCAGTTCCTGTGTGGTGATGATCGTGTGAAGACTGCACGTCAGAGAGAAGGAAGCGTATGGACCCATTTTATCCTCTGGTGCTAGAGTTTTGGACTCTCATCTCCCTGGACATTTTATCCTGTTACTGGACTGCATTCTTATTCTGGACTATTGTATCCTCAGTGTGGTGGACTGAATATGGACCTTCTAATTTTGCCTGTAATAAAGGTCTTGGAATTGTTCACTCTTCACTTGCTCTGTTGATTGTGTGGTATCGGAGAAGGACCCCGTGACAACTGGTGGCAGCGGTGGGATCAACAGAGTGTAACCCAATGGAGAACCACCCACAGAGTAAGTACAGAAATCGGACTGTATGCAGTTTACAGGAGAGAGCCAGAGACCTGGGCCTGAACTACCAGGGACTGACTAAAGAGGCCTTAATCGATCTACTGGTGGGCGCTAGCCCGGCCACCTCCTCCCAGATGTCTGAAGGACGAGCACTGGAGACAGGGATCTACATCCAGAAAAGCCAGTGGTTGGTGTGGTACGAAAAAGAGATGGCGGTTCTGGGCCCCGGCGTCTCTCAGGAGTACAAGGAGGAGGGTGCCCACCAGGTACAGCGGAGACAGGAAGCAATGGAGCTTGAAAGAGGGAGTAACGAAATGTGGAGTGTAACTCCAATGATCCGGGAGCCTGTACGGATCACCCGGACAGAGTTTAAGCCATTTGATGAGGCTTCTGGAGATGTGGAGGGGTTCTTCAAGGACTATGAGCAGCAGTGTGCTGTGATGGAGGTGCCCCACTCTGACTGGATGCGTTTGTTAGTGGGGCTCCTGAACGGAAGCTTGGCGGAGGCTTACCGAACCATTGATGCACAGCGGAATCGGGATTATAACATTGTAAAGCGGACTATCCTGGATTACCATGCTATCACCCCAGACTCATATAGGGCCAAGTTCCAAAAACTCCCATGCACCACGGGGGGATCGCTTAGGATGTATGTACATAAGCTGTCCCAGGCATGTCGGAGATGGCTGGAAGCAGAAAACGCCTTTACTGTGGAAGATGTTATACAGGCGTTCCTTATAGAACAATTTCTTGCCAAGTGCCCCGCAGAGGTACGGGAATGGGTCCGGGAGCGCACACCGTGTACCGTGGACAGAGCTGCAGCCCTGGCCGATGAAGCCCTTACTATCCGGCCGCAATGGAGGAGGCTTCTGGACAATGAATCATGGCTTGCTCCCGCGCCCCGTCCCCCTCCAATTATATCTGCCCTTCCACCTAGTCGCAAGCCGGTGACAATCACGCCTCAAGATCCTAGGCCCCAACAGTTCCGACCACGACCTGGGGGTATTACAGAGAGGAGGTGTTATGGGTGTGGGCAACCTGGACATTTGCAGTCTGGCTGTCCCTCATGGATTCGGAGGGAGCCCCACGCAGCCCCACCTTGTCCAGTGCATCTTGTACACTCCATCTCGCCTGAGGAAGAGCTACCACCACCCCCACCAGAGTGGACCACCGACCACGGCACCATAGATACTCCTCCTGGAGTGTACGGACTCCGGCCTTTGTCCTTTAGCTACCCAGAGCAACGGCAACGCCACCTGCAGGATGTCTTAATTGATGGATACAAAGTGTCAGGATTTAGAGACACGGGGGAATTCTTGACTATCGCTGACCCCCGTGTGGTTCGACCCGAGGCAATTTACCAGGGTCCGGGAATTCCCATTGTCCTGGCGGGGGGTGCCCGCAAATATATACAGCGAGCTTCTGTGCGTTTGGATTATGGTTGTGGAGAAAAACTGTGTTGGATTGGAGTTATGGGAGGACTTCCTGCAGATATCCTCCTTGGGAACGACATTGGGGAGTTACAGTGCCAATTTGTGGGAGCAGTCACCCGACTACAGGCCCTTCAAGCACTACGTCATCCGGACCTCACTGGGGAGCAACCACCACGAACCGCATCAGAGTCGCACCTTGGCCAAGCCCCTAACCGACCTGACCCGCAAGAACATGCCTAGGAATGTGACATGGATGACTGCATGTGGAGCACCCTCACTCACCAGGGCCGTGGGGTACTCGGTACTGGGCTGGTTGATCTTCTCAACAGGGGTTGTCAAGGCAGCAGTGACCCGGTCCGTGGCCCTGGGGCTCCATTACAAAGAGGGTTGTTTCAGTGTGCTTATGGTGGTGAAAGTTTCTAAGTGATTCGTGACGCCACCTGTGGTGTTCGGCAATAGAGATGTAAGCCGACGCTGCAGACAGATCCTCTGGGACTGATGGTGTGGTGCAGCAGTGATGGTATAGCCCTCCACAGGCAGGGCTGTAGTCCCAGGGCAGAGTAGGTGAAGTGACACGTAGATGGTGTAGTGTCAGGCACAAGGGATATAGCAGTGCTGGGCAGGTTGGCGCAGTAATAAGTGGAGGACACCAGTGCATGCAGTTCCAAAGTTTTACTCACAGTCTGTTGCAGGTACAGGTGCCCGCATCCGTGCTGTGTCCTCCGGGTCAGGGACTCAGTCAACTTCCAGGCAAGATGAAGCACTCCTTTCCAACACTCCGCCAACATATGTGCCTTTTATGAACGTCTCCTCTTATAGCGCCTGTAAATGAAGTACTCACAGTACTGAGTTACACTGGAGTTCCTCCTGTCAGATGTTCCTATGAACTCTACTTGTACGGCAGACAGCAGTAGCCTGCTTCGGGGACTCCTTGCTACTAAGTCCTGGCTCACTAATATGTTGCTGTTGTGCCCCCAAGTCTTGTGTGGGAATAAAGTGGTCACTACTTCTATTCCTCCGGTGTCTGCTGCAGGACCATTAGTATCCATACATCCTCGGGGACCGGTCTTGCGCTTAGAGCTTGAAAAGGGTTCTCCTCTAACCCTGGTCCTTGTTCTCTTATTCTCCTCACGTTCCGTGCTAATCCTTCTTCCCAATGGAGAATCAAGCTTCCTTCCTCTGTCTCTTTCCAGTGCCAGCAGACCCAGATCACTGTGGCCTGCTGCAGCACTTCCTTCTTCCATCCCTCTCCCGGGGATCTTCTCTTTCTCATTCTCTGTCCTTCTACATCCTCACTTATTGACTGAATGAATGACTGAACGATTGACTCAACTCTTCTAGCTCTTTTGTGCAAACTAAACTCCACCCACCTCCCAGCACGTTTCGTGTTCCAAGCAGGGAGCCACCAATGGGTGCTATGCTACACTCCAAGCAGGGAGCTGCCGAAGGTGCTTTGCTACACTACTTTGTGGTGTGGGGTGCAGGTGTTGGAGTGTGGTCAGGTGTCTCCACCTTACCTGGATGGTGGGGCACCACACCTCAGGAGGAGATGCAGTACCTCTGTGGCGACTGAACCCTCAGGGACGCCTGCATGCGAGGATGCCTTTTCAGCGTTAACGACTGCCCTCGTCACTGCTCCTGTCTTGGCTGACCCGGATTATAAGCGCAGGTTCCTCGTGCAGACAGATGCATCCACCTTTGGGATTGGGGCAGTACTGAGCCAAGTGAACGCCGCCGGAGAAGAACATCCTGTTGCTTTTGCCAGTCGGAAACTACTGGATCGGGAAGTTGCCTATGCCACTATTGAAAAGGAGTGCTTTGCCATCATATGGGCGCTAAAAAAATTGCAGCCATACTTGTATGGTAGAGACTTTACGATTGTTACAGACCACAACCCCCTCACATGGCTGAACCGCGTATCAGGGGACAATGGAAGATTGCTGCGGTGGAGCTTGTCCTTACAACCCTACAGCTTCTCCATTCAATACAAGTGGGGAAGCCAACACCAGAACGCCGATGGACTGTCTCGACAAGAAGAACCATAGGCTCCCCAGGCCGACCTACCCCTGCCACTGTACAAGGAACTATAAATAACTGAGCAATGTGGACTAAAGTGAGCAGGCCAGAGGTCTGTGTAGACCTCATGGCGTGCTCACTTATTATGAGGGGGAGAGGATGTGATGGTGTGATATGTTATGTGGATGTCATTTTGTGTATACTTCTATTTTACTGATTTTCATAGTGTTTTTCTTGTTGCCTTGTATGTCTATAGCCTGACTGTATCTGTCTCCTGATGACTCCCTGTAGTTCCTTAATCCCCAAGGCTCCTTTGTCATGTCTGGGTGGCCTGCAAACCGCCCCAACCCGTCTGACTACCCCGGGACATGAGGAGGGTGCAGGGGAGGACAGGGGCTGGACAAGTCAGTTCCTGTGTGGTGATGATCGTGTGAAGACTGCACGTCAGAGAGAAGGAAGCGTATGGACCCATTTTATCCTCTGGCTGCTAGAGTTTTGGACTCTCATCTCCCTGGACATTCATCCTGTTACTGGACTGCATTCTTGTTCTGGACTATTGTGTCCTCAGTGTGGTGGATTGTTTATGGACCTTCTAATTTTGCCTGTAATAAAGGTCTTGGGATTGTTCACACTTCCCTCCCTCTGTTGATTGTGTGGTATCGGAGAAGGACCCCGTGACAGCCACCCTTGTCCGCAGGCCATGTCTGGTACTGCAGCTTTCACATTAAATAGCCCTTTATCCTGAACTGATACAATGTGACTGACAAACTTTATGTGAACTGCTACGGGTGCCATACTCAGCTTTTCCACGCTCCTGAATGGTCGTCCTTCCTATTGATGCTTTAGATAATTTTTCCTGAGGACAGATTTAGAATGCAAGAGTCGGGAAAAGCTGAGGGTGCAGTAGTGAAGATTGCAAAAAAAAAATTTTTTTACCCAACTTTTCCAGTTTCCTGAGTTGGATGCATAGGTAGGAACTTTGCTTTTAAGGCATTTGGGAAAGTTTCTGACACTGCAATGGAGGAGTATAATGATGGCGAATGCTTCTCGTTATACATTGATAATGCTACGCAAGTAGAAAAATTAACTTTTATGACGACTGGGAAAGTTGGGTGACAGGTTTTTGACAACTTTGGAAAACTAATACGACCTTGCAAAAACATTTCCCTATATAGTTGCAGGATTAGGCAGATTTCCTATTCAGGAGTCTGGGAAAGTTGGGTTACACTGAGTTTCCAAGAAGGAGATAGAACACATCCTAGAGGAGCCGCCTCTGAGGTCATCCTCACTTTATTTCTGCCTGACTAGAAGTCTTGGAAATAAAGGAGCAGACGGCACAGAATGGCAGCTGCATCAGGGTAGTGACAGAGCACAGGGAGGCACAGAGCTGAGTGTGTGCAGAGCTGTGTGTATGTAGAGCTGAGTGTGTGCAGAGCTGAGTGCTGGCAGAGCTGAATGTATGTAGACCTGTTTGTGTGCAGAGCTGAGTGTGTGTAAAGCTGAGTGTGTGTAGAGCTGAGTGTGTGCAGAGCTGTGTGTATGTAGAGCTGAGTGTGTGCAGAGCTGAGTGCTGGCAGAGCTGAATGTATGTAGACCTGTTTGTGTGCAGAGCTGAGTGTGTGTAAAGCTGAGTGTGTGTAGAGCTGAGTGTGTGTAGAGCTGAGTGTGTGCAGAGCTGTGTGTATGTAGAGCTGAGTGGGTGTGGAGCTGAGTGCTGGCAGAGCTGAGTGTGTGCTGAGCTGAGTGTATGTAGACCTGTATGTGTGCAGAGCTGAGTGTGTGTAGAGCTGAGTGTGTGCAGAGCTGAGTGTGTGTAGAGCTGAGTGTGTGCAGAGCTGTGTGTATGTAGAGCTGAGTGTGTGCAGAGCTGAGTGTGTGCTGAGCTGAGTGTATGTAGACCTGTATGTGTGTAGAGCTGAGTGTGTGCAGTGCTGTGTGTATGCAGAGCTGAGTGTGTGCAGTGCTGTGTGTATGCAGAGCTGAGTGTGTGCAGTGCTGTGTGTATGCAGAGCTGAGTGTGTGTAGAGCTGAGTGTGTGTAGAGCTGAGTGTGTGCAGAGCTGTGTGTATGTAGAGCTGAGTGTGTGCAGAGCTGAGTGTGTGCTGAGCTGAGTGTATGTAGACCTGTATGTGTGTAGAGCTGAGTGTGTGCAGTGCTGTGTGTATGCAGAGCTGAGTGTGTGCAGTGCTGTGTGTATGCAGAGCTGAGTGTGTGCAGTGCTGTGTGTATGCAGAGCTGAGTGTATGTAGACCTGTATGTGTGCAGAGCTGAGTGTGTGTAGAGCTGAGTGTGTGCAGAGCTGAGTGTGTGTAGAGCTGAGTGTGTGCAGAGCTGTGTGTATGTAGAGCTGAGTGTGTGCAGAGCTGAGTGTGTGCTGAGCTGAGTGTATGTAGACCTGTATGTGTGTAGAGCTGAGTGTGTGCAGTGCTGTGTGTATGCAGAGCTGAGTGTGTGCAGTGCTATGTGTATGCAGAGCTGAGTGTGTGCAGTGCTGTGTGTATGCAGAGCTGAGTGTGTGCAGTGCTGTGTGTATGCAGAGCTGAGTGTATGTAGACCTGTATGTGTGCAGAGCTGAGTGTGTGTAGAGCTGAGTGTGTGCAGAGCTGAGTGTGTGTAGAGCTGAGTGTGTGCAGAGCTGTGTGTATGTAGAGCTGAGTGTGTGCAGAGCTGAGTGTGTGCTGAGCTGAGTGTATGTAGACCTGTATGTGTGTAGAGCTGAGTGTGTGCAGTGCTGTGTGTATGCAGAGCTGAGTGTGTGCAGTGCTGTGTGTATGCAGAGCTGAGTGTGTGCAGTGCTGTGTGTGTGTAGAGCTGAGTGTGTGTAGAGCTGAGTGTGTGTAGAGCTGAGTGTGTGCAGAGCTGTGTGTATGTAGAGCTGAGTGTGTGCAGAGCTGAGTGTGTGCTGAGCTGAGTGTATGTAGACCTGTATGTGTGTAGAGCTGAGTGTGTGCAGTGCTGTGTGTATGCAGAGCTGAGTGTGTGCAGTGCTGTGTGTATGCAGAGCTGAGTGTGTGCAGTGCTGTGTGTATGCAGAGCTGAGTGTGTGCAGTGCTGTGTGTATGCAGAGCTGAGTGTGTGTAGAGCTGTGTGTGCAGAGCTGTGTGTGCAGAGCTGTGTGTGTGCGGAGCTGTGTGTGTGCAGAGCTGTGTGTGTGCGGAGCTGTGTGTGTGGAGAGCTGTGTGTGTGGAGAGCTGTGTGTGTGGAGAGCTGTGTGTGTGCGGAGCTGTGTTTGCAGAGCTGAGTGTGCGTAGAGCTGAGTGTGTGTACAGCTGAGTGTGTGTAGATCTGTGTGTGTGTAGAGCTGAGTGTTTGCAGAGCTGAGTGTGTGTAGAGCTGAGTGTGTGTATAGCTGAGTGTGTGCAGAGCTGTGTGAGGGTGTGCTGAGCTGAGTGTGTGTAGAGCTGAGGATGTGCTGAGCTGAGTGTGTGCAGAGCTGAGTGTGTGCAGAGCTGAGTGTGTGCAGAGCTGTGTGTGTGCAGAGCTGTGTGTGTGCAGAGCTGAGGGTGTGCAGAGCTGAGGGTGTGTAGAGCTGTGTGTATGCAGAGCTGTGTGTGTGCAGAGCTGACTGTGCAGAGCTGAGTGTGTGTAGAGCTGAGTGTGTATGCAGAGCTGAGGGTGTGTAGAGCTGTGTGTATGCAGAGCTGTGTGTGTGCAGAGCTGACTGTGCAAAGCTGAGTGTGTGTAGAGCTGAGTGTGTATGCAGAGCTGAGTGTGTGTAGAGCTGACTGTGTGCAGAGCTGTGTGTGTGCAGAGCTGACTGTTCAGAGCTGAGTGTGTGTAGAGCTGAGTGTGTGTAGAGCTGTGTGTGTGCAGAGCTGTGTGTGTGCAGAGCTGAGGGTGTGCAGAGCTGAGTGTGTGTAGAGCTGAGGGTGTGCAGAGCTGACTGTGTAGAGCTGAGTGTGTGTAGAGCTGAGGGTGTGCAGAGCTGAGTGTGTGCAGAGCTGAGTGTGTGTAGAGCTGAGGGTGTGTAGAGCTGTGTGTGTGCAGAGCTGAGTGTTTACAGAGCTGAGTGTGTGTAGAGCTGACTGTGCAGAGCTGAGTGTGTGTAGAGCTGAGTGTGTGTAGAGCTGAGTGTGTGCAGAGCTGAGGGTGTGCAGAGCTGACTGTGTAGAGCTGAGTGTGTGTAGAGCTGAGGGTGTGTAGAGCTGAGTGTGTGTAGAGCTGACTGTGCAGAGCTGAGTGTGTGCAGAGCTGAGTGTGTGCAGAGCTGAGTGTGTGTAGAGCTGACTGTGCAGAGCTGAGTGTGTGCAGAGCTGAGTGTGTGTAGAGCTGAGTGTGTGCAGGGCTGAGTGTGTGCAGAGCTGAGTGTGTGCAGAGCTGAGTGTGTGCAGAGCTGAGTGTGTGCTGAGCTGAGTGTGTGTAGAGCTGAGTGTATTAAAAAAACATGTTAACTAAGTAACCTATATTATTTTCCTGCACTTTGCTGTTTATTTATTTACTGCAGGGTATTTAATCATTATGTTTCTGTCTCTGTTTCTTTTCTGTTCAGTGGTCAGTGTGAACGTGCGCTTACACGCTGCATGCACGCCAGTTTATATCCCAGTTCATACCTTTTGGCTTTTTTTTTGCAGATCTGAGTGTGTGCAGAGCTGTGTGTGTACCAGGGAAGGACAGGTCTGGGTCAGTGGGGGGTCTCACATGCTGACCCCAATGATCCCACTGCAGGTAAAGGATATAATTATGGAAAAGTATTATATACAACCTATAACCTCAAGTAGCAGAGCTGAATCTGTATTGTCATGCCTAAGGCCTCCATTATTTGTGTATAATGTAGTTATGTAGCAGAGTCACCTGCAGTCCCATGTAAAAACCACACATAACACATAGCGATAGAATCATGATGAGAGATACATTCAGCACTGCTGATAACATACCTGGCTAAAATACACCAGACAAACTCAGCTCTACTTTATCTGACAACTGAGCTAAGAGACAGCTCTACCGCATGTACCAAACCCAGAACTGCTCCATCTGGTAATTAGCTCTGCTGCATTGAACCAGGATTGTTGGATCAAACTGACTGCAGTTGCATCCAACAAACACCGAGGCTCTGCTGCATCAGTCACACCAGCTCTGCTGCATCTGGCATACATATCTCTGCTACATTAGACAAAATCACATCTGATGATCTCAGCAACCTGACTCTGCTACATCTGAATAAAACCCCTTTGTGTGTGTGCTGCATGTGATAACCTCAGCTCAGCATCCTCCTCGTCCACATCAAACTTAGGCTAGTTTCACACTTGCTTTTTTTTGCAGCGCGTTTTTCCCGCAAAAAAACGCATTGAAAAAACGCATACAAAAGCATACAACTGCTGTGTTTTTTTCAAGCATTTT